>NC_136423.1:177888750-179088750 GCF_052625555.1 Lactuca saligna
CAGGTCTCCGTCTAAGAGAAGTCTTCTCATCTCCATCAAACTTTATACCATCAACAATATCAATCGTGCAGATTAAAAAACCAAAAAATACAACAACAAAAATCAGCTTAGGAGCCATCATATAGAGTATAGAGTATAGAAAATTCTTAATGTTCTACTAGTGACTTGAAATAACATGTATATATAGGGATTTGAGTAGACACTAATATAACAGGACACTTGAAATATAATTACAGCTAGCCAATCTTTGCGTCCAAACTCTACATAAATATTGATATTATACAACCTATATCAAACAAATTTCTCTTTATTTTTCTTTTACTAAAAATGTTAATTATATCCATATTTTTTTCTATTATTGTAATCACATGATGTCATGATATATCATAAATCTACCAAAGTCACAAAAACTGTACCATATATTTGTGACCCAATGAAAAATAAAAAACCTACAATGAAAAATGAACAAACCATGCTGCAAAGCTACTTACGATTCATTACTGATTTAACTATTCTAGTAATTTAGTAATTTACAGATAATTCACAAGTGTGAACTAATGAAAGAACATGAAGATTTAGGAGTTGTTTGACATGCCTCTTATTGAATCTAGTAAGAGTCTGGGTCTAACTTGATCATATTCAGACTGTTTGATACCCCTTATAGAAACATTTAACTCATATCAGTTTTGACTCCTCTGGTACGTCTCTTACGGTTAAATTTAGGGATGTGTCTTACTCAGTCAGACATTGACTCAATCAACAAATATCAAAAAACCATTGCACTAGTCTAACTAGATGAAATTATACTTCCCTCGTCCTTTTATAAGAAAAAAATCATTTAAATACATGAAGAAATCAAGAATACGTCTATATCATGTCCTTACTTGAAGAGTCTCAAGGTGATATGATATTGAACACAAATCGCATTGAAATTCATCTCTCATTTAATAACGAGCTGTTAATTTATAGTCATTACATCAAACGGTAACAAAAGAAGAAATAGAAAACAGGAGCTAAGAACGGAACAAGCTAGACTCAAACGAAAAGCCAAGACTAACCAGGTAAGCTGCTAAAATTCAATGACCAGGTTACGAGGCCCATACATAAAACTAAACTGGACTAAAAGAAATGCTAGCCCAAAAACTGACAGGAAAAACACTTAACACTTAAGTTCACATGCAACCTAGATTGGATCAACATTTTCTCTATTGATATCAGTTATCTATGAACATCAAGAAACCCTAAAGGAAGGCTATGAAAATCGAAATTCATATTAGGTTATTCCCATCCCCACTCATTTGAAAGAAACTTGCCTATGCAAGGGTTTTGGTTCAACCCTCACAGGATCAACTTTAAAATGGCTTCTTAAAGTTTCTCCTTACTCTATTACCTTGTTTTCTCACTTAGTTAATTTATTTAACAATCAATTTTCTTGTAGCAAAACATTTGATAAGATCACTAGTGATCTCTATTGAGTGGTCCAGGATCCTAAGGAATCCCTAATGACTTTTGAGAACAGGTTTAGCACGGAAGCTCTTAGTATCCCCAACATCGACATGACGACTGCAGCTAAAGCCTTTAAAATGGGCTTAAAGAAGGATTCTCTTTTCTATGAAGACCTCATAATGGCTCCATGCAAAAGGATGGATGAAGTTAAAAGCAGAGCACCAAGGTTCATAAGGCTCGAAGAAAACAAGGAGATCCAAAAGAGGAGCAACCCTCCAAGCTCATACGATCACCCTAATAGGAAGGCCGAATCTTCGGCCCAAAGATCCTATAAGTCAAAACCATATTCCAAACCTAACCATCATAAGGTTAATGCCCTTGAATATGAAGGAGAGGAAAAAGACTTTCCTAAAATTACTAATATTGTTTCTCTATGGACATTTCAGGTGTAATATTTGCTATGCATGAGCTTGGAGACAAAGCAAGATGGCCAAGAAAAGGAGAAAAATCCACTTTTTGGAAAGACAAATCCAAATGGTGTGCATACCATGAAGACTTTAGCCATACCACATAGGATTGCATAACTATCAGGAAGGAGATCAACTACCTCTTAGGCAAAGGATACCTCAAGGAAATCCTTGGAAGAAGAAATGATAGATCCAAAGAAAAAGAACAGGATCCTCAGAAGATCCTCGACAAACCAGGATCCCCTCCAGCTGACGCCAAGGTAATTAATGTGATCTCTGGAGGATCTGAAATTTGTGGTACCTCTTATTCTGCAGCAAAGAGGCATGCCAATGTGTCAAAAACAGAGAAAGAAAAAGGACTACAAAATAACACATCAATCACAAACGAGAAATATATCACCTTCGACGAAGCAGATAGACAGGACATATAGGATCCTCACCATGACAGATTGGTGATCACTCTTTACATCGCCAACCATTTCGTTAGAAGAATCCTTGTCAATAGAGGATCCTCAGTCAACATTATACTCCTGGACGCATTAAAAAGAATGACCATCCCAAAATCCGAAATAGTTAGAAGATCCTCAGTGTTGAATGGATTCAACGGCGTAACCAAACACACTGTCGGCGAGATAAAGTTACCTATCTACATAGAGGGGGTAAACTCTATGCAATGTTTTTGTG
Organism: Lactuca saligna; assembly: GCF_052625555.1. Taxonomy (NCBI): domain Eukaryota; kingdom Viridiplantae; phylum Streptophyta; class Magnoliopsida; order Asterales; family Asteraceae; genus Lactuca; species Lactuca saligna. Next base: position 177,891,348 of record NC_136423.1, read on the forward strand.
TAATTGATACATTATCCTCTTATAATTTTATACTAGGTAGACCATGGATCCACGAAATAAAGGTTGTCACATCGACATATCATCAATGTGTGAAGATGCATACCCCATGGGGGACGGTAAAGATCACATGAGATCAACAAGAATCTATAGAATGTTACAAGACTTCGATGAAATCTTCAATAATGCCACGACAAGCATAGCAATTAAAGCATGGGGCATGAGATGTGATAGAAACAAGAGAACAAGATGTAAAGGAAGTGCCTATGAATCTTGAGGATCCTGAAGCCAAAATTCTCATAGGATCCTCAGTACCTGAACAAAAATCGAACAAGATCTAATAAAGTTCCTCAAAGCTAGAAGCAACACATTTACATGGAAGAAAGGAGACATGGCACATATAGACAAAAATATAATAACCCATAAACTTAAGATTGATCCATCTTTCAGATCAGTACACCAAAAAAGAAGGAAGTTCGTACCGGAGAGAAACCAAATCATACAAGACGAAGTAGAAAAACTTCTTAAAACAAGAATGATCAAGGAGGTGAAATTCCTAAGGTGGCTAGCTAATATGGTCATGGTACAAAATAATAATGGTAAGTGGAGAGTGTGTGTAGATTACATGGATCGTAACAAGGCTTGTCTTAAGGATACTTTCCCTTTACCACACATAGACTCCATAATAGACGCGACAACAGGTCATGAATTATTGATATTCATGGATGCATCAACGGGATTCTAACAGATCCAGATGGAAACATCGGACCAAGAGGATACGACATTCATAACTCCAACAAGTATCTATTGTTATATTGCCATGCCATTTAGTCTTAAAAATGCAGGTGCGACACTAAAGGCTAGTCAACAAGATGTTCAAAGAGAAACTGGGGAACACCATGGAAGTCTACATCGATGACATGGTGGTCAAGTTTAAGAAAGTTAAAGATTACCTCAAGGATCTCGAGGAAGCCTTCGACATATTGGATGAATATAACATGAAGCTAAATCCCTCCAAATGTTACTTTGGAATGAGATCAGACAAGTTCCTTGGATACATGGTGACCAAAGGAGGAATTGAAGCAAGCTTGGAGCAAATCAAGGCGATCCTCGATCTAAGATCACCATCCTCAACAAAATATATTCCAAGACTAACAGGAAGAGTGGCAGCCCTGAACAGGTTCATCTCAAGATTCTCATAAAGATGCAAGTCTTTATATGACATCTTGAAGAAGAAAAAAAAGTTCGAATGGACCAAGGAACATGAAGATGCTTTCCAGGAACTTTAAAAAAATATTTAAGCTTAGCACCCTTATTGGTAAAACCATTATATGGGGAACCACTTCTCATATACCTTTCAGTATCCTCAAACGCAGTGAGCATATGTAACGCCTGTAGATCCGGGCTAGTCAATTTAGAGACGATAAGCGTCAAAAATGACTTTTTGATGGAATATTATTTAGAAGGAGTAATCTTAACTAATTTTTATTATATGTTACAAGGATTCCGTGCATATAAAGAACGCCGAAATCCGAGTTATAACGAAGAAGTTATGACATGTCGAAGTTTCGCGACAGAACCGGCACGATACAGCGAGACGTAAATAGTGAATTTACGATAGAGCGAGATTTGGCCTTAGAGATCTAAACTAAAGTCATAGAATACGTTAAACCGTGAGTGTACATAAAAAGAACATTCAAATCTGACTTCGTATGAGGAAGTTGTGATTTTTCTAAGTTTTGACTTAGCACTACGCAATCCGAATACTCGATTTGAGACCAAGCGGTTTTTAGCCGAAACAATCTAAACGAGAATCGAAGATCTCGTTGATATTAGTGAAACGAAAAAAAGATAGGCGAAAACGGACGTCGCATGAAGAAGTTATGAATTTATAACGGAGTTTTCCAGTCCCGACCTACTAAAAATAATATATAAGTAATATATTTATAATACATTAAAATAAAGTCAAAATCAGCCAACGGAGTCTAAACGAGAGTTGTAGATCATAATCTCACCTACGCATCGATATAAAGAACGTCGAAAACGGAGTTCGTATGTGAAAGTTATTAATTTATGAAGTTTGTGGCGCAAAACCCCAAAACTGTCAGATACCATGACGTGGCAAGCAGTGCCACGATGTGGCAAGTCTTCTAACACCTCCTGGAGTCCTCCAGACGCAACTTGCGATAACACATGCAGTGACGACGAAGCCCACAACGTGGAAAAAGGAGTCACGGCGTGGCAAGGGCAAATTTTGCCCTTTAAATAGATTTGAAGGGTCAACCGTTTAGGGTTGCTATTTTCTCTCCTCTCTCTCTCCCGTTTTACCTCGATTTACGTGCAAGAAATATCCCAAAGCCCCGGTATCATCCCGAGTCCCGAAGCCTGAAGATCCCGAGAAGAAAAGAGTTTCCTAGCCGAAGCTCTACCCGCGAGGAGCCCGGTTTGTGTGAAGATCTTCCAGATCTACCGAAGAATACTACTTCTACAAGCCGTAGTGTTGTCCGATCATCTTCTGATCAAGTGAGTGTATAGTTACTTTCTTCTAACACATAAATATTAAGTATTGGCTATGAAATACGTGTTATGCGTTTGTATATATATATATATATATACATATATATATATATACACATATATATATACATATATATATATATACATATACATATATATATATATATATATATATATATATATATATATATTGTTGTTGTTGTTTATATGTGTGAGTGTATAGTCCATTTCATAAACACGATATTAATACAAGTATTGTTTGAATGTATTAAGTATATGTTTTGGGTGAGTGTATAGTTACTTTCTTCTAACACATAAATATGAAGTATTTGCTTGAAATACATGTTATGTGTTTATGTACTGTTGTTTATTTGAGATAAGTGTGGAATGGATGTTTTATATGGTTTTTAAATAAGTTAAACTGTATATGTATTTTATATTTACTAATTTGTTGGGTAGAACATGGGTAGATGAGATAGTTGGTATGTGATAAAATGATGAGGTATGTAAGATGATTAAAGAATAATATTGGTAGATGCATCAATTAGAGAATATCATATTACTAGCAGATGCACTTAAGAATAATATTCGTAGATGCAGCAAATGGAGAATATCATAATACTAGCAGATGTGCTTATGGGATAATCCTGGAAGATGCGCTTATAGGAAAATGTCGGCAGATGCGCCTAAAAGCGAATGTCATAAACCTGGCAGTCGCACCTCATAGTGTATGACGTAATCCTGACAGAGTCGCTTAAAGGATGATGTTGGTAGATGCGCCTTATGTAGCAATAGATTTTGTGCCAATTCCTTAGGTCAATCCTTAGGAATGAATGAATGACGGGTAGTTGAATTCTTAGGGTAAAATCCTAAGAAATAAAGAAGATAATGGGGATGAGTAATTGGGTTGATTGTTTGATGGTTGAATATAATAATTATATTATTGTGGGTCAAAAACCCTATATGCTCACCAGGCTCCCAAGCCTGACCCACTCAGTTTTCTTTGTATCACAAGTATCAATAAGAAAACATATTTCACTGAGAGATTAAAAGAGATGTAAATCATTAATGTAAATAAATGTAAGTTCTGCTTATGTGTCTGTATCGGAACATGACATCCCGAGATTTTGTTATATAATGAAAATACATTTCTTTGAAGGAATGCTTTGATAAATTCTTACCATATTTTGTTTTGGGAACAAATTCCGCAACTGTTTTCTTTAAAAGATTACCCTGATTTTAAAAAACAAAATATAAACAAATCGGTCTTTTCTGATCGTAAAATTGAAGATGTCATAGCATAGTCTTGGCTAAGGATCTTAACGGGGACCAACATCTCATCTACTATGTAAGTAAAAATCTCTTGGATCCTAAGACCAGGTACTGCCACTTAAAAAACTCATACTTGTATTAGTAACTGCTTCTACTAAATTAAGACACTATTTTGAAACAGTAGCATCACAGGATCAGTGGATTTGACATGCTTTTTTTGGCTCTCCTGGATCCCTCAACGACATTAATGTTCTTAATCGGTCACCTGTGTTTAACAACATATACAATGGATCGGTCACCTATGCGTGGAACACCATGTAAATATGGTTATTATCTAGTTGATAGGATCTATCCTGAATATGTAGTCTTTGTTAAATCGTTTATGTGTCCGAATGATACACGTCGGAAAAAATTCAAGAAAGCTCAAAAAAGAGCTAGGAAGGATGCCGAGCGGGCTTTTGGAGCTCTCAAAAAACGTTGGTTTATACTGAAAAAACCAACAATTTTTTCAGTGAGGAAAAAATGTATGAAGTCATGTATGCATGTATAATACTGCATAATATGATTATCGGATATGAAGGAAGAGCGATATGTGATTATGATGAAGAAGAAACCATTCCCGCAACACAAGCAATATAAATTGGGGGGCGATGAGTACATTGAAAAGAGAGCAAAGGTTCATTGCAATGAAACATTTCACTATCTTCGTATGGATTTGGTGGAACACATCTACGGGATGCAACACATTAACCTCAATTTGGATCCGGATGAGGACCCGGAAGACAAGTTCTCGGATGACGACTTCATATAGTGCGTTTATTTTAAATCGTTTAATGTATGTTTTTTTGAGTTTGTAGGTTTAAAATTTCAAGGTTTTTTTTTTGTTTTTTTTTTTTTTTAAGTTTGTAGGATTTTTATTCGGGCAATGGAATGTAATGTTATTTTTATTTTAAAGTAATGAAATGAATGGTTTTTATTAAAAATATAGTTTTTATTTAATTAAAAAAAAATGACACCACTCCTTGGGTGTGGTATGAGACCACACTTTTGTGGTATTGGGTGAGGTGGCGCCTACGTGCTATTGCGTTTTCATGACGGAGCGCGGCACCACTCCTTCCAGCCTAATCACCCCTCTTTTACTTTTAAAAAAAAACGGTTGAAGCCTTGTACGTTACACCCCATTTAGCTTCATGCTATGGGGTGTTTGGTTTTCTCATCAATTTCTGTCGGATGTTAAAAAAAAGTAGATGAGTTCTGAATTTTGTTGCTATTGGATGTATGGTCAACGATGAGTAGATTGGCTATGGATGTTAAAGCTTAAAGTAAACTATGTATGATGTACAATGAATACCTGTCCAGTCCAGTTTTGACCCATGTAACAAACGAAACCAAATGATAGCTCATAATTTCAATTACTATCATTAAAAGTGGTAACTACAACTTTTGTATATTTTAAATGTTCCAATGAATCGTATGAAATAATCCAAGAGAAAACTCATGTGAACCTCAAATACTCGCAAAGTGTATCATAATTCATTAATTCATTAATTCATAAGGAGTAGACAATTAAGCTCCCGAGTAAACCCAACAAAGCACCTGCAGCCACTTCAATTTCAGTGTGACCGATTGCTTCTTTGAGTAAACCAGAAATAGGGGGAGAAGGAGCACCATTTTCAATTTTATCAGGTGTTACAACAAGTGTTGTCTCTTTATGCCACTCTGGCGATTTACAACTGTTTGTTTCCTCAAACTTTGGAGATTTACTAGATTCTGGATTTGACAATGGTTTTGTAGATGAAGGTTCAAATTGGTTTCTGTTTAATACTTTGTTTAATGTTCTTGCATGAACTCCAACTTCCCTTCTAACACCCTACAAAATCAGAAATTTCTATGTTAAGATTGCTTTCGTCATCTTCAATCTTTAGGGAGTGTTTGGGGTGTTTTTTTTCATTTCATCATGGAATTATTTTGATCAATTTTACTTTTTATAAATAGGATTTAGCCTCGATGCATTTTACTATTTGTTTGAAAACATCATGACGTGTCTTTAAAGTAGCTGATTTGTTTTCTGGACATGGAAGTGTATCATTTCATATGGAATAGGTATCTGCATACCTGAGCATCATACATGGTAAGACAAGCATAGACAACTGCTATTCCAAAAATTGAATCCGAGAAGCCCCTGAAATTTAACAAATATATATACCAGTGTATCAAATTCTAGATACTGTGTTTCCCATATTAAAATTTGACACTGTTTAGACATAATTGAAAATGCTATATGGTGTTTTTTCAACCTTTCTAGACCAAGGGACATTGCAGAAGCCACAGCTGCCTGCCATTATAGAATATTAGAAAAGCAAGTCATGAAGTAGCATAAGCAACATATATGTAATAAAGCAAAAACATGGTTTACAAAGAAATGTTACAGAAGAATGGGTTGAAGGAAACCCTCCAGCCTGAAGTGCAACTTTTGGGTCAAAATCTCTTCGATATAAAATGGAAGCAGTGAAAGGTTTTGTCAACTGTCCAACTGCAGCACATGCAGCTGCTGCTATCAGCACCTATAGAAACACAATCAGATGGAAGCTAAATTAATGATTAAAAAAAAAAAGATCCTGAGATAAACTATGGGGAATGGTGATATGTTATGATATGAGTCTGAATGAGAAGCCTATAACAGTTGAATCAGGTTTCCTATTTTGCAACTGAACTTGTGATCTTTCCATATATGATTTCCTTCCTACCAATACCTATGTTTGCATACTCTACACAGCTTGGAAATATAACAGTTGCATTGTTGATTACCTTACGTATCATTTATGAATCAATTAGGAATAAAAAAAGTATGGTGATAACATTCAGATAACAATCAAAACGGATAAAAACCTTATTGTGAGCTATTTCAGCGATTACATCCGTTCCAATTTTGAGAGACGAAAGTGTTGAAGAAACTTTGAGTTTTCTCCTTCTCGAGTAGATACAATTAGTTTCGCAATCGATTCTGTTGCTTTGACTTGTGGACTGTAATAATAGGGAAGAAGTAGAAGAAAAGTTCCAATTGTGAAGCAACATGATCGATTCTCTGTATGTATCTGTAATTCGTTTCTCTCACCAGTTTTCGGTGAAACTAATAACAATTCTGTATGTTGATCTCTAGCAGTGTCGTTGGTCCAGAAAGTCCGGCCGGCGCATTTGATATTTAGTAGACAGTTCGGAATTGGGGAAGAAGAGGATATTATGGGTGTGGCGATTCCAAATGCTAACAACTAACTAATTTGTCCATTGTTACTTTCTTGGGCCACTGTTGGTTTTTCTTTTTAGTTACTTTTATCGCCTTATTGGGCCCATATCCCAAATTAGCAATAATTTTCTCAAGCTTTCATCTACAAAAATTTGAAATTAGCCATAATTTTTGCCGGCCATGTGCCAAAATTTGAGTGTACTTCAAATTTTATTTTATTTTTATGATTATGATTTTTGTAGGTCAAATACGTTTGAAAATTTAGGTTGACTATGATATTGTGTTTTTTTTATAGGTCGTTCTTATAATTGAGATAACCCATGTGATATGATAATTGTTATGAAGTTAGTATGTGAAAATGAAAATGTTTTTTTATAACTTTTTTTTTTTAGATTTTTGTAGGACACCATTGTGATTGGGAGAACCAAAATGGTATTGATAATTATTATGAAGTTTGTACGTGAAAGCTATGAAATTTCATTTTATAATTTTCACCGAATAACCTACTTTAAAGCTAAAAAAAATATGATTTTTCGACGTCCAAATTGGGAGTATTATATGTCAATGGAAATACAATGTTACAAAGAACAAAATGAAAAGAAAAAAAACAGCTCGTATACGAAATTTATGAATGATTGAAGTTGAGTTTTTTTTTCATATTTTTCACTGACTACCTTACTTTGAAACTAACAAAATATGACTAGCCGATATCCAATTTTGAAGTGTAATATATTCATGAAAAATCGTTGTTACAAATAACACAATGAAAAAAAAAACTCACCTCAAACATAACTCATACGAAACAGGTATGAAGGTTCTATTAGATATTGGGTATGGTTTATGGTAGAGATCTATATACCTCTTGGATCGTGTAAACACTTTTCAACTGATATTTGTACCTTATATCTAGGTTGAAAGAAACTTAGCATAGGATAATTCTAAGGGGACACTTACGAATCTATGCATAGAAAATGTAAGCCAAATTGCTAGAAAGTTCTGAGTTTGTATGAAGAAAAAACGAGAACTAAAAAGGTTATCCTTCTCCACAAAAAGGGACGTTTATATAAAAAACGATAAGTAGGGTTTCATTTTAGGGTTGGTTGTCATGGGTTACTTTGGAAACAAGTCAAGGGAATCCAAAATTAACAAGAAAATCAATGGTTTCCAAAATTGATGATCTTAATCAGCTTTACTATAATCAACCTCAAGAATTCGATTTTTCCACTATACACTTGTAAAATCCGAAGAGTTTTTGGGGCTCTTCCCCTCGACACCACCCGGTTACCTGGTTGCGGGACCCCAGCCAAGGGTTTTGCCCCCTTGGACCCCGCTAAGGGGCTACCACTTTGGAAACCTCGGACCCAGGGGTGCTACCCCCAGACCCCCGACTTGTTGTCGAACCTGTTTCTAATTCGATATTATACATATGTGCACTCTGCACAAACCTAAACATATATTATAGTATAAATTATGAAGTCTCTTAGCTGACATATAAGTTCCAATTACACAAAATGTTTTGTGATGATTCGAAGTTTGAAAAAAAAGAATTACAAGTAACTATAAAAATCTATATTTTTCGCCCACTTGCAAAAATTATTACTGTTTTGATTATTTTTTATTTTATGGCTATTATATTGTATGGTATTTAAAAAAATAATAACTATTATGATTATTTTTTTTATTTATTATTTTTTTAAAGATCATTTCACATTTGTTGATTAACCCGAAGAAAAGAAAAGGAAAGAAGGCATTTCTTGAGAAGGACGGCCAAACGGATAGACGACTGGACGGAGGAGCGCGTCAAAATTTGGAAGATGGACGGCGGAGCGGGGAAGAGGGAGAGGGTGGTGCATCCGGCAATCGAGCCTCTGTCGTATCTTCTCGGAACTTGGAGGGGTGAAGGAGAAGGCGGTTTCCCCACCATATCCTCCTTCGCTTATGGCGAAGAGCTCAACTTCACTCATCCAGGAAACAAAGTACGTACCTCCATCTGTTCTCTAGGCTTATCGCTGAATAAAATTATTTTTTACTGAAATCAGACATTCATTGTTCCAAATTTGATAATCGATTTCAACATATTCCGATGCTTTTACACGATTTAGCAAAACTGTCGACATCGTGATTGCTTGTTGCTATAATCCTCATTACGTAATTTCAGAAGATATGAAGCATATAAATAAGCAGAACCCTAATTTGGCAATAGATACTGTATGTAGTTTGGATCTTGTATTAGTAGTTTGTTTTATCTAATTTTGTTGAGTTTGTGAATATAACTTGGGAGAAGCCTGTAATAGCTTATTCTCAAAAGACATGGAAGTTGAGTTCTAGAGAGCCTATGCATGCTGAGAGTGGGTACTGGAGGCCAAAGCCTGATGGAACCATTGAAGTTGTTATTGCTCAGAGTACTGGCCTCGTTGAACTTCAGGTTGTTTCTTCATATCATCTTTCAGTAATCAATCCTTATTTCACTTTAGATACATTATATTATATAAAATTGATTGTTTGTTTTGCAGAAAGGAACATATGATGCAGAAAAGAAAGTTGTGAAGCTTCAAAGTGAGCTTGTAGGAAATGCTTCTAAGGTATAATCTCAGGAGCATATATAGTAACTTTTCAGGAGCATATATAATTCACATATAATTAGTTAACTAAAATATGAATGTGGACAGGTGAAAGAGATATCTCGGGTTTTTACTATGGTTGATGAAGAGTTATCATATGTGGTTGGAATGGCCACCAGTTTAACCACTCATCAGCCACATCTCAAAGCATCACTCAAGAAAATCTAATCTGTTTTCCGCTTCAATTTTATTTATATGTACAAGATCACAATCATTCGTCTGTTTGGATCAAACCAGTTTTTTAAAACGTGCAGTCTGCAATATGCCATAATAACTCGAATAACAGCTGCATCAAATGATCATACGACACTAAAATCATCAATAGTATGCACAACCCAACACATCAAAACACACCACTCCCTTCATTTATTAGGTAATCATATCAAGAGAAGGAAAGACAAAACATAAATTCTACGTTTCTAATAACACCTAAATACAAGTGTCCATGTCTGACCATGGCACACCGTTTATTAAAAAAAAACATTGACATTTGACCTTACTTTGACCGATACTTACTCTTTTCATTTGTCTATTTTCTCTTCTTCACAAGTTAACACATTATGCAAAATCACAACAAAGTCACTAATTTACAAGACATGGAGGCAACCTGAATCAGCCCATGTTTCCCATACAGATGTATTTTATCTGCAAAAAGATTTTATTTTTAGTTACCTTTCCAAAAAAAATCATCGGTTTCATCTGTTAAGAGATTTAAAAAAGAAAAAAGAAAATCAGGCTTACTTCAAGATAATCGTCCATTCCATATTTGGAACCTTCGCGCCCTAGACCCGACTGCTTAAAACCTCCAAATGGAGCAACCTGAAAATGAAATGAAATTCATCCAGACAATAAAAAGAAACATCTGAATAACAATTTTTTTCTCTATCAATTCAAGACTAAAAAAAAAAAAATGAATCCATTCCATTCAGTCATACCTCTGTAGAAACCAATCCTTCGTTAACTCCAACAATACCATATTCAAGAGCTTCAGACACACGCCACGATCGCTTAATACTGTTTGTGAATATGTAAGCAGCTAGTCCTGCAATGCAAATTTATATGTAAAATACATTCACTTATTGACTAAATGATGAAATTGCATGATTGTAGCATTATATAGAGTTTTTTTTTATGATAAAAACCTGCATTAGTATCATTAGCAATCTGTATAGCTTCTTCTTCCGTTTTAAACTTTAAAACAGGTGCAACAGGTCCAAATACTTCCTGACTGTAACAATATAAAAATTCAATTACTAGTCAAACCCACATCAAAAAAAAAAAAAAAAAGGTTTGAGATAGATTACCTTGCTATGAGCATCTCGTTCTTGACATCTCCTATAACTGTAGGCTCATAAAAGGTCATCCCAAGGCTATGCCTTTTACCACCTAGTAGAACTTTAGCTCCCTGTAAATAAATCAAATCAAACAATATTTGCATATACATTAGTGACTTAATGCAGAAAGAACAACTTAATACAGAAAGTCAAAAATGTATAATATAATATTGACAACAGTTGGTGTTGTGAATGGTGATCAAACCTTTGAGACAGCATCTTGCACGAATGAATCAACCTGCAAGTTAACATTCATTTTAGAAAACATAATAACAAGTGATTAAATCGATTAATCAAATAGTTTTTAAGAAAAATTAACCTTTTGTACAGCAGCCTCATTAATTAGTGGGCCCTGCAAAACAATATTCGACACTAATTACAATCTTTAAATTAAAGAAAGAGGGTGTTTGGATGTGTGTTATTATGGCTGTTATTGCAACTTCAAGAACTAAAATAAGAATTAGAATCGGTCAAGGTGCTCTAAGTTAGGGGTAATTAGGTAATTTTTAGATTTATCTAAATAATTCATTACCTGGGCCACACCTTCTGATAAACCATTGCCAACTTTAAGGTCTTGAACAGCATTTGAGAATGCTTTTGTGAATTTCTCATATATGCCTACAAGAACCATAAATATTCATAACACCAATTACATATAAAAGGATTTTAGACATAAATTCAAATTAGAAAGTAAAAAAACTGTGACATAGATAATAGTTTATTATATTTTTACCTTCTTGCACAAGTATTCTATTTGCACATACACATGTTTGTCCACTGTTACGGAATTTGGTTGCCAACTGAAAATACAAAATCAATAAGCAATTAGCATTTAACACTAATTTTAATAAATAATAATGTTTTTGAGTCTAAATTTACAGTTTTCGTCTCCATGCTTTTTTAAAATTTACAAATTTGGTCCTCAGAAAGAACTTTTAACATTCTTCATCCCCAAAATGAAGTTCAAGTTGATCCCATTTGATTCCCTATGTAAAATAACCATTTTACCCTTACCTTTACACTTATTATTGATATTTATAATGTGGTTATAACAATTATAAAATATAAACTCTTAAAAATGCAAGTCACTTACGCTCCCTTTAATCGCCACTTCCAGGTCAGCATCATCAAAGACTATGCAAGGTGCATTACCACCAAGTTCAAGAGATACCTACAAAAGTCACAAATTTTTCAAGAAAAGTATTAATAAATAATAATAAAATTGTAAAAACATGAAATGTAGTACAATTACCTTTTTGACAGTTTCAGCTGCACCAGCCATTAATTTCTTTCCAACAGCTGTTGAACCAGTAAATGTTATTTTCCTTACCTAAATTAATTTCAAAAAAAAAATTATATATCTTTGAAAATGAAACAAATCAGGACTTTTGTCTGATAAAATGTAAAAAACCTGTGGGCTCGCAACTAACGTATTTCCAATTTTAGGAGCATCTCCCATAACTACATTCAAGACGCCCTGTGATCATTAGAGAAATGAAATATATTTAGTTTGTATGACAAATGATTAAAAAAAAATAGAAAAATAAAAGGGTTAAAGTAGAATGCGATTATTGGTCAGATATTCATAATACATGTTGATAAAAAGAAAATAGAAAGTAGAAAGAGTTTATAAAGTAAAAACATACAGGTGGGATTCCTGATTGAAGGGCAAGTTCAGCTGCTGCTAAAGCAGTCAATGGTGTGAGCTCAGAGGGCTTAATGACTACAGTACAACCACAGGCAAGAGCGGGGCCCACCTTCCGTGCAATCATTGCCAAAGGGAAATTCCATGGAGTAATTGCAGCAACCACACCAACAGGCTGCAAATTATTACAGGGATCATCATGTTTCTATACATATATATTTAAAACAAGGGTATTTTGGTCTTTTAATATAATCACCTGCTTTATAACAAACAGACGGCGATCAGACAGTGTTGCTGGAATTACATCACCATAAATACGCTTCGCCTCCTCTGCAAAGAACTCGATGAAACTAGCTCCATATCCAACCTGCAAACAAAAAAAAAAGTGTCTTAGGGGTTGTTTCTTTTTGACTTAATGGACTTAATAGTTAGTTAAGCACTTAATCTGGACAGCTATAAATAGTTGTTTCTTTCTACTTGATCTGGACAGAATGCCTTAATGGATTAAGCCAAACAAATCTGGCTAATAACACCTATCTACCCTTCTTCTTTGTTCCTCTCTCTCAACTCCTCTAGTGTTAAAATTGATGAATATTGTGAAGAAAAAGAATTGGAATGTAAGGGTGAAATGGTCATTTAGTTTCAGTTGGTTCATTCGATCTAGGAAAGAAAGAGACATTATGTATATAACCTATACAGAACTTAATGAAAAAAAAAACAAAAACAAAACAGCCTCTTACCTCTCCTATGGCTTCTTTTAGAGGCTTTCCTTGCTCTAAAGTTATAAGTTGTGCTAGCTCTTCTTTATGTTCATGCAACAGGTTATACCTTGAATTATGTCATACAGAAAAAATATGAATATTATATATCATGAAGAAATATGATTTAACTTTGATATTGAAATTTAGTACCAGTTACGCAGGCGATTGCTTCTGTCATTAGCAGTAAGTTTGCTCCAATCTACACAACAAATGATCATTTAATAATCTATGAAACACTCTCATGAAACAAATCGATAAATCTTATTGTTGTTGCAAGAATTTAGTGAGAATTTGATTTCATACGGCTAAAAGCATCGTAGGCGGAAGAAATCGCATCTTTGGTTTCCCTTTCGCCCATACATGCAACAGAAGCTATAACATCACCACTAGCAGGGTTGTTAACCTGCCACAACCAATGAAAATTAAATTGTGATTTCTGTTAGGAAGTTCATATGGATTGGAGTGATCTTTGGCAACCATGATGTGTAAAAGTTCAATACCTCGATTGTCTTCCCATCATAAGCATCAATCCATTTTCCTCCGATTAGACCTTTGGTTCGCCATAATCCAGAACTCTTGAGCCGATCAACAATACTTTCAGTTTCCGTGCTCATCTGACCCATCCGAAACTCCATTTAGTGAATTCATGAATCTATCCAAAAACCCTAATAAAAATTAATAACGATAAGAGTAATCGGTAATGCACCTGGCGACGATGAAGATGCGTGGGGGAGTAGCTGTTGCAAAGTGATGAGTGTGAGAGTGAGATTGAAGAGTGGTGAAATTTGATCCCTCTGCAGCTACGATGAATTGTTCGTGCAAACATCGTCGTTATCATGGTGTCTGCCTTCTAAAACGGAACCCCCTCTTCTACCTCCACGTATTTGGCACCTTTGTACAAATGGCAAAAGATTCAACTTCCAGCACACCACTTGTTGTTTCTCCCAACACCAGTTTGATTGAATGACTGATAACAAGAAAATTTTGAAATCCAACCAAATCCCTTTCGTCACTTCGAGGATCAAATTTCTACGGATAATGAAGCTTAGATCTAGTCGATGGCTACTTAAATTTTAAATTATCAGTCGACATGAGATTCATACAACAATATTTAAACATAAATAAATATATTTAGCCTTGAAAATCTATTTTTTTATAATATATTGTACATAAAAGCTATAAAAAAAATTATATAAATATGATAAGGAATGTATTTAATATGATCATATGACTCATGTCATTCGTGCCAAATTTTAAAAACTTTTATTTTTATGTAAAAAGAAAAACTTGAATAGGGAAAAGTTACCGGAAATATGGTTTAAAGTTTTAATTTTAAACAAAAACTTTTAATTTAAACCTATTTCAACTAAAGTTTAATAAAAAAAATAAAATAAAAAAATAAAAAAAATAAAAAAAAAATTTTGTTTTCCTTAAGACTATGAAGACGTGGGTCAGCAACGACGTTGTGGGGTGGTTAAGGTGGCAACCCTCAACGACTTTAATGACTTTTGAACACCTCCGCCTTCAACGCGTAGTTATATCACATCACCACTACAATGTTCCTCACACATTTTATTTGTTGAACGGTCAAATGCCATTAAAAAAAATTACATTTTTTTCTTATATAAATACAACCCCGTATACTTTTTACACACAACTCATGTTATATATATATTTTTATCTTTCCATATAAATTTCCTAACAAACATTTGTATGGATTCGTTTAACTCGTCGTTCGATGATTATATGTTTATTATCAATGATGTATGAGTATTACACTAACGAACTACTAGAAGAAGATGTAACCCCTCGACTAATAAGAATTGTGATGTTAAATAGAAATCATGAGGAAGGGCATGAACGTTACTTTGCGAATATTCATAATTGTGTACACCGGTCAAAGGATTTCAAACGAATGATTTATTGAATAGGAATATATTTGTACGAATAATAAACCCCTTGGAAAACAAATATTGTTACTTTCATTTTTATACATATTAAGTATATCTTTATATAAAATAAATACATTTTTTACCGATTAAATATATGTTTAGGTATCGCTTTTTTCCAACTGAGATATGATACTAGAAGTATGCGATGATTTACAGGGCTGTGGAAAATGTGTTGCGGAAATTCGTTTAAGATATGATACTAGAAGTCACTCGATTCCATTGACAATCATATGAGAATGTTTGAAAGAATTGCAAGAAAAATTTTGTATAGATTATCAAAAGGTGTTGTTGAAACATTCGGTGACGTTTATTTGTGAAAACATTCGTTGAATGATATGCAACAACTATATGTTGCACATGAAAAGAGACATGGTTTTCCTAGTATACTTGGAAGCATTGATTACATACATTGAGATTAGAGAAATTGTCCCAAACGTGGAGAAGGCAGTTTGCAAGTGGTCATCAAGGAACGTTGTAACATCCGTCTCTCGAGGTATTATTTAATTTATGTAATTAATATTAGTTTGAACTAATAATGGGACAAGTGGATTTTTGGAGTGGACCTTAGCATGTGGGCCAAGTAGTTGGGCTGCCCATAAGTCGTACGTTGGGTGTAACCTGGCGTACGCGGGGTGTAGAAGCACTTAGGATTCGGGGGGAGCATGCACCTACGCGCAGCGTACATGAGCTGACTCAAAACCCTAATTTTGAGGGTTTAAGCCATATAAATGCCCCATTATGGCTCAAATCCTAGCCTCCTTACCAGTCCCTCGCCCTTAGAAAACCCTAATATGCCCTCATACTCCATTATTGTGTGTGTTTGACCTTTTTAGCTCATTTTGGTGAAGAAAATCTTGGGGAAGAGAATGGGAGTTGATGAAGAAGAACTTGAGTATCTTGAGCTCACTGATTTGGAACCATTTCACCTTTTGGCACTCATAGGAGGTATAAAGCTTCCATCTTTCCTCTTAGAAGGTTAGATTTAGGATTATGGAGCTTTGGACCTTTTGAGGTCCAAAGGTTGGATCTTTTTCATGCAACTTCGTTTCTGAGCTTAGGGTTGCCACCCTTGGAGCTCAAAGCATTCCTTTAGCAGTAAAGTTTCAACATTTAAGGACTTTATGTAACCATGCATGAGATCTAGCCATATCCATGGAAGTTTATTGCTATTTTTCCAAGTTGGGTTCATTTGGTGATTTGCAAGCCACCAAGTGATCGACTTTATGGATCAAGACATTGAAGAGGACTCAGATCTGTGTTTTTAGCCTCTAGATTAAAGTATTAAGCACTTGATGGGAAAAGTGACTTAACAGTGAAGTACGTTGGGCGTACAAGAAGGTACGCGTAGCGTACATGCCATTAAGCCAGTACGCTTAGCATACATAGGAGTACGCCCCGCGTACTCAACAGGTGTGAGCTTGGTGTTTTGGGCCTCAGTTTGGCCCATACTTTGGGTCTTTGGGCCTTAGTGGGCAATCAGAAGTCAGATAATTTGGGTTACGAATATGTTTGGGCTTAAGGAAGGCCCTTTTGAGAAGTTGGGCCCAATTTAGAAAAATTGGTCAATTAATGGGCCTTTAATGGGCCATTAGTGGACTTAGAAAGATTAGATGGAATTGGGCCTTGTTTATGGTACAAATCAGAGTAGGGGTAAAATGGTCATTTTACCCTTAGAAGGATTCTCAGTTTGTCTAACTAAGTATTATTGTATAGAGTTAGCCTAGGATTCGTGGGAGTAGCTAGCAGAGATTCCTCACGCACGAGTTCAGCATTCAGTTTGAGAGGTGAGTCTTCTCTTATAGGAACGGGTCTAAGGTACCAAGGCCCGCCCGTTTATGTGTGATTGTATGTGTTGGGGTTAGCCCGATGTAAGTTTTATATTCCGGACTTTGGTCTGATGTCGGGCGGGACCCGATGTAGTTAGGTAGTGTTTGTTTTTTGTCTGCAAATCTGCGAGATGTCTTCTGTCTGCGCCGCGCAGACCACGCGCAGACATTAGTCTTCGTAGACTGTTTGTTTTTTTGAAGACTGCAGACCTAAAAATGTCTGCGCACCCTCTTCTTGGCGCAGATGTGGACCAGAGTCTTCTAACATCTTCAAACATCTTCTAGCTTAAAAAAACATATATATCTTTATTTTTTTTAAGTTTTTTTTTTAATTTATATTTTTTCCAACTTTATTAATGATAAACAATATGAAAAAAAAAATTACAAAACTTAAAAAAAAAAACATTTGACGATACAAACATGATATTTTTAACAAATTTATAAATAAAAATTTATTATAATAATAGTCGTTGAAGTTGTTTATATAAATATGAAAAAAAAAATCATAATATATTCTTATATTTTTTTGCCAAAATTTTGTAAAACTTTATTTAATAGAGTATCATCAATTTCTCGAGAAAATATTTATCGTATGTTTTTAATAGATTTATTTGAAAAAATCGAAGTTTATTTCCATCTATTTATGTATCAAATTCTTTGATCACTAATTATAATGTTTAGTTATAACTTTACAATCAAAGTTGTTGGTTTTTATCAAATATGTATATGAATTAATACCATTTTTATTTTTATTTTTTATATAATAATACATAAAAGTTGATCTAGATTCGTTATATATTTATAAGAAAGTCGTAAAAATATATAAAAAATTCGCTTTGAAATTTTAAAAAATCAGTTTATTTTAATAGCCCGCAGATGTTAAAAAAACAAACAATCTTCTTTTTTCAGACTGCAGACATTTGGTCCACCTCTTCTACTGCAGAGGTCTACAGATGTGGTCCGCAGACTGCAGACATTTTGCCTCAGAAAAAACAAACAGCGCCTTAGTATGCTTGATGTCTTCGAGATTATTGCATGTGTATGACTATGTCTTCGGACATTGGTTCGATGTCGGGGTAATCCCAAGGAATGTTAGCTTTCTTGTTAAGCTTATGTTTATGTTTATGCTATGTTGCTCATGATATGTATACCAAACTTCAGTCTGATGTCGGGCGGGGCCCAATGCAAGGGCTAGGCCCAAGTTATGCCGAACCTCGATCTGATGCCAGGCGGGGCCCGATGTCGGACTCGTCCGATGCCGGATGGGGCCCGAAGCAGTGGGCTAGGCCTAATTTATGATTTATGTGCATAGTATGTGGTGGCTTGGGGAGACTCACTAAGCTTTGTGCTTATAGTTTTTAGTTATGGTTTCAGGTACTTCCACTAGCAAAGGGAAGGACTCGGGATGATCGCATGGCACACACCACAGTTTCAGCCTAGGATTGTTTTAGACTCTGATGATTACTTATATGATTTTTATACAGTTTTTGACATGATGTTTTTGAGATACATGGTTCTTGATTTTTATTATGATGATGGATGATTTATGGTTTTATTAATGATTTAAAAAGGAAATTTTTGGTTTGTATTTTTGGGATGTTTCAAGTTGGTATCAGAGCCTTGGTTTGAGGGATTCGGGTACACTTCCAGGTGTGTCTGAACTCAAACTAAGAAATTGGTATATAAATTTTCAAAAGAAAAACCATTTGAACAAAAAGAATTTGAGAAAAGAAAAAGAGTTTTGTAAAAAGAGAAAAGAACTTAAAAAAAAAAAAAGAATAAGAAAAAGGGTGTGGTGCATGCAATCTGCCGAGCTCAAGTAAGTACTCCCAAATTACCCATACAAGATTATGTTATGATTGAAGGGATTTGAGCATTCTAACACACCTAAGGTGTACATGCAACCCTAGAAACCTTGGATCTATGTTTTACTAAGATACATGCAAATTTGATTTTCCAAGGTTCTTAACCTAACTAGCATGGCATGGGGAACTTTGAAACATAAAAGCTAATAAGAAAACATACCTTTCTTATTGCTTGGATTCCTTGAGAACCTTATGATCCTAGCACCTCGAGTGTGATGCCTCAAATGTTTCACACAACACCACAACTCTTGTAATAACTTTGAGAGAAGTTCAGTAACACTCAAAATCGACTATCCCTCTTGATATTCACTTAGTGACCGATTTTGCTAACCATGGAGCTTCTTATATAGTGTGCCACAAGTAGGGTTACTCCATGTAAACCCTAATGTGCATGGCTTTTCATATTCCATGATCTATGGGTTTATAACCTCCATGGACTATCAATGGAGCACCTTATGGGTTTTAGCCCAATTCAATAAACCATGGATCATTAGCCCACTATACAATAATTGATGATTTACAAAATCAACCCCATCTATTTAATTAGTCTCATTTTGATCACCTAATTAGTTCCATATTAATTCTTGATCAATACTAATTAAATAATATTATTAATATATTAGAACTTATAATATATTAATAAACCTTAGGTGTCCTTTCTCCCATTTAGTCTATCCAAGTGTTGCAATGCCATGCAACCCAAATGGACCATGCCAACCGGGTCAAGTACATCCTACAAATAGTTATGAACTTAGACACCTAATCCAACAGTCTCCCACTTGGATAAGTCTAGTAACTATAATTTCAAGAATAACTTCAGGAACCGATCAACAATCGTAGCTCTTTCAAGGTCTCGCGGAACTGAGATGATGATGATATGCCATTTAAGATAAGTGATCATATAATCATTTGTTCTAGATATTAGTCGGACAAATACATGGAACAATATCTTACTTATTGTCCAACAGTTTGTTTCCCGATTTCCCATTTGTTCGACATAGAACTTAATCGAACACATCGATTTAGTTCTGACCGGGCCCGGTACATAAGTCAAAACAAAATCATCGAGGGGCTCAGATATCGCTTCTAATCCAAGAAGGAACAGACAAACTTCGACTCATATTCTTGTTCTACTACTTGTTGAACTATATGCAAAGGCATGTTTTATAACATCGAATTACCAATACGTTTTTCGTGCAATCAATGTATAACCAACTCATAGTCAACAACTCATATCTCTAGGTTTGAAGACTTATATGATAATATCGTCTCACGATCACTCGAGATAAATTTCATGAAGTGATACAAGTGAGCGTGGATTGAATCCAATACTCATAACGTATGAGCACTCATGAGTGTTGTAGCAACTCTTGCTATGTCCAATACCTTAGACATCTACAAGCCAACTCATGATAGTCTTGATTCATATCTACTTCCAACATATTACCGACTGTGGAGAATTTGAATAATATGATTGTAACGACCCAATTTTTCAAGTCCAAAAATTTCATTTTTCAATTAAACACTTTGTAAAACATTTGTAAATAAACAACATTCGACCATATCATTTCTTAAAACATATTTCGTGTCTGTAACCCAAAACATAAATCATAATAATGTTAGAGTACAAATCACATAATATCTCATGATGCGGAAAACGGGAGTGTGTGTATGATGTGTCGCTACCACGCCAGCTCCTTCCCCTTCGCTGAAGAGGTACCTGAAACCAAATATGTAAACTGTAAGCACAAAGCTTAATGAGTTCCCCCATCATACCACATACCATACAATCATATAGCATACATACTATCGGGAAATTTTGGGGTGCCCGACCTACCCGGTACGGCCATTCTGGGGTACCCGACCTACCTGTGCGGCCAATCTGGGGTGCCGTCCTACCCGTGTCAAACCATTATGGGGTGTTGACCTACCCATGTCAGGCTATTATGAGGTGCTGACCTACCCGTCGGTCCTAACAACCGCACTTAGGGACTATTCCCCTCCTACTACCACTATCACATATAACATATCATGTCAGCATACAAACATACCATCACATACTGTCAGACATATCTCGGGTGCCTGACCTACCCTTCGGTCCTAACAACCGAAATCTACTGCTATCACATATAACATATCATGCCAGTATTTAACATATCAGGGTAAAATCCTAAGAAATAAAAAAGATAATGGGGATGGGTAATTGGGTTGATTGTTTGATGGTTGAATATAATAATTATATTATTGTGGGTCGAAAACCCTATATGCTCACCAGGCTCCTAAGCCTGACCCACTCAGTTTTCTTTGTATCACATGTATCAATACGAAGACATATTTCACTGAGAGATTAAAAGAGATGTAAATCATTAATGTAAATAAATGTAAGTTCTGCTTATGCTTATGTGTCTGTATCAGAACATGATATCCCGAGATTTTGTTATATAATGAAAACACATTTCTTTAAAGGAATGCTTTGATAAATTCTTATCATATTTTGTTTTGGGAACAAATTCCGCAACTGTTTTCTTTAAAAGATTAGTCTGATTTTAAAAAACAAAGCATAAACAAATCGGTCTTTTCTCGCCGTAAAATTGGAGATATCATATCATAGTCTTGGCTAAGGATCTTAAAGGGGACCAACATCTCATCTACTATGTAAGTAAAAGTCTCTTGGATCCTAAGACCAGGTACTCCCACCTTAAAAAACTCATAGTACTTGTTTTAGTAACTGCTTCTACTAAATTAAGACACTATTTTGAAACGGTGGCATCCCAGGATCAGTGGATTTGACATGCTTTTTTTTGGCTCTCCTGGATCCCTCAACGACATTAATGTTCTTAATCGGTCACCTATATTTAACAACATATACAATGGATCTGCACCAGATTCTTCTTTCCACTTGCGTGGAACACCATATAAATATGGTTATTATCTAGTTGATGAGATCTATCCTGAGTATGAAGTCTTTGTTAAATCGTTTATGTGTCCGAATGGTACACATCGGAAAAAATTCAAGAAAGCTCAAGAAAGAGCTATGAAGGATGTCGAGCGGGCTTTTGGAGCTCTCAAGAAACGTTGGTTTATATTGAAAAAACCAACAATTTTTTCAGCGAGGAAAAAATGTATGAAATCATGTATGCATGTATAATACTGCATAATATGATTATCGGAAATGAAGGAAGAGCGATATGTGATTATGATGAAGAAGAAACCATTCCCGCAACACAAGCAATATAAATTGGGGGCGATGAGTACATTGAAAAGAGAGCAGAGGTTCATTGCAATGAAACATTTCACTATCTTCTAATGGATTTGGTGGAACACATCTACGGGATGCAACACATTAACCTCAATTTAGATCCGGATGAGGACCCGGAAGACGAGTTCTCGGAGGACGACTTCATGTAGTGCATTTATTTTAAATCGTTTAATGTATGTTTTTTTGAGTTTGAAGGTTTAAAATTTCAAGTTTTTTTTTTTTTTTTTTTTTGAAGTTTGTAGGATTTTTATTTGGGCAATGGAATGTAATGTTATTTTTATTTTGAAGTAATGAAATGAATGGTTTTTATTAAAAATATAGTTTTTATTTAATTAAAAAAAAAGTGACACCACTCCTTGGGTGTGGTATGAGACCACACTTTTGTGGTATTGGGTGAGATGGCGCCTACGATTTCATGTAGTGCGTTTATTTTAAATCGTTTAATGTATGTTTTTTTGAGTTTGTAGGTTTAAAATTTCAAGGTTTTTTTTTTTTTTTTTTTTGAAGTTTGTAGGATTTTTATTTGGGCAATGGAATGTAATGTCCCATTATGGCTCAAACCCTAGCCTCCTTACGAGTCCCTCGCCATCAGAAAACCCTAATATGCCCTCATACTCCATTATTGTGTGTGTTTGACCTTTTTAGCTCATTTTGGTGAAGAAAAGCTTGGGGAAGAGAATAGGAGTTGATGAAGAAGAACTTGAGTATCTTGAGCTCACTGATTTGGAACCATTTCACCTTTTTGGCACTCATAGGAGGTATAAAGCTTCCATCTTTCCTCTTAGAAGGTTAGATTTAGGATTATGGAGCTTTGGACCTTTTGAGGTCCAAAGGTTGGATCTTTTTCATGCAACTTCGTTTCTGAGCTTAGGGTTGCCACCCTTGGAGCTCAAAGCATTCCTTTAGCAGTAAAGTTTCAACATTTAAGGACTTTATGTAACCATGCATGAGATCTAGCCATATCCATGGAAGTTTATTGCTATTTTTCCAAGTTGGGTTCATTTGGTGGGTTGCAAGCCACCAAGTGATCGACTTTATGGATCAAGACATTGAAGAGGACTTAGATCTGTGTTTGTAGCCTTTAGATTAAAGTATTAAGCACTTGATGGGAAAAGTGACTTAACAGTGAAGTACGTTGGGCGTACAAGAAGGTACGCGTAGCGTACATGCCATTAAGCCAGTACGCTTAGCATACATAGGAGTACGCCTCGCGTACTCAACAGATGTGGGCTTGGTGTTTTGGGCCTCAGTTTGGCCCATACTTTGGGTCTTTGGGCCTTAGTGGGCAATCAGAAGTCAGATAATTTGGGTTAAGAATATGTTTGGGCTTAAGGAAGGCCCATTTGAGAAGTTGGGCCCAATTTAGAAAAATTGGTCAATTAATGGGCCTTTAATGGGCCATTAGTGGACTTAGAAAGATTAGATGGAATTGGGCCTTGTTTATGGTACAAATCAGAGTAGGGGTAAAATGGTCATTTTACCCTTAGAATGATTCTCAGTTTGTCTGACTAAGTATTATTGTATAGAGTTAGCCTAGGATTCGTGGGAGTAGCTAGCAGAGATTCCTCACGCACGAGTTCAGCATTCAGTTTGAGAGGTGAGTCTTCTCTTATAGGAACGGGTCTAAGGTAACAAGGCCCGCCCGTTTATGTGTGATTGTATGTGTTGGGGTTAGCCCGATGTAAGTTTTATATTCCGGACATCGGTCTGATGTCGGGCGGGACCCGATGTAGTTAGTATGCTTGATGTCTTTGAGATTATTGCATGTGTATGACTATGTCTTCGGACTTTGGTTCGATGTCGGGGTAATCCCAAGGAATGTTAGCTTTCTTGTTAAGCTTATGTTTATGTTTATGCTATGTTGCTCATGATATGTATACCGAACTTCAGTCTGATGTCGGGCGGGGCCCAATGCAAGGGCTAGGCCCAAGTTATGCCGAACCTCGATCTGATGCCAGGCGGGGCCCGATGTCGGACTCGTCCGATGCCGGATGGGGCCCGATGCAGTGGGCTAGGCCTAATTTATGATTTATGTGCATAGTATGTGGTGGCTTGGGGAGACTCACTAAGCTTTGTGCTTATAGTTTTTAGTTATGGTTTCAGGTACTTCCACTAGCAAAGGGAAGGACTCGGGATGATCGCATGGCACACACCACAGTTTCAGCCTAGGATTGTTTTAGACTCTGATGATTACTTATATGATTTTTATACAGTTTTTGACATGATGTTTTTGAGATACATGGTTCTTGATTTTTATTATGATGATGGATGATTTATGGTTTTATTAATGATTTAAAAAGGAAATTTTTGGTTTGTATTTTTGGGATGTTTCAAGTTGGTATCAGAGCCTTGGTTTGAGGGATTCGGGTACACTTCCAGGTGTGTCTGAACTCAAACTAAGAAATTGGTATATAAATTTTCAAAAGAAAAACCATTTGAACAAAAAGAATTTGAGAAAAGAAAAAGAGTTTTGTAAAAAGAGAAAAGAACTTAAAAAAAAAAAAGAATAAGAAAAAGGGTGTGGTGCATGCAATCTGCCGAGCTCAAGTAAGTACTCCCAAATTACCCATACAAGATTATGTTATGATTGAAGGGATTTGAGCATTCTAACACACCTAAGGTGTACATGCAACCCTAGAAACCTTGGATCTATGTTTTACTAAGATACATGCAAATTTGATTTTCCAAGGTTCTTAACCTAACTAGCATGGCATGGGGAACTTTGAAACATAAAAGCTAATAAGAAAACATACCTTTCTTATTGCTTGGATTCCTTGAGAACCTTATGATCCTAGCACCTCGAGTGTGATGCCTCAAATGTTTCACACAACACCACAACTCTTGTAATAACTTTGAGAGAAGTTCAGTAACACTCAAAATCGACTATCCCTCTTGATATTCACTTAGTGACCGATTTTGCTAACCATGGAGCTTCTTATATAGTGTGCCACAAGTAGGGTTACTCCATGTAAACCCTAATGTGCATGGCTTTTCATATTCCATGATCTATGGGTTTATAACCTCCATGGACTATCAATGGAGCACCTTATGGGTTTTAGCCCAATTCAATAAACCATGGATCATTAGCCCACTATACAAGAATTGATGATTTACAAAATCAACCTCATATATTTAATTAGTCTCATTTTGATCACCTAATTAGTTCCATATTAATTCTTGATCAATACTAATTAAATAATATTATTAATATATTAGAACTTATAATATATTAATAAACCTTAGGTGTCCTTTCTCCCATTTAGTCTATCCAAGTGTTGCAATTCCATGCAACCCAAATGGACCATGCCAACCGGGTCAAGTACATCCTACAAATAGTTATGAACTTAGACACCTAATCCAACAGTCTCCCACTTGGATAAGTCTAGTAACTATAATTTCAAGAATAACTTCAGGAACCGATCAACAATCGTAGCTCTTTCAAGGTCTCGCGGAACTGAGATGATGATGATATGCCATTTAAGATAAGTGATCATATAATCATTTGTTCTAGATATTAGTCGGACAAATACATGGAACAATATCTTACTTATTGTCCAACAGTTTGTTTCCCGATTTCCCATTTGCTCGACATAGAACTTAATCGAACACATCGATTTAGTTCTGACCGGGCCCGGTACATAAGTCAAAACAAAATCATCGAGGGGCTCAGATATCGCTTCTAATCCAAGAAGGAACAGACAAACTTCGACTCATATTCTTGTTCTACTACTTGTTGAACTATATGCAAAGGCATGTTTTATAACATCGAATTACCAATACGTTTTCGTGCAATCAATGTATAACCAACTCATAGTCAACAACTCATATCTCTAGGTTTGAAGACTTATATGATAATATCGTCTCACGATCACTCGAGATAAATTTCATGAAGTGATACAAGTGAGCGTGGATTGAATCCAATACTCATAACGTATGAGCACTCATGAGTGTTGTAGCAACTCTTGCTATGTCCAATACCTTAGACATCTACAAGCCAACTCATTATAGTATTGATTCATATCTACTTCCAACATATTACCGACTGTGGAGAATTTGAATAATATGATTGTAACGACCCAATTTTTCAAGTCCAAAAATTTCATTTTTCAATTAAACACTTTGTAAAACATTTGTAAATAAACAATATTCGACCATATCATTTCTTAAAACATATTTCGTGTCTGTAACCCAAAACATAAATCATAATAATGTCATAGTACAAATCCCATAATATCTCATGATGCGGAAAACGGGAGTGTGTGTATGATGTGTCGCTACCATGCCAGCTCCTTCCCCTTCGCTGAAGAGGTACCTGAAACCAAATCTGTAAACTGTAAGCACAAAGCTTAATGAGTTCCCCCATCATACCATATACCATACAATCATATACCATACATACTATCGGGAAATTATGGGGTGCCCGACCTACCCGGTACGGCCATTCTGGGGTGCCCGACCTACCTGTGCGGCCAATCTGGGGTGCCGTCCTACCCGTGTCAAACCATTCTGGGGTATTGACCTACCCATGTCAAGCTATTATGGGGTGCTGACCTACCCGTCGGTCCTAACAACCGCACTTAGGGACTATTCCCCTCCTATTACCCCTATCACATATAACATATCATGTCAGCATACAAACATACCATCACATACTGTCAGACATATCTCGGGTGCCTGACCTACCCTTCGGTCCTAACAACCGAAATCTACTGCTATCACATATAACATATCATGCCAGTATTTAACATATCAGGTAGTAGCAAACCTAGATGATATCACAAAGACAATCATCTACCATACAACTCCTACTGGTGGGTTGGCATTATGGTCGTAGACCCATCGCTACTGGAAGGTAACTCACCTCGAAAAGTAGTTGCTGAAAGTCTGCTTGCTAGACGACTGATTGTTGCACCGGCAATCCTCCGGCTATAAATCCATAAGCATAGATTAGTTACTCCCAAACACCCTTAGGTCAAATAACTGACCTACCCCTGTTCCAAGGTCAACTCCTTGGTCAAAGTCAACTTCCAATTGATTGGACTCGCTGAGTCATGGCACAGACTCGCCGAGTCCCTCTCCTACTCGCTTCCAAATCCTCACCAGAGCATCCATCTTGAGGATTTGGGTTTCTGGGACTAATTCTACACGTTAAATTGCTCATCCCGCGTACAGCTACGAAGGGTTGGACCTTCTACACTTAAACCCCTCTTAACTCAGTAACAGTTCATATGACTCACCGAGTTTGAAGAACAACTCGTCGAGTTCCAGGCAATCTTCAAAGGATTCGCCGAGTTGTTCATCCAACTCATCGAGTCTAAGACCATCTTCATAGAACTCGCCGAGTCCAATTTGGAACTTGTCGAGTCCCTCCAACCCTCCTCCCATACATACCAAATTTGAGACGTGCAACAGTTCCAAACCATAGATCTAAGCTCCTAGAGTATGCTCATCACGTAAAGTTACAAACTTTACGTGCATGCATGGCCCTATGAGCTCCAAAAGGCAATTCCAAGCTCTTTATGAGGTCATACACTCAGTAGGGACCTCAATCACTTCAACCACAGAGACTTTACACTTCTAAGGTGTCCATAAGGTCCAGATCTGAAGTCCTTTCAGAACATAGAGCATAACTACATGGGGTTTGAGGTTTTAGGGCTTGAAAACCATCAATTAGGGACAAAAAGGGGATCTAATGAACTAGTGAATAAGGTAGGAACTTTTCTACCTGAATGGAAGCTTCTCACAGTGTAGATTTCGGATCTACTTCCCCTCCTTTCACTCTTCAACCTCCTCCTTTTTCTTCTAAGATCCAAACTTCCTTCACCAAGCCAAAAGTCACTCACAAGAAAAATATGGGGGCTAGGGTTTCGCTCTACAGCTCTCTGGAAATGTTAGGGACAAGGGAGGCCGAGTTAGAGTGTTTAAATAGGGTGCAAACACCCTGGTTAGGGTTTTACTCGTCCAACATGGACTCGTCGAGTCTAAGACCCGACTCGCCGAGTCCCTCACTTAAATCCAGTGCCAAAATCGCTCCTACTCGGCGAGTCGGGCCTCCAACTCGCTGAGTCCAAGGCAAAATGAGAAAAATACATAAACAGGAATCGTACCAGGAATCCGGTGTTACAAATCTCCCCTACTTATCTTAGACTTCGTCCTCGAAGTCTGCTGCTTGTTCCCGGAACTATTCCGGGTAATGCACCATCATTTCATCCACCGGCTCCCAAGTCCATTCCGAGCCCTTCTGGTGCTGCCATTGCACCTTCACCAGCTCCACTCTTTTGTTCCTCAGATCATTCGACTTCCTGTCGAGGATAGCCACAGGTCACTCGATGTAATTCAGGTTGTCATCAACCTGAATGTCCTCCAAAGGTATCATCGCTGAGTCGTACACCTGATGTAATTCAGAGTGTTCAAATTTGGGTCCATTGTTACCTATAAATGGATAGCAAAGAATTTCATGAATCATATACTTCAGAAACCAAAGATGTGTATACGGAAGTTGAAAGCTAAAGTCAACAAGAAATTTAATTTGATTGCAAGTGTTGGTCAATGTAGAAATGCAAGGAAGTATGCATTTCAGGAGATAGAGGGTACTTTAAAAGAGCATTATGCAAAAAACATGGAGCCATGCAAAAGAGATAAGAAGGACTAACCCTGGATCAATAGTGAAGATGGATGTAGATGTCATGCCTGATGGAACCACATATTTCTCGAAGTTTTATGTATGTTTCAAGGGATTGAAGGATAGATGGATTGAAGGTTGTAGGAGGGTAATTGGACTAGATGGTTGCTTCCTAAAGGGCATATGCAGAGGTCAGTTGCTCTCTACTATAGGTAGAGATGCAAATAACCATATATATATATATATATATATATATATATATATATATATATATATATATATATATATATATATATATCCCATTGCTTAGGCTGTTGTATCAATGGAAAGTAAATAAACATGAAAGTGGTTTATTGACCTTCTAATTGAGGACCTTGGAATGGGAGTTGGGCATGGACTAACCTTAATATCAGACCAATACAAAGTAATCAATTTCTATTATTTCCATATTTATTTTAGCTTATGTTATGTTTTTGTTGTTTAAGTTTTGTGTCTATTGCTAACAGGGATTACTTGAGGCTGTGAAGGAAAGGGTCCCAACAACAGAGCATAGACAATGTGCTAGGCACATATGTGCTAACTTCATGAAAAGGTTTAAGGGCCAACTGTTTAGAAAGCTTTTCTGGTATGCTGTTGCAGCTACTACCCCTGAAAAATTTGAACAACACATGAATGAAATCAAGAAATTAGAGCCACTAGCTTATGACCATAGCTTATGACCATTTGATGGAAAAGGACCCTAAAACTTGCAGTAAAACATTTTTTCAGACTGATAGGGCTTGTGATGCATATGAAAATGGTATATCTGAGAGTTTCAACTCTGTGATTGGAGTTGCCAGGAAGAGACCACTAATCACCATGTTAAAAGAAATTCGAATTTATATGATGGAGAGGCTTTATAGACAGAAGATTAAGGGGAAATCTTGGGATTTAACCATATGTCCTACCATTAGGCTGAAGTTGTCCAAGCTTAAGGATCTTCAAAGGTAAGTGCTTAAAAATGTTTGTCCTTATGCCTTTTAACATGTGTATATGGACAAGTTTTGGAAAGTAATACCATCTGGTTATCAATAGTATGAAGTCAAACTTGGGTATGATGCATATGTTGTGGATATTGGTAGCAGGACATGTGTCTGCAGAACTTGGCAGTTAACAGGTTACCCTTGTGTGCATGGGTATGCTTGCATTGCAAGCCTCAATAGGGATGTAGAGGAGTATCTGTCACCATGGTTTACCACATTAACGTACCTAAACTGTTACTGGTATACCATTAACCCACTAAATAGTAGTGACATGTGGCCTCATGTAGACTACATCAGCCCATTGCCCCCCAAAAGGAGAAGGCTACCAGGAAGACCATCAACAAAAAGGAAAGGGATTAGAATGAGAGGGAAAACCAATGAAAAAGCCATTCAATCACAAAAAGAGGTAATGTGATGAAATGCAACATATGTAGTGAAAGTGGACATAATAGAATAACCTGTCCTCAGAAACCAATTGGGGAATCATCAAATGCAAGTTCAAAGAAAAAGAAATCCAAGAAAGCTGGTATGTTTGATATATTTATTTATATATAACTTGTATAACTTAACATATTTGGCATAACTTAACTTTTCAAGTAATGCAAAACATGTAAAGTGAAGGTTGCATTGGCACATGAAGTTGATATTGATAGTGACAGTGAAGTTGAAATAGAACCTGAAAGTGATGTTGACTATTTTGATCTTGAATTTGAAGATGATGTGCAACTTGAAGTTGAAGATGGAGTAGAACCTGAAGTCCAAGATGGAGTGCAACATGAAGTTCAAGATGAAGTGCAAGTTGAAGTTGAACCTGAAATTCATCTTGAAGTTCATGATGCTAACCAAGTTGAAATTCACCCTGCAGTTCAAACTGAAATTGAACCTGAAGTGCAAGTTCAAGTTGAATATGCTAACCACATTGTAGTCCAAGATCAAGTGGAAATACTAGCTTTTCAAGTTGTAGTGGGAAAGAGGGCAAGGAAACCTTCAGAAAGGATTACAAAACTGAAGATAAGAAAGATGTGGGAGGGAAAATAGGGAAGCAGTGATGACCATCCGTATGAGTTGGATTAACTTCTAGCTTATTGTACTGTTGTTAATGTTTTTGGCATCTTTGACTGACATATTTTAACTTTGGAATCTTTTGGCACATCTTTTGAAAACTAGTTGGAATAGCTTAAATACATGTTTAAGTGTGTAATGTTTAACTTTTTGCACATCTTTTGGGTGTAATGAATGTTTAACTATGTTATGTAAAACTTTTGACACATCTTTTGAAGTCAATGTTCCCTGGAATGTTTATAGTGTATTACCATCTTTTGCATATCTTTCTAATACCATTTGTATTGTGTATAATTTATTACCATCTTTTAGAATATCAATTGTAATCACAATTCCATTACAATGTAATCACAATTCTATTACATTGTTTGAACAATTCCATTCCAATGATTCACAATAACATTACTAGTTTTGTACACTACCATTCCAATGATTCAATTCCAATGATTCAATTACAATGATTCAATTCCATTACAATGTTTTTTATTATCTTTTATACTACTATGTTTAATAACAATTCCATTCCAATGATAGAATATAACTTTTTTCATTGAAAACATCACAAAAGCATACATAATTTAGTCATACTACATCATAGTACATAATTTAAAACAACATTTTGACATACAAGAGAAACAAGAAAATTAATGCAAATCTATGGGCAAACAATTTCCAATTGACTTTGTCAAGTTCTTGTTTATTCATGTTCTTCTCTTCTTCAATCTCCATCCTTCATATGCTGATTTCATTCTCCAAGGTCCAAATTTTCAAGGTAAGATTACAGCTTTCTTTTGCTTTCATCTTGTAATGCCCTCTTCCATCCTTCCTCCCTTCATCATCATCCAACCATTGCCAAAATTTACAGCTTGAACTTTTTTCATTATTCAAGAAATTTATAAAAACATATTAAATTGAAGGATGAAGAAGAAGTAAAAATATGAATTACCAGTGAGTTTTGACAAACTCTGGATTTCCTTCCAGGATTGTCTGGGGTTCTTGATGTCTTCACACGAGATGGCAAGGCGCAATCACATGGATGATCCGGTTGCAATTCGTCTTGTCGTTTGGAAGAAAAAGGATGAGGAAGAAGATGCCATCGATCGATCTAGGGTTTTAATTAATAAGTAGTCGTATCTTACCCTTCTTATAATGTAAACACTTCTCAATGCCACGTAGGTGATGAGTATTGCAGCGTACAAGCCACGTAGATGTCACATCACCCAAAACCTACAATGGTCGGTAAAGTTGGTTATTTGTGAACGACTGAAATAAATTAGTTGGGTAAATGAGTAAAAAAAAAACAATATTACCAATATGTGAACATTTGAAATACTTAATTACCTTAATAAATCAAATTCCCTTATTTATACGGAACATTCATCTTCCTCGTTCTTCTCATTAAGGCATCACTTCTCATACTCGTATTAAGATTTCTTATATGAATCACCCGTCAAAATAATACGTTGATATGGGATCCTAGTAGGTCACACGAAGGTTTAAATTAAACATCATAAAATAATATATAAAATCAACAAAGTTGTACATGTATACTATATGGACGAAAACTGTAAATTACTATTTTTTTTTAAGGAATAGAAAAAACAAGATAATAATAAAACAGATCCTATCATGTAACTTTTAAAAAAGGGGTCTCTGTTAAAAAGTAAATATTTATTAAAATACATTAACTTTTCCAAAGTGTTTTTCATTCTAGAAGTATATAAACGTGGAGGCCACATGGCAACCTAGCTATTGGTTGGCAAAAAATACACCAACTATGAAACTTGTAATTTGACCCTTCAACTATGAGATATCGTACACAAAACGTCTTTATTCTTATTCATCTTTATGCCTTTGTAATTGCATAGGTCTAAAGCAATACCATGATAATTTTTATTTGTTTGTTTTATATGGTTTTCAAATAATAGACGCACATAACAACTGGATTAACGTAAATGCATACAGATTTTAAATCTTTAAAAACATTCAAAGTGTTGCATTAAAGTAATGCATTGTTTTAAAGATATTAGGTAGACTTAATTATTTCATCTCATTCATTCCATGAAACTTTGATACATAGTTTGATTAACTGAAATAAGAATAGTTGTCTTGGGACTTGATGGATTTGACTCATGCGAAGAAGAGTAAATCAAAGCTAACATTATGTTGTGTTTGGTTTAACACTTGAACGCACCATTGTATCTAGACGTGACAAAATCCTCAAGTATAGAAACAAGTAAAACCTATTTCACATCAATCACTAAAATATAAAATATAAGTTCGGTAAAAACACATTTGAGTGAGGTAAATTAACCCATTATTGCTATTTTCTCCACTTAAATATAAAATATTTTAAGTTCGCTAAAAACACATTTGATTGAGGTAAATTAACTCATTATTGCAATTTTCTCCACTTATAACGTTAAAAGTAAACAATACAAATATAAGTATTTACAATTCATATTAAAACAATAATTTGTTTGTAAGAGATCAATTTAAAAGTTTGAATGCATTTGAATATAATCTAGGTCGAAATGACATTTGTCATATTTGATCATTTTCATTTATACTTAATTTTTATGTTTATAAATAACATATAAGGTTAAATATACTTTCACACACATACCATTCTTATCAATCAATCAACATAATTTTTCTTAGTAATTTGATTCATTTTTTGCATTGTTTGTAAATATCACATTAGATGGCACTAGAAGTGATTCATAAAATTGTAATTGTTGTTACATTTTAATGTTTAAACTTTGGATAAAATGATAAGTTATTATCAGGTATATAAATTATGTTGCACAGATTGATAAAATAGTGAACATATGTTGCAATTTTAACAAATAACAACTTACCCCTATATATAATATGGGTTGAATTGTATTATCATGAATAAGTTAAACTGTTACATTTGATTGCACATATAAAAATGTTTATATCTTGTAAAAATTATGCTTTATATTTACAATGTTGATAGATAAGTTGACTTGCTTGAAAGACAAATACAACTACAATCATTATAGATGTTCTCATCCACTCGTAATGGTCGCTGTGCTTCCCATTTAGCGTTTTAACCTTTGAGATAAGAGGAGAGAGAGAGAGAGTGAAAAAGACTAGTATATCAACATACTTTTTAAACAGGGACTAATCATGCTAAACCCATATCTCAAAGACTCAACTATATTTGCTGAATAGTTGAAGGGTCAATTTGGTAAATGACTAATTCCTATCTTCGTTCAAAGAATTTTCAAAGTCAAAGCAGAGTAAAGACTGGTCAGAGATTAACAACCCATTTCCCCTTCAAATCCTTCCTCCTCTCATCTGTCTGCAAGACTGCAACTCCAAATCAATCGATCAAAATTCTTTCATTTGGATCCAATTATCAATCTCTACTCTGATCTATAATCTTCTGTATTATTTATAGTTGTTAGCCATGAATAGTAATCCAGCTACGCCGATGAACGCAAATGCTCCGTCGTCAAGCTCCGGTGGCGCTGGATCCCCCGATTCAACTGCTCCAAGGAGAAATTCGAAACGACCTAAATGTATATTCATCTTTTATCCTTGTTAGGTTTACTTTTCTTTTGCTGGATACTCCAAATTTCAGATGCAGTCCGTTACCTTTTAGCTATCTGATTTATTCGTTACTTTTGGTGTACTATATTATGTTTCTTTTAATCGGGATGAACAGTTTTTAATGCTACCTTTAGGTATTTGAATTGATTCAGCGCGTAAATCTTGTTGTTGATGTTGGTTGAGCTCTTAAGAGTTAAGAATTAAGAAACCCTAGCATCTTCATCCAGCTAAGTAATAAAAGGGGGAAAAGGGAATTAATTTAGGATGGGTAAAAGCAGCATGC
Source organism: Lactuca saligna (assembly GCF_052625555.1). Taxonomy (NCBI): domain Eukaryota; kingdom Viridiplantae; phylum Streptophyta; class Magnoliopsida; order Asterales; family Asteraceae; genus Lactuca; species Lactuca saligna. Next base: position 177,926,212 of record NC_136423.1, read on the forward strand.
TGCTTATGAATCACGTTTAGATCTTTCAAACAATGTAGAATATTGAACCATTTAGGGTTTGCTATTCGGTTTATGCTCTGTGTGCGTGTGTCTATTTGGTTTAAGATTTCTGTTTCTGTGCCTAATTTGATGCAAATACTAATTTCCTTTCTTATGCATCCCTTTCAGATTCTAGGTTTACACAACAGGAGCTTCCGGCATGTAAGCCAATTCTGACTCCAAAATGGGTGAGCATCTTCGTTTACCCTACCTTTATGCTTTTTCTCCTTCAATATATCAAAAATCAACAAGCTTTAATTCTCTTTATGTTTCGTACTACAGGTGATTTCAGCTTTCATGCTTGTAACCATTGTCTTCATACCAATAGGACTTGCTTCCCTCTTTGCTTCTCGTGATGTATGATTCAAATTTCAATCCCTCTAAATTCATGAACATTTCCTTTCTTTCTTTTTTTCTTTCTTGTATTGTTTATTGTTTATTAATTTTGGATTTTTGTTCATTCAAATAGGTAGTTGAAATCATTGACCGATACGATAATGCCTGCGTACAAGGGTCAAAAAGTCAAAAGGTGGAATATATACAATCCAATGCAAGTAAGACCTGCACAAGAACCTTGACAGTAAGTTCAAATCAACTACTTTCTTGATCATTGATGCATTTCTGCATGATTGCATACATATACAATTCAAATTCACATCTATAAGTCTTTCTTTTAGTGATATTTCTCAAATGAATGGAATTTTAGGTCACAAAGCGTATGAAGCAGCCTATATACGTGTACTACCAACTGGACAATTACTACCAGAATCATCGGAGGTATGTGAAGAGCCGAAGTGATCAGCAATTAAGAAACCGTGGTGATGAAAATGACACAAGTTCATGTAAGCCTGAACATAATGCAAATGGGATGCCAATTGTGCCATGTGGACTTGTAGCATGGAGTTTATTCAATGACACCTATGCATTCTCCACCAGAAACAACCAATCATTACCCGTAAACAAGAGACATATTTCATGGAAAAGTGACAGAGAGGACAAATTTGGCAGTGATGTTTTCCCAAAAAACTTCCAAAATGGAAGTCTTATTGGTGGTGCACATCTCAACGAGTCCATACCAGTAAGATCCTGTTTTTTACTTTTGTTTTTGACTTAATGGGTTAAGCACTTAATTTTGACAGCTATAAATGGCTGTTTCTAATGACTCAGCTGATTAAGCAAAAAACCTAGCTTAAGGTAAAATGATCATTTAGTATCATTCAGTGCTTGATCCTCTTTTCTAGACTGAATAAACTGTCTGAATGAGACTAAATTACCATTTTACTCTTTATTACCTATTTACCCAAAGTCTCACAAGCTCTATACAGTTTACTAATTACAAATGTAAAAATACCTGATGGGAATCTTTTTTTTTTTTTTATATAGTTAAGTGAGCAGGAAGACCTTATTGTGTGGATGAGAACTGCAGCTCTCCCAACTTTTAGAAAATTGTATGGAAAAATAGAAGTGGATATTGAAGCAGGAGAAACTATAACTGTTGTATTAGAGAACAACTACAACACTTATAGCTTTAGTGGCAAGAAGAAACTTGTGCTTTCAACCACAAGTTGGCTTGGAGGAAAGAATAACTTTATTGGCATCGCGTATCTTGCTGTTGGTGGATTGTGCTTCATACTAGCTACAACTTTCACTCTCATATATTTAGTTAAACCAAGGTAATATTAATTTATTAATTATATTTTTGGGGTGTTCACAAAATCATAAAATAGCATACTTTATACAATTATGACACTAATTTTTATTTCTATTTCAGGCATCTTGGAGATCCGAATTATTTGTCATGGAACAGAAACCCAGGTGGTCATTGATGTGGGATTCTGATGTTGTATGTATGTATGTAATCTATTGTTTTTTTGTTTAATTTTTTGTTTTTTGAGATAAGACTTGAAGATAGATAATTATTTGTATCATTGAGCACAAAATGAAACTTGTATTGATGTTATCTGAGAGTATACACTGAATGCTACTGTTGCCCATTTCTTGAATAATCCTCACAACTTCCATTGCATTTATTTCAAACATAGAAATTCTTGAGATACGAACATATTCTATCTCTATTTTGATTAGTTATACTTACAAAAAGCTGTCTCTAATCATGTAAAAGAAAACCCATTAGAAGTAGATGAAATGGCAGCCGTCATAACCTGTTACCACAAATCAACAAGTAAAGAGTTAGTGTCTTTATACATTAAGTCTATTTTTTTCTTCAATAAACCCACTAAGTGATTAAATCCAGATTAAGTAAAAAAAAGGAAACAACCCTATATAACTGTCCAGATTAAGTGTTTAACTCATTAAGCTTGTTAAGTAAAAAAGAAACAGTTTCTTACTTGGATCAGCGGTGACGAGCATGGCTGAGCCGCCAAATTCACAGGTGCCTCCGGCGACTTTTGTTCTTTGCCAGTAGCTATTAAACGCATAAGAAGCATGTGCAAACAATGTATCCGGTTGAAAACATTCACCATTTGGTTGCAATGACTCACAATCCGCCCCTGAACCACACGCGTAATTCATAGCTTCTTGGATGATTGGATCTGGTACAGACGGTTTAGCCACACACCACAGGGCGGATTCCGGCGAACTATGAGCTGGCGGTGATCGTGTCGGAGGTGGGTACACAATTGGTGGTTCGAAAAGTGGCGGTGCGGGTATGAACCCTGTAGGAGACGGAAACGTGAAAGTTGGTGGGCTCGGTTCGTATGAACCGGAAGGTGGATTGTTGTAAGATCCACTAGGGGTGGGTTCGTAGGTGGCGGGTGGGTTGGAAGATCCACTAGGGGTGGGTTCGTAGGTGGCGGGTGGGTTGGAAGATCCGCTAGGGGTGGGTTCGTAGGTGGCGGGTGGGTTATTAGATCCGCTAGGTGTGGGTTGATAGGTGGCAGGTGAGCCTGGGGTGCTGGTGGTGGTGGGTGGTGTGGGGAAAGTGAAAGGTGGTGTAGGGTAGGAGGAAGATGATGTGGCAGGCGGTGATGGGTTGTAAGATCCAATAGTTGGCGGCAGAGTGGTGGAGGAAGGTGGTGAAAAACCAGGGGGGCTTGAGCAATATGCCTCGGGTAAAACCGGAGTAAGTGGATCAACAGGTGGCAATGGTAGATCATCGTGATTAACAATATGATATCCATCTATATCCGTATCTGCAAACACATATGCATAATCAACCAACATTATAGCATAGAGAAATACTAGTAACATGTTGTTCGTGTTCATGTTTATGAGTGTTGTGTATACATACATACGCTTATGAGTTATGTAATTATGTATACGTGTATTAATTTGTGTGTATATATATGAGTGAGAAACGGGGGGAGATGGAGGTTTGGATACTTGGGAGATGGTGGTGGAAATGGGTATGTAAGAGATTCTTGGCTTAAGAATGGATTAAAGAACCATTTGGCATTTGCATTTGCCATGTAATGTAAAATGTAAAGTGGGACCTTTTATTTTGCTTGCTTTCTACTCAAAGCTACGTGACAGGCTCGTAGTAGTAGCAGTAACATACATGCTAGGCTAAAAGTGTCATACAACACCACAATCCACGATACTTTTAATGGAATGTAGGTTTCGGATCCATGGATGATGGGTATACTTGTTTCATAGTCAAAGACTTTCTTGGATTTGAATCTTTTAATAATTTATCAAATGTCTCTGTGAAAGTTGATAATGTGATATTGGAAAATTGAAATCAGATAATAACCGTAATAAAACTTTTCCAGGTTTCTTTATCATTGTTATTATTATTTTTTATCTTATTATTTTTTATAAAATAGCTAACACACGCACCGCAATTTTTTTATTATTGTTATTACTTTTTTGGATGGTCTCTATAAAATGGACAACTTTTTTCAATATACGGATCAATCAATCTTGCATTGAATACGATGAAGCCCGAATCAATATTCTTTGGATTGGATTAAGCCTAGTTCGAAAGTATTTTTTTTTTCCGACTTTTCAATCTACAATATTTTTTGATAATCATGTAATTTTGTTTGTTTGCTTTTTTTAAAAGCACATGATTATTGAAGTTTTTCATTTCTTGTACAAAATTCAAATTTAACATAAACTATATGAGATCAGTGAGACTAACGATATGGTTTGGATCTTATATTAGACCTTGAAAGTTTTGGATTGAGTTCACCCATAGTGGTAGATCTTATATTAGACTCTAAGGCTTGAGGGCGTGATCACGGTTTGGCCCTCGGTTTGCAACATTCGATCAGGGGAACACCGCCCCACCCTATGGTTTGGCTCCATGAGGTTAAAACTAGCTGAATCCTCTATTTCTCTATTCTTTATTCTTTTTCTTTTTTTTTCCAATGCTTTGAACGGTCAATATGTTTTTTTCCCAACAATCCAAACAACCAAAAAACATCCGCATGAAACACCTCAAATCATTCTTTTGATCAACCGACTTTTTTGTCTCTCATTTATCACTATGGCGGTATACTACCTTATTATCCATAACACTCACAACAATACCCACAACCACAAATCCTAACCGACACCAAATTTAATCCATTTGATTTTTTACCTCAACCTGAATTCATTCAAGAAAGTCAAGAGCAATTTGATTCCAAACCCGAATTCGTTTAAGAAACCAGATCCACCAAAGCACATAATAAAAGAAAATAGAAAGTGAATGCCAAAACATGGGAACCATGTGAATGCTAGCATTGGCACATGCATGGATCGATGTTTCTGAAAATGTGAAGGTTGGAAATGACCAAAAACATAATCATTTTTTTTAGGCGAGTTACAAAAAGGTTTCACAAAGGAATGAAGCAAGGAGAATATCATACAAAAGACCAAGTATATTCCAAATGGTGGAAGACAAACAAGGAAGCCATGTTGTTTAATGATTTGTATAACAACATGAAACATCAATGACAAAGTGGAGAAAATGATGATGTAATTTGAAGAAAACTCTAACAGTGTACCAACAAGAAAATAAGAAGGATTTTAAGTTTATTGAGTTTTGGAATGTCATGAAAGACAACCATAAATGGAAAAAGAGCAAAACATCCAATGAGCATATCGATAGTGGTTCTAAACACTCAAGAACATTCAAATGCGAATACTCTACATCAAATGCTCGTATTAGAATCGACCTCACCAGTGATGAACCCGTTTAAGTTACACCACCTTCCTGACGAATGGGAATGGAGAAAGTAAAACCCAAAGATAAGAGACAAAGCGATAGATTTAGATGACTTGAAAGTAATGCGAGAAAATATAAAGGGTTTAAACGAAAGAATTGATATGAAATAGAGCGTAGGCAACAAAGTGATAGTGACATGAAAATACAAACGCTCCACACAAGTCACATGACCATGAATGAGCTTGAAATTGTGTTGGCGATTAAAGCCGACCTTAAAAAACGTTATGTTAATTAGTTTTTTTAATCGCTTGCTGTGTATTTTTTTATGTTTGCATGTTTTAAAATTTATAGTTATTTTTATTTTTCTAGTTTTTTTAGGAGTTTTTTAATGTCATATTATGTTTTTTTCTAAGTTGTTTAGGAGTTTTTTTAATGTCATGTTATGTTCAATTTTTTATTTTTTAAGTAAAGAAATTTATGTTTTTTTTATTAAATTGAATTATTTAATAAAATTTTAGAAAATAATATGTTTGTCATGGTACCCACACCTAATGTGCGACAAGAAACCTTGGTTTGGTGGTAAAAATGAAGTGGCAAAGACAAAATATGTAGTAAAGATGACACTACATTCTGCAACCTAACACTATATACATCATCGTCAGTAAAATAAGACATATCCTAAATGGTCCCACGCTGTATCCATGACCCCCTTTAAACTTTCTCCCACGTCTACTTCCAATTCCCTTCGGTCCAGTCGGTCGCGATGTTGGCCCAAGAAGTCGTTAAACGCTTCTTGGGGTTGTAAGGGGCCTGAGAGGCCAATATAGGATTCTGGGTTAAGACTTTTTGAAAAAGTCGTAGACACTCATGTTTGCAATTCGTGAGATGGACATCTTGGTCATATAAATGTCTTGACACCCTGATTTTCTTTTCTCATTTTCGAACTTAAATCATAGAACTGATGGGTTTTAGTCATAAAAACATCCTATGTGCTCATACAAACCCTAATGCTTGGATCTAGGTTTCTCTATTGTACATGCAAGTTATCCAAGACTATAAACCCTAATTCTAGCATACAAGTAATCATATTAACATAAGAATGGGTTTAATACATTACCTTGATTGTTATGTAGCAATAACAATCCAATTCACCTTGTATTGACTTTAGAAAGCTTAGAGTCACAAATGTCACCCCTCTAATGGTTCACAAACACCAAGAGCAAGAGGATGAAGAGGAGAGAGGATGGAGGCTGCTCTAAAAGCTGTGAAACCCTAGAAGGATGCTTAGCCACGTTTTTAGGTCATAAGGGATGTATATATAGTTAGGCTATTAGGGTTATCTAACAAGGAAACCCTAAATTGGATGCTTAAGCCCTAAGCAACCCACAGATTCATTTCCTTAAGGCCTTGGACGATTTCTGTGACAACCTGATACTTCAACTCTTTGTAACGACCAAAGTGGGTCAAGTATTGTAACCGCTTCTGAGTAATAAAATTTACTTTCATAATAAAATGTACAAATAAGTCCTATTTAATTTCCTTCTATGATTAAATGTCTTTGAACCATGATCGTACGTGAAAAGAACGCCCAAATCCGACTTCATTTAGCGAAGTTATGATTTTTCCAAGTTCGACTTAGCAACAGACAGCTAAAAACTCGAATCAGAAATCGAGCGACTTTTGGCCGGAATGACCTAAACGAGAATCGAAGGTCTCGACAATGGTATTCCAGCGGTAAAAAGTCTGGCAAAACCGACATCAGATAAAGAAGTTACGAATTTTCAAAGAAATTCCTTAAACACGATAGATTTTTAATATTTAATAAAAAAATAATTTCGGAATTTGCCGACGGAGTCTAAACGAAAGTTGAAGAGCGTAGTCTCACCTACGCGAGGATATAAAGACCATCAAAAACGGAGTTCGTATGAAGAAGATATGAATTTTTAAAGTTTATTAAATAAATTAGTTATTTATTTTATTCAAAATTCGGATATTATCCGAAGGGGAGTCAGCATCCGAGTTACGCGCTGCGTACTCCTGTACGCCCCGCGTACCCGAGGAGCTCGGCCTCAAACCGTCCACGTCGCACGATCCGGAGAACCCGACCCGCTGTCCCATCCGACCCGCGTACCCAGGGACCCGTCCCATCTGAGGCCGAGGCAGTCGAGGCTTCGGTCATGCATGACGTACGCGTACGCGCTGCGTACGAGCGTACGCCCCGCGTACTGAGGCAGACCAGCCTCACTATAAAATAGGCTACGAGGGTTTCCAAAGAAAGGGCTCATTTCTCTCCTCTCTCTCACAACCTTGCCTCGTTTTCCGTGTCCGTTCAAACCCGAAGCTCTGGTCTTCTTGGCTCAAGTCCCGAAGGTCGATTTTACTCCCGAGATTCCCGAGAATCCCGAGGAAAATCCGTTTCCCAAGACGAAACTCTGCCCGGTTTTCCATCTCGCTATCTCCAAAACTTTCAAGTGAGTTTCATACCCCTTAATCAACCGTTTTAATTATTCTAAATACTTTTATATGCTTTCAAAGGGGGGGATTACAAGTAAAACACACGAATATTATCGTGTGTTACATAAAGAAACTCTTTTATATAATGTTAAATATTCAAATCACATTCGATTTATAAACTTTTAAAGGGACTTTTATATATAAATATATAACATATGTTACAATAGCATTCGATCTTTTAAAATATAAAGTTGTTGTAATACATGTATAAAACTAAACTATTCTTAAATTATTCTGTTCTATCTTAGACTCTACACCAAAAATATATGTTTTCATAAACAAATTATTCTTTTCCTAAGTATTTCTAAACAAACAAAGCACACTTTTTAAAACTATAATAGGTATAGTTTTACGAACAGATTTCTAACTCTTAGGTACTAGAAACATATATTTTCAAGAAGTTTACTTTTGTATACAAGAACAAACGTTACATTTTAACAAGTAGATCTGTTTTTATACCACGGATTTGTGAGACACTAACTTCATGTACGTGCGAGTACACATTTCAAGTCCTGTATTATATACTAGAATCCCTTGGAGGGGGAGCATGGTGTTTGTGTATAGATCTATACGGGCTTGACAACCCGCGCCTTGACTGTTAGCTGCAGTCCACCGTTTGGGGTGACAAACATCATAACATTCCAACGCCTGAAGAACGTTGTGTATAGGCATTTCGAGTCAATAGTATGGTTATAAAACTCACAAGGGGTATTAAAAACGCATTGATTTACAAGGTTTTCAAACTCATTTATTATTTTACCTTTACATACATTTTGGAAACAAACATTGGTCTTGAATGAAGGCTACTTTTATGCTAGTAGAAAATATAGGATTTTCTAAACACATACAAACAAAGATAAAACATTTCATTTCATTTAAACATTGTCATTTAAATACTTATGAAATTCACCAGCTTAAATGCTGATCTACTCTTTCAAAATTACTTGTATGTCCCAGGAATTCAGTAATTTCAGGTACTAATATGCTTTTGAAGAAGAGATGCTGCGGCGCCAGTTTAAATCTCATATTTTTGACATCATATTGTAATTGGTTTTGAACATGTAACTTTTGACAAATGTAAACTTTCAATTATATATATGATGGTTGTATTGCTTTCTTTACTATGTATTCATTTGTTACGCTACCACATGAAATCATCCGCCCCCGAACGTTTCCGCCGTTCAGGTTTGGGGGTGTGACAATTTCCTCATGGGATTTCCCATAGAATTCGTCCACTCCTTAATATAAGGCAATCCATAGCCCAAATTGCAATTATCTTATAATTACAATTCCATTCCCTTAAGTTTAATTAATCTCTTTTAGTCACAAAACTAATTACCAATTAATTCTTGACTAATATTAATTAAACAATATGATTTCTCCTTTAATATGTTATTCTCATAATATATTAATAAATCATATTTAATCCTTTCTCTCCATAATTCATCCTATCGAGTTGCTTTGGTAAAGGCAATCCAAAAAGACCATACACCATCGGGTCAAGTAAATACCAAAATAGTTATGGATTTAAACACTAATCCAACAAAAACACCAATAATCAAAACAATGTACCTAATTTTCAAAACACGACTTTCATTATAGAATTTTGTTTCCAACTGATTCACTCTCATTTAATGGTCTGTCGATCCTTCATTTAAACTCTTTCTAGATATGAGATTTTTTCCACATTTTCCAGCTAAACAAAATAGTTAAAGTATGTAGTTTTCTAAATTACATTATCCATAAAACCAAAATGAAATAACAAATGCATGAAATAATAATAAAGATAAATAGATAAACTAACTTAAATAGATAAACTAACTTAAATGTTGTGATTATAAATTTCAACAAATTATAACTTTAAGAGTACTCAAATATTATACAAAACAATTCTCATTTATTCATAATGGGCAAGCTCTATTTATATACACATCTAGACTCTTGGAGAGTCTGGTACACTTATGATAACAAACGATAAATTTACATTATTACAATTTATTATTACAAACTATTATTTTAAAACCACAAACATAATTATTCTTCTCACATTATTATAATTACAACAAAATGATTCACATGACTCTTACCCCCACTTTGTGCTACAAGGCGCTAGAGAGAGCTTGCCAAGGAGGTTACAAGAGGAGAGATGAAAGATAAAATAGGTAGTTGAGGTCTTATTTTTTGTATTCTTTTTTATTTTTTATTTTTTTTGCAAAAAAAAAAAATCTTATTAAAACAACTCCTTTCGTTATAAAACTCTTAATCGTACAAAAACCACTATAAATTGAAATTTATCGAGTTAAACCACCATGTTTTTTATAATACAACCATTTAAATTTTGAATTTAAAAAAGAAAACAAATTTAATCCACATGAACAAGAAAAAAGCCTAAGACTCCAACTCACAGCCTAGAAGCAAAATTGCAGCACATAACATCCCATGACTATTTGAGCCTTTTTAATTTTTTTTTAAGTATTTAATTATATTAAATTTATCCTTTTTGAAAAAAAATGGTAAATTCAAACAAAATAATAGTAAGAGTTTGAGACTACCACTAATTTTTAATTTGGGTAAATTACACCAATCGTCCCTCGTGCATATGCCAGAAAGCGTGTTCAGTCCATATTTTCAAAAATTAACTCGGACCGTCCCTCGTATCGTTAAAAGTTATACGTTTGATCCCTCATTAGTTTAAATTTGCACGTTTAATCCCTTATGACACATAAAAAGACTAAAATGCCCTTTTCCTTTACCTTTTCATTTATTTTTAACATTTTTGACATTTTCAATTATTAAATTTTATTTTAATTATTTTTCTGTTTTGTTGAAGACATGACCACCACCACCACATGTAATTTACACCACCTTCGGAAATTATAGCACCATCACTAACCCTTACTGGAAAATAGAGCATCACTGCCACCCCTCACTTCATCCCATCCACTCCTTCGTTCAAAGTAAGTGTTTCACTAAAAATAACTAAAAACTTCCACCTTATTCACTGAACTAGCAACCTATACTCAAACCACCATTGAACCATCCACATTTACTGTTAACACCACCAGCAGCCTCCATCGGAAAATCCATCAACAAATTAGGAAAGAATAATCAAGGCAGATAAAGAAGGAAGAATCAGGGTATGACAATGTTAAATTCGAAATCAGGAAAGGATTTAGGGTTCTTAACCTGAAAGCAGGCGGCGACAGAGATGGAGGAGGAGGAGATGAGCGACGGTGATGCAAATCTGATTACTACTGGATTGTCTTTGGTAAGGCTTCAACGAGACCTTCTTTGTTGCCACCATCATCATCTTCTTCCCTATCGATATTCGTATATGCCACCACCGTCTTAAACGAGTTTGAATAAAATAACCATACGCTCCTTTCTTTGATTTCAAATGACTCAATCTCGATTTCTGAAATGCCCCAATCAATGTGAGATAAAGAACCGTGACATAGGGTGTCGGAACCACCGTCTATGTAAAATTGGAGCTCTATTTGGGGATTTCATGTGTGATGGTACGAGAGAGAGGGTAAAAGAGATAGAAATTAAGGTTGGTGGTTGTTAGAAGATTGACGGAGATGAAGTCGTCATTGCCACTTTTGTGCTCTCATCTACACTCCTCCTGGTGGCCGGCAAAGGTGAAAGGGGATGTCGGGAAACTGAAAGGAAGCAGTAGGGTTGAACGCGTAATTAAGGCGGGGGGGGGGGGGGGGGTATTTATTTTATTTTATTCCCTTTTTAATTCTAAAAAATGATAAACAAATAATAAGAATATAAAAAAGAAATTACTAAGGGTAAAATAGTCATTTTATGTTTTCAGGGACTGCCCGAGTGAAAAAAACATAATACAGGGACGATCCGAGTTAATTTTTGAAAATAGGGACTAAACACGCTTTTTGGCATATACACAAGGGACGATTGGTGTAATTTACCCTTTTAATTTTTTATCTTTGCAAAATGGGAACTAATAAAAAAACAAATAAGAAAAGCCTAATTGGATATTCACCATACTAGGGTTTAAGCAATTTGGGTTCCGTTTAACTGCAACCACCGGCTACACGACGGTCGGTGAGTAAAACCCTTAAACCTCAGATCGGAGAACTAATTATTCTTCTTACTTCCGCCATGGACGTGATTTTTATCTTCTAGTACTTCTTTAATTCGCGTGTGTGGTGTTATTCGACTTAAGAATGAGTGCTCGCACGCGTTCGTTCTCCAGGTACGTCTTCAACAATCTTCAGTTACTCAGTTTACGTTCATCGAATTCCGGACTTAGGACGTATCCGGACCGCCGTTTTGTATCGATTCCCGGAAGAATTGATTCTGTTTTTGTACCAACTAATCAAAACCCTCATTTTTGTGTTCGGAGCTACTGTTCTGGGAAGAACAGCAAAGGGAATAATGAGTTCACCGATGAAATAGAGTATTTAGATGAATCAGGCAGTGTTATTTACACTGGTAAGGGTATAAGATCTGTCGAGCCAGGAGTGGATAACCATGTAATGGTTGGTGGCTTAAAACAGCCATTTTCGAACGCTTCAGCAGTTGCTAAGATTGTTGAGATTGTCAAAAGGTGGAAATGGGGTCCTGAAATGGAGACTCAGCTGGATAAGCTTCAGTTCGTTCCAAACATGATTCATATCACCCAAGCTTTGAAGATCACCGGAGATGGTGATGCATCCTTGAGTCTGTTCAGATGGGCAAAAAGGCAATCCTGGTATTCACCCAGTGATGAATGTTATCTTGCATTGATTGATAGGTTAAACCAGAGTAGAGATTTTGAAGGGATTCATTCGGTGTTCGATGATCTCATTTGTGATTCAACCAAAACAAAAGTTCCTGAATTCAATGCTTTCAGTAGAATCGTTCAATACCTTGCAAAAGCCGAAAAGTTAGAAGTTTCCTTTTGTTGTTTCAAGAAGATTCAAGAATCCGGTTGTAAAGTCGACACGAAAACCTACAACTCTCTTATAACCTTGTTCTTAGACAAGGGTTTGCCTTTTAAAGCATTTGAGATATACGAAAACATGGAAGATTCTAATTGTTCATTAGATAAATCAACCTATGAGTTAATGATCCCAAACTTAGCCAAATCAGGTCGAATCGATGCAGCATTGAAGCTTTTCCAACAAATGAAAGAGAAATCTCTCCAACCAGGTTTTACAATCTTTTCATCACTTATTGATTCTTTAGGAAAAGCTGGGAGATTAGACATGGCCATGAAAGTCTACATGGAAATGCAAGGTCTTGGAATCAAACCATCTGCAACCATGTTTGTTTCCATGATTGAATCCTATATAAAAGCTGGTAAGCTAGACACAGCTTTGAAGATTTGGGATGAAATGAAAAGAGCCCGATTTAGACCTAATTATGGTCTCTACACCATGGTTGTAGAATCCCATGCTAAATCAGGAAAGCTTGAAACTGCAATGTCAATCTTTCTAGAAATGGAAAAATCCGGTTTTTTACCTACCCCAAGTACTTACTCTTGCTTACTAGAAATGCATGCTGCTAATGGTCAACTTGATTCAGCCATGAAACTATACAACTCAATGAACAACGCAGGGGTAAAACCGGGAATGACCACATACACTTCTTTACTAACCCTCTTAGCGAAAAAGAAACTTCTAGATGTTTCCGCCAAGATTCTTCTCGAAATGAAAGCAATCGGATACTCTGTAGATATAACTGCTAGTGATGTTCTTATGGTTTTTATCAAAGATTCTTCCGTTGATCTTGCTTTAAAATGGTTAAGATTCATGGGTTCTTCCGGAATCCGAACGAATAATTTCATAATCAGACAACTTTTCGAATCTTGCATGAAGAACGGTTTCTACGAGTCAGCAAAACCGCTTCTAGAAACTTACGTTGACTCATCTGCTAAAGTTGACCTCATTCTCTACACTTCAATTCTAGCCCATCTTGTAAGATGTCAAGAAGAACAAAAAGAAAAACATTTAATGTCGATTTTAAGTGCAACAAATCACAAAGCACATAAATTCATGTGTGGGCTATTCACGGGACCCGAGAAAAGAAAACAACCCGTGTTGGCTTTCGTCCGTGAGTTTTTCCAAGGTATCGACTACGAAAACGAAGAAGGGCAAACTCGGTATTTTGTAAATGTTCTTTTGAACTATCTTGTGCTCATGGGTCAGATAAATCGGGCGCGTTGTGTGTGGAAAGTTTCATATGAAAACAAGCTTTTTCCTAAAGCGATTGTGTTTGATCAACATATCGCGTGGTCACTTGATGTTAGGAATTTGTCGGTTGGAGCTGCTCTTGTGGCAGTTGTTCATACGCTTCATAGGTTTAGGAAAAGGATGTTGTATTATGGGGTTGTGCCACGTAGGATTAAGTTGGTGACGGGGCCCACTTTGAAGATTGTGGTGGCACAGATGTTGAGTTCGGTGGAATCACCTTTTGAGGTTAGTAAAGTGGTTTTGAGGGCACCGGGGGATTCGGTGTCTGAATGGTTTAAGAAGCCGATTGTTCAGCAGTTTCTTTTGAATGAGATTCCATCAAGAGGTGATATTTTGATGCATAAGCTTAATATACTTTTTCCTAGCTCTGCCCCTGAGATTAGGTCGGTGACCCCACCGAAACCGCTTGTTGGTGGGAGGGCAATGTAGTAATAATGAGCATGCATATGTGTATGTATATGTATTGTGTTTTGTTGCTGGAAGGGCAATGTGGTAGTTTTATCATATTGGCATTTGTGTTTTTCAAGTTAAAGAATAGATTACAGATGATAGTTGTGTTCATATAATAAAGTGACCATCCTTTTGACCATTTTAACATCAAACTTACAATATGGATTTTGTGGTTTGCGATTTCTTTCAAATGGTTTTTATCATATAAAACCTTGGGAAAACGTTCACGTTTTGCAAAACGTATCATTTGTGTGAAGTGATGATTTCATATTGCAAAAAAAAATGTTAGTCTTGTTATAGATTAGATGAAATGATGATTTCATATTGCAAAAAAAAAAAAAAATGTTAGTCTTGTTATAGATTAGATGATGAAAAATAATATTTGCAATTGACCCGGTTGCAAAAATGGTGATATTTTGTGAAAGGGGAAATGATCTGTGGCCCATCGAATTTTCGACTTGTGGTTTAAATGGTCTCTAAATTATTTTTCTTATTGGGACTTGAATTTTCGACTTTATGTTTAAATGGTCCCTAAACTATTTATCTTATTGGGGCATAAGGTGAGTTTTGCCCTGCTTATTTGATCATTCTAACCTATAATAATCATAATCATTCTAACTTAGAATAATCAGTTTCATGTGCCTCGTCAGCAAGTTATCTCGAAAGTCAACATTTTGGACCTTAATTTTTGTTGGTTGACTAATTTTTAAGTCAACACAAGCTTCACACCTACAAATCACTTTCAAACCTGCAACCAAATGGATCACACTAACTTCAAAACTCATTTCAATCTTTCATACAAAATCAAAAGCCAAAATCCATTAAGTTGTATTTCTGTCAAAATCATTAAACTAGTTTCAAGACCCGTTCCTTCGAAAGCAACAAAAAAAAAAGTCAAACAAATTAAAGTCTGCGGATCACATCTGCAACCCTCTGCAAGTTGCAGAAAATGTGGATCAAATGGCTACACAATATAATAAGAAGTCTGTTTGTTTTTTAATGTTTGCAGATCGTTGTAATAAATTGAAATTATCATATAATAGTTATAAATATTCTAAATCATAAATTTATTACGTGGAATTATAGGCAAGTCAAATATAAATAACACTGTGATAATATGACTTTTGAAAGCGTTTATATAGAATAATTAAACATAATATTTGCTAAATAACAATAAATAAAATTATTAATTTAGCGAAAATGTTCATTTTGTTAAATTTTTCAAGACGATGATTATTTTTCTGGTTACCTTTAATCAATTTGGTAATTTTAGTAATTAACTATATAATTTATTAATATTTAGTTATAGACAATGTAACACCAAAAAATATTTATATAAAATTTACCGAATGGTTTTGAAATTATATAAAATATACTCCAATTGTTTATAATACCTTTCATAATATTATTAAAATAATAAACATGTTTAAAAAATTAAAACAAATCTATGTTGAATGAATTAAAGCAAGGTGTGAAGTGGTTTGAAGAGTAGAGTCAAGTGTTAAGCCACACAGCACACGTGTAACAATTTTTAAGTCAAAATTTTTCTAAAAAACAAACAACTGCGAAAGACTAAGTGTAACATCCCAAAAACCATGATAATTTTTTTTTTCATTTTTATAAAGCATTTCCACAAAAACCATAAGATTATCAAGTATTGTTTTCAAATCAAATCTATAGAAATCAGAGTAACAAAATGGTCCCTTAGAACATAATTCAACAGGAAGATGTGTAGGATCACGTCTTCCACTTGCCTCGATCGTACGATACACCTGAAAACATTGAAATCAATAAATGTAAGCCAAAGCTTAGTGAGTTCCCCTAAAAGATCCCACATGTAACACCCAATTCGAGGTCGTGACCCGAAGATCAAGTATCATAAGGCTTCGGGCTTTGGTAACGAAAGGTTTAGACCCATTTGGATGTGGGTAATGTAGATTGTGTGATCCAATAGTTCGGCTTGTGCTTTAGAGTCAAAGGGTAAATAGGAAAGTAGTGTTTCAGACTTCTTTTATGAATTATGGATTTTATTTCGATGTGTTTTAAGTCAAAAGTAATTAGATAATGTTGTAGATCTCCTCAATACCTTTTCGTGGATATAAAGATCATCGAAATCGGAGTTGAAACGAAGAAGTTATGACCGTTTGAAGTTTTGACAATTTTGGGTTATGCTGAGTATGTTGGGCGTACAAAGGGGAGTATGTTGGGCGTAGTAAGGCATCCTGAGTACGCTGGGCGTACCAAGAGTACACAGGGGGTATGTGATCAATGCTCAAACTCTATTTTCGTGGTTTGAGCCCTATTTAAGCTCCTAAACTCCTCGAAATCATTCCATTCTCAGCCTCCACCTCTCCAACACCCCTTCCATGAAATCTTTGTTGGGTTTTGAGCATTCTAACACTCCTATGGTGTACATGCAACCCTATAAACCTTGGATCTATGTTTTCTCTATTATACATGCAAATAAGAACTTTCCAAGGCTTTAATCCTAACTAGCATATCATGAAGATCTCATACTACAAAGTAGTAGTTAGATGACATACCTTTTGATGTAACATGATGTCTTCAAGCTTTAAGAGCTTAGCCCCAATAGTGTGGAAGCCTCAAGTGGAATCACAAATCACCAAAACACCTTGGAAGACTTTAGAGAATATGGATACTTGGTTCTCTCTAGTGAAATTGGCTAGCCCTTCTTAGTGTACCACACTAGTCCCCCATTTCACCAACCAAGGACATCTTTATATAGTATGGAGGATTAGGGTTAAACCATAATACACATGACCTTTCATTTCCTAGGATCCATGGGTTAAACACTCCATGGACTATCCATGAAAGCTTAGCCCAACCTAAATGAACTTGGCCCATTCCATATATATAAGAGTCCATATTTAATTAGTTCATTTTGATCACTTAATTAATTATAAATTAATTCTTGATCAATACTAATTAAATAATATGATTCCATATTAATATATTAGAACTTATAATATATTAATATTAATCATAAACATACTATTCTCAAAAGATTATCCATATAAATTGTGCCGGTGAAGTGCAACCCAAATGGACCATGCCGGGTCGGGTCAAGTACATACCAAATATAGTTATGGACTTAGACACTAATCCAACAGTCTCCCACTTGGATAAGTCTAAAACTATTATTACGTATGACTTCAGGAACCGACTGGCAATCGTAGCTCTCAAAAGCTTCTGTCGAACTCTGACCTTGTAGATGAACTTTGACCTTGTCAATGACTTAGTCCATTAGATAAGGGATCATATATTCCTCCATTCTAGATATCATATGGACTGAGACATGGATTATAATCATTCTCTCTGTCCATTTGTTGTTTCCCGATTTCCGATTTATGACGACTGGCTAATTGAACAAATCAAATCAGTTCTGGCCCGGCCGAGCACTTCCATTTGTCATCATCAAATCATCGAGGGTCCCACAGATATCGCTTTTATCCCAAAGGTAAAAGGAATGGATAAACTTCGACTCATATGGCTTGTTCTACTACTTGTTGAATCATACACAAAGGCACGTTTTATAGCACCGAGTTACCAAATGCGTTTTCGTGCAATCAATGTACTATCAACTCATAGTAACAACTCATATCTCTAGGTTTGAAGAATATAAGATATTATCGTCTCATGATCACTCGTGATAAAATCCATGAAGTGATTCCAATGAGCACGGGTTGAATCCAATACTCAGAACTTATGAGCACTCGTGAGTGTTGTATCCCTTTGTCCAACAACTTAGACCTCTACAAGCCAACCCATGACAGTCTTAATTCATATCTACTTCCAACATATGACCGACTGTGGATGGTTTGAATAACTTAGTCATTCCGGAAGAATAACCTAGTTTATTCGGGAAGTCAAAACATGCAAAGTGAAACACAATAATAATTGAATCCAATATGGTCTCAGAACTTATGAATATAAATAAAACACTTTTTATTTATCACCATATGATTACACATTATTCATTGTATACTGTTTCAGCTATCAACTTTATTCTTGAATTTAAAACAATAGTTGTCCCATGCTCCAAGCATGTACACTATGTTTTCTAAACACTAGTCATGCCATACACCAAGTATGCATACTATGTTTGTCTATGATCTTTACTTTGTGAACTAGATCAATCGAACATAACTTCAATGATTCTCTTTTCACACTCCCAAATTCTTACTGCAAATGCACGAATTCCAAATTCATGCCATTTATGAAATCTGTTAGATTCTAAACTTATATGCATTGATCCTCTTGTAATGATTATGCACAAATTCAGAAAGACTTGACAACAAACATTACAGAGCATTCCAAAGGAGATCAACTCCTTAGAACCATCCTTCTTGCATTAAGTTTCCTAATCTTTCACAGATTAAAATTCTAACTTTGAAACATTTCAATATTCCATTTTGACTATCACTTCTGAACAAGAGTTGTCTCCTTACAGATTATGTCAATATGGTCCTTCCAGAATTATCACTATACTTCCAACTGTCCTTGAGCAACCAATCTTTGGTAAACCTTAGATTGTCCTCGGCAATTGTTTAATCCTTTTAGTCATATCCAGTTCTAAACCTTTTCCCTTCTTAATGCCCCAGGCATTTGGAAAATTTTAGAAAGGATGAATATAGCACATGTAATCGATCCTATATCCGAAGCATATGGGACACGATTCATGATGTCTCACATAAAGACCAAACCAGTCTTTTGCTATAACATTTCCATTTCTATTTGCCAAGTTCTCATAATTCAGATTATGAAAAGGGATGCCGTAACCATAATCGAATTTTAGAACGCAAATAATGGACCCATATACATAATTTCCTTATGTTGAGCCATTCCAACATAAAATTCATATATATCCTTGACTAAATGATTAAAATCTCACGATCTAAGCTTATGGATTTGAGATGAAGTATAATTTCCTCTCCCTTAATTATAGCAAAACAACTTTTCCAACCCCTGCAACCTCACGAATTGAAACTTTTTGTTTTCTATAATTAACATTGCTAACTTGCAATACTTATCATAATTATCATGCTCCCACTAACATGATGATTATTAGCATACCACTTATGCTCCCACTAGCTTTGACATGTACTCAGAAAGCTCGACTTCTAGAAATCAATACTTTATTGACTTTCATACCAAAGTTCAGATTTCTGATACTAGATTGCTTTGATAAAACTTTATCAAAATCATACACCTTCCCTTAGATAGCACACTTGTGTGTCTAAACAATTATGAAGAGGTATGCCGTAATCATAATGGTTAGACCTTTTTTCCACTTCTCACAAGTCCAGGTTAGTGTACCGGTAAACCACACACGCTCCACTAACGACTTTGAGAATGCAAATATCACAATTGCTATCTAACTAAAATCTACTTAGTGAAAGTGTTTCCTCACCATCATTTTCATGAATCGGAGAGAAACCTTATGACACTTAGATTTAATGGTGTATGTGTTCTTATCCATGTGAATTGTCAAAACCATAGTCACAAGACAAGGATAATGACAAATCCAAACTCATATGGATTGAACTCAATCTTAACTTCTTGCCACCTGGCAGCTCAAGGGACTGCCATTGCTTCCAAGTTGTTGTGCAACAAATTAAGAACTCTAAGAACTCATATGTAAAGCCAACTTTAAGTGGAATGGGCACAGAATATGTCAACACGATAGGTTATAAACCTCAAGTCGTGTGCTAGTGAAGGACTTCAGGTTTTATTCTTGATTAGTTCTTGAGACTTTCAAGACCTTTAAAACTCCCACTGTTCTCTTGACCTATAAGACTCCCTTGTCAAACATCCAAGAGATAGTGTGGATTCTAACCAAGACAAACACTTCACATAGTTGGCCTAAGTTGGTCTTTGTTTTATCCAAAACATCACAACTTACCAACTTCAAATGAACAAGAGTAGGACACTTTTACTCTTACATTTGACACGTGTTTTAAATGTTCTTAAAGACATGTCACTCAAATTACAATCTTGGAGTATGACTCTAAGACTTGTTTTTGGAACAAAGTATGACTCATCTTCTTGATTTAACCATTTCAACAATTCAAGATCCCTTCTTCTTAGTCATAAGAATGCACTAAGACTTCCTTAGAGAACTAATTTTGATATGGTTCCTTAATCATTAAGATGATCACAAAAACTGATACTAAAGTACTCTCCCATCTTTTCAGATTTGAGAAACTTTTATCCTTCTGCCTAATTTGATTCTTCTTATTCGCTCTGTCATACATTGGAGCCTTTTCCAATGTCTCGGAATTACACTTAAGCTTGTAAGTATAATCATATTTACTGAGCTTTAGTAAACTATGACGAATAGTTTTATCAATCTTTTGTGGTGGACTTGACCAGTGCACATGACTATGTACTCGATCCCTTAGTCCATTACTTGACTCACACATCCATGTGAACAAGTAATTAGTCTTAATTTTCCAATACTTGAAAGTTCTCATTCATCATGCTATACAACTTGCATGATTCCAAGTTTCGATCCAAATGAAACTTTGGGTGATGAGAATCTTTTCTTTTTTGGTAAATCTAGACATTACCACAAATGAAAGAATCAATTTCATATTTCCACTCTTGCTATTAATGTAATCATATAAGCAACAATTTTTCCTCAAATGCCATTGTAAGGATATTTTAAAATAAATAAAATCAAAAATTTTCTTTTATTTTAAAACTTTGCGGAAAAACTTATCCTTACAATCCCTATGAAAACTTGTTGTTATCTATTCCTAAGCAATATCTCATAACTCCTAAAAAGTAGCTCAAGAATCCGATCTTCAAACTGTGCGATAGAAATCCATCTACGCGATCAGATTCAGCATATTCTTTCTTTAAGTTTCTTCACTTTTTCTTTGATTCTTAAAACGTCACCATGTGACCCAGTCACATCATGTATCAAGAATCTCATAATAGAAACTTAATAGAGTTAGATAGTGGACTTTACCTGAAGTAGAGTCAAACTTATTGACTTTAACATCCTTAGGTAAATCTGGCAGCTTCGCAACCAATGCCCCTTTCTTTGGAAATATAAACATATGGACCCTTTGATAATGGTACACGGGACTATCACAGACTTAGATTTTTCTCTTTACCATTTGGTCAACCGAGTTGAATATGGCCAATCCCTTTCCATTGGGAAGAGAATGCTTTACTAGATATCCAATGTCATCATTGTCAATGTCCATAAAGTTTTAGGAAGTTGATCTTAGCAAATAGATAAGATCATTAAGGGTCATGTCATAGTCTGTTTCATAGGTGTTCCAAAAGAACTCACTATGTGACTTAGAAAGTAGTTGAACCACCAACTTTCTCAAGACTTTGACACCCAACTCTCCCGGCTTGTCAATATGTGACTACATCTCCAAGATGTGATCACACCTAGACCTTGCCTTGCCAATAGGGCTTGAGTGACCTTAAACTTTTCAAGAACTTGTGGGTTTGGGAGAATAATTGGAGGAGGAGAAAGAAGTATGATATCCATGGGACATCATCTTCATTAGGAAAGCTTGTTTCAAGAGATTTGGGAAGATCATAAATGTCTAAACCAGACATGTTTTGGGAGATATTCAAGATAGTTGATCTTAAAGTCCTTAATATGACACCCAATATGAAATATTAAGGCTAGGACCCAACAAACTATTTTATAACTTAGAAGAGGTATGTCGTAATCCAAGCTATAAAACAATTTGAAGGTAGGTGAATGACGATTCACCAATTCCCACCAAGATAAACGAAATGTATAATTAGGTTTTAATTGGCTTTGAAACTCCTAGATCTTTGAGATTCATTGAACTGTTCAATAGCATGTTTCAATCTCGAGTGTGCCCTTCAGTTTTTGTGACTGGGATGCCGAGGATCACAAAACAAGGTGTGAAGTAACCACGCAAATTACTGGGTACCCTTAAGTGTTTACCCCTCAATCGATGTGCCGGTTAACCACACACGCTCCATCGATACTATGATAAACATTAAGTTACCCTTTGCCTACCTTGTTAAATACGAGTTAGTGTGCCGGTTAACCACACACGCTCCACTAACCGACTTAAACAAAGTGCAAAGTGTAATTTCATGGATTAGCACCTTATTAACATTTTTCCTAAGTAACTAAGATTGGGAATTATTAAGAGTTTAGTTACTTAGTATTTATCATTAATACTTTTAATGAAGGGAGAATTATAGTCCTGTCAAACCCGTTCAGCTAACGACCCTCCACCAATCAAGCAAGCGGTGGGTGAGAGTGGACACCCATTAAGTTGCCATTTTATAGGCAACAACCTTATACCCACCTTATAGACTGGCTTCGTGAATGAGGCGTACTAGCGGTAAGACTGACTTTACTCTTATACATATATATATATATATATATATATATATATATATATATATATATATATATATATATATATATATATATATATATATATATACTTATAATATTATAAAGTATAAGGGTTGAATTTTAACTTTTTAAAATTCTAAGGGCTAACTTGGAATTAAAGTATTCATAAGTGAAAACTTTTCAAATTCCAAAACTTGAGGGCAAGTTTTGAAACTATTCAAAACTAATTAATTCCATAACTTATGTGTTTAAAGTAGTTTTAATCCAAAAACTCTTCAAGTTCCATAACTTGAGGACAAGTTATGGAAGACTTTAAACTAATAAAAGAATTAACTTTTCTTTATTTTATAACTAATGGATTTAATTATGGTTACATATTTTATTTATTTATTTATTAATGAAGTGACTCTTGAACCTCCATAACTTAAGGACAAGACTCTTCATCTTTTGTAACCATTGCCAACTTTTATGAGTTTTATGAAACTTAAATGTGACTTTTCAAATAACTTGAGGACAAGTTACAAAAACACATTTTATAATCAACTCTTAGATTAATTTGGATTGAAAACAACTATTTCACTCAACTTATCTATTAATCTAAGCAACTCATAAGAACAAGATAATTCAAATCAAACTTTTTCATGTAATTAGTCTAAACCTTAAACTAATACAAAACATGAATCTATTGACAATTATCTTTGAAAATGGATTAGCATGAACATTACCAAATTAAAAAACAAGTTTATAAGTTCAAAAAACAACTTAGGGTAATGTTCCTAGTCCATTTCTAGCCAAAAACCTCGAAAATATGTTGTCTGGGGGTCCAACTCGTCGAGTGCATGAACCAACTCGGCGAGTTGGATCGAATTGATCACATTTTAGGCATGGACTCGCCGAGTCTCCTGATGGACTCGCCGAGTCTGATGATCAGACAGCAACAAATTCGTTTTTTCAGCTTCTATTGCAGGTATAACAAGAAAACAAGCCTAGGCTCTGATACCACTGTTGGGTTTTGAGCATTCTAACACTCCTATGGTGTAAATGCAACCCTATAAACCTTGGATCTATGTTTTCTCTATTATACATGCAAATAAGAACTTTCCAAGGCTTTAATCCTAACTAGCATATCATGAAGATCTCATACTACAAAGTACTAGTTAGATGACATACCTTTTGATGTAACTTGATGTCTTCAAGCTTTAAGAGCTTAGCCCCAATAGTGTGGAAGCCTCAAGTGGAATCACAAATCACCAAAACACCTTGGAAGACTTTAGAGAATATGGATATTTGGTTCTCTCTAGTGAAATTGGCTAGCCCTTCTTAGTGTATCACACTAGTGCCCCATTTCACCAACCAAGGACATCTTTATATAGTATGGAGGATTAGGGTTAAACCATAATACCCATGACCTTTCATTTCCTAGGATCCATGGGTTAAACACTCCATGGACTATCCATGAAAGCTTAGCCCAACCTAAATGAACTTGGCCCATTCCATATATATAAGAGTCCATATTTAATTAGTTCCTTTTGATCACTTAATTAATTATAAATTAATTCTTGATCAATACTAATTAAATAATATGATTCCATATTAATATATTAGAACTTATAATATATTAATATTAATCATAAACATACTATTCTCAAAAGATTATCCATATAAATTGTGCCGGTGAAGTGCAACCCAAATGGACCATGCCGGGTCGGGTCAAGTACATACCAAATATAGTTATGGACTTAGACACTAATCCAACAGTCTCCCACTTGGATAAGTCTAAAACTATTATTGCGTATGACTTCAGGAACCGACTGGCAATCGTAGCTCTCAAAAGCTTCTGTCGAACTCTGACCTTGTAGATGAACTTTGACCTTGTCAATGACTTAGTCCATTAGATAAGGGATCATATATTCCTCCATTCTAGATATCATATGGACTGAGACATGGATTATAATCATTCTCTCTGTCCATTTGTTGTTTCCCGATTTCCGATTTGTGGTTTACATGTTTTAGGTTTTATTATATTAAATGAGGGGCACGACTCGATTGCATCGCATCAATGGGGGACTTGTGTCCTTGATAACTTTTAATGATACTCTGATAAAATTTATAAGATCTTGCAATTGTGAATTAAATAAATACTTAAAGTTTTAATCAAAACTTCTGGGTTGAAATTTGGGGCGTTACACCACACGACAATATATATACAATGCATGCACACGAAGCCCATAGTATAACACTCGATTGCCCCCGGGCCCACAGTTATCGGACTGGATTGCCCTTGGCCCACAACACATGGTTGGAATCCCCAGAGTTTGTTGCCCTACAGCACAAAGTCGTACTGCCTCAACCCAATCGCATTATGTCGACATACGTAAACAGATAAACAATAACCAACAATACATGTAATCATACAGATTTACCAAGCTAACAGATCACTACAATATATCAACATGCTACACATAAGGACACATACTGTAGTACAAAGTACATTAAGGAAACTCACCTCGCAGTCTAGAAGATATCAGTAATGATCCTAGATCTAATAACCAGCTCTACAGGTCACCTATACAACAAACATGGACCAAAATCCTCAAACTACAACCGAAAACCTAAAGTTTGACCTAAAGTCACACTTGGTCAAATCAATGGTCCAATCAAAGTCAACACTCCAAAAATCATTCACTCGGTCGCCACGTTGTGACCACCTATTGGTTAGGTTGTGGTATAATGGAAACAAAATAGTCACAATGTAACATCCCCCTCCGGCACGTATCACAATATTGTCCGCTTTGGGCCACTCGGCACGAGGACTTCCCATGGGGTTACTTATCCCGGTACTACTCCCGCCCGAGCACGCTTAACTGCAGAGTTCTTATGGGATATGTGATATTGCCATATTTATACCTATTTTTAGGCAATATTTAAGTACATTTTTATTAATAAATTGATAATATGTTTAGAATAATGATACTTATGACTTTAAATTGTTATTTTCAGTCAATATAAAAGGATTTTCGAAGAGAGGGACCAAAAGTGACAATATGTGGAACGTGGGAGGTTTGAAAGGCAATAAAAGAAGAAAATCACGATAAACACTGAATTCACGACGTGGCAATCAAGCCCACGACGTGGCATGGGTTTTCCAGAAGATAGACATCACGATACGGAGGATTTCCTTGGAGGATACGGATAGCTTGAAGCGCACGACGTGGCACAGCTGGCCACGACGTGGCGCAGGTTTTTGGAGACTATTTAAGTGCTCGTGATTATTACGAAAGAGAACTTTTTGGGCAAGAAGAAAGGAGTTCCAGGAGACGATTCAGAGCAGAAGAAAGGTTCTGGAAGAGGCTTTCAACACCAAAAAGCATAGAGGTTAATATTTTAGTTAATTAAGAACATGTCTTTCATTATTTTTAGTTGTGTAGGTTTAGTTGCTATGATGAGCAGCTGAATCTAGCTACTCTTGTTTAGCTAGATGAAGCTTTAAACTTATGAATAGTTAAATGTTTATGGATAAATTTTAGTTGGTAAAAATTTCTTGTGTTTGATTTGTATAACCTAACATGCTATTGTTTGTTTCTCTAATTGCTTGATTGCATGTTCTGTGTAGCTTAGTGACCATGAAACTGCATGAACTTGTTTACCTAATGATTTAGTGAACATTGAATTGTTAGAGCTAGGATTGACCGATCTTAGTTAGTAATTAGAATAAATAGAGCTTAGCTGTGTTAAAGAGCGTGTATTGTGACTATAATTGCGTTTATATTACAAATCTTACATAGCATATTTACAATTATAACTAGTTATGTGTTTAATTATGTGTGAACATACATGGTTTGACATGAATTAGTTAATTATTGGTAAGTTAGAACTAAATTACTAATATAACTAAAAACCAACTTAATAATCTGTAATCATTAACTAGCCATAAGGGAGAAGTGGATTCAAACTAAACAAGAGTGTGCGTTTTATTTATTGAATTTGATTTAAGTTCATCTGATCTTGAAAAACCAGATAAAACACCTTTTAAACTTACTAATAAATTAGGTTAATTTAATAGTAAATATATTAAATTAGAACACTGTTCCCTGTGATCGACACCCGACTTACCTAAGCTATACTGTAATCTGACTAGGTACACTGCCTATAAGTGCATAGTTAGTCTAAGTTTGTTAGGTTATAAATATTAAAATTAGTGGGTACTTTTGTGCACATCAATATGCTGCCCTCACGACTTTAAAACGCGTTGTGATTGGGAAGGTATCCACAACATTTATAAGGAATGCCTAGTTCTTCTTCCCAACCGATGTGGGATCAGGTCTAAGTTAAGTGTGTGTGACCCCATGGGAAGTTTTAAAGCTGTGAGGGCAGCAGATCCCATAAGGGGTGTGGATACATTATTTGTCACAATGTGTTTTAAAGTCGTGAGGGCAACATATTCCATAATAACTATTCCATAATAACTCTACAGTTAAGTGTGTTCGGGCAAGAGCAATTCAGGGATGGGTGACCCCCTTGGAAGTTTTCGTGCCGGGAGCCCAAAGCAGACAATATTAGAGGGGGATGTTACAAATGGTATCATAGTTAGGGCATGGGTCGATGTATTCGACAAGGACGTCGAACCCTATAATGAGGGGGGGAATGAAGATGGGTGGTACTTGCACCTGATCCCACATCGGCTTGGAAGGATAATGAAACATTTCCTTATAAGGGGTGTGTATACCTTCATTGTCACAACGCGTTTTAAATCCATGAGGATTGAGGGCAGCAAATCCCATAAGAACTCTGCAGTTAAGCGTGCCCAGGCGAGAACAATCCCGAGATGGGTGACCCCCTGGGAAGTTTTCGTGTTAGGAGCCCAAAGCGGACAATATTGTGATATGTGCCAGAGGGGATGTTACATAAAGATCAGACGACCAAAGTGTCACATCGTTACGAGCGCTCTTGTAACAACCCAAAATTTATGACCAAAAATTTCATTTTTAATTTAATAATTATAAAACCATTTGTCTAAAAACATCATAAAACTCTCTCATATCAAAACCAATGTATCCATAGTCAAAACATGTCATGACAAAATAATATCAGAGTATAAATCCCATCGATCTCATGTGTGGAAATCCTGGTGTGATACGCTACAGTCATGCCGATTCCTTTCCCTTCGAAGAGGAAGTACCTGAAACCAAAACTGAAAACCGTAAGCACAAAACTTAACGAGTTCCCCCATCATAGCACATACCATACAATAAACATACTGCCAGACAAATCTGGGTGCCCGACCTACCCTGCTGAGCATATATGAGTGCTCAATCTAACCTTGTAAGGCATATCGGGGTGCCCGACCTACCCCTGTCAAGCATATATGGGTGCTTGACCTACCCTGTCAGGCATGTATGGGTGCCCGACCTACCCTTAGGTCTATTCCAACCGATTACGAGGACTATTTCACCCGTACCACCACCACATAATAACATATCATAACATACTGTCAGACATATATGGGTGCCCGACCTACCCCCTGGTTTATCTCCATAGGCTACAGGGTCATACCTACCCTTCCTACCACTATCACATAATATTATAGCATACTAACACATAAAGCATAACATATAGTGGCATACCAGACAATTATCACAAAGACAATCATCTCAACTATAATCAACTACTAGTGGGCCGACATTGGTGCCTTTGACCCACTACTACTGGAAGGTAACTCACCTCGATAACTGGGAAAAAGCTGCAAAGGCTCCTGCTCTGAAATCAACCCCCTCAAACTCCTACACATAAGCATTTCCTTTAATTACTCTTTTCATACTCATAACCCCTTTAAGGGTCAACTTTGGTCAAGGTCAAAGTCAAAGTCAACATCCTGGTCAAAGTCAACATCCTGGTTGACTCAACTCTACGAGTTGGTCCATCAACTCGTCGAGTTCCATGAATCTGAAAACTCTGAACTCGCGATCCAAATCGTCGAGTTCTTTCATAACTCGTCGAGTTCCTCCTATCCATGGTGTCGGGACTTTCCCATTCTACTCGTCGAGTCATCCTTGAACTCGTTGAGTTTTCCCTTTTACAAAATTGGGACATTTCAACCCAACTCGTCGAGTTCCTCTGTGGACTCGACGAGTTCTTTAGTCTATTGAGCCATCTTAATAGATTAAGCTCCTATCCTCCAGATCTGGACTCCACACTTCTTCTACACACTGAAAATGTCATTTTAAGGGTAAAGTTTCCAACTTTACACGTTAATAGTCCTTTTTAATGGGTTTAACTCAAACCCTAGTTCTTTAAGACTTAGATATTGGTCCAAAAGCCATAATACTCCAAACCAAAGCATGAAAACTGAGATCTAGGCCCTGGACACCAAATGAACACGTAAAGTCTCAAACTTTCCCTCCATGCATGGCCTTTTGGGGCTTAAAAGGCCAAAATGACACCTTAAAGCTTGGATGGGGCTTCCATGGTCATAAATTTTGCACCTTTATGCCATGAAACCCCTTCTAGACCCTATGTCTGAAAGGTAAATCACTTGGGACGTCCATTTCCCAAGGACCAAGCTACTTGGACCAAAAACTCAACAAAAGTGGAGATGTGAAGAGATCTAAGCACACAATGGACAAGTTAGGAACTTTTTAACTCTATTGAACCAGAAATGGAGCTTAACTTATGGATATACTCTCCTTCTTCAGGTCCTTGCTCTTTCTTTAAGGATTCTCTTCTTCAATTTCACAAAGAACACACAAAAATGGCACAAGAACACTCAAAAGTAGATTAGGGTTTCGTGGCTAGGGTTTGGGGTGATGGAGGTTGCAAATGAGGCCAACATTTGGAGGTTAAGGTGTTTAAATAGGGTGCAAAAACCCCGAAATTAGGGTTTTACTCTGGCAGTCCTACTCGTCGAGTTAAGGCTTCCAACTCGTCGAGTAGACTTCAAAACCTGCGTCCAAACCCGTTTCCTACTCGACGAGTTTGGGCCTCCAACTCGTCGAGTTCCTGACTAAAAATGAATAAAATTATAATTTAAAAACATACCAGGAACCGGGCATTACAGCTCTGGACAGATGATAGCTTCATTTTATTTACTTCTTTTTATAGTTTATTTTAGTACATTTCATTCGCATTTTAGTTAATTTCCATGCATATTTTCCTTTTTGTTATTTTATGACTATTTCGGGTACTTTCTAGTTTCTTGAGCATTATTGCAGTTTTTTTATGGAGACTAGCGAGGCGGGATTTTTGGGAGGCGATTGGACTTGAAGGGCAATATGATATGGAGGTGATTCACGGAGTGGGCTTGTCAACTGCTTGAAGGCTTGGAAGATTTGAATTTTAAATTACAAGGCGCGGGAGAATTTTCAAGTGTGAGGAGATCAATGAGCGGGAGTTTGCGGAAGATTTGAGTGATTTGGAGAGGGAATTGGGCTCAAAATGAAGATCAAAAGTGGAAGATTGGCATTTTTGAAGCGGCCCTGCTTGGTGTTGAAGGGTGAAAGGAGGTGATGATAGGTCTAGCGGTTCTCGACACGACCCACGACATGACCTACGACACGACACAAAATAAACGGATTTGGGTTGAGTATTTCAACCCGTCAAACCGGCAATCCGCCAACTTGTTTATTAAACAGGTCATGTATGAGTTTGCCAGAAAACATACGGGTTGACCCACTAACACGTTTAGAACTTTAATAAAAGAAATTATATATTTTTAAATGTATTAAGTATTATTCGTAGGAATGTAGGATTAATGTTTGTAGTAACGTGGCCATTACATTAGCACTTGAGTTTATCTATGTTTGTATTAATGTTTTAGTTTGAACATGTTTCAATGAATGTTTTTAATTTTCTTTTTCATCTAGAATTTATTCATGTTTAATTATCTATTTTATTTATGGAAACTGACCCACGAACACACGAACACAAATCTGACCCATGAATCTCCGACCTGTGAACCTGTATAAATAAGTGGGTTGACGGGTCGTATATGAGTTTATATTCCAAACCCGCCAACCCCATGACCTGTATAGTTAACTGGGTCATGTTCGGGTTGGTGTATTTTGACCCCCTAATCCGAACACGACATGATTGCCAAGCCTAGGTGATGAAGGCGGGTGATGAAACCCTAATTTCAAGTTTAAAGACTTAAATACGAAGGAAGCCCTAAAAAATCATAGGCTTGGGCTGTAGCCATCCTCACTACGTGACTATACTCATGTCACATCGTGACATGCTTCTTTGATATGCATTTTCCCATTTTACTCGTCACATCGTGACCTCCTTATGGTCACGTCGTGGCACCCATTTTCCCCCAAAACCAATCTTTTGATTCCTTAATGCCCAAAAACCAGTAAATCATTTACTTCATTGTCTTTGTTTCAAGCCAAAATCGGAAAAAAACCCAAAATCAAAATTGAAGCATCTGGCTTCATTACCGTCGTTTCCACCCAAATTGGAAACATCTAAAATCCAGAAATATAAAAGAAACAAAATGAGTATGGATTAAAAGAGTGAGAGGGAGAAAAAAAGGAGAGAGAGATGGTGCACCAGTCATGTTTGTAGTCATGTTTATCCTGGGAGGCAGAAGCAATTTGAGGTCGGTAAAGGAGGTTGAAAGGAACACTAACCAACATAGACAATACTGACACACAAAGCATAATAAATAAGCTGACACAAGGGGTAACCAGTTTACCCTCTGTTTTGTCCAAAGTGACTATTTGTGTAACGTCTCATTTTCATAACAATTTTTTTTCATTTTATTTAAGTAGAGCTTCCCATTTATAAATCCATCTTGAAGAAAACTATTTATTCCAAATACATTTATTGAAATTAGAGTAATATTAAAGCGTAAAATCTTCATTGTTGATGATGAATGTGTACAGTCATGCCTTCACTTTCCCATGATGACCGATGGTACCTGAAACAATAAACAACTTGGTAAGAACAAAGCTTAGTGAGTTTCCCCAAAATACCTCATACGATAAACATACAAGCATGCATCGAGTCCACTCAACCATCGGGCTGGAATACCCAAGGTTTGTTGGCCTACCGCCTCAACCAAACTGCTCTTCCCGAGCCTTCGTGCCTAGGGCTTACAGTCGTTTTGCACTGGGTATCTTGGCCTACAACACCAAGCAGGGCCGCCTCAATCCAATACTACCATATGTCGACATATAAACAAACAGGATCAAGTAGCCACATAATATAGACAAATAACAATCATACAACTCACTACCGCCTACTAGTCCTCATATCGTACACTCTCCCGCTACCAGTTATCCTCCATGAAATGCGTAACCATAAGTAACCAAAGGTGAGATAGCCACTCAGACAAATGATCCTAATTTAGAGCCACAACCAAATAAGGAACATGCAGTAAATCATAGATCGAGAGTTCTTAGGCTATATCCTACATGACCACATACAGTCCCTAGAGCACTCGACTAGATGATAGCTAGTAAGTACAGGTAAACATACATATCTATAAATCAGTACCACATAGCAACATCCTATATACCAAGATACAGATCTAACATATCACTACAACATAGCAAGATACTAAATACCAACAATCTAAGGAATGCATAACCGTATATACTCAGAGGTGAGATAGACACCCGGATAGATGATCCTACTCTGGAACCATAACTAAACACGGAACAAGTAAAAGATCCTAGATCAATAGTCCCCAGTCTATCCTACATGACTATATACAGTCCCTATGACATCCTTCTACTTAAGATAACCAAAACCAGTGGCCCGACGTTGGTGCCTTTGACCCATATGTACAGTGAGGCAAAACTCACCTGAATTGAAGAACCTTGAAACATTGCGATATGCTCCCTTCTGCATTGCTTGCTCCCACGAATCCACTAACACCATAACCAAATAAAATCTTAATCAATAGCCTAAAATCCTCAAGTATGACCCACGGTTAAACTTGGTAAAAAAGACAACGGTCAACGGAAGTCCATGAAAGTCAACAAAAGTCAAAGTACAAGGCAGCTGAGTACGCCCTACGTACACAGACTGATCCCACTCCTTCATTAAGCACTTAATCCCTTAAGGACTTTTCACCCAAACTCAAATCTAGCCTCAAAATATTGTCTTAAGTCATAAAGTTTCCACCTTTATGACTTTCCATGGCTAGGGAAGGTCCAAAAGCTAAAACCCTAACTTATTAATCCATTAAGACATCACAACTCTTCCATGGAAGGGATAGAAGGACCAAGATCCCATTTTTATGGTTCATAATAGATTCATAATGGATAAAGTTTTCAACTTTATCCATTATAATGGTCCCAACAAACAAGATCTAGTCGTTAAGTCGCAAAGGGACCAAAAATGCATCTTTTTTCAACTTAATCCATTAGGTCTAAGTTTCATACCTTTAGATCTAAATCAAAATGATGTTTAGATGGATAAAGTTTCCAACTTTATCCATAACAAGGTCACAAACTTTCAAGATCTAAACTTTATGCACTAAAGTGACAAAAAGTTCATAACATCCAAAACTAGCTAGATCTAACAAATGCATCATCAAGATTCAATATTTATACCTCTAAAAAAAGATCAAGGTGAACAAGGTCTAGATTTACAAGCTTTAATGCAACCAACGCTTCTTCAATGAGTTCCTATTTCTCCAAGGTGCACCACGAACACTCTGAAGCACTTAAAAGCACATTCTTTTTGCTCACATGGCTTAAACTATGGTTAGGGTTTCAAAGGAGGGTGTTGGAGAGGTGGATGCTGAGAATGGAATGAGTTTGGGGAAGTTAAGGAGCTTAAATAGGACTCAACCCATAAAAATAGGGTTTGGGCGCTAATCGCGTACGCCCAACATACTTAATTTCCTCCCAACGTACCTAGTACGCCAAACGTACTCAATTTATGCCCATCGTACCAGACTAAACCCAAAACCTTTTTAACTTCAAACAATCATAATTTCTTCGTTTCAACTCCGATTTCGGCGATCTTTAAATGCATATAAAGGTATTGAAGAGTTCTACAATATTATCTAAATATCTTGGACTAAAAACTTCTCGAACAAAAATCTATATTTCATGCAAGAAGACTAGAAAAAATAATTATTGATAATAATGTTATATATTTTAATAAAAACTAAATACCTTATATAAACACTCATTAATATTTTTTCATAGGATACATAGTTAATATTAATTATAGTGTTCTATTCTTTATTCAAATCTTCTTATTTTCCTATCAAATTTCTTAAAAGTTATTTGGTTTAATCTTATTATAATTATAGATTTCATAGTAATTTTGTTATATATTTTAATAAAAACTATAAATTCCTTGTATATACAACTCATCAAATCTTGACTTGGCAAACGTGTCGTGTCGTGTCAAGACATTAAACGGGCAGAAGGACTTGACCCTAACCTGACTCGTTTTAATTATCGTGTCATGTCGTGTCAACCCGTTTATTTTCGTGTCAGTTTCATTTCGGGTTTCGGGTTAAGGTTTAGACATTGTAAATATGTTGTGTCATGTCGTTTGAAACATTATAAAGGTTGGAAAGTAGGAGTTATGGATACAAAAATAAAAAAGTAAAACATTGGTGTTAGGAGATGGAGTGACAAAATTTTTAGTAAGTTTAGAAGACAAAATGAAAACAGTTTGGCCCACTACAAGTCTATAACATATAATATATTTATAAAAATATGAAATTTATAATAAATAATATATAATTAAGCGGGTCATATTCCAGTTATTTTCTAATTGAAAGTCTTTGACACTAACTATATTTGTTTAATTATTGTGTGAATCCGTTTACATAAACATGTCGAAATCTATGACCCGAACATGTTAATTTCATGTCGGGTTCGTGTCGTGTCATATTTTGCCAGGTCTAATCAAATCTAATATCTTTTTATAGGATGACATAGTTAATAATAATAATAATAATAATAATAATAATAATAATAAAAATAATAATAATAATAATAAAAATAATAAAAATAATAATAATAATAATAATATTATTATTATTATTATTATTATTATTATTTTTATATTCAGAAAAACTCTTATATTATTTTTATGTTCAGAAAAACTCTTATATTATTATTTACATTTCAAATAAAACTAAATTGTAGATTTTGAAGACAAACGATCAGCTAAAAATATAATATGATATATATATCCCTTATACTTCTTCGATTATATACAAAAACATATCAAACCGAAATACATTTCAATTACTTTCACTTGATTGTATTCTCTATATGGTTAATTTTTTCCTCCTTAACTAATTGTTTTTATCCCAATTAAAATCAGTGTCGTATTGATAAACAAAAATATAAGCGACATTAGATTTTTAGTTATCAATTTCTCTTAAAACCTTGTGTTTTTTTTTTTAATAATTATTAATATAAGGGTTTTTCTGAATATAAAAATAATATAAGGGTTTTTCTATATATACTGGTTGGGTTTTTTTATAATAATAATAATAATAATAATATTGTTTTATTGTTTATGATCACAAATTCAAACCATTTTGGGTAAAATTTGCGGGGTCCATGTGATATTCATGGGCGGTAGAAGCTGTGTAAAAAGAGCGATTTTGAAAACCTCATAACGCAACGGCTAAAAAAGGCGAAGAACCCCCAAATTTTAAATCTCTAAGATCCCTCCGTCAGAATCAACGTTTAGGGCTTTCTAGGTTAATCTCAGACCCCAAATTGAATTCAATCAATATCCATCCGAGTAATTCTACCATATCCTTACTCTTTGACAGATTGCGGATGCAGAGGAGGTGAAACAAAATGGTAGCTGTTAAGGTACGACTGAAACCCTGATAATTTCTGCTCTCTTCGTCTTATAATTACCTGCACTGAGTAGATTGATGTTTCTGTTCTTTAAATCAAGGGTTTAAGCACATTCAAGAGTAGGGTTTCTGGAGAACTTGAGACCAGGAAGAGTGGTACTTCAATTTCTCCTCACGCGACTTTTTTCTTTTCTACTTTATGCAACTTACGTTGTTCTTATTTTAGCTCTTAAATTGTTTCAGTAATAGGTGGAGTCAGAAGCTTCAAGGTGTATACAGAAAATGAAAAGGTTAAGGTTCATAGTAGGGATCATGCTGCTGCTGAAACTACGTAAGTTTTGATTCAATATTGCCTTTACTTGTAGAGTTTTACGATTGATTGCCGATCTACTTTTTTTGGCTGTATTCTGTACTTTGATCTACAAGGAACTAGAATCATGTAGGGTTTCCTCTGAAACAAATACATATTTCTGGGAACTAATGGGATTTTTTAACTGCATGCTATGTTGGACCTAAATGTTGATGAGAATTGTGCTAGGTTAAGGAGCTAATCCAATTGTCAAGACAATGTGATTGGTTTGTGTAGCTACAATTTAGAGTCAAAAAAAGTGTAGTTAGTTGATAAGATATCTAAGAGGAGGAGAGTGACTGGAGGGACAAATATCTAAATGTTGCCTATGATGAGAGGAAAGAAGACTAGGCTCCTTAATCAAATCAAATGATCTAAAGAAGTAAAGATGAGACCAAAAGGTTTTTTTTAAAGAGACTGATTAAAGACAATGTATGCAATACTTTGATTAGTTTTTCAACGAGGATAATGACTAACAAGGGGTGTATTAGAGACTTGCTGACCGTTTGAAAAGATAAAATGGGAAAAGGGACCAAAGTTGTAGAAAATTTAGGGTATGTTTTGATTAAGTGTTGTTTGGATAAATAATGTTTTAAAAATTATTCGAGAAATGACAGAATACTTGGGGAAATGGAAATTTGTGATTATTTAGGACTTAATGGGGAAAGCTTCCTTTCACCAACATTCTCTATTAAGCTTATTCTTTCTGCATTTATTTAGAAAGAAACACCCATACATAGCTTATCAGATTAAGATGTGTAACCATTAAGTGAAAAAGAAAAACAGCACCTCAGCCTCTTCATCTTTCCACAACCCACAAAAAGAATGTGCTAGTGGGAACTTGTTTCTTCTTAAATATATTAGCCTTTTTGATTCTCTTATAGTGGTTTCTGATATCCAACCTTGTTCTTTTTTAGAAGGAAGTCTATGCCAGTCAAAGCCGAAACCAGTCAAATTCAAGCCACTTGTCTAAAGGTTAACACCACATGAAGGGTCTATCTTAAATTCTTAATGTCAAAAGCATACATTATTTGGAAAATGCTAATCCCATGTTTTTATGTAATAATCATGAAGGGTGCTCTCAACAAATTGGACAAGATTCATGTAAAAAACATTAACTCCAGTAAGCATTACGCAACTTAACTTTCAGTAAAACAACTTTTCTTGTTTGTACAACTTTTTAACAAATTTATGCTTCATATCACAGCTCAAGGTAAAGCAGCAAGAAAAGTGCTGGGAGATATCAGCAATTCTCAGGGTAATCTTGAAAAGAATGAAGCTTTTAACGGCTCCAATTCTGGGTGAGTGGCATTGGTCTTAAGTTCTTCAGTTTTCTTTGTTTTCAACTAACCATAACAAATTCACTTTGTCTAAAACATTGCAGAAAAGTTAAAATGGAAAAGGTGGCATATTCACAACGGTATGCACACCAACATTGCTATTATTATTATTATTATTATTATTATTATTTTACCCTTTTTGTTACTCTAGTTTTCTATAATACACTATTTAATCTGGTCATAAGCATCTATTTGTGTTTATATTACTGTATGATGTGAATTTGTAGGGCTTCAATTGCTACAAAATCAAGGAATGCGAGTTCTTTATCAGGCAAACTTTCAATGGTATTCATTTAGTGGTTATGTTTAGATGTTTATCTTTGTTTGTTTTTTCTTTTTAATATCAATTATGAATTATCAAATCTAATTTCTTATAGGGAACACGTGTTGGAAGCCAAAGTGAAGCTGTTGAAGGCCGTGTTACACAGGGTAGAGGTAACATTTTGTATATAAATTCATATCTGATCTTATTATTGATTAGCATCTTAGGTTTTATTTTGTACCTAAAACATAGTTGGCAACAAGGATTCAAAGGTCTTTGATGGTAATACAAGAACAAGGCTACAAAGTAAAGAAGCTGTTGGTTATGTTCCAAGGTAATTGTAGTCAAAATCAGTATGAGGGCATTTACGTCTTTTGCACCTATTTTGTCCTGTCTTGTCATATCCTATTGTGATTGTTAGTAATCATTACTTTTAATTAATTTATTCAGGGAATCTACTAGGAACTATCGCCCACCACAAAGGTTTCTATTCTAATGGTGTCTTCTTGTTCTTTTACATTAATACCCCAAAATTCCTTTTGAATTAATGCTTTTCAAATGTTTCTTTTGAAAGGAAATCTTTTCCAGTTCTAAAGCATGTTGAGAAGACAGATACATGTGACATCAAGAAAGTATGATGCTACTCTGGTCTAGTGATTTGTATAGCTTAAACTTTTCTTGTGAATGCTTATTATCCTTTGTTTGCAGGGAAACTTGGGAAATAAAGCAAAGAACAAGGATAAATTTGGATTCTCTGGTGAGTTGACTTTTATTTCAAAGTCAATTACAATTATATTAGCAACATACTTACATTTTTTTTAACACTAATGGCAATGTGTAACAAATAAAGTACATTATCCATATTGGTAGGGAAATGTAAGTGTGTTGTTATTAATAATTAGGAGTAAAAATTGTAAGTATATTGCTATGAAGGGTAAAATCGTAAAAGAGAAAGTATGTTGCTATTCTTTGCGGTTTACACTCTTTAACTCTTTTTTTTTCCTTGAGTTTTCAGTTAAACCTAAAGTGGGGACAACAGTTGTACCACAAGTAAGCAATGGTAGGGACCACCGTTTAAAGAATAGAGTTAGTGATGGATCTATAAATATGTGAGTATCTTTTTTTTTTTTAATTATATATAAAAAAATCTATATATTTCATCTTAAATTATTATTTTATAGGGTGTCAGAAGATCCGTCAACAGGGAATACGAAGAGATTATCTAGGAGGTCAATGAAGGTATGTCAAATAACATTTTTATTAAGATAAATAATTTTTTATTAAAGATTTATACATAACACATTATTATGTTATTTCAGCCAACAGTGAAAACTACAATTGGCATTCCTAAAGTGTCAAGAAGAACCACTGTTTTTACCAAACCAATATCTTCAACCTCTGTTTTATCCAAGAAAAAGGAAGAAACATCAGCAACTTGTGTTTTATCAAAGAAAAATGAGGAAACATCAAATCCAACCGCTAATAATGGGAAATCTAGACGTCGAAAATCATACACATCTTTGCTAATCGAAGGATCAAAGGTTGATAAAATTTTCTTGAAAAATATATTTATTTTTGCAACACTGAGTGACAAAAATACGTTTCCCTTGTAGATGCTAAAGGATCTTGCCAGTGTCACAAAGGAGGAGATTTTGCCAAGTATATATGATGATCGCAATCAACTTGAAGTTTCTGAATATGTTGATGAGATTTATCAGCATTATTGGGTTACCGAAGTGAGTTCTACCATATCTTTTGAGGGCATTTTCGTCTTTTATGCATATGTGAGTCATGATAACAGACAGTGTTTTGAATTGCTTATGAATGCATTGCAGGCACATCATCAGTCACTGAAGAATTACATGGACATCCAAACAGACATCACGCCTCAAATGCGGGGGATTCTCATAAATTGGCTCATAGAAGTAACTACATAGTTGCCCTTATTCTTTTTGTACCTCTTTCAAAGCACAAGTTACAACTAGGTTTTTTTATAATTACAGGTACATTTGAAGTTTGATTTGATGCAAGAGACGCTTTATTTGATGGTGACACTGTTAGACTATTATTTGTCCGTTGTTAATATTAAGAAAAACGAAATGCAATTAGTTGGTCTCACATCGCTCTTGTTAGCATCCAAATATGAAGATTTTTGGCATCCAAAGGTAAATAAATGTTGCTATTGACTTGATTAATTTACATATTTCTTGTTTTTATTGTGTGTTTCTATCTTTTCCAGGTTATGGAATTAATTAGCATCTCAGCAGAGTTATACACGAGAGATCAAATGCTCAAAATGGTATACCTATATATTTTTTTTAACCATATAATTGTATTTCCACTGATTGTTACATTTTTTTTTTTTTTAATTTATCAGGAGACAACAATTTTACATAAACTCAACTTTCGTCTTAATTTGCCCACCCCATATGTTTTCATGCTGAGATTTCTTAGAGCTGCTCATGGAAGCAAAGAGGTGGGTATTTCACAATTTCTACATCCAAATAGTTTTAATATCAAATTAATTATATACTAATTTACAACCATTTTTGTTTTTTCAGTTTGAAAACCTAGCATTCTTCCTGATCGAGCTATCTTTGGTGGAATATGATGCTTTACATTTCAAGCCATCATTGCTATGTGCATCAGCTATTTATGTTGCTAGATGTACTCTCCATTTGGCCCCACCATGGACCCCACTTCTATCCAAACATTCTCACTATCACGAACATCAAATTAGGTACTATTCTTTCATCAAATTAACTGATAGTAACCTTACCTTTTTTTTTCATCTGATAATAATAATAACATTATTTCATATTTTATATAGAGATTGTGCGGAAATGATCTTGAGATTTCACCAAAGTGCAAGAAAAGCCGTGCTGAAAGTTACATTTGATAAATACATGAGCGATCATAACTACAAAGTTGCAAGTATCAGACCTCTCAACAGGCTTCCATCTTCTTGATTTTAGAACCAATATCTTAGTTGGATCTCACATCAGAGACCATTGTTTTTTTTTTTTTTTACATTATGGTCTGTAGTCATGTATCTTCTTCACAAAAAAAAAAAAGTGAACTTTTTTGAATCTATTGTAGTTTAACTCATCCTGTAATAGAAGAATTGAATGCATTTTGCATACAAATTTTATATCGTAAATCAAATGATCCACAATCAACTCTATCTATTGTGTAGTGTTGTTATATCGTATAATGTAGAGTATGTGTATACATAACAATAAATGAACACACTGACTATAAACAAGTGGCAACTAGCTGGTAATCTAGCAAACCGGAATAATCATAATCATAGGTATAGCTAGGATCCAATGTGTTCTTAACTGCACGATAGAAGTCTAGCCATGAAGAAGATGAATAGGTTGAATCTAGGGTAGTAGTAGTAGTCCATGAGAATGTAGGGTTAGGTGTAGCAGGAGGACAAACAGAGACAAAATCAAGAACAGATGTAGCTGGTTTTAGCTGTTTAGGGAAATTGAAAGCTAGATTATCGACTTTATGCTCGTAGATTTTGCCATTTCGATCCAGTTTGTAACGGGAAGTACC
The DNA here is from genome assembly GCF_052625555.1 of Lactuca saligna. Taxonomy (NCBI): domain Eukaryota; kingdom Viridiplantae; phylum Streptophyta; class Magnoliopsida; order Asterales; family Asteraceae; genus Lactuca; species Lactuca saligna. The sequence continues at coordinate 177,967,222 of NC_136423.1, forward strand.
TTGGAACTCGCCTTTAGCTTCCCATGGGACACGAGGGGTTCCTTTGAGGTTCCATCGGATCAAAATTAGGTTCTCCGATGGCTGCCAAACCCTAAAAATCTCCAAGGAGATGTCTTTGAATAGGATACGGCCGTGAAAACGTAATGCACGGAAGATGAGCTTGTAGTTTTCGATTCCGGTGAACTTGTTCAGAGGATCAACGAAGGTGATATCGTCTCTGTAAAATTCAAAAATCGACAACGATTGGAGCAAAAGTAAATTCCAAAGAAATTCAAGTCTGCAATGGAGGAGTAAATTCGTACCTGTAGATTTCGTAATTGAGATCTGTAGAGAAGAGGAGAGGCAAGTCATGGCGGAGAGTTCGAACAGCTAAGCCGAGATTAACGTAGAAATCTTGTCGAGGATCGCTCGGGGGAGTAACCCTGACACGAACCGGCGGCGTTTCGACGGAGGATTGTAGACTGACACCGTTATGGTTGTGGTGAGTTGCGGAATGCGATGAAGATGGAGGTTTCTGTGAGGATTGATGAAGATGGAGACGAGTGAAAGTTGGAGGAGATAGATTGGGGATTACTGTGAAAGCCATAGCTTTATGATCGCAGAAGAAGAAATTAGGTTAACCTAATCCAGTAAAACGAACATGGGGTTGCAGATTGTTGTTCAACAATGTGTTGTGTGTGTAATGTGTGTTGTGGGTGTGTGTTCATCATCTTCGTCACGTAAATGGAGACACGTGGGTGTGTCTGTCTGGTGGTTGTGAATAATTGTGATCGTTTCCGGGATTTTTCTGATTTTTGTTTTATGGGTCGGATCGAAGCGGGTCGACTTGAACACGTTTTTTTGAATGATTATTAATAATATCATACATAAATACCTTATATACGTATTGATAATTTAACTAACAAGTAATATTTGTATAGAAGCTAATTTAATTATGATATTTAACCTATATGTAAGCTAATATGACAAATAAAATGATTTTGTAATAGCTTTGATGGGATACCTTTAGCAATAAACTTATATATATATTAACACTTTGTTATTTCTTATGTTAGAAATAAAACATAATCCACTTGTTTATCATATGCGATTTAATAAATCAAATTTGAGAGATAAACATTATTGCATACCGTATAATTTCAATGGTTCATGCCAATTCGTCTCAAGACCCATATGAAAAATCAATCACATAACACTAATAATATTTTGGACGCGAGAGCATGAAAAGTGTGATATTAAAATATATCAAATCAATTTAGATTACACATAGATTGCTTATGTAATTAAATATAAAATAATATCATATCAAATATGATAAGCATAAATACATTACAATTGAAATTGACACTATTTTACAAGTAGTCGTAGACTTCTATCAATTGTATCAAACATTTTTTATATAAATAAAATGTAACTATAAAAACAAAAGTTTTTTTCTCTTTTTGTTAGAGATTCTCTATGGAAGCAGTTTCGTTTGCCTACATCTTACCTCCCTCTATTGATTCTTCTCTTAGGGGAATCGAGTTTTTGTTATTATTATTGTTGCAATTATAAAAAAAAATTACTCAAACATTTCCCTTATGTTCAGGTGTGTGGGTGAATTCAAAATCGATATGAACGAAAGCTCGTTCAACTTCCGCCAATTGTTCTAATTTTTCTTGTAACATTTCACCAATATTATGTGCCTCGATGAGAATCATATCCTGTGGCAAAACTATGTCTACTTCCACAAAGTAATAACCCCCGAATGTGTAGGCTCTAACTGTATCAATGTGTTTTATTTCTTCATGATGGTTCCATACCAAATATATCAACTTTGATAAGAATTCTGGTGGAGCTGTTCTTCCAATTAAAGACCGTACATTCTCTATCACAGTCTTTGTCCATGTATTTATCGTGTACAAAGCAATCTACAATTTATCCAAAATGTGTAAATAAAATTTAGAATAAATTACATTTTTGAACCTAGGTATATAGCTGATTTCTTTAATTTTGGTCCCAAAAAGTGTTCTCTTGTAATTGTTGTTTTTAATTGACCTTAGTGTTTTTTTTTTTTGTCTACGTTCCAGGTAAAATGACTGTATTTTAGGATAAAAATTGCAAAAACGATCTATACTAGACCAAAAATGTTTCAAAAACTTCAAATGACGAACTTTTAGGGACCAATATTGAAAAAACAGCTATACTTTGGGGCAAAACTGTAATTACACTAAAATTGAATAGATGAACGATGTCTGTTAAGTTTGTACTCACAATTATAGCGCCAACAGGATCGATCCACCAAGAGTAACGTACGGCTAACACAGTCGCTGCTAATCCAATGGAATTAGTGATGACATCGAAGAAATGATCTTGAGCATATGCTCTCACGATTGCGTTTTCAAATCTTCGACAATACATCATCAGCATAAATTTCACGATTGTCACAGAAACCATGATTCCAATCACCCATTCTTCGTTCTCGTGGTTCTTGCTAGGGTGAGTCTGCAACCAACGCAATTTTACCGATGATCGATTAGATTCTCAACGATACTCCGATAAAAGAAAATTTTAGGGCAAATACCTCGGCAAGGATTTCTCTCGCAGATTCTAGAAGTATTTGGAAGCCAAGAGTTGCCATTACTGATGCGAAAACGATAATGCCCTGTGAATCAAATCAATTGCTGAGAACGATTGTGTGTAATTAGATTTTAGAAGGTGTAGAAGATTGAAGGTAAGATGAGAGCTTACAACTGGCTGCATCCGATTCTTCCCAATTGGATAGCGATAACGATTAGGGTTTCTCATGGCGTTTGAAGTGAACCATAGAATAAATCCAGATAACAGATCAAGAAACGAATCGAGAGTTGATGCGATAACAGCTAACGATCTGCTTTCAATTGAGGCGTAGAGTTTAGCAATGAAAAGAACCAAGTTAGCTACGTTGGATACGTAGATCGCCATTCTCTCACTTTTAGCAAGATTCGTCATTTCATCCTGAAAACAAAACAGAGTGAAAGTATTTGAGATTTTTGTATTTAGCGAATTGACGAATAGTAATGGCGGGAAAAGAAGCTGGAATACTAAGTACTAACCTCGGTTAGGGCTCCGGGCAAAGAACCTGATTTGGTTATTGTTTCCATTTCAGTGAACCCTTCACAGAGGCTTTCTTGCTTCTTGTAATATGCTTTTACTTTTCTCTTCCTTCCTGTGAGAATAAGTAAATAGATTATGATCTTCGATGAGTGAAATGCATCAGAAACCATACATCATAAAAAATGTGTGTACTGATGATGAATTAAGAATTTAAAATGTATATATAATAGCGTCGATGCAATTACTTAGAGAAGGGAGAAGCAGGCGGCTGAGAGCGGAAGATTGATTATCAGCAGCAGATGTTTCCGGTAACTTGAATTGGTTGATGTCGAGTCTCCAGGAGCGAGAATCAATTGCATCCACGGCGGAAGGTGATCGGTACTCTGTGAAATTCATCTTCCAATCGCTAGTCTGATCGGAATTCTCCTCCATCGATCGATCAGACAAAATCAGAATAAAAATCACGATCTATAAAGCTGTAGCTAAAAGCTAGGTACTGGTATATATATATTCCGAATTGATGTGATGCTGTTGGGATATGCGCGTATAAATACAAATTAAGAAACCACAACGGCATGCAGCATCAACAAAAAAACAAGAAAAACAAGATATGGCGATTTAATTTAGGGCTTACAGAGACATTGATACTCCATTGACATTGAAGAAGCTCGATTGAAGGTATATATATAACAATACAAGAGAACAAGGCCAGTCTAGGGAATAGTGAGTTTAGACGTCACCGAAGCTTTTCTCCTTTTTTAATATTTTTTTCATTGCAGTGAAGTGATTAATGGCAAGTTTCGGGTGTGTGTTCGTTCAATAAAAAAGAGAATCTAAAAAAGAAAAAGTCAACATCGAGGTTATTAGTTTATAAATAGCTTTTTTACAAAGTGTTTTGATGTCTTATTATTGATCCAAAAGGTTTAACTAAAAGTTTTTTATGTCATATAATGGTCACATTATCAATCTGAAAGGCTTAACTAATACATATAATTATATAAGAGCTTTTTCGTTTACTTTTTTATATGACTACTTGAATATGTTTATATCTGAATATTAATATTTTAACTAGCCGTAAAACTCATAATATATTATATGTGTTAATTTAAAAGAAAATTTTAATATGAAATTCTAAATATTTTAAAGTTTGAATTTATAAAAAAAATAGAAAAATATTGAATTATTAAAATTAATGTGTTTTTTTTCTTTTTTAAATTTAAACAAAATAATTTAGATAAATAAACAAAGAAAACTAATGAGATTTGAATTTATAAATTTTAAAAATAAAAGGAAAGTCAATTAATAAAATTGATATGTATTTATTATTATATTTATTATAATTATTATATTTAAATATTATGTGGAATTTCATAAAATGAAAAAAACCACAAAATGTCATGTAGAAAAAAAATAATTGAAAAATAACCATAAAATAAAATGTGACCAAATTAATAAGAAGGTGATACATGGAAAAAAGATTTTCATTTATTAGAGTATATATATATATATATATATATATATATATATATATATATATATATATATATATATATATATATATATATATATATATATATATATATATATATATATATATATGATAAATTGATGACTTGTTATTAGTTGAATAGATATGAGACCCATCATTTTAATTGATAAACTTTTATAGAAGAATTTGTTAATTAACAAGTTCTTTAAAAAGATTTAAATAAAAAAACTCTTAATCATAAGGAAGAATTTTGTTAATAGTTTTTTTTTTTTTAAATGAAAAAGCTTTGAAAAAAAAAACTCTTATTATATGTGCTCTAAGAAGTTTGTGTGAACTTAAGTTGATTCTTTTGAATTAATATATATATATATATATATATATATATATATATATATATATATATATATATATATATATATATATATATATATATATATATTAAAGTGAAAAAGCTTTGAAAAAAAGAAAACTCTTATTATAGGTTCTCATAGAAGTTTGTGTGAACTTAAGTTGATTCTATTGAACTGTTTATATCATGTATGTGCTAATATATAAGAAATAAAGATAATATTTCAATGAAATATCATTTTACAATAAATGAGTAAATAAAGCTACCATTTGAAGGCATAATTGACTTGACGTTCGCACCGGATTTTTCTTGTGTATGTGGGGAGATATTAAAGAACTCGGTTTTATAGCTCATGGCTCGCAGTGAATGATCTCATAGAACAAAAGGAAAATGATATACAAGCCCAACCAAGTTTCCAAACTCTTCAAAAAACTCCAATCATGTTTTATCTGTCCAAAAAAACCATACGAACTTAATATTTTATCTAAAAAGCCCAATTAAGTTACACTTTCCTGAAAGTCAAATAAGAGAAATAGATGACGTGGCTTATTAACGTATCGGAAAAATGACTTGTTAGACCAACAAAGTTTCCAAAACGTTTACAAAACTCCAATCATGTTTTAACTGTTCAAAAAAAACCCCAATGAACTTAAACAAAACAAAATTTGGATTTTTTGAACGGTTTAGAACTTTGTTGGACTTAGACAAAAAGTTAAATTCGTTGGATTTCTTTGAACAGACAAAACATGATTGAGATTTTTTGAATTGTTTGAAAACTTTATTGGCCTTTTAAGTCATTTTCCCTAGAACAAACGGCATACAGAATCACAAACATCAAACATTCAAACCTTTCATTTATATTATCCTCAATCTTGATAAACTCAACTACGTAATTAGTATGAAATGTTTGAAACCCATTGTACGAGGTCCGATGTGCTTGCACATATTGATGACACATCCCTATGCAAAATTGATAACCTTGTGTTGAGTAAATTCATTTAATTATCAATCCATATATTTACATTGTGATATTAAAATCATTCATTCAAATGTGTCAGAAGAAAAGAGTTGCTACTATGTGATGCGGAATATCCTTTAAGAGCTTTTTAGAGATGACAAATATGTGAGAGTTATTCAACTCAGTCGTAAATGAACTCACAAAAATCGTAATTGGGGATCTATCCATTATGAAAGATTGCAAAAGCATCCAAGCCATGGATGATCTCCTTTTAGGGAGGAAGGAGTCAATCCTTCTCAACCCACTAAACCCACTGCCACATCAGTTTTTCTCTTTTATTTTTCTTTATCTTTCCTAAACCACAACACACAGAAACTCTATCTTTTTGAACTCACCCAACCCATTCAATTAAACAAAATACAAAACAATCAAATGTAAGATCTTAATTAGCAATGAAGTTACCGGCGGTACCACTCCCGCTTCAACGAGTTCGTTAATTGGTTTCACTAACACACATCATCATATCTCTCTACTTTCTCTCTCTCATTTTCTCTTGTAACATGTGTTTTAAAACTTGTATCTTAGTAGTTTTGTATTTTTTTTTTAATTGAGTGAGTTGAAAAATATAGAATTTCCGTATGTTGTGGGTTGGGAAAAATGAAGAAAAAGAAAAGATAAAAATTGATGTGACAGTGAGTTCAGTGGGTTGGGAGGGAACGATTCCTTCCTCCTTCATAGACAACATTGAGGATCGTGTCTTATATAAAAGAACATTGGGACTACATGATATATGGGTCAACCGACAAGTACAAAGACATTGCAAGCTTCATGTGTCACTGCTCTCCTCCTACATCATTTCTGCAATCCCCACTCGTGCTTCTTCTCGATGAATAAAAATAATCCTATGGTACTGACATCGTGAAATATCCCATCTGATCGCTCAACTTCTTTGCTCATTTTGAACATTGAGGCCCTCATTACGAACCCAAACCAATAACAACAAATTTATGGATTGGTTAGCATAATGACATACCACATACGAGGAAACCAACGTAACAACTAAATTCGTATCTCTAATTCATTGTGTGTTTTTAACAAAGTAGATGGTTATTTTGTGATAGAAGTTGAAAACATAGTCCCCTTGAGCTATGTATTATTCAATGAAGGAGTATTATTAAATAGTTGTGACTTTTTTTTGAACGGCAGGATTAGTATATATCTGTTATTGATCAATGACTTTTTGGTTAGAAACTCTTAAGTGGACATCTTGTTAGCCAAGTGGGCTAGCCCCAACTTGTATTAAATAGTTGTGACTTGTGATGGTTATTCTAAGGGCAAATGTCATATTAACCCATCCAACTTATTGTATTTGCTCTAAAAGGTCACTTAACTTTTTTTTTGTACATTAACAAAATGAACTATTGTTTTCCTGTTTTAAAACATCATTATGTGACCTGATACCGGCTAAGCCTGTAAAATATGTCTTAACACTTTTAGAGCCCTGATACAAACTAGTTTGGCTAAGGATCTCGAGCATGGAGTTGTAGACAATGGGGGTGATGTTGGTATCACAATTGTCAATCGGCCCAATAATTGTTTCAATTCGCCTTCAAGGTTCAGAGTCCAATTTGAGCGTAAGTATAATTTCATCGCCATCGTTTTCAATCCTTTTGAAACCCTTTATTTCTTGAACATTCGCATTTACTCACCGCAACGGTGATGCGGTTTCACGAAACATCGCTTATCATTTAGCAAAACGCGGATGCAGGTATGTTTGTGCCTAAAATTTTGATTGGATTTCACCTCTGAAATCTAAATTGAACTAATTCTGATGTAGTTATTTCTTTGTTTAGGTTGGTGTTAGTGAGAGACGAGAAGGTCATCAAGGGCGTTGCGGATTGGATCACCAACGATCTGAAGGAAGTTGCTATTGAAATCGTTGGATTAGATATGAAATCAGAGAGAGGGTCGGTATTTGATGAAGCCGTGGAGAAAACCTGGAGTATTTTGGGGAAAGTGGATGCTCTAGTAAATTGCTATACTTATGAAGGTATATGATGAAAGTTGTTGCGAAAAGAATGAGGGATAACAAATCAGGAGGATCGATCGTATTCATGACCTGAATAATTGGTGGTGAGAGAGGAATATATCCAGGTGTAACTGCATATGGTGCTTGTTTGGGTGGAATTCATCAGTTGGTCAGAGTAAGTAACTTTGATCTTTGTATCCCTTTCAATCCGTTTTATAAATGATATAAAGAAGTAAAATTCTATGCTAAAATCCTAATAGCAACTTTGATTTGTTTTTGTATGATCAGACATAAGCTATGGAGGTCGGGAAGCACTAGATTAGGGTTAATGCAATTGCTCTTGTATTGCATATAGATGATGAGTTTCACATATTCCTATTTTATGAAAATGTTTTTCACTCGGAAATGGTCAGACTCGAATTTTAAAGGATACGGTTCCAATTGATTGAATGATTTGGATATAAGAAATTGAAATGAGGCTAGATTGAGATTAAAACATGTTGTAAAGGGTTAAGTGACTTTTTTAACAGGTTAAACGATAGTTCATTCCCTTAATATACCAAAAAAAAAAGTTTGATGACATTTTAAAACAAACACGATAAGTTCGATGAGCTAATATGACATTTATCCTTATTCTAAATAGCAATTAATATTTATAAAAATTCTTTATTTCATGTAATCTTGAAAAATTGAGTTATTTTGTGTAATCCTGGAAAAAAATTTATCTTGTGTAATCTTGAAAATTTGGACCTGCCCATATTACTGGTAACATTGACTAGGAATCATGTCATGTGTCTTAACTATGAAGCAAATATTTCAAATATTCAATTAACAAGTCAATCTCTTTTAAAATAGCATCAAATTAAATATTGCATTATTAAAACAAAAGTTGGGGAAATATTTTTCTATTAATAAAATTGTACATTTCGTACGTGTGAAGAGATGGTGGAAAATATTTTATTATTGAAAAGATTGTAGAATTGGTACATACATGAGGAAAGGTTGAGTTGAGTGGTTGTTTAGTTTAGTATTCCGCTAATTGTCTCCCATGGCATTTATCATGCATTGCGTGTGTCAAGCGTACGACCCATAATTTGAGATATGGTTATTTGAATTTGAATGCATATAATATAATAAAAAATTTAGTCCACAAGTTATTTAACCTTTTTAAATAAGTTAATTAACATTCGATGTCATGTAGCATGCTTGCTTTTCATACTTCTGTTTTTCTCGTCAATTTCAGGATGGTTATATATGCTCTCTTGTCACAAGTAGCATCTATTCATTTTCATAGTATTCACATCAATTAAATCAAAGATATTTAATCATTCCAATATGAATTTATAAAAATTGTCAGTGTTTTTTTATAAATATAACAAAATTATATTCCACAAAAACTAAACAGTTGAGTCGTACACATTACACATATGATATTCGTATGTAGCTCAATATCAATATATATAACTCCATAAATCAGTGGAAATATATTGAGTCTCATACTATCCCACACGATATAATAAACGCAAATTATAAAGGAAAAGACGATATAACAAAAAAGATGCCGATTAAAGAGAAAAAAATAACAGTAATAATCAAATTATATAATAATCTCAATATTTTAAAACTTTTAAGTCTATTAACTATATTCAAACACAATATGAATCTGCAATATATAATGAGTTTAGTACCTTTGTCATTCATTATCATAACCTTTAAAATGAAGCATATATGACTTGCACTAGCTTACCCATTTTATAGTATAATATCCATTATTAAATATTAGTTTGTAAATGATCATTGTGTCTGTATTCTCAATTTCTTTCATAACTCTCTATCATTATTTAGCATCTCTATAATTATTTAGCATTAGTAACAACCATTTCAATATGTTTTATAAGTGTAATAATAATGCATCATCATAATATACATTTATAATAATCTCAATATTTTAAAACTTTAAGTCTATTAACTATATTCAAACACAATATGAATCTGCAATATATAATGAGTTTAGTACCTTTGTCATTCATTATCATAACCTTTAAAGGGAACATAAAAAAATGTCCCTACCTCAATGGATGCCTAAACGTTACCCTTAACAAGTATAATAAATAAAATGAAGCATATATGACTTGCACTAGCTTACCCATTTTATAGTATAATATCCATTATTAAATATTAGTTTGTAAACGATCATTGTATTCTTAATTTCTTTCATAAATCTCTATCGTTATTTAGCATTAATAACAACCATTTCAATATGTTTTATAAGTGTAATAATAATACATCATCATAATATACATTTATCTTCCATCTTATTTTGGTTGGATAAATAGTGAGCCATATGTATTAAAAAGTTGATTGTTTCATCACAAGTATTGGAATAAAAGTTATCTCCACTCTCATATTTTTCTTTACTTTATAATTTATCTTGTTATTTGTGTTGAAAATCAAGCTAATAGACACGCAAGGAAACCGACAAATAAAATTGAGAATTATATGTCGATTAGTTGTGAATAATAAATCCAACTATTATTATTATTATATTTACCAAGTTTCGTCCAAACCATATTAATCCTTCTCGATTAGATATGATTATAAGAAAGGTAGAAGAAGATTGTCCTGTTGTTGGACGAAATTAAACGCAAGACATAAAAATAAAACTGACCTGTTGATGGCTACTTTGCGATAATTGCACCAACCTGATTTGCGAGTTTCCTCCTCAATGCGCAGGTGTTTCATCAGATCATCCAAGGAGTAGTCCTCAATGCGCAGGTGTTTCATCAGATCATCAAGTAAGTATTTCCCATAGTACCCATACAAGTTTATGTTATGTTATCAGCTTACGTAGAACTGCATGCTAGAATAGGCTAAGGATCTAGGAGTGATGCCTTATGTGCCTGCTTATGTGTTACAGCTTTATGAATATTGCATGCTAGAATTGAGTAGACAGCAGTAGGATAGCCTGTTTAGGTTATGCCTGAAAGTACGAGCTTAGCATCCTATGTTAAGTGCCGCTTCTTGTTATAAGAATAGTTTTGGCTTGAGTCTGTTTTTTTTTCCTTATCCGAATGCTGCTTGCTTCGTGCTTGGTGGGATTCTGAGTAATGGGAGTTAGCCACTAGGTAAACACGTCACACCACATGTAATCAGGGTTGAATAATCCCAAAGTATTGGAACTGGCCCTATTGCGCAGCTCTTGTTTGAGTCCAACCGTTGTAGGGACAGATCTTTCACTTGGAGGATTATCTGATCCTCATCACATGTGATGGTGTTTAGGTGGTGGCTAACTGGCATTATGAGGAGACCTACAGCAGCTGAGGACCAGTCGTGTGAACTTGAGTTTTCCCTAGGGCAAGCCTAGGATGAGAATATCAGAGAGTAGCAGTAGTAAAGGGGAGCTGGTGGAGTCGAGGAATTCCTCGGAGAAGGTACGGATAGATGTGGAAGGTAGTATGGGCCCGTACTACTGAAAGCAGAGGATCCGTACCCAAGCCGAGGAAGGCCAAGACGAGACCAAGGAACCTGTAAGTAGTTGAGATCCCTCAGAAAGTAGCAGTACCACTAATGATTATTATGATGTTTTACAGAATGGTGGTACTTCGACCGAGACCGACAGATGGCGGGTCAGGAGAGGGGTCCGGTTCGGGATCAGGCACCGAGCCGATTGATGAGAGGCTACGTGAGTTCATCACGTCGGAGATCACTAGGGGCATCCTTGAGTCGACCCCCATCATCTTTGGGTCGATCAAGGAAGGGATCATGGAGTTGATGGAGGATCACCTACGGGCATTCAGGAGCGACTTGGCCTCTAGCCAGTCGGGATCTCGCACACTGTCCTTCAAGGACTTCAGGGGCAGTGGTGCGCCGGATTTCCATGGGGTGAAGGACCCCATTGTCGCCAGGCGATGGATTGCGGATATTGAGTCCGTCCAGTTGACCAGCTTCTGCCCCGAGGGGTCGAAGGTGAGGTACGCAGCAGGGTGTCTACAGGACCGAGCCCGGAATTGGTGGGAGTCAGTGGGTGACTCGTTGGGAGCCTCGGCTATCGAGGCAATGACCTGGTCGGACTTTGTGGCTAGGTTCAGGGCAGAGTTTGCACCAGCGGTCGAGCTTCAGCAGCTGGCCAGGGAGTTTCTAGACATGAGGCAGACGACAGAGACCATGGCGGAGATCACCGCCAAGTTTCGGGAGAGGGCTTTATTGGTGCCCCAGTATGCAGGTGACGAGGATATGAGGAGGACTCGTTACCATGATATGCTACGAGCTGACATTCGGGAGCATGTTAGCTTTTCGGCTTGCCCTACCCTGGACTCCATGATTGCCAGGGCTAGGGAGAGAGAGATAGATTTGGAGCACATCCGGAAACGGAAACTTGAGGATGGTCAGGAAGCAGGGGCTTCGGGGAAGAAGCCCAAGGGATCAGATGGGCGGCCGAAAGGCCAGACGGGACCGAGCCGCTGCAGGAGGTGCGGCAGGCCGCACGAGGGGGCGTGCATGATGGGATCGTCAGGCTGCTACAAGTGCGGCAAGTTTGGGCATATTAGCAGGGATTGCACTGCTCCTGCGCCAGTTATTCAGACATCGGAGTTGCTGTGTTTCCACTGCAACCAGAGGGGCCACAAAAAGGCCAATTGCCCCATGTTGACAGTTTCAGCGCCAGCTCCAGCGACCCTGCGGATCACGGATGGCCGTCAGGGCAAGGCAGAGGCTCCAGTGGTAAGGAGCCGGGCATTTCAGTTGACTGCCGAGGAGGCACGCGCCGCGCCCGATGTGGTGACGGGTATGATTCCTTCCTTCTATCTTTTATTTTACGTGGTTATGATATTGATATGTGCTCCGTATGTATACATGTGTATTAGGATCGTTCCATGTGAACGGCATCCCGGTTCAGGTATTGTTCGACTCGGAAGAGCATCGGAAGAGCGAGCGTGTAGTGGGTCAGGTTTCCTCCTTTGATTATGATGGCAGAGGACTTTTGACATTACACCGTAGGGTGTGGGTGCCGTATCGCGGTGGCGTGCGTCAGATTCTGATGGAGGAGGCGCACAAGTCCCGGTTTTCTATTCATCCCGGGGTGATGAAGATGTATAGGGATCTTCGTCCGGATTATTGGTGGCCTTGCATGAAGCGGGATGTGGCATGGTACATCGAGCGGTGCTTGACCTGCAGGAAGGTCAAGGCCGAACATCAGAGGCCGCATGGCAAGATGCAGCCGTTGGACATTCCACTGTGGAAATGGGACGATATCACGATGGATTTTATCACAAAGCTTCCCAGGACCGCACGGGGAGTGGATTCGATTTGGGTCATCGTGGATAGATTGACCAAGAGTGCTCACTTTATTCCGATTCAGGAGAGCATATCGGCCGAAAAATTGGCCGACATCTATATCAGGGAGATTGTGGCGCGGCATGGGGTGCCAGTATCGGTAATCTCGGACAGGGATGTGCGTTTTACTTCCAGATTCTGGAAGAAATTTCATGACGAGTTGGGCACTCGTCTGCATTTCAGCACCGCCTTTCACCCGCAGACAGATGGTCAGAGTGAGCGGACCATCCAGACTTTGGAGGACATGTTGCGGGCGTGTGTACTGGATTTCGGTGGTAGCTGGGATACCTACCTTCCTTTGGCTGAGTTCTCCTACAACAACAGCTATCACGCGAGTATTGACCGACCCCCGTTCGAGATGTTGTATGGGCGGAAGTGCAGAACCCTGATATGTTGGGGGGAGGTTGGCCAGAGAGTCATGGGAAGCACCGAGGTGGTGCTAGAGACGACCGAGAGGATCCAGCAGGTTCGGAGCAGACTTCAGACTGCACAGAGTCGGCAGAAAAGCTACGCCGATAGACGTCGATCTGACTTGGAGTTCCAAGTCGGGGATATGGTCCTCCTGAAAGTCTCACCTTGGAAAGGTGTCATTCGATTCAGGAAGCGGGGCAAGTTGGGCCCAAGATTCATCGGGCCGTTCAGGGTTGCAGCCCGGGTGGGCAAGGTGGCGTATAGGCTGGATCTGCCAGCCGAGCTCAGTCAGATCCACAACACCTTCCATGTTTCGCAGCTGCGGAAGTGCCTGGTGGACGATTCAGCAGTAGTACCGTTGGAGGATATTCAGGTTGATGACAGCTTGAATTACATTGAGCGCCCAGTCGCAATACTTGACAGAAAGACCAAGACATTGAGAAACAAGAGGGTAGAACTAGTAAAGGTGCAATGGCAGTACCGCAAGGGTTCGGAATGGACTTGGGAACTGATGGACGAGATGATGGAGCATTACCCCGAGCTGTTTCAGGATCGGGCAGCAGACTTCGAGGACGAAGTCTAAAATAAGTGGGGGAGATTTGTAGCACCTGGTTTCCGGTATGTGAATTTTATTTGAGCATTGCCCTATTTTAGCCTTGGACTCGGCGAGTCACAAGGTCCGACTCGCCGAGTAGGGACGAGACTCCGGACACGTTTTAAGTGGGCGACTCGGCGAGTCCATATCCTGGACTCGGCGAGTCACCGCTGCAGGATGAAACCCTAAGTTTCAAGGGTTTGCACCCTATTTAAACCCTCATTCCGCCCCACCTCATCCCCATTCACCCCCAGAACTCCCCCAACATCGTGTTCCCCTATTTCCTTGAGAGATTGAAGTGTTCTTGGTGTGTTCTTGAAGGTTTTGAGGAGAAAGAGGAGTAGATCAAGAAGAGGAGAAGGAGATCAGCCATCTTTGTGTCATTTCAACATTTTCCTTGAGGTATATCTCGTTTTTCCCCTGTTTCTATGCTTAAGATTTCATTTGAGACACTCTTGAGCAATTCTTCAAGCTTGTTTGTGCTTAATGTTTCGTAATAAGTGGATTAACCTTTAGATCTAGGCAAGATTGAGCTCCAGGAGCTCAGATCTGTTAGCTTTATGGCCCCATGTGGCTTGTTCATCCTAGATCTACCCTTTTGGGGCATTTTGCACCCTAAAATCCATATTGGTGAATATCTACACGTAAAGTTGGAAACTTTACGTGTGATTTGTGTCCTAGAAGTCCAGATCTATGAAGGGCATGGACTGAAATCGAGTAAATCTGTGTATTTGGTGGGTGCATGGCTGCGACTCGGCGAGTCATCTATGTGACTCGACGAGTCTGGTCGCGAGTCACCAAACCGGTCCCTTCATGATGTGTCGAGTTGAGCCGTGAGTCACAGGGGGTGACTCGGTGAGTTGGGAGCTGAACTCATCCATGTTAGGACTCGGCGAGTCAATGCCCTGACTCGGCGAGTCCAAGGCAATCTTCATAGATTAAGAACAGACTCGGCGAGTTATTCATACAACTCGGCGAGTCTTAGCATGAAGTGTTCTTCGGATGAAGATGAACTCGACGAGTTGTTCATACAACTCGGCGAGTAGGATGAAGGAGTTGAATGACAGTTAGAAGATGAACTCGTCGAGTCATAGCCCAACTCGACGAGTAGAACCAGGGACCCAGGACAATGGTTTGCTTGGGACTCGGCGAGTGGAGATCCACTCGGTGAGTCGGGTCAACTGAAAGTTGACTCTAGTTTTGGCTTAGAGCTAGACCGGGGGTAAAATGGTCATTTTACCTAAAGGACAGTTAGTAGTGTTTGATTGAGTATGTTGTGGGAATTGCAGCCGGAGGACTCCCGGAGCAGCAGCAGTCAGTTAGTTCCCGATCAGTTCAGCAGCTACTTTGAGGTGAGTTACCTTCCAGTAGCGGTGGGTCTAAGGCCACAATGCCGGCCCACCAGTAGGAGACGTATGATAGATGATTGTCTTTGTGAAATCATCTAGGCTTGCTATTACCTGTTATGTTATATGCTATCATGATACGTTATATGCAATAGTAGCAGAGTTCGGTTGTTAGGACCGCTGGGTAGTCAGACACCCCAGAATTATCTGACTGTATGTGATGGTATGCTTGTATGTTGGTCTGTTATGTTATGCGATAGAGGTAGCGAGAGGGGACCAGTCCCCGAGGATCGGTTGTTAGGACCGATGGGTAGTCAGCACCCCAGAATGGCTTGACACGGGTAAGACGGCACCCCATAATGGCCGTATGGGTAGGTCGGCACCCCAGAATGGCCGTACCGGGTAGTCAGGCACCCCAGAACAGCCTGGCAGTACGTATGTTATGTATTTGTATGGTATGTGGTACGTTGGGGGAACTCACTAAGCTTTGTGCTTACGTTTACAGTTTTGTTTTCAGGTACCTCTGCACCGAAGGGGAAGGAGCCGGCGCGGTAGCGGCACGTCATACACACACTTTTCGGTTTCCGCATTTACGAGATTTCCTGGGATTGTACTCTGATATTTTGATGGGATGTATGGTTTGGCCTTTTAGAACATGGTTATGATGTGTTATGGTGTGATCAAACAATGTTTTTATTTATTAATGTTTTCTAAAGTAATATTTTAAAATGAAATTTTCGGACGTAAAATTGGGTCGTTACATTGTGGCTAAACAAAACAATGAGTTATTGATGAAAAATCATCAATCAATCCTGGCCGGGTCTAGTGCTTTCCCTGAAGTGAATGCAACATTATATAATCATAATAGTCATGGGTTTTGTGACATCCCCAAAATCACGGCAAAAAAAGACCGGTTTCATTTATGCTTTTAAAATAATTTCAGAGTAAATCCATTGATTTAAAACAGTTGCGGAATTTGTTCCCAAAAACAAAATATGATAAAAATAATATTTACCAAAGCATTTCATAAAGAAATGTATTTTCATTATATAATCAAAACTCGGGATGTCATGTTCCGATACAGGCACAAAAGCATAAACAACAACATATAGACCATACAACAGTTACATATAACAACTGGTCTAATAAACAAAATAACTTGATGATTCATCCATCTTATGCCCCCGCGCCACTACCTGTAATACAAATAAACTGAGTGGGTCAGGCTTGAGAGTCTGGTGAGCATATAGGGTTTTCAACCCACAATAAATAATTATATTTAATTTCACCAACCAACAATAATCCGATTACCCATTCCCGTTATCCTCACTTTACATCCCTAAAACAACATCTATTACCAAGGACCTAATATAGGATTTTCATCGAGACGGACATTGCTGCTAAGGGGTTTCCTCAACAATAGATGTCCTAAAGGCAACCATGAGGGGGATAGAGTACACCGGTGAACACATCGTTCACAACACCTACAGGTTATGTGTCTGTTAGCGTTCCATAAGACTGTCTAGAAAGAGTCTGTGGTCGTTATCCATACTCCGCTGAATAACTAGATCAACAACAACAACATCGAGGCCTCTCATCTGTTTATCACACTTCAACTATCTACCCATGTTCTACCCAACATATTAGTAGATAAAAATATATATTTTTAAACATAGTTTAAAACTTGTATAACATACTCATTCAATACATATTCCAAATAACAGATGAGACACATACACATAACACGTATATCATAGAGAATAAATCATATCTATGAGATAGAAGAAAGTGAATATGCATTCATACATATAACCAACAAAATATACACATGACACGTATTTCATATAAAATACTTTGTAATTATGCGTTAGAAGAAAGTAACTACACACTCACTTGATCAAAAGATGATCGGACAACACTACGACTTGTAGAACTACTATTCTTCGGTAGATCTGGAAGATCTTCACAAAAATCTGGCTTCTCGCGTGCAGAGCTTTGGCTCGGGAATTGCACTTCTCGGGATCTTCGGTGCTTCGGGACTTGCTTCGGGGCCCGGGAATGATACCGGAGCTTCGGGGTATAAGTTGCATGCAAAACGAGGTAAAAACGCGAGAGAAAGGAAGAAATGAGCAATACAACTCGGCTGCACTCGACATCTATTCATAGGGGACTGAAACCCTGAATTACGTTGGGCGTAAATTAAGTTATGTTGGGCGTAATGTGGATAAGGTCGCTGACTCCCCCCTCTGGATAATATCGGGTATTTATAATTAAATTTAATATTTTAATTATTTAATAAATTTCAAAAATTTATATCTTCCTCATACGAACTCCATTTTCGACGTTCTTTATATCCACGTGTAGGTGAGACTACGCTCTACAACTCTCATTTAGACTCTGTTGGCTAATTTTTAATTTATTTTATTTATTTATTTTTAGTAGACCGAGACAGGAAAACTCCGTTATTAATTCATAACTTATTCATCCGACGTCCATTTTCGTCTGTCTTTTTGCCGTTGGACTACTATCGACGAGATATTCGATTCTCGTTTAGATTGTGTCGTCTAAAAACCGCTCGATCTCAAATCGAGTATTCGGGCCGCATAGCACTAAGTCGAAACTTCAAAAAATCATAACTTCCTCATACGAAGTCATATTTGGGCGTTCTTTTTATGCACGCTCTTAGTTTAACGTATTCTACGACTTTAGTTTACATTACTAAGGCTAAATATTGCTCTATCTTAAATTCACTATTTACGTCATTCAGCGTTGTCGGTTCCGTCGCGAAACTTCGATAGGTCATAACTTCTTCGTTACAACTCGGATTTCGGCGTTCTTTATATCTCTGAAATCCGTGTTTCAACAACTACATCTTTATGCAAAGATATCGGGCTTATCTCACACTTTAATTTTGACGCTTATTTTATTCTTAATTCATTAAATTATAATAATTAAGAAAATAAACACATATATCACATAATACTCAAATATTTGATCATTAATACTTCGAAAAGAGTTACAACGGTTAACCTAGACTATTACATCAACAATAATGTCTAGCCTGGAAACGCGGGCATTACAGGTTTTACCGATGCCATGGAGGTTATCATAATTATAATAAAAATAACAATATTACAAGTAACCACCAAAAGTTAGAAAATTGCAAAAATCTACATCATAATGATAATAGTGGTCAAGGCAAAAAGAAAGTTGAAAATGTGTGTCACTGATGTGGAATGACCGGTCATTGGTCTTGTACATTCCGCTTACCAAAGCATTTTTTATCTTTATCAAGCTTCTCTAAAATCTAAAGAAAAATGAAATATTAAAACATATTTTATTCAAAATGATTTTCACGAAGATCGACCATAAATGAGACATTTGGATGTTGTCGATTTTCTTGTCTATCCAGAAGGGACAAGTGGTGCTATGGATGGTGATGTAAAAATAATATATAATAGTTTTGTTTCAAGTCATTTATTATGTTTTTATGTCATATTCATTTCATAAGAAATGATGTCATCACAATCTTCTTAAAGTAATAAAACATGACTATATTTCTCTAAGTCGAATGTTTCTTATGTTTTATTTATTTATTGAAGAGAAATATGAATATTCACAAAAGAAATGAGAAAAATATATGTCTTGCAGACAGTGCAATGACACATAGCATTTTTATTAATGAAAAGTATTTTACTTACTTATCAATTAGAGCAGCAAATGTTAATACAACAACGGGTAATGCAAAAATGATTGATGTAACATCCCGATTTTAGGGGTGCAAAGTTTAGGGTTTAAAGTGAAAATGTGAATGATCAACTCGGGTAGACTCGGCGAGTAGGGTCGCGATTCTGGTCGCGTGTCTAGTGGCCAACTCGGCGAGTTGGTGCTGTGTGGAGAAAACCCTAATCCTAGGGATTTGGCCCTATATAAAGAACATAATACCCTCTCCCTAGCCTCTTTGCTCTCCCTTAGAGTCCAGAAACCCTAATATTCGTTGTGAGAGAATTAGAGAACATTTGGATCTTGAAGGAGTGTTTGTTGGAGAGATCTTTGAAGATTAAGAGGCTTGGAGCAAGGGGATTTTCAAGGTTTTGACTTATTCTTCTGTTGGAGCCTTCTTTTGAGGTAATGATTCGTTGTGTGAGCTGTTATCCATCTAGATCTATCATTTGTGGGATTTTTGGGTGTATATCTAGTGCTATCTTGAGTTTGGAGGTTAAATCTGAGGTTGCTACCTCAGATCCAGAATAGTGATGATCCAAAATAGCATAAAGTCCCTGTTCAAGAGCTGTTGATGAAGTCTTTTAGCCCCAAACCTTAGCCCAAGAGTGTATTATGCTTAGATCTCCTTGGATTCACGTAAAGTTTACCACTTTACGTGATGGATGGCTTGTATAAGAGTAGATCTACGGATTGGAGACCTTGCATGGCTTGGGAAGCCTCTGTATGGGTTAAGAGCTAGTGGTACTCGGCGAGTCACATAGGTGTACTCGGCGAGTTGCATGAAGATAGGAAGAAACTCGACGAGTTGGAAGAACAACTCGGCGAGTTGGTTGAAGATAGCCTTGGACACAACGAGTCTGTTCTTGGACTCGGCGAGTCTGGTCTTGAGGTCCTAACCTTTTCTGGTTAAGCTGAGAATCGGTGAGTCAAGGGATGACTCAGTGGGTTGAGTACGGGTTGACTCAGAGTTGTGGGACTCGGCGAGTCTTGGGGCGACTCGAAGAGTTGAGTCGTGTTATGGGAGTTTCAGAGCAGGGGGACTCGACGAGTCAGCGGGTTGACTCGGCGAGTAAAGTCAGTAAGGAGGGTTGGCTTTAACTGAGGACTTTGACTTTGACCAAGATTTGACCAGTTGACTTCCATGGGTATTTTGGTTGTTATTGGTTTTGGTGATTCAGTGGTGGGGTTCGTGACGGTGGTCGGAGCAGCGTGATCTTGTTCTTCAGTCGGCAGTAGCAGGTGAGTCTTCTCACTATACTTTACCTAGAGTGGTAATAGAGTTATGTGACAGAGTTATTGTATGCTATCTATGCTATGTGTGGCACTGTATTATTTCTATGTAATTTATGTTGTGTGTATATCAGAGTTAGGACCGGAAGATCCACAAAGCTAGGACCAGAGGACCTACAGAGTTAGGTTTAGAGTTATGTGCCAGTGTAATTGTATGCTATTTATTTTATGAGATTTATTGTGATATGTGATATGAATGATTCTGAGTTATAAGAGTTAGGACCTTTGGATCCATAGAGTTAGGACCAGAGGGTCCACAGAGAGTTGGGACTGGAGGGTCCCACTGAGACACACATACCAGAGGGTCAACAGAGTTATAGCCTTGAGTGGCTAATATGTGTTAGAGTGGTATTTTGGGGAACTCACTAAGCTTCGTGCTTACAGTGTTTTGTGTTATGTGTTTCAAGTTTCTCAGGTTCACGGGACGACACCGACTTGATTGTACACACCGAGGGAAGCGTTTGTTTGAGGATCCTGGTTTATTAATTGATTGAACAAAAGAGTTATGTATTGTAAATTAAACAAATAGAATTTTTATGAAAAACGTTAAAGAGATAAACCATTTTAATTTAAAAAAAATTGTTGAAAAATTACGGTGTTACAATTGAAGGCTCCAGAAAAATGAATATAATATTACCACAAGGGACAATAATTATAATTGGTGATGCATTATTTTTATCAAAATTACCAAGAAATTTATTAAGTTTTAAGGATATTCGGTCTAATGGATATCAGGTTGAAAAAACTAATGACGGTAATAAAGAGTATCTCAATATTACAAAAATGATATCGGGTAAGAAAAGTTTTTTTGGAAAAATTATCCGTATTGTCCTCCAGATTGTATTATACAAATACTAGAATGATTGAATCTCATACTATTGAAATAAAAGGTATGATAACACCTCTAAAGTTTTGCATGACCGATTGGGCCATCCCTGATCAATAATGATGAGCAAAATAATTGAAACTTCAAGTGGTCATTCCTTGAAAAACCAGAAGACTATTCAAACTAAGGAATTGTCCTGTGGTTCATGCCCTCAAGGAAAATTAATTTCTCGTCCATCATTGATCAAAGTTGGGTATGAAAGTCCTAGTTTCTTAGAAAGAATTCAATGGGATATATGTGGACCAATTTATCCACAATTTGGACCATTTAGATATTTTATGGTTTTAATTGACGAGTCAACTAGATGGTCACATGTGTGCTTATTGTCTATTCGTAATTTGGTTTTGTCGATAATACATTTAAGTCTCTGTAGTTTTGCATGACAAAAAGAATGTCAAGACCCTAGGCGGGATGTTCGGCGATATTTATATCCCTATTGGGTGAATCGCCCTAGTGCCATGACAGTTCTTAGGTTACATGAACTGACAAGACCGACATGGAGACGTAACTGCCAACCACTACTCGGTGAATGAACATGGTCAGCCTGTAAAGGGTGACACCTGTCTTAACAGAGGATGACATGATAATGTATACAGTTTCATGTCTTCAATTCCTTAAATATAACAGTTCTTAGGAAGATACTGACAAAACCGACTAGAACATAAAAAGTTCCCATCTTATCTCGCTTATTGAGAGTGGGTGTGTGCCTTTCGGCTGTGTTGGATTAACCAAGGCAATTAAGCTCGGACATCCAGAGAAATTTGTAACAACGAGATCAAGAAACTTAAACAGTTTAGATCCGTAAGCTGTCAATTCCTTGTGAAAGTATTGTGAAGTAAAATGTCCGTCAATTCCTTTATAGGTCTCTTCTACTTGCTCATCCACGTTTCAAGACAAAGAAATTTTAGAAATAAAAAAATAAATAAAATTCAAATATGCTAAAAACAATACAATATTTTTGGATTTTTTATTTTTTTTTTTGAAAAAGAATTAAAAACAGAAATAAACATATTTTTGAAAATTTTGAATTTTATTATTTTTGTTTGGTTTTAATCCCCCCCCCCCCCCCCCCCCCCCAAAAAAAAAAAAAAAAAAAAAATTGCATAGAGGAGAAAAAAGATGTCACAGCTAACATTTTAGGGATAGGAAATTTTGTCCATGTGTAAATAACTCCTGGAGTATATTGTAACCCTAACTTTGATGTTATACAAGTTGTTCATTCAAAAATGACAATTCAAGTCGAAGCTTCCTCGTGAAAGCTCTAAACCAAATTCACTACGCTGCATTCACTCAACTTTGGGTTTTTAACCCTAACTTCCCGGTTCAAACCTCTTCGTGGACTAGGACTCTCTTATTGGGGCTAATGAGCCGGTAACCCCTCAACCTGGTTCTTTTGGGCCAAGACTCCACATTTGGGCCCTAATTGGATCGATATTCATTAAGCAATAGTATATTTGTCCATAAGACCCTCCGTGGGCCTTATTGGGCCGATAACCTCTCAATTTGATTCTATGGGCGAAAAACTCATTTGTTTAACCTTATTGGGCCGTAAACCCGTATGTGGGCCCACATGGATCGAAAAATCTTTAAATGGGCCAATACTTTTCATAGATTATTCATTGGGCCGAAAACCATTATGCTGGGCTTTTAAAACCGTAAGATTTCTAATGGACTAATGTAGTCTCATTTACACTTAAAAATCCAAGCCCAACACTCTTTATTTCCACCCCACTCAATTCTTTTCCTCTCAAGAAAACAAGAAATATCTTCATCCATCCCTTTAAATTTTCGAAGATTGTGGGTGTTTTCAAGGGATTTTCATCAAGTTTCATCCTCTTGGTAAGTTGTTATCATACTCAAGGTGTTATATTCCATTTTGTGCTAAGAATTTACTCTCATAACCACCTTGTTTCGTGTTCATGTTCCTATAAACCATCTAAGTTCAAAAACCTCTTCAAGAAGCTAGTTAAGGCCAAAAACACCTTCATTCCCCTTCATTTCTTCATCATAACCGATCAAAACTCAAGGTGAGCTTCATACCTCCTTTGTTTTTGAGTTTTACTACATTTTTGGGGGAGAATACAAGCTAGTTTTGTGGTTAATCTTAGTATTATGCATGCATGTGTATATTTTTCATGTTATGTTGTGTGAACATGCCATGAAAATATGATAAACACTCACAAATTCGAAATATCTTCCAAGATTTAGTGTTATTAGTAAGCAATCTACTTGAAGTAACTTTTTATGATGTTTGGAAAGATTAAACATGTTAGAAGTTACTAGAAAACTAAAGAAAGTGTACAAAGGGACCACACTTGACAATAAAGACAAACAAAATGGGCTTTTGGTGTTATTTTTGGTTTTTAATGGCCTAAATTGACAACTCACGTTATTTTGGGCCTAAAGTGTTAATTTTCCATAAAAATGGGCCTTATTTCACAACCCACGGTTTAGAGGGTCTAAAGTGTAAATTTTGATAAAAGTGGGCCTTACTTGACAACTCACGATTATTTTGGGCCTAAAGTGTTATTTTTCCATAAGAATAGGCCTTATTTGACAACCCACGGTTTAGTGGGACTAAATTGTAAATTTTGATAAAAGTGGGCCTTACTTGACAACTCACGATTCTATGCGCCAAAAATGTCATCTTTCATAAAAATGGGCTTTATTTGAACAAACACGGTTTTATTGGGCCTAAAATATCTTTTTTAACAAAAGTGGGCATCTATTGTAAAATTTCGGTTTTGTAGGGCCAAAATGGTCATTTTTAATAAAAGTGGGTCTTTTATAACACATTTGGTATTTTTGTTGTAACATTGTAACCGGAGCTACAATAATTAAAAGAAAACTCAATCCACCACCGTGAGGTGATGGCTGCCGCCATCAGCCGCCGTGTTGGGTGGCGGTGTGCTTTTGCTTGCGTGTAGTTGATTTTTGGATGCTTGGACAAAATAGAGTAGAAACCCTAACCACCACCGTGAGGTGGTGTCCGTCGCCACGAGCCATCGTTGACCACCACTAGCCGAGGTGGTAGCAGGTGATGCCCGACTAGCGAAACCCTAATGATCCTAAGGAACCCTAATTGATCAAAAGACCCGACTGGTCCTATTGGGCTATGATGGGGTTTGAAACCCTAACTAGGGTTTAGAAAACCCTAATTTTAGAATCACGGGCTTGGACTTATCGGGACCCGCATTTTGGGCCATTGGAATTGGATTATGTATTAAGCCCCATTACACCATATGATTTATCTAGTAGAGTGGTGAAGTTAATGGATTAAGTCCTTAATGGGTTAAGTAAGAAATACTTAACCTTAATTGTCATTTTATGTGAAACCCTAATTTCACTTGGGGTTTGAGTTGGACATTCCTATTAGGCTTTGGTGATTAGGCTAATAATGGGCCATCCAAGAACAACCAAATGGACTATAATAATTTAATAGGCTTTAGGGTAAGGCCCATATGAGGGGTTTAGGCCCAATTTAAAAAATTGGGCCATAGAGGGGCCATAACCGGGCCTTTATGATTATATGATATTAGGCCATTAGAATGTCGAATGTTTGGACTGGACTAAATGGTTGGGCCTTATGGTAAGACCTTGTAAAGGTTTAGGCCCAATTTGGAAAATTAGGCCATGTGTTGGGCTTTGACTCATAGTTGACTTTTAGGCCTTCGGATTGGGCCTTGGGCTTGAATCAAGCCAAGATAGGGGTAAAGCAGTCTTTTACCCCAAACATGGACTTATGGATATATGTTAGAACCCAATTATTAATTTGGTGATGTTTTGATATTGAATGTTCGAGAATTCGTCATCCAGTAGCTGGGATTGTGTATACGGGACTTCAACAGTGTGAGGTGAGTTACCTTCCAGTAGAAGTGGGTCTAAGGCACCAAGGTCGGCCCACTAGTGAGAGTTATAGTAGAGATAATGGTCTTTGTGATAATTATCTGGTATGTTGCTATATGTTATGATTGTGTGCTAGTTTGCTATGATGTTATATGTTATGTAATTGGAGGGGGTAGGTTAGACCCCAATACCGATCGAAAGACCGAAGGGGTAGTTAGTACCTAGTTATGTTAGATAATTTATGATATATGTGTTATGTTATTATGTGGTAATGGTAGGGGTGAAATACTCCAAAGTTACCAGTTAAAAGATATCGAATGGGAGGCCAGCACCCAGATATGCTAGGTAGTTACCGATTGAAAGATATCGAAGGGGAGACCAACACCCAGATATGCTAGGCAGTTACCGGTTGAAAGATACCGAAAGGGAGGTCAGCACCTAGATATGCTAGGCATTATGTGTTTATATGGTATGTGGTATGATAGGAGAAATCACTAAGCTTCGTACTTATGGTTTTCAGTTTTGGTTTCAGGTACTTCGTTTTCAAAGGAAATGAGTCGGCTCGATCGCAGCGCATCACACTATGTTTTCCGCACATGAGATCCTTAGGATTATACTCTGATATGGTTTTATGATGACATGCTTTGATTATTGACATACTGGTTTTGACATGATATGTTATTATGGATGTTTTCTTATACTGTTGGTTTTATAATAAATTAATTTAAAAATAAAACTTCCAACCTTGAATTTTGAGATGTTACATGTCTGTCTTCTTGGACATTTTTATTGCACAGACTAATGAAAAACATTCTGACGTGGTTGTAGCTTACATTGAGGTCCTTTTTATATATTGATTTGTTTACGATTGTTGATGTTTCCTTTTTATAATGTTTCCCCGTTGTTTTATGTTTTCCATTTCTTTCTTTTTTTAAAGTTATTGGATGAGTTATTAAGAATTTTTTAAAGCCCTTCGTGTTGGAATCGTTTTGGTAAAAACTTTAAATCATACTTAGTTGATGCTACAGAGAGATCAATTGGTGTAAATGGAAAATTTTACTTATGGATCTTGATGTTTCTGTGTTTCCTCTTACATGTGATATTCAATTATGGATTATGATGATTTTTATTGCTAATGATTGTTGAACGATTTATTCTAATTTGCACAGATTAACACCAACAACATTTGGAACTATATCGTTGGGTTTCACTTGTATTACCAATGTGGTTAGATTTGTAAATAACAATGGGTAATAAAAGAATATGAAATAACCCTCTGTAACTTCAACATCCGCAAGGGCGGGATTCTTTCCTAGTTAATCCTAATATGTTTGGTAATTAACCTTAATTAATAACCCTACACTCCTTGAGCATCATTAACCCTAAAGTTATGGATTTATGGTTTTTTTAAAATAAATAAATAAATAAATAAATAAAAGAAGTTAATAAACGAAACACAGCTACGACGTTGCTACTGTGCGTGCTTGGGACGAATTAAAGCCGTGGATGCTTCTGGTAGCCGAGAAAACACTCATAATTGAGAATCGGGGAAGATAGACTCACACAGTGGGGCTTCTATCAGCGAGATAGATTATTGCGTTTAGTGGCGGAGAGAGAATCATAAACCCTAGGATACGAAACCCTAATTTTGGTGTCATTACTTCTACAGATCATCGGGATATCTATTGGGTTAGGGTTTCGCCAGCAATCTCAAGATGGTTAGTCATTGTTCAAAAACATCATCTTCCATGCATACCTTACAACGCTGCACTTCTGTTGTTGGTTGCCTCTTTTCTCTTCATTTCTCAATAAAAAATTCTTCTGATTATTTCGATGTCGTAAATTAGTTCCTCGGGGTCGTAGATCACCGACTCTTTGATCGTAATTGAAGTTTCTGGATATGGGTGTAGCTCAGTTAGTGCTTCGTATTCCTTCCCGTAATCAGAGTGATTTTGAATCTAATATGCATTTGGTATTGAATATCTTATTATTGGTTTTAAATCTTTATTAATACCCCTTTTACTGGTTTTAAATCTTTATTAATACCCCTTTTACTGGACATTAATGTGGTCATCAATCCTTTGCTACTGATTCTAAAGTTAAAGCGATTGATTTCTTATTCACTTGAAATCATCTTACATATATTCCTAATCTCTAGTAGCCTCATAATCAATGTGTAAAAGCACTTAAAATCAGTCGGAGTCTCCATCCTTTTACAGTTTTGATATTTCATAATCCAATACCTAGCTCTTAATAGTTAATACATATACTTAGTTCCATAACAAACGCCCCTTTTCTATAGGTGGACATCAAAACTAGTTATTTGCAATTTTGCATGTTCAAATATATTTTTATATCAAAAGTTACCTTGTTTATCGATCTTGTTGTTAACATTCTGTTTTCATTATTACCAAAAGAACAAATTGGGCAGAGGACATCGCGACAAGGTTCAACAGTTCATGACAATCACTGGGGCAAGGTGACACACTTGTGTTAATTTGTTAACTTTTTACATTCATATTGACATATTGTCATCAGTTCTACAAAGTCAACCATTTTCAACATGTTATATGGAAACTTTTTATATTTATTATCATATGTTGCTTGTTTCTTTTCCATGTTTCTAAATGCAGTGAAAAAGTTGCTCTTCAATCCTTGAAGGCCAGTGATTGGCATCTTGATGGAGCATTTGATGTGTTCTACAGTCAGCCTCACCCCAAATCATTCACAGATACAAGACACTTAGAGGAAATGTACAATAGATACAAAGGCAAGTTAACTGTTAACCATTATAATTGTCATTTTTCTTTTATTTATAATATAGTTCATTATTTTTTAAACGTCTGTGCTCTTATGTTGCTTTCTAGATCCTTATGCTGATATGATTATGGCTGATGGTATTAGCACCCTATGCAATGACCTTCAGGTAACTCCCCAACATATTTGCTAAAATAAGTTGAAATTATTCAATCAATGATGGATTCTTTACAAATACTAAACTGATAACTTGTTATCTTTCTGACAGGTCGATCCTCAAGATATTGTTATGGTATGTCAAAGTTTATATTTAAAACATAAGTTTATTAATTTAAAGCACCAACTTACTATAAGTGTTGACCTGATAAATAAATAAAGGCGCATTAATGCATCATCACTATGCATATATATAAAGATCTTTTTTTTCCTTTTAAAAGAAAGACCTTTAAAGAAAAGTTTATTAAATAAATACATTTTTCTGACTGATTTTTGTGATGCTACTTCAGTTGGTTGTTTCATGGCACATGAAGGCTGCTACCATGTGTGAGTTCACAAAGCAAGAGTTTGTTGGTGGATTGCAGTCCCTTGGGTAAATGAATATTAAGATACATTTTGTAGTCTTTTTGTAGATTGAAATTCATATATTAATAATTTAAATGAATATTAATTTATACACCTTCTCATTACAGGATAGATTCACTTGACAAGTTCCGTGAACGGATACCATTTATGCGATCTGAGCTCAAAGATGACCGTATGTATCATTATTCATCTCACGTTAATATTCATGAAAATTGTATTTTTTTTTTTTTGGAATGTAAGGGTAAAATTGTCATTTATTCTCATGCAAATGGTTTATTCAGTCTATAAAAGAAACATAACTCGTGTATAAAACATTCTATTTGGACGACATCACTACCTATGCAAATCTTAATGAGAACAAAAAAAAGCACTTAAGATTACTAGAAATGTTGCATATTATGCTATTTTCTTGATCTAATATTTTATCTGTTATTAAATCAGAAAAATTCAAGGAGATTTATATTTTTGCATTTGGCTGGGCAAAGGAGAAGGTATATGAATATCCATAAACACACACACACACAAACATTCACATAGATATATGCGTGTTGTATGTATGTATGTGTATGTGTGTGTATATATATGTATTTAAGTTTTTGTATTGTATGCACATATGAATGTGTAGTTGACTATTTATTTGATTATTTCAGGGTCAAAAGTCTCTGGCATTGGATACAGCAATAGGAATGTGGCAGTTGTTGTTTGAAGAAAAGGAGTGGCCATTGGTTGATCATTGGTGCCAATTCTTACAGGTAATAAAAAAAAAGATTATTTATTTCATGATATAAATTAAAACATTAAATTATAATAAAAATAAATGCATTTTTGTTTTAACTTTTTCAGGCACGCCATAATAAAGCTATTTCTCGTGACACCTGGTCTCAACTGTTGGAATTTGCAAGAGTAAAGATCTATCTATATTCTATAGCCATTTTAAGTTATTTTATGTAGTGATAAAAAAAAAAAAGAATAATTTTTATGTATTAAATTGATTTTTGTGCAGAGTGTGGACCCCACACTGGCGAATTATGATGCTGAAGGTGCTTGGCCATATCTAATTGATGAATTTGTAGAGTATTTGATAGAGAATGGCATAATTGAAAAGGGTCGAGTTGTGTGAAGTAAGTAAGTCTCATGTTTTGTTATTTATTTAAATGATTTATGATTTATGATTTGAGGAAAAACATATTGTCGTATGTATAAAACAGAAAGCAAATAGGGTGGCTTATTGACATTCATGATTGAACCTTGTGCCATATCATATTAAATATTATATGTCAACTGCATAAATCACCTTAATTTATTTGAATTTTGGATTGTTTCTTGCAGTTTATTATTTTGTGTCTTTTATATATTTCACTAGAGTAATGTGCTGTGAACATGAGGTCTTGCTATGAATGTGATTTCAAGTTTCTAAATGATGGAATCCTACAATATTTCACCTGATGAAATCACTTTTTTTTTGGGAATCTTGACTGTGTGTAGCCATTGTAGGTTGACTCAACAAGATCGTGAGTATTTTGATATAATGAGAATAAAATACAAGATTAAACCACAACTAGAATATTATGGGGGTGTTTAGATTTTAGTTTCAGAACAAAAAAACAAAGTTTATTTGGTAGAAAAACAGAATTTTAATAAAAATGTTTGCATGAACTTATGTGCTGCCAAAAAGCTGTAAGTTGATCAACTCCATTTGACATCGTTTTCTTTAGCAATAGTTGTTAACAAAATACTATTATGATCTACACTAATCAGTCATAATGGTATTTTGTGAACGAGATAAACAAGCTTAAATGTCATATGTATATAAAAAGAAATATATTGAGTAAAGTTTGTTATCCTTATAAGTAGAGATGTTCAAAACCAGATATCTAAAAATTTAAATATTAATCAAATCAATCAATATAAGGATCAACCATTATAGGCATCAAGTATCCGTTCACATCATGCTAATTAATAACCAGTAAGTATCAAGAACAATCAAGCTCCATTCTTTAGCAACTAAAACAATTCACAATTAAAACGTTGTCCATATGAGAACAGTAACATTATTTATGTCAAAACATGGTTTAAATGAAAGCACCATCAATGTAAGGGATCGACATGATACCACCAAATCTAGTTGTTAAATGGATGCAGAAGTAACAAGAAGCTACTAGAATCAAAATTTTATTGAACAAAGATGAGATCAATGACAACTAATGAATAAAGAGTTCTTTGTAGGTGACATGTTAATGATCTTATATGCAATAAAAATATTAATCACTAAACATATAGAATCTAAAAATGAAATGTCACATGAAACTTAACTAGGGTCTATTAAACATAAAAAATATATAAGTGCAAATTTATGAAAATGTAATGTATTTTTGGGTTTTTTTTCAACAAAAAATATCAAATGAGAGGTATTTTTTGTATAAGTGGATGCCCAGGACGTGGGGTTAGTAAAAAATAAAGTTTTTAGAGGTTTTACAGTGCTAAATAAGGTGAGACTCACTCTCAAGTGGAATCCATACACCCCACTTAAATGGTCAGTCTGTCACTGCATCTACCTCAATATTGGTAGGGTCTTTCCTACACGCTTAACAACCATCATCTTCCACATAGAACCAACCTCATCCTACTTACAAGTCACTGCATAAACTCTTGATAAAATCATATAAACATCACTAAACTTACCCCCTTCTTCACACTCAATAATCTTTCTTGCAACTTCTCCACTTACTTTAGTTCCCATACTTTTCTTGGAAAAAGCATCAGGAATACTCCTCCAAATCACCACATTAGGCTTAATTACCATGTTGGAAAACACATCTAGTGCCTCGTAATGCGTAATGAGCCTAGATCTAGCCAGGAGGTCAACCAAAGACCCGTAATGCTCTAAAACTGATTCAATTCCATACCTTGTTGTCATAAGGGTGGAGGGAGTCTTTCCCTCCCAACCCACTCAACTCACTGTCACATCAGCTTTTCTCTCTCCTCTCACTCCCATCTTTTCCAACCCGAGTAATATTGTTATGGATAATTTTGGTATGACGAATAGTTTGGATTTTGAAATTCTAAAGAAGAAAATGTATATTTGTATTGTTTTATTAAAAAAAAGAGAGATGGATAAAACAATTAAATGTATTGTTCAATCAATTAATTCACATTGACTTTTGGTATGTTCAATCTATTCACATATTCTTTAATAAATGAAGGTTTTTTTTGCAACATATGAATTTCTAATAAGTTTTGATATTTGTTATTTTGTGATATTTCTTTAAATAAATAATATTCACGTCAATTTATGGTTTTTTTCAATTTTTAAAATTAAAAAGTCACATGATCTTATACTTATATATGTAAAGTATCAAATGTAATAAATATTATAATAAATTACACAGGTTTTTACACATAGTTTTAATTGTAAACAAAATAAAGGAAACATGCAGGGAGTCACATATAAGCTTTAAAACAATTCGCATACATTAACATCGGGTTCTCCAAATTGATGAGATGTCATTAACAGAGCCGCCAGAGAAGGAATCACATACCAGCGGTACCGCCACATCCCACTGGTCAATCCGCTTGTGACTTTGTCTTCCCTAACAAGAATCAAGTCTTGGCACCAACACTGGATCATTAGGATGTGTTTTATTACAATGTTGTATAAATCTTGATGTTTTCCTTTTGGTAAGCATTTTGAAAACTTGAAGCACTACCCAATGATTCTTCCTGCAAGCATACCATTGTTGGAGTGCAAGGCACATGAGGCCTGAGGATTGTTATGGCTGTTTGGATTAGGGATTTATCTTTGTAAGAAACAAAAAAGGTGTTAAATTTGGCAAACATCCATCTTGAACCAAACATGTAATTTACTCTAAAAATTTATATCTTTTATTTCCCAATAACTAGCCAAGCGACCACATCTCCTAGCCAAATCTTGTTTTGGCAAAGGATGAAAGCGACCAACAAATTACAAACAATAAAAGCACACAATGCCAAAATATATAATAACATCAGGTAAGCAAACGCCAACCATATATTATTTTTTATTATTTTTATATATCTTTTATTTGTAAACATTTCATCTCAAATTAACTAAACTGAAAACTACCCAAAAACAAGACAAGAACGCTCTATAAGAGATGGTGTCTAAAACAAAAAATCAAGAAAACTCCTTCCTTAATTTAACTACTTGGAAACTGCTGCCACCAACGCCATATGCTCTATCAGGTCCAACACCCGGTTGCTGCACACAACACAACACACATCGATCAATCAGTGTTAACTCAAACACAGTACAACCTGTTCTCTTCTGGTATGTCATGTCCGATCCAATGAGAAAGAGAGGCCATGTGTTTTTACATACCTGTAACCCCACTCGTTGTCATACCATGACACCAACTTCACAAATGACGTGCTTAGCCCTATCCCCGCTTTCGCATCAAAAATACTTGACCTACAAAATATATTTTTTTTTAAAGAAAAAAATGAGAAATATTGCTAATAATTTCAA
Source organism: Lactuca saligna (assembly GCF_052625555.1). Lineage (NCBI taxonomy): Eukaryota > Viridiplantae > Streptophyta > Magnoliopsida > Asterales > Asteraceae > Lactuca > Lactuca saligna. The sequence continues at coordinate 178,000,396 of NC_136423.1, forward strand.
ATATGAAAATTAAATACTAAAAAAAAAAAATAAAGACCTGGAATCACCAACGAAATCATTGGACACAACGTCTTCATCAGTGTACCCAAGAATTCCTTGCATGGGACCCTCAGAGGCATACCTTCAATTTTCAATCACCAACATACATCATTTACAAATAACAGCAATCAACTTGCAAGGGTAAAAAAGACATTTCACGTCTCAAAAAAAAAAAACACCATACTTTATAGCAGCTTTCACATCTTCATAAGAAGCTTTCTTCTCAAGTCGACAAGTTAAATCCACAACAGAAACATTCGCTGTTGGAACCCTAAACGCCATTCCAGTAAGCTTTCCATTTAGCTCCGGAAGCACCTTCCCAACAGCCTGAAATGAAATTTTATAAAAAAGATTTACAAAAAAAAAAAAAAGAATATAAAAATTTACAATTCCATTTTATATAAAAATAAGATATACCTTGGCAGCACCAGTGGAACTGGGGATGATGTTTTGTGCAGCACCACGTCCTCCACGCCAATCCTTCATTGAAGGTCCATCAACCGTTTTTTGTGTAGCTGAAAACAAATAATATATAACAACATTTTAATAAATTTATATGAAAATTTTATATATATATATAGATAAAGAGAATGAAAAATGAGGGTTCAAATAAATGTAAAGACCTGTGGTGGCATGTACAGTTGTCATCAAACCTTCAATGATACCAAACTCCTCATGAACCACCTATATACATAAAGGGATTGGCATTATATAAAAAACATTAAGAGCTGTTTCTTTTTGAATTAAGCACTTAACCATTCAGCCATTTTATCCATACAGGAAAAGAAAAGTACCTTGGCTAAAGGGGCTAAGCAGTTAGTAGTACAGCTGGCATTGGATACAATATCCATATTTGGTTTGTATGTTGTCTCATTTACCCCTACAACAAACATAGGTGCATCAGCTGATGGAGCTGAAATCACCACCTTCTTAGCACCACCCTGCACATCAAGTCATTCACACAAACAAAATCAGACCAGGGGTATATACGTCTTTTGTATAACTTAAAACCAAGAACATTTAATGGTTTACCTTCTTATGTGCTGAAGCCTTATCAAGTGTTGTGAAAACCCCTGAAGATTCTACAACATAGTCAGCTCCAAAATCACCCCATGGAATTGTGGCTGGATCTCTGAACACAAATTGATTATTAGGTATTTTTTTTAAAAAATAAATAAATAAATAAATAAATATATACCTTTGGCTGGTTACTTTGATTTGCTTCCCATTGATTTCTAAAGTGGACTCATCAATAACCTTGATGGTTCCTTTGAATAAGCCATGAGTAGAATCATACTTCAACATGTAAGCCTAAAAAGGGGAATCATAAATCATCTCACACAGTTGTCTTTTAAATGAATTGGTGTATTTTTTACAAAATCATCATATGCTTAAACCCTTACCATGTACTTGGAATCAATAAAAGGGTCGTTGACAGCAACAACCTCAATATCATCTCTAAATGTTGCTATTCTCAAAACTAATCTTCCAATTCGTCCAAAACCTGCAAGGTTAATGTTCTTCGAATTATACCCATGGATAAACATATGCATAAACATCAAGACCATTATATTACTAATTTCATCTGACGAAGTAATTGTTCGAAAGTAAATCCGGAAACATAGCGTGAAAAACGTAATAATCTTGAGAAAGCATACCATTGATTCCAACCCTGGTCTTCCCTCCGGTACTGGTCTCTACGGAAAATCAAAGTAGGTAGAATTTGTTAGAGGAAAAAGTTAAATGGTAGCTTCAGCATAACATCGAACAGATACAAGGCATGCTATGAACGCTTATATATCTTCTTACTTGAAACAGCAGGAGGTGCCTGAGTGGCAGTGGCTTTGATTGATTGGATACGGCATGCATGCGGTTTCCTGCGTGATTAACGTGGAAAGGGATTAATTTCATGGAAAAGGAAATGGAAACAGATGACGAAAAAACCTTAAAACGAAAACAAAACTCAACTGTGAAGACGACGAAGAGTTCACAGAAACGGCAGCTCCAAAAACGGCGGATTGAAATTTTAAAGATGATACCTGCAAGAAGAGAAATGATGATAAGGAAGAAGGGGAAAAGGAAAAACCCCACAAGACAGAATTAGAAAGGTGGTGAGAAGAAAGTTTAGGAAAGAAATGCAACCTGCGATCTTGTAGGGGTGGGAAGCGATTGGTGGTGGGAGGATTGAAGAACTGGAGATGGGGTTGTAGATCTGAGAAGAGATGAGAAAGCCATGAATGTGGGTTGGTAGAAGAAGATCTCTGTTGCGTTGGGTATGCTTAAAAGGAGAAAAAACCCTAGCGAGAGAGAGAGAGAGAAATAAGGAAAAAAAATGTGGCTTTTGGGTTGAAAGAGCAGCCCTTTTGGGAGTATTTAAATGGTGGAAAGGGCAGGCGGCTGGCGATGGAAGACCTCACTGTTTAAGACGAACACTCCATGTCCAACAAGAAAATGGGTGTTTGCATTTTGCAGTGTTTATTATAAAATATTTGATAATACAATTAATTTTAACAAAATAAGTCCGACAATTCTAGAATGTGTTTTTGTTGTATAAATTTTTATAATCAGATAAACGATTTTTGTGACTTGGAAAACATTGGTCATTACCAAATTTATAAAACGGTTTTTGACATAAAAGTTTTTATAAATGTCAAAGTTATTTTACAATTGTTGTTTGTTAATGTTTAAAGTTTAAAGTTTTTTTTTTTATTTCTGTCGTTTTTTATTATAATATCGTTTTTCAAGTTATTGTCAAACAAAATTTGTAAACAAAAAACTTTAAATTTACAATCTTTTATATTTTTATCCTCAGGATGTTTTTTTTCATCATATATGTATTAATGTAGAAAAACATAGTTTATACACGAAACAAAGTTTAACAAAATATCATATAAATATATTTTTAGAAATATAAATACGTATTTTGAAGTATAGATACATAATTATACTTTATACTTCTAAAAAGACAAAATTACATATTTATATCTCTATACGTCTAAAAACATAAAGATATATATTTATATTTCTAAAGAAATATTAATATGTATTTATACTTCTAAAAAATAATTACACTTCTTAAAAATATAAAAATACATATTTATGCTTCTAAATACATATTTTTATGTATTCGTGCTTCTTAGAATTATAAATGCGTGTTTTTACCTTTTTAAAGTATAAATATGTATTTTTATATTTTTAAAAGTATAGATATACTTTTAGGAGTATAAGTATGTACTTTTATGTTTTTTAGAAGCATAAGTTTGTGTTTAAACTTCTATGAAAGTGTGTGTGTGTATGTGTGTGTGTATATATATATATATATATATATATATATGTGTGTGTGTGTGTGTGAGTGAGTGTGTGTTTTAGGTTTTTTGAAGTATAACTAAATTTTTACACATAAACACATTTTTTATTGATATGCTTCTAGCTATGTAAAAATATGTATTTATACTTATAAAAAACATATTAATATTTTTCAAAAATGTCATTATTTTGATTGATATATTTCTAGCTACATAAAAATATGTAGTATACATCGAAAAAAAGTATATTAATGTTTCTAAAAAAAGTAAATTGTATATTTTATACTCCTAAAATTGTATTTATACAACATTTAAAATAATGAGTCACACGATCAATACCTTAGGGTGCACATAGTTGTTCCGGTTGGAGAAAATGTATTGTAGGTACCAAAGTGGGTAAGGTGGTGTTCCTGCTTTTTCCCTCTATCAAGGTCCTTTTCCTTTTTTTTCCTCTTCAACTCTCCACCTCCATTGGAATAGTCATCTTCCTTCTTCCCTTTTTTCTCATCACTAAGTCCGAGCCTCCGTACTTGTCAACCTTGATACCTATTACAGCTTCGACCTCTCTTTTGACTTTTTCAAAGAAGTCATCATCTCAGTTTGTATCGTGTGCTTGATACCGACTTGAAGAACCAATAAAAAAGTTAATCCACACTTCATGAGAAAATTTATCCTCGTAAAGTCATTCATTATTGGAATTAACACCATCAAAATTCAATTTTAAGTCTAGTTACATCATTACCAAGCTTTTTTTTCCTTAAGTTCTAGTTATCTTCAAGTTATAGTATATCATATATACAAAATCGGTGATTTTTGTAATTGTAATCAATGTTCTCTTATAACCTCTAGGATTACGATTGAAATGGAAGTGTTGTAACTTATAAGTTGTCAACTCAAAAACACTCCAATTCCTTTCACAACCATGATTAGGAACATGCCAAGCTCAAATTCTCAAGGCAAAATTATCAACTAAGATATTCCATCCCCTCATGTAAGATCATATGGTAAGGTTGAATAAACTTTAGATGTTGCGGTTTTAGTCTTTTAGACACCAAACACCAAAATTAAGAGAACCAATGAGATCGTATCTATGCACGATCTTAAGGTCTATCATACTCCAAAACTAATTTTATCAGATTGTTTTTTACTTGTAAGATTATACAATCTTAAGTTCTTAAGTTCTATCTTACTCCAAAACTGATCTTATTATATTGTTTTTTACTTGTACGATCGTACAATCATGGTCTCAATCTTAACAATATTTTTTTGCATATATTTGTCAATATGCTTTTTAAAAGATAACCATATATGATTCCAACAATCAATATATATATATATATATATATATATATATATATATATATATATATATATATATATATATATATATATATATATATGGGAAAAATAAATATACCCTTAAGGGTATATAAGCGTACCCAAACTCACAATACTACATCGTTTTGTATCATATATATATATATATATATATATATATATATATATATATATATATATATATATATATATATATTGTAATTGTCTAATTATCTTATAATTCAACTTCTAACTTGATTTCATTCAAAAAAATTTATAAATTTCACATTTATTTTCCTCTTACATAATTTTCATTTTCAACTATAATATATATAGCCTAATTGATGTTCGTCAAAAAGATGTGATGTAAGAGGAAAATAATAATGAAATTTTGAAAATCTTGAAAGTAAATCAAGTTAAGGATTATATATATATATATATATATATATATATATATATATATATATATATATATATATATATATATATATATATATATATATATATATATATATAAAATCCTAAATTTAAGGTTAAAAGGAGGGTTAATATTGCAATTTTCCTTTGATTGTATATTCAGAAGTCTTCTATTCTTGCATTTGGCCCTAGACCCCCAAATAACCAGACAATCAAAATGACAAATCATTTTTACCCAAACACTAAAATTAAAATCGTTCTAATCATTCTTTTGTGCAAATTAAGTAAATGCAAAACAAATCTTATCATATAAGGACAAGTATGAAGTAGATAAATTTCTTTATTTCAAACATCAAGTCATCCATTCAATTCTACACTAGCTTTTTCACGGGAAAAAAAAATGCAACGAAAAGACATATTTGCCCTTGAAACAAACTCAGGCGGAAACCGCTGCCACCAACGCCATATGCTCTATCAGGTCCAACACCCGATTACTGCACATAATTAGATAAACCCTAATCAGTTAAAGTCAAACACAGTACAACATGTTCTGTCGTATCCAATTCTGTGTTATGTAACAAACAAATAGTGAAAAAGAGACAAGATGTGTTTTTATGTACCTGTAACCCCACTCGTTGTCATACCATGACACTAATTTCACAAATGACGCACTTAGCCCTATCCCTGCTTTCGCATCAAAAATACTTGACCTACAAAATATATTTTTTTAAAGAAAAAAATGAGAAAGATTGCTAACAATTTCAAATATGAAAATTAAATATTTAAATTTAAAAAAATAATAATAAAGACCTGGAATCACCAACGAAATCATTGGACACAACGTCTTCATCAGTGTACCCGAGAATTCCTTGCATGGGACCCTCAGAGGCATACCTTCAAATTTTCAATCACCAACAAACATCATTTACAAATAACAGCAATCAACTTACAGGGGTAAAAAAGACAATTCACATCTCAAAAAAAAAAACAACATACTTTATAGCAGCTTTCACATCTTCATAAGAAGCTTTCTTCTCAAGTCGACAAGTTAAATCCACAACAGAAACATTCGCTGTTGGAACCCTAAACGCCATTCCAGTAAGCTTTCCATTTAGCTCCGGAAGCACCTTCCCAACAGCCTGAAATGAAATTTTATAAAAAAGATTTACAAAAAAAAAAAAAAGAATATAAAAATTTACAATTCCATTTATATAAAAATAATATAAACCTTGGCAGCACCAGTGGAACTGGGGATGATGTTTTGTGCAGCACCACGTCCTCCACGCCAATCCTTCATTGAAGGCCCATCAACGGTTTTTTGTGTAGCTGAAAACAAATAATATATAACAGCAATTTAATAATTTTAAATGAAAATTTTATATATAGATAAAGAGAAGGAAAAATGAGGGTTCAAATAAATGTTAACACCTGTGGTGGCATGTACAGTTGTCATCAAACCTTCAATGATACCAAACTCCTCATGAACCACCTATATATAAAAATAAAAAAGAGTAGCCTTTTATTAAAAGATTGTTGATTTATAATAAATTTGATTTATAAAATTGACAAAAATAAAAAAAAACATGAAAGAGAAGAACTTAAAAGAATAGTACTCCAGTACCTTAGCCAAAGGAGCCAAGCAGTTAGTGGTGCAGCTTGCATTGGATACAATATCCATATTTGGCTTGTAAGTGGACTCATTTACCCCTACAACAAACATAGGGGCATCAGCTGATGGGGCTGAGATCACAACCTTCTTGGCACCACCCTGCACATTGAGTCATTGTCACCAAAAAAAAAATCAAATCAGACCAGGGGTATAAACGTCTTTTAGAAGAGTGAACCAAACTCGATGGTTTACCTTCTTGTGTGCTGAAGCAGTATCAAGTGTTGTAAAAACACCAGAAGATTCTACAACATAGTCAGCTCCAAAATCACCCCATGGAATTGTTGCAGGGTCTCTGAGCATATATAATTGATGTTTAAGGTCTTAAGGATCAAAAGGTCATTTCACTTTCACATGTAACAAAAGGGATAAATAAATAAATAAGCAAATACCTTTGGCTAGTTACTTTTATTTGCTTCCCATTGATTTCCAAAGTGGATTCATCAACAACATTGATGGTTCCTTGAAAAAGACCATGAGTAGAATCATACTTCAACATGTAAGCCTGAAAATTGCAATTAAGAATCAATATTATTTATGAAGGACTCAAATGACCTCATTCAAATCTTCCATTAAAATTGCAATTAATCACTAGTCATAGTTACATTGAAGCTCATCCTTACCATGTATTTGGCATCAATAAAAGGGTCGTTGACTGCAACAACCTCAATGTCATCTCTAAACGTTGCTATTCTCAATACCAATCTTCCAATTCTACCAAAACCTGCAATTTTGATCAAGTTTCAAGTTAACAAAGTGTTTCAAAAGTAAATCTTGAAACTTCAATTTGAAATTTGTAATACCCTATGGCTAAAATTAGCATGGAGATTGGCAGATGATATAAACAAACAACAGTAAATTGAGAAATCATACCATTAATTCCGACCTTGGTCTTGCCACTGGTACTGGACTCTATAGAAAATCCAAGTACATGGAATTTGTCAGAGAAACATTACATCGAACAGATACAAGGCATGGAATTCATGTTTATACATGTTCTTACTTGGAACAGTTGGAGGCGTCTCAGTGGCTGTGGCTTTGATTGGATTGATGCAGCGTGTGTGAGATATCCTGCGTGATTAGATAAACAAGAACCAATTTTTTTAATAGCGAAAGGGGAACAATTGGTCATATGATCATCGTAATAAATGAAAAGCAGGGAACAGAAATAAAACTCAACTGTAAAGACGAAGATTCTCCGGAAACGGCAGCACCAAATAAGGTGGACTGAAGCTTCACCGATGACACCTGAAGAAAGATAAAGGATTAAAAACGATGCAAAAGAAGAAAGTGAAAACTGGAGCATAAATCATCACGAAAAAAAATTCAAACAAACAAATAGAACCTGTGATCGGCTAGAAAATGAAGGGGCAGAGAGTGATTGACGGGATGCTTCAAGAACAGGTGGTGGGTTGGTCGATCGGAGAAGAGACGAGAAAGCCATGAATATGAATGTGGGTTTGGTAGATCTTTGCGTCAAGACCAAAACCCTAGAGAGAGAAAGAAGAGAGAGAATTTATTTATTTTTTGGCTATAGAAAGAGAGGCAAAGAGGTGGCTTTTTATGGAGTATTTAAATGGCGAAGGTTGACGGAGATGTTAAGGGAAGGTAAGCAGCATACTATGCAAGACTCTTGGTTTCTCTCCGTTGGTCTTTACAGCTGTTTATGCATAAACCTACCGTCGAGGAGGGTGCAATGGTGGTGGTGGAGGAGGCGGCGGTGGCAACGGCAGCGGCAGCGGTGGTGGAGGAAAGATCTCGCTTTTGTCGTTTCCCCGGTTTATTGGGAGTTGGCCGGAGTGACGTGGCCTTTGTTTCTGATGTCAAAGTTGTCGTCTTATGGAGTATCGCCTTAACATGCTCTTACTTTCACCCTTGTAAACGTCGCCCATTTTTTCGAAAAATAAAAAGATTTAATATAAATTTATTTATTATTAAACAGGTATTTTAAATTTATTTCAATTAAAATAAATATGTAAAATTTGGTATGGTATCTAAAAGGAGATTCTGTAAATATTCCGTTATAAAAAGAAAATAATTAGAAATTCGAAATGAAAAAATTTGAAAGGAGCTTTACTAATTCATATATGTACTTAATGAAGTTTTAATTTTTTATTCTATGAGCACTATGTGCTATTGGTTAAAATTTAAACATATTGAAAATATGACTATTACAGTTACACAAAATTCATTTTAATCTATTCTTCTATTCTATAAATAAAATAAACAATCTGGGAAATAACCTCCATGAATGAGTGTTTGTCTATTGAAAACAATATATGAGTTTATCATTGCTAATATTAATTAACATATATTTCTCAATTTATAATAGACAATCAATCATAAACTAGTCACCAATCTTATTTTGTAAATAACATAAAAACTATAATGACATATTAACTTATAGACAAATAAACCTTAAGACTATTTCAAAAGTGAACATAACCAAAAATTAAATAAATTACCAATAAGATATAGTTTTGGAAAAAGATAAATACAACTTTGCTAATCTATTTATTTTAAAACTTTTCTAATGTTGAATATTAATGTATAAAATTTCCAAAACTACTTAATTATTATTATTTTTTTTTTTTTGTATTGTCACCATTTAAATTTATAATAAGTGTTCATTAAAATTGTACAGCATAATTTATAGAAGATTTTCCAAAATCATGGGCGTCCATTACACCCTTTAGATGAATGTAGGCTCGCCGTTTGTATTTAGTAGAGGTAATGAGGTATATCATAATGTTTCGAGAGTAAGAAAATTAATATCGAAACTCAAGTATGATATCTTATTTAGGCTATGTGTAACCTACTTTTTCATTAAATTTTTTTCATCATTCTACTTTCACAACTAAAGCTATCAACCAGTGTCATTCTTTTTTTATCGTTTATCAAAAATCAAGGGCGATGGTATCAAGGTAGTAACATGAACCACCTGAGAATATATATATATATATATATATATATATATATATATATATATATATATATATATATATATATATATATATATATATATATATATATATGAATGCTTGTATATATCTACTATGATAAATGAAGGTTTTTTGTCACCTATCCTCTTATTATTCATTTGGATACATGACATTTTCTAGAAAAAATTTAAAATTTCTATTTTCCACTTGTCATTTTATTATATTTTTTATTTTATTAAATTAAAATTCCACATTTAATGTGTAAGCTAATATATATGTAAAGTATTTATTAGAAATGATTTATATATGTAATGTATTCAATACATTAAACTCTCATTAATTTTAATAATTCAAATTTTTCTTATTTTTCTTATAAATTCAAAATTTTCAAACTGTTAAAATTTTATATTTATTTTTTTAATTAAACTCATGTAATATATGGGTCTCACACCTAGTTTATGAATATTTATGAATCAACAGTCATATGGATTGAGGATGCAAATATAAATGTTGATATATATATATATATATATATATATATATATATATATATATATATATACATGCATTCATATTTGCATCTACAGTCCATATGACTACTAATCTACTATAATAAATGAAGGTTTTTTAACACATATCATCTTCTCATTCATTTGGACACATGGTATTTTCTAGAATTTTTAAATTTTCTATTTTCCACTTGTCATTTTATTGTATTTTTCATTTTATTAAATTAAAATTCCACATTTAATATGTAAGGTAATATATATGTAAAGTATTTATTAGAAATAGTATATATATATATATATATATATATATATATATATATATATATATATATGTGTGTGTAATGTATTCAATACATTAAAGTCTCATTAATTTTAATAATTCAAAAAAATTTCTTATTTTTCTTATAAATTCAAATTATTCAAATTATTAAAATTTCATATTTTTTTTTTAATTAAACCCATGTAATACATGGGTCTCACACCTAGTTCATAATATAAGCATGTATGTGTATCGACATATGTAGTCCATATGACTACTAACACATAGTTTTCAACTGCCGATCATTAGGTCGCAAGTTCTCACGTTTTTTTAATTCACACATTAACTCAATATATTTATATCAATGCTGTAAAAATCAGTCTAGAAGGCGATCTCTCACTGTCTACGATTAATGCTAGTCAGTCAAGTTATGCAGAGTCGGTCCTGGGCGGTTGTAGGATATCCTAGGCAGTTTAGACGGTCTAAGCCGATAAAAAAAAGTCAGACAGTCAAAATTTTCAAAAAAAAATACTCAATCAGTCAAATTCATGATATTGGGTGAGTAAATTATGATGATTCATGACTAAAACTATTAAAAACATTCTCAATTGGTCGAAAAATTATTATATACGATAATTTAAATATTTAAACGACTGAATGTACAAAGTTTTATGGTTTTTTACTTATTTTGTTATAATATAAGTAATATTTAATTTAAAATAAATAAGTTTTATTACAATTAATGGTCTTCACATAGGTGTTGATTAATCAACACCTAGACCGATTAGTCTTTTAACCTCAGTCGACCGTCCGACCATTGCCTAACGACTTATATATATATATATCTACCCTAATAAATAAAAATGATTTTGCCACATGTCCTTCTCTCATTCAATTTGCCACATGTCATTTTGTCATAATTTAGAGATATATTTATTTTCCACTTGTCATTTATTTCATTTTCCATTTCTAATATATTATTAATAATTAGCTTCCATAAATTCAACCTACCATAATGATATTAATTTCAAATTTTAAATTTCAAATTTTAATTTCAATTTCAAATAAATTTACAGTTTAAACCTTTGTGTTTAACATTTTGTTATAATTAACCTGTTTAGTATACGGGTCTGATAACTAAGCAGTAATTTTAATTTATTTATTTTTTGCATGTCTTTTTTTCTCATAATTTTTATTTATTTCAAATTTCAAATTCAAATAAACTTCTCATTTAATCGTTTCTATTTAATATTTTGTTTTAATCAACCCGTATAATATACGGGTTTCACAACTAATATATATATATATATATATATATATATATATATATATATATATATATATATATATACACACATAAGAAAGAAAATTATTCTCAAACATAGCTTATTATATAAGACCATATCTAACCCGTCTATATTTTTTTTCTCCAAAAATAAGTAAATAGTGTTTTATCTTCGACTCTACTCTGTTTTTTATTCTATTTTCTATCCCAAAAAGAATATTTCCTAGTAAATATTTCATTTTACAAATTATATAAATTGTCAAGTAATTTGGTTTTTGCAATTTGTTTTTTGCAAGATTACTTGCATAAATAATCAGCCTAAGGGCACATTTTTCTGATTACCCAATTATAAAAATTTGACTTGACAATGTTGGAGAATTTACATCATAAGCTTTTAATGATTATTGCATGTCGATTAGGATAATTATTAAACATCATGTTGCATATGTTTATACACAAAATGGTTTAGCTGAGTCGTTAATCAAACACATTTAATTAATTGCAATACCATTACTAATGCATTCTAAACTTCCTACATTGACATGGGGCATGCAATTTTACATGCAACATCACTCATACGCATCAGGCCAACCAGTTATCATTAGTTATCCCCAATTCAAATCGTTTGCGCCAGGAACCAAATATTTCCATCTAAGGACGTTTAGATGTGCAATTTATGTACCCATTTCTCTACCTCAAAGAATAATGAGAATTTATGTTGGATATGACTCTCCATCTATAGTAAAATATTAAAAATAATCAATTGGAGATCTATTTATAGCTATATTTGATGATTATTATTTTGATGAATCATATTTTCCAACATTAGGGAAAGAAATAAAGAAGCTGGAAAATAAAATCTCTTGAAAGGAATTATCATTTTTAGTTTTAGATCCTCGTTCAAGTCAATGTGAACTTTAAATAAAAAAAGATAATTCATTTACAAAATATAGCAAATCAATTGCCAAAAGCATTTACTGGCCTTAAGAGAGTAATAAAGTCTCAAGTACCAGCTATAAATACATCAATTAGAATTGATATATCATAAGGAAAAAATACAACTACAAATGAATCTAAGGTACGCCTGAAGCATAAAAGACCACCCGGTTCCAAAGATAAAAAAACTCTCGAAAAAGAAAGGGATCAAGTATAATTGATGGTCCAAAAGAGAAAACAAAATCTCTTGAACAGATTAATAAAGTTATAGAAGAGCCTAATGACATAACAAAAGAATATCAGGTACATGAAAAAAAATGAAAATGATAAGATCTCAATAAATTATGTCATGACAGGAATAAGATGAAATTGAAATAAGATAGACGTCGATGATAAATTTTTTTTATATCATGTTACGCGCGAAAGTATGAAGAAAATGAGGATCTTGAACCTAAATCCATTGAGGAATGTAGGAATAAAAAATATTGGTCAAACTGGAAAAATGAAATAAATAAAGAGCTTAATTCTCTTACTCAACGAAAAGTTATTGGACTTGTAGTCCGTACACCAAACAGAGTAAGAACAGTGGGATACGAATGGGTATTTGTGTGCAAAAGAAACGAGAAAAATGAAGTTGTGAGATATAAAGCAATACTTGTTGCACAACGTTTTACCCAAAGGCCCTAAATTGATTATGAAGAAACGTATGCTCCGGTAGTTGATGCAATTACATTTAGTTATTTTATAAGCTTAACAACATATGCAAAAGTGGAGATATGTCTAATGGATGTATTTACCACCTATTTATATGGTTCATGTAATGCCCCATTTCTGGTATGTAATTTAAATAAAGTATTTTCATTTCTTAAGGGGTACTCGATGAGTCTGTAGCCCAACTCGTTGAGTAGAGATGGGATGATCACGCGATTTAAGTTCACTACTCAACGAGTCCATATGTTGGGACTCGGCGAGTCTGCTTGTCTAGATGAAGCCCTAATTTCAAGGGTTTGCACCCTATTTAAACGCATTTATGCGTCCCAAACTAGCCTCCATCACCCTTAGAGCATCCTTTACTAAACCCTAGCCTCCCATTTAGATTTTTGGAGTATTTCTCACCTTGTGAAGGATTTTTGGGTGCTTTTTGAAGTTAAAAGAATAAGAGAGAAGAGAGGTTCTCAAGAGGAGAAAAGGAGATCTGAGTTTCTTGTGTCATTCCAGCCTCCATTAAGGTATAAAGCTTGAATTTTTGGCTTGTCATCATATAGATCTTCTTAAAGCTTGCTAGTGTTGCTTTTTTTGCTATTTTCTAGACATAGAGGTTGTTTTATGGGAAGTTAAGATGAATGCGTTTCGGATCTAAGCATTTATGGACTCTTTGAGCTCAAGGTTGCCACCTTTGTTGAGCTAAACACCCATTCCAAACCTATATCTCCTCTTTTAGCTTCTTATTGGGCCTTTTAGCTTCTTATGTGCTTGCATTAACGTAAAGTTGGAAACTTTATGTGTGAAATCAGTCATAGGAACCCAGATCTATGTATTGGATGCACTAGAATCAAGCAAAATCGACTGTATAGTAATGACATGCCTTGGACTCGGCGAGTTGTTCTTCAGACTCGACGAGTCGAGTCGCGAGTCCCCATTTTTCCCCGATTTGAGAGTTTATGGTGAATCAGTGAGTGGGGAAGGGACTCGGTGAATTGGAGTCAGATCTAGTGATGGAGGGACTCGACGAGTCTACGCCCTGACTCGATGAGTCCGGTCAACTGAAAGTTGACTTTGACCAAGGAGTTGACTTTGACCAGGGGTAAAATAGTCATTTTAACCTAAAGGCATTTATCAGTACCTGATCTAGTGTTTTTGGATTTGTAGCCGAACAGTTCCGGAGCAGCATTCAACCAGTTTTAGAGTTAGCATCTCAGCAGCCAGCGTTACGAGGTGAGTTTTCCTTCCAGTAGGAACGGGTCTACGGCCACAATGTCGGCCCATTTAATTAGAAGTAGTTCCGGACTTCGGTCCGATGCAGTAGTTCAGTGTGCTTGATGTCTTTGTGATTCAAGCATGTCTTTGTGTTATGTGTTCTGAACGTTGGTCTGATGCAGTATGCAGTATATTTGTTTATGCTAGTAGTTACGATTATGCTATGCTATGTTCAGTCAGTTCCGGACTTCGGTCCGATGCAGCTAGTTCCGGAATTTAGTCCAATGTAGGGGACAAGGTCCCAGTCATTTTCGGACATTGGTCCGATGCAGTTTCCGGACTTCGGTCCGATGTAGAGGGTAAGGCCCTGGTTAGTTTCGGACTTCGATCGGATGTAGTTTCCGGACTTCGATCCGATGCAGTGGGCATGGCCCAATAGTTGTTGATTTGTTATTGTATGATATGTGGTAGTTTGGGGGAGCTCACTAAGCTTTGTGCGTATAGTTTCAGTTTTGGTTTTAGGTACTTCCGTTAGCGAGGGGAAGAGCTCGGGTTGATGACATCGCACTCACCACAGCTTCAGTTTTATCCTGAGAGTTTTATTCAGATATTTTGATATGATTGATACAGATTTGTTTTGACACAATTACTATGACTTTTGAGTTGTTCATTTCATGGTTTTTATTATATATGACATTCGATGATGTGATTTTTAGTAATATTAAAACGAAAGTTTTGGGGTCATATTTTGGGTTGTTAGAAGTTGGTATCAGAGCCTTGGTTTGAGGGATTCAGGCATGCTTTCGGGTATGTCTGAACTCAAACTAAGGATTGGTATAGACATTTTCAAAAAGAAAACCAGTTTTGTAGGAATGGTTTTGAGGAAAGAAAAGATTTTTAGAAAAAGCGAAAAAAACAATTAGAAAGAAAAGAAATTTGAAAAGAAAAAAGGGTGAGGTGCATGTAATCAGCCGAGCTCAAGTAATTACTCCCAAATTGCCTATACAAGCTTATGCTATGTTATCAGTTTATGCGGGACAACATGCTAGATTAGAGCTAAGGATCTGCCTTGTATGCTTTTATGAGCTAGTAGACTTGCATGCTAGAATTGATCAGCCAGAGGTATGATAGCCTATTTAGGTTATGCCTATTATATGTGTATGATTTTTATGAATTGCATGTTAGTACAAATTCTTGAGTAGAGGATAGAACAGTTGATTGGGATATGTGGTTAGTTTTTCATTGTTCGAATGTTGATTGCTTTGTACTTTGTGGGACTTTTAGTGATGTGAGTTAGCTAGTAAATGAACATGCTAAGTCACATGTGACACATGTTGGATAATCTCAGAGTGATGGAATTGGCCCTATTACTCAACTTTTGTTTGAGTCCAACCGTTCTAGGGACGAGTCTTTTACTCGAAGGATTATCTGATCTCTATTGCATGTGGCTATGTTCATGAGGTAGCTAGTTGATATTGCTGGAGACTCCTCCAATAGTTGAGGATGGGGCGAGACAGAGATTTTCCCTAGGGTAATCCTAGGATGAGAGTAGCAGAGAGAAGTAGTTGTAGAATCGACTTTGTGGAGTCAAGACAGTACTTTATAAATGTACGGATAGATGTGGAAGGTAGTATGGGCCCGTACTACTGAAAGCATAGGATCCGTACTTGAATCAAGGAAGGATGAGACGAATCCAGGAAACTTGTAGTGTGTGAGATCCCTCGAGTATGATGGGTGTTATGATGATCAGGAGGGTATATTACCGAGTATAGTGACACTACGTGGTAGACTAGTTGGCAATACTAGTGTCAGCGAGGGATCAGGCTCGGATGTTGGAGCCAATCAACTTGATGATAAGATGAAGGAGTTTTTTTCATCTGAGAGTACGTGCAGTATCATTGACAAGACTCCTATGATCTTCAGCATGATTAAGGAGGCCATTTTAGAGATTGTGATTTGAGGATGAGTACATTCTGCACTCAGATAGCAGTCATGATAGGGATGCATACGTTGATGCTTCAGGAGTTCAAAGCTTGTGAATCTCCAGATTATCATGGGGCTAGAGACCCCATTGCTAGCAGCAGATTGTTGGTAGATGTTGCCAACGCTTTTAGTACCAGTTGTCATTTCAAAAAGGGGACAAGATCTGATTTACTTCCTATCTCTGGAAGTACAGAGCATGCGATTGATACGAAGAGGTTGGTAGTGAGTTGAGTGTTGATGCAGTTGATGCTATGTCATGATATGACTTTTATACCAGATTTCGGGCAGAGTGTATGAGACGATTAAGGCACAACAGTTAGCGCAAGAGTTGGTAGATCTACGCATGACTACAGAGAATGTGGCAGTGATCACTGCCAAGTCTCGGGAGAGAAATATTAGTTGGAGCCACAGTAGGCTAGCAGATAGGAAACAGAGAAGGTAAGATATCAGGACATATTGCATAATGATAGCAGTGAGACCGTGAGTATCTCGGGGTGCAAGACCCTGAGTGATATGACTTCTAGAGCCCGAGAACGGGATAGGGAATTAGGGCACATTGGTAAGAGGGAATTAGATCAGTTACTTAAAAAGAAGGGTCTTGGGAAAAGACCCAAGAATTCGGAACAACTTTTGAGAGACCGTGGGGTCAGATTCGGTACAGCACGTGCGGGAAACTGCATGGTAGAGCCTTGGGTTTCAAGGGTTTGAGTAAGTGCAATTCAGGTTTATCCGTTGTCTGTGTTTGAATTATATCCCTAAGAGATATTATATGCCAATTGCATACCAAGAATTAGTAGTGGATAGCGGGAGGTCGTTTCCCTAACTGAGAAATCGGGAAGTGCTTATCGAGTTCTTAGAAAATGTTTAAACTTCTAGAAGGGCCATCATTGAAGCACTAGCAAGGGTAAGTGTGAGTTCTAGCAGATTGGTCATAGGAGGGAATGAAGGATTGGGAATTCTTCCAATTCATGTGCTGCCAGGTGTTAGTTGAATCAAAGTGGGGGAGAATCGTCTAGGGATTTAGAAGTAGGATCAATTTGAAATTAGGATAAGTTCACATCCTTGTCTGGAAGGAAGATAGCCCAAGCGGCCGTATGGTTTGATGATGGTGCGAGATGGAAGTTAGGAAAATTGGCTAATGAGGAGATCGTGTTCTCGGAATGTTTGCTAGCAAGCCTTATGGAATCAGGTTGGGGATTCCAGTCAAGACACGGGTTCAATTTTGGATGTTAGCTCATGTGTATGGTCGATGTTAGATGTATTTGGATCAATAATCAGCGAATGAGATAATGTCAGAGTGTTGTAAGTCTACGAGTGTAGCCGTAGCATTCACTAGCATCCAGATGGTATTAGAGTGTTGTAACTCTACGGGTGTAGCCGTAGCATTCACTGGCAGCCAAATAGTATTAGAGTGTTGTAAGTTTGTGGGTGTAGCTGTAGCATTCCCTAGCAGCTAGATAATGTAAGAGAGTGTTGTAAGTTTGCGGGTGTAGCCGTAACATTCACTTGGTTGGTAGATAGCATGAGCGCGTTGTTAGGATGCGAAAGGGATAGTAGTACCCACTAGTTCGGTGTAGCAGTAAGGATATGGAAATCCATGGATTGGATTTCAGAATTATCTGGATGAATTAGATCTAGTTAAGCCAGTGATAGGACTGTAGGGACGCCACTGCAGTTTCGAGACCGAGGAAGCAATGAATTGCTAAAGGTTGCTTGTTATATAAGGCTACAATTGGTCATATAGCAATCATGTTTAGCTGTGGTTTGGTAACCTCAGGATTCGACATATGGAATCGATCAGTTAGATCAAAAGGCCACTAGGGCCACAATGACAAGATAACTAGTAGTTGTAGTTTCAGAGAAGGATTTCGTTCAGAAGTTGTGTGAGGCGACTAAGTAGGGAGTCCTTTGGCTCCGCATTCGGACTGGAAGCTGGGATTTCAGATGAATGATGAAGGAATTGAGACCAGGAAGGTCTCGATAGATGTTGGAAAGCAGCCATGTAGCAGTTCAGTATTCAGTCAGTTCCGTGTTTCAGGCAGTTCAGTATTTTAGGTAGTTCCACGTTTCAGGCAGTTTAGTGTTCAGGCACTCAGTGTTTCAGGCAGTTCAGTGTTCTAGAAATTTCAATGCTTGAGACAGTCAGTGTCTAAAGCAGTAATGGTATTTGGGGATTTTTGAGTCGTATTTTAGATTGTTACAAGTTGGCTTTGATACCAACTTGTAACAACCCAAAATATGACCCCCAAAATTTCTATTTTAATATTACTAAAAACCACATCATCGAATGTCATATATAATAAAAACCATGAAATGAATAACTCAAAAGTCATAGTAATTGTGTTAAAACAAAATTGTATCAATCATATCAAAATATCTGAATAAACCTCTCATGATAAAACTGAAGTTGTGGTGTGTGTGATGCCATCAACTCGAGCTCTTCCCCTTGCTAGCGGAAGTACCTGAAACCAAAACTGAAACTGTATGCACAAAGCTTAATGATCTCCCCCAAACTAACACATATCATACAATAACAATTCAACAACTATTGGTCCATGCCCACTGCATCAGATCGAAGTCCGGGAACTACATCGGATCGAAGTCCGGAACTAACCAGGGCCTTGCCCTCTACATCGGACCGAAGTCCAGAAACTGCATCAGACCGATGTCCGAAACTGACTGGGACTTTGTCCCCTACATCGGACTAAAGTCTGGAACTAGTTGCATCGGACCGAAGTCTGGAATTGACCGAACATAGCATAACATAATCGTAACTACTAGCATAAACAAATATACTGCATACTGCATCGGACCAAAGTCCGGAACACATAACACAAAGACATGCTTGAATCACAAAGACATCAAGCACACTGAAATACTGTATCGGACCGAAGTCCGGAACTACTACTAATTAAACGGGCCGACATTGTGGCTGTAGATCCGTTCCTACTAGAAGGAAAACTCACCTCGTAACGTTGGCTGCTGAGATGCTAACTCTAAAACTGGCTGACTGCTGCTCCGGAACTGTCCGGATACAAATCCAAAAACACTAGATCAGGTACTGATAAATGCCCTTAGGTTAAAATGACTATTTTACCCCTAGTCAAAGTCAACTCCTTGGTCAAAGTCAACTTTCAGTTGACCGGACTAGCCGAGTCAAGGCGTAGACTCGCCGAGTCCCTCCATCACTAGATCCGACTCCAATTCACCGAGTCCCTTCCCCACTCACTGATTCACCCTAAACTCTCAAATCGGGGAAAAATGGGGACTCGCGACTCGACTCGACGAGTCTGAAGAACAACTTTCTGAGTCCAAGGCATGTCATTACTATACAGTCGATTTTGCTTGATTCCAGTGCATCCAATACATAAATCTGGGTTCCTATGACTGATTTCACACGTAAAGTTTCCAACTTTACGTTCATGCAAGCACATAAGAAGCTAAAAGGCCCAATAAGAAGCTAAAAGAGGAGATCTAGGTTTCGAATGGGTGTTTAGCTCAATAAAGGTGGCAACATTGAGCTCAAGGAGTCCATAAATGGTTAGATCTGAAACCCATCCATCTTAACTTCCCATAAAACAACATTTATGTCTAGAAAATGGCAAAAAAAGCAACACTAGCAAGCTTTAAGAAGATCTATATGATGACAAGCCAAAAATTCGAGCTTTATACCTTAACAGAGGCTGGAATGACACAAGAAACTCAGATCTCATTTTCTCCTCTTGAGAACCTCTCTTCTCTCTTCTTCTTCTAACTTCAAAAAGCACCAAAAAAGCATTCACAAGGTAAGAAATACTCCAAAAAGCTAAAAGGGAGGCTAGGGTTTGGTAAAGGACGCTCTAAGGGTGATGAAAGTTTGTTTGGGGCGCATAAATGCGTTTAAATAGGGTGCAAACCCTTAAAATTAGGGCTTCATCTAGACAGACAGACTCACCGAGTCCCAGCATATGGACTCGTCGAGTAGCCAACTTAAATAGCGTGATCATCCCATCTCTACTTGACGAGTCGGGCTACAGACTCATCGAGTACCCCTTAAGAAATGAAAATACTTTATTTAAATAACATACTAGAAATGGGGCGTTACAGTTCACTTGAAAATGATATTTATATGAAAAAACCCATAAGGGTTTAAGGTGCCAGAAGCACACACCTCTAATTCTCGTGAAGTATATTTGGTAAAATTAAATAAATATTTGTATAGATTGAAACAATTTGGTTGTATGTGCTTCAATTGTTTTAGTACATTTCTGTTGAAAGAGTGCTATAAAAATGATTCATTAAGCCCTTGTGTATTCATAAAAAGATCCAGATAAGAATTTATCATAATTGATGTTATCGTAGATGATTTGAACATAATTGGAACTCCTAGAGAATTGGAAAAGATCACTTCTTGTTTGAAAGAAAATCTTGAAATGAATGATCTTGGTAAGATGAAATTCTGTTTGGGACTTCAAATTAAGCACACATAAATGGAGTTTTTTGTACATTAATATATTGAAAATGTGCTAAAAAGGTTTTATATGAACAACTCACATCCATGAGTAACCCGAAGGTGGTAAGGCACTTAGATGCCAAAAATGACCAATTTCAGCATCATAAAAAACATGAAAATTCTTCTTGTTCCTGAAGAACTATATCTTAGTGCTATTGGTGCACTAATATATCTTACTTTTAGTACAAGACATGATAAATCTTTTGTCGTAAACTTATTAGCAATATATAGTTCTTGTCCAACAAGAAGATACTGGAATAGAGTCAAACACATTCTTTGATATCTTTGAGGTACAATGGATATGAATTTATACTAATCAAATTCATAAAATGTGAAGTTAATTATGATGGGTTTTATACAAACAATCCTATGTGTGCATGCAACCCTAATTTGGATCTATGTTTTTCTATTAGATACACAACATTATGAACACAAGAATAAAACCCTAATGTAGCATGCTATTTTCTAAATTAATATACAAGGTTAGATTACATACCTCTTGTTGTTATATTGCAATAACAACTTAAATCTTCAAACCGTAAGTCTTGAAAGCAAGCACCACAAGTGTAGTGCCTCTAATGGCTCACAAACACCACAAGCAATTGGAGAGGCTATATAGAGAGAAGGGAGGAGGTAGAAATCGTCCTTAGATGCTCTAGGGATCAAGTGGACGAAATTCTAAGGCCTTAGGGGTCTTTATATAGGGTTGGGATTAGGGTTTCAGTCCTTATCATTATCCAGTTACTTACCCACCAAGCAACCACAATATAAGCCTTGAAAACCCTTATCTCTTGGACCTTGGACGATTTTAAGGATATCCTTATCCTTGAATTCGTCCATCCTTTACAAGGATAACCATTGCCCTATTTTGCAACTATCATATAATTACAATTCAGCCCCTCTAGTTTAATTAATTACACTTGATCACAATATTAATTCCTAATTAATTATTGACCAATATTAATTAAAAAAATATGATTTCTCCTTTAATATATTATTCTTATAACATATTAATAAATCATAATAACCTCTTTCTCTATTTATTTCTCCAGTCAAGTTGCTTTGGTGAAGGCAACCCAAAAGGACCATGCACAACCGGGTCAAGTATTTGCCTAATATAGTTGCAGCCGTAGACACTATTCCAACAGTCTCCCAATTGGATAAGTCTAGTAACTATATGCTCAAGCACAATCCGGTTTGCAATCGTAGCTCTCAAAGACACTGTTAAACTCTGATCTAATCAATCTTGTCCTTTAGATAAGGGATCGTACCGTCCTCTGTTAGATATCATGCTGACAATTTTATGGAATAATTAGTCTAGCATTTGGTTTCTCGATCTCTGATTTATTTGATTAGAACTTAATCGAACACATCAATTTAGTTCTGACCGGGCCCGACACATAAGTCAAATCAAATCATCCAGCGGACAAGATATCGTTTTTTCCTTCTTAGGATAAAAGTAATAGATAAACTTTGACTTATATGCATTTACTTATTCATTAATCAAATATACACAACAATGCATTTTATAACACCGAGTTACTGATGCGTTTTCGCATTATCAATGTACAATCAATTAACAAATAACAAACCATATATCTAGGTTTTAATACTATATGATATTATCGTCTTGCGATCACCTTTTATATCATATTCCATAAGGTGATTCCAGCAAGCGCGGGTTTGTTCCAATGCTCAAAACCAGTTCATAAACACTCATGAACGTTGCAGTAATATTTTGCTATGTCTAATACCATTTAGAAAATCTCCACACCTATTCATGAAAATCTTCATTCATATCTACTTCCGACATATGAATGATTGTGGACAATTTGAATAATTCGATTATTCTTAATAAACTCAATTATTCTGGAAGTCAAAACATGCAAAGTGAAACAATAGTTAAACAATTAACATAAGACAGTAACATTACTCATAAATAAAACTCCTTTATTTAATCATCAAATGTTAATTACATTTATCTATTACACGTTTCCACTACTATCTAATCTATGCTAATATCATCCTTCAGCCTAATACTCCTAGCATGTTGCAAGTGCTTAACCCTACTCAGTCCCTTCGTAAGCGGATCTGCTGGGTTATCTTCTGATGATATCCTCTTCACTACGAGTTGTCCTTCTTCTATACGATGTCTGATGAAGTGACATTTTCTGTCGATATGTCGAGATCTACCATGATCCCTCGGTTCCTTGGTCAAGGCAACCGCTCCTTCATTATCACATAAAATCTCCATGGGCTCCTTTATGGCAGGTACAACTCCAAGGTCACCGATGAAGTTCTTCAACCATATTGCCTCCTTCAACGCTTCGCTCGCTGCAATGTAATATGATTCGCACGTTAAATCAGCTACGGTTTCCTGCTTGGAACTCTTCCAAGTTACTGATCCTCCATTCAGGGTAAAGACCCAGCCCGACTGCGAACGGTAGTTGTCCCTGTCGGTTTGAAAGTTGGTGTCACTATACCCTCGAACCTTCAAGCCATCACTCCCTTCGAGGACTAAAAACCATTCCTTCGTCCTTCGAAGGTACTTAAGGATATTCTTCACCGCAATCCAATGGGCTCTGCCAGGGTTCCCTTGATATCTACTAACCATGCTCAAAGCAAAGGCTACATCAGGGTGAGTACAAGTCATAGCGTATGTGATTGAGCCAACTGCGGAAGCGTATGGAACTCGGCTCATTTCAACTATCTCAGCTTCAGTACTCGGACTTTGATTCTTACTCAACTTGGCATTACTTTATATCGGTAATTCTCCCTTCTTTGAGTTTTCCATACTAAAACATTTTAGTACCTTCTCTAAGTAAGTGTTCTGACTAAGTCCTATTAGTCTCTTACTTCTTTCTCTTACTATCCTTATTCCCAAAATATAGGAAGCCTCTCCGAGGTCCTTCATAGCGAAGCACTTCCCGAGCCAGGACTTAACTTCCTGCAGAGTCGGGATGTCGTTTCCTATGAGTAATATGTCATCGACATAAGGAAGCTTACTATACTCCCACTGGCTTTGACATATACACACGATTCATCTTCGCTTCGTACAAATCCAAACTCTTTGACTTTCTCATCGAAGCAAAGATTCCATCTGCGAGACGCTTGCTTAAGTCCATAAATGGACTTCTCAAGCTTACATACTCTATTCGGATGCTTCTGATCCACAAACCCCTCCGGCTGAGCCATGTAAACATCCTCAGCCAACTTCCCATTAAGGAAAGCGGTCTTGACATCCATTTGCCAAATCTCATAATCATGAAATGCGGCAATAGCTAGCATCACTCTAATAGACTTTATCTTCGCAACTGGTGAGAAGGTCTCATCATAGTCAACTCCAGGAGTTTGGATAAACCCCTTCGCAACCAATCGCGCCTTATACGTGTGTACTTTTCCATCCACGTCGGTCTTCTTCTTGAAGATCCATTTGCACCCAACGATCTTACGTCCGGGCACATTATCAACCAAATTCCAAACTTGGTTATCATACATGGATTGAATCTCACTGTCCATTTCCTCTTTCCATTTCGCAGACTCTGGGCCTGCCATGGCTTCCTTATAGCTATTAGGTTCATCAAGGCTTATTAGTGTACTATCACTAATATACGTGTCCCCTTCAGTAGTAATATGAAGACCATATAACTGGGGTTGAAATCTAACTCTTTCGGAACGTCTAAGAGGTAATGATATGTCAATCGGTTTAACCGGAGTTTCCTCCTCGGGTTGAGTGCCAGCGGTAGAGGTTCCTTCATCTATCGACTCTTGAATCTCTTCAAGCTCGATTTGTCTCCCAGTGTCTCCTTGGCCTATGAGTTCTCGCTCTCGGAAAACTCCTCTTCTCGCAACAAAGACAACATTGTCCTTCGGTCTATAGAAGAGATATCCAAATGATTTCTGCGGGTAGCCGATGAAAATACATCGCTCACTACGAGGTTCGAGCTTGTCGTGAGTATCTCGTCTTATGAAAGCCTCGCAACCCCAAACCTTGATATGTGCTAACGAGGGAGCATTCCCTGTCCACATCTCATGAGGTGTTTTGGCAACCTTCTTAATAGGTACTCGGTTAAGGATATGGGCGGCAGTCTCCAAGGCATACCCCCAAAAAGAGATAGATAGTGAAGCACGACTCATCATAGAGCGAACCATGTCCAACAAGGTTCGATTACGCCTTTCTGCCACACCATTCAACTGCGGTGTCCTAGGTGGCGTCAATTGTGAAACTATTCCACACTCCTTGAGATAATCGTGGAATTCAAGACTTAGGTACTCTCCTCCTCGATCTGATCGAAGCATCTTGATTTTCCTGCCCAATTGATTCTCCACTTCATTCTTGAACTCTTTGAACTTTTCAAATTTTTCTGACTTTGGCTTGATTAAATAGATATACCCATATCTACTATAGTCATCGGTAAAAGTCACGTAGAAGCGGTTTCCATCCTTGGTGATAGATCTAAACGGTCCACACACATCGGTATGTATGAGGTCCAATAGACCCTCACCCCTTTCGCACGTACCAGCGAAGGGTGACTTAGTCATCATTCCAAGTAAACAAGACTCGCATGTGTCATCTTCCCTAAGGTCGAATGAATCCAACACTTCATCCTTTTAGAGTTGGGCTATGCGTTTCTTGTTGACATGTCCAAGACGACAATGCCACAAGGATGCCTTATCCATACTATTGGAAGAATCCATGCATAAAACATCATTTCCTAAGTTATCAACAATCATAACAGTTTCATAAATTTCAATACACGGTATTGCTAAAAAATAAAAAACACCATTTAGATAATCCAAAATAGAACCATTCTCATTATTAAAAGAAAATCTAAAACATTGTCTAAACAAACCATGAAACGAAATGATGTTTCTAGCCATTTCTGGCGAATAGCAACAATTGTTCAAATCTAAAGATAAACCATTCCTAAGCACTAAAGAATACACTCCAATCTTGGTCACAGGCGACGATCTTCTGTTCCCCATGATTAAATTTATTCTTCCATGCTCCACATCCCTCTTTCTTCTTATTCCCTGCAATTCATAACAAATATGGTGTGACAACCCGATATTTGAGGCAATGAAATGTAACACCAGTCAAATATAGGTAAAATTTTAACTTTCCTAAAATCTTATTTGGGTTAAATAAAGTGGTAGGAATCGTATCAAGGTTTTCGTGCATATAAAGAACACTAAAATCCGAGTTATAACAAATAAGTTATGACAATCTAAGATTCGCAGCGAAAATCGGCAACACTGATAGACGTAAAACGCGAAGTTTCAATTCAATGATTTTTAGCCTTAGGTATCTAAATGAAAGTTTTAGATATCATTAAACCGTACACGTACATAAAAGAACGTACGAATCTGACTTCGTATGAGAAAGTTATGATTTTTCGAAGTTTCAGACATAGCAGTAGACAGCTAAAAACTCGAAATCGAGATCGAGCGGATTTTTGCCAACACGACCTAAACTAGAATCGAATATCTCATCAATGGTATTACAACGGTAAAAAGTCTGGCGAAAACAGACAGCGGATGAAGGAGTTATGAAATTTTAACGGGCTTTTCTTGTCCCGGCCTATTAAAAATATAATATTAAAAATAAAGTCACAATTAGCCGACGAAGTCTAAACGAAAGTTGTAGATCGTAGTCTCACCTACGCGTGGATATAAATAACGTCGAAAACAGAGTTCGTGTGAAGAAGACATGAATTTTTGAAGTTTATTAATAATTAAAATATAAATTAAATTCAAAATCCGGTATTATCCGAAGGGGGAGTCATCGGACCAATCCAGGTTACACCCAGCGTAATCGGATGCTAGGTTCCGGTTCGTCCACGTCACTCCGATGCTTCGACCGAGGATGCGGTCATCCATGACGTCGCGTACGCCCCGCGTACGAGCGTACGCCCAGCGTACGCGAGGCTTTCAGCCTCTATAAGAAGGATGCGAGGGTGTCGGTCATATTTGCTAATTTCCTTCCCTTCCCGCGTCGAAGCTCTGCGTTTCAACCCTCGGAGCCACCCCAAAGTCCCGATTTACATATCCAAGCTCGGAAGGAAGTTTTACGCTCCCGAGATTCCCAAGAATCTTGAGAAATCTGCTCTCTCGAGTAGAAGTTCTGCTCGGTTTTCGTCGCGCTTTCTTCAATCAATCATGTGAGTTCATACCCCTATAATTCACACTTTTAAATGTTTTATGAGTACTTTTATATGCTTTTAAGGGGGGAATACAAGTAAAACACTCGATTAATATTGTGTGTTATATAAACTTTCACTATACGCGTTTTATTAACAGAATCATATGTGATTTATAACTATTATAGGGAAAATTTCGTATGCAAAATATATCACGATAACATCATATCTTTTGAAATGAAAAATGTTGTTATATATGTATAAATCAAACACTCTGCTTATACTGTATGTGAAATGACCCAAAAACACGACCCAAAAATTTTCGTTTTTCCATATAATCAAAACCATAATATAAGTATCATAACATAAACACATGCGATGTATCCCCAAAACATAATAAAGTATTGTGCGGAAAACTGTATCATACTACATTAACTCAAAACATCAAGAGACATCCCCAGGATAAAAGTCATGCTGCGGTGTGTGCGATGCTGTCACCCCGAGCTCTTCCCTTTGCTTGCGGAAGCACCTGAAACCAAAACTGAAACTGTAAGCACGAAGCTTAGTGAGCTCCCCCAAACTACCACATACCATACAATAACATATAAACACATATTGGGCCTTGCCCACTGCATCAGGCTGAAGCCCGGAAACTGCATCGGACCGAAGTCCGAAACTGACTAGGACCTTGTCCCCTGCATCGGACCGGAGTCCGGAACTATTGCATCGGACCGAAGTCCGGAACTGACTGCATCGGACCGAAGTCCGGAACTGATTGGGACCTTGTCCCCTGCATCGGACCGAAGTCTGGAACTAACTGCATCGGACCGATGTCCGGAACTGACTGGGACCTTGTCCCCTGCATCGGACCGAAGTCCGGAACTAACTGCATCGGACCGAAGTCCGGAACTGTCTGACTAAACATGGCATGCCATAACACATCAACTAGCATAACACATATACGACATGCTACATCGGGCCATGACCCGGAACACATAATACTTAACACATAAAACATAGCACACAAATCCTGTTCGAACCACGAAGGCATCGAACATACTAACTGCTGCATCGGACCTAAATCCGGAAACTACTGCTAACTGAACGGGCGGGCATTGTGGCCTTAGACCCGTTCCTACTGGAAGGAAACTCACCTCGTAGGCTGGCTGCTGAGTGTGTGGCTCGGAAAGCTAACGGCGGCTGCTCCTGAATCTCCTCGGCTACAAGTCCATAAACACACTCAATCAAATACTAAACACTGCGCTTGGGGTAAAATGACTCTTTTACCCTTGGTCAAAGTCAACTCTCTTTTGGACTGACTCGCCGAGTTGGCCACCCAACTCGCCGAGTCCTACTCTCACTTTTCACTTCTGCTCACTGCTACTCGTCGAGTCTGGCATCGACTCGACGAGTACCCTCTTGATCAAAGAACTCAAACAATCTTCATCCGACTCGTCGAGTCGTATGAACAGACTCGACGAGTTGTTCTTGATTCCCAAGAAGATTGCCTTGGACTCGCCGAGTTGTATGAACAAACTCGCTGAGTCCCTCCATCACTGTGTTCACCCTCAACTCGCTGAGTCCACTCTCTAACTCACCTCTTCCACTCGACACTGATAAAACTGAAGGACTCGGGACTCGCGACCCGACTCGTCGACTCGTTCTTCCGACTCGCCGAGTCGCCGCCATGCAACTGATTTTTACTTGATTTTGTTTGAACCCAATGCATACAATTGATAGATCTGAGTCCAATAAGCTGTTTTACCACGTAAAGTTTCCAACTTTAAGTGCACAACCTCATGAATAAGGGAAATAAGGCTAAAAGATGCATAAAATGGATAGATCTATGGTTATCATGCAATATAACTTCAAAAAGACAGTAGATCTGGGCTCTACAACACCCCAACATTCAGATCCATAGATATATCGACTTAATAAGACGTTCATGCAAGTGTAAGGCTTGAAACAAGCACCAACTAGCTCTTAGGAGAGCTCTAATGGAAGTTTAAAGCATAAATTAAGATGGAACTCCGAAAATACCTCAATAAACTCTGATTTGGCCTTGGATCTTTGCACTCCAACCCTTCTCCTTGCTTCTTCCTTCTTCTCCTTCTTCACACCTTCACAAAGAGGTCACCAAACACAAATAAGCTCTTCAATGGAGGTTTGGGGCTCTAACATTGTGTTCTCAGGGTGAGGGAGGCGAGAATGGGGGCTATAAGGTAGTATAAATAGTGGGCAACCCGGGGATTTTAGGGTTTCACCCAGACAGATGGACTCGCCGAGTCGGGGATATGGACTCGTCGAGTCCCCGGCTCACGCGTGCCCACAGACGCGACCCGACTCGGCGAGTCAGGCTAGAACTCGCCGAGTCCCTCTAGAAAACTCACTATAATTACCAATAAATCAACATACCGGGAACGGGTCGTTACAATTCTCCCCCACTTGTCTCAGACTTCGTCCTCGAAGTCTGCTACGGTTGGATCTGCAAATAACTCCGGGTAGTGCGCTCTCATCTCCTCCTCAGTCTCCCACGTCCATTCAGACCCCTTCCGGTGCTGCCACTGCACCTTTACTAGCTGAATTACCTTGTTCCTCAAGGTCTTGGTTTTCCGCTCCAGAATCGCGACCGACTTCTCGATATAATTTAAGCCGCTATCAACCTGAATGTCCTCTAAGGGAACGACTGCTGTCTCATCCACCAAACACTTCCTCAACTGCGACACGTGGAAGGTGTTGTGTATCAGACTAAGCTCCTCAGGAAGATCTAACCTATAAGCAACCCGACCCACCCGGGCCAAAACCCTGAAAGGACCAATGAATCTGGGGCCCAATTTGCCCCTCTTCCGGAACCTGATGACACCTTTCCAAGGTGAGACTTTCAGAAGAACCATATCTCCCACCTGGAACTCCAAGTCCGAACGCCTCCTGTCGGCGTAGCTCTTCTGCCGACTCTGCGCAGTCTGCAACCTACTACGGACCTACTGGATCAACTCAGTCGTCTTGAGCACCACTTCGGTGCTCCCGATGACTCGCTGACCGACCTCGCCCCAACAAATCGGGGTCCTGCACTTCCTGCTATATAACATCTCAAAAGGAGGTCGATCAATGCTCGCATGATAACTGTTGTTATACGAGAATTCCGCTAACGGAAGATACGTATCCCAACTGCCCCTAAAGTCTATAACACATGCCCTAAGCATGTCCTCGAGAGTCTGAATCATCCTCTCGCTCTGCCCATCAGTCTGAGGATGGAAAGCGGTGCTGAAATGGAGACAAGTACCCATCTCGTCGTGGAATCGCTTCCAGAATCTGGACGTGAAACGAACATCTCGGTCCGACACCACCGATACCGGCACTCCATGACGTGCCACAATCTCTCGCACATAGATATCGGCTAACTTTTCCGTCGATATACTCTCTTGAATCGGAATAAAATGGGCACTCTTCGTCAACCGATCCACTACTACCCATATCGAGTCCACCCCGCGTGCGGTCCTAGGGAGTTTGGTGACAAAATCCATGGTGATATCCTCCCATTTCCACACGGGAATGTCTAACGGCTGCATCTTGCCGTGAGGTCTCTGGTGCTCCGCCTTGACCTTCCGGCAGGTCAAACATCTCTCCACATACCAAGCGACATCTCGCTTCATGCAGGGCCACCAATAATCCGATCGAAGATCTCGATACATCTTCGTCGCCCCTGGGTGGATAGAAAACCGAGACTTATGAGCCTCGTCCATCAATACTTGCCGTACCCCACCCCAGTACGGTACCCACATCCTACCATGAAGTGTCAACAAACCACGAATGTCGTAATAAAATGAAGCTACTCGGCCCACTATCCTCTCACACTTCTGCCTCTCCTCCTTGAGACCCTCCATCTGAGCCTCCTTGATTCGCTCCAACAAAGGAGTGATCACTGTCATCCTCATACACAGATCTCTGATAGGGGCCGTCGACACCTTGCGGCTCAGGGCGTCGGCCACCACATTGGCCTTCCCTGGATGATAAAGGATCTCACAGTCATAGTCCTTCAGCACGTCTAACCATCTCCTCTGTCTCATGTTCAAACTCGGCTGATCCATAAGATATCGCAAACTCTTGTGATCCGTGTAAATAGTACAGCGGACCCCATAAAGGTAATGTCTCCAAATCTTGAGGGCAAACACAACCACCCCCAGCTCCAAATCGTGGGTAGGATAACTAACCTCGTGAGGCTTCAACTGTCTCGAGGCATAAGCTACCACATGGCCTCGCTGCATCAATACTGCTCCTATACCTGTGATCGAAGCATCACAATAGACTACGAAATCCTCTACTCCCTTTGGCAAGGTAAGGATCGGAGCCTCGCACAATCTCTGCCTGAGAGTCTCGAACGTCGCCTACTGCTCAGGCCCCCAACGAAAAACCACCGACTTCTTGGTTAGTCGGGTGAGCGGCACTGCTATCTTGGAGAAGTCTTGAATAAATCTCCGATAATACCCTGCCAACCCCAGGAAGCTCCGAATCTCAGATGGAGACCTCGGGACCTCCCACTGCATCACGGCCTCAATCTTGGCCGGATCTACCAAAATACCCTTCTGGTTGATGAGATGACCAAGAAACTGCACCTCGCGCAACCAGAACTCACACTTGGAGAACTTTGCGAAAAGTCTCTCCCTCCTCAAAGTCTCCAACACCTCCCGCAGGTGCTCCTCATGCTGCCCCTGGGTCTTGGAATACACCAAGATGTCATCTATAAACACTATCACTGACCGATCCAGCATCGGTCTGCACACGCGGTTCATGAGATCCATGAACGCGGCTGGGGCATTGGTGAGCCCAAATGGCATCACCACGAACTCATAATGACCATACCGGGTCCTGAAAGCAGTCTTCTGCACATCCTCATCTCTAACCCTCATCTGATGATAACCGGAGCGTAGATCGATCTTGGAGAACCAAGACGCTCCCTGAAGCTGATCAAACAAGTCATCTATCCTCGGAAGTGGGTAACGGTTCTTCACCGTTACTTTGTTCAATTCCCGATAATCAATGCACATACGATGCGACCCATCCTTCTTCCTCACAAATAAGATCGGCGCTCCCCAAGGCGAACTGCTCGGCCGAATGAAACCCTTGTCTAACAGCTCCTGAAGCTGTGTAGACAACTCCTGCATCTCAGGGGGAGCAAGTCGATACGGTGCTTTGGCTATCGAAGCCGCACCAGGAACTAGGTCGATCCTGAACTCAACCTGCCTCTCTGGAGGTATCCCCGGCAAATCCTCGGGAAACACATCCGGGTAGTCACGAACAACAGGAACATCATCAATCGCCGTCTTGCCCTTCTCCCGGGCATCCAAGACGTAAGCTACAAAACCGGTGCAACCCTGCTGAACATAGCGCCTCGCCCTCGCGGCGGAACAAAAGATCGGTCCTCGCTGGGGCCTCTCGCCCTGAATCACTATCTCTCCCCCACTGGGAGTGCGAACCCTCACTAGCTGTAGCTCACAATCAATCACCGCCCCATTGGGGCTCAGCCAATCCATGCCTACAATAACTTTATTCCCACGCAGGGGAACAGGGACCAGGTCCACTGAAAAGTGCTCATCAAATATCTGAAAGGAACACCCTCTATGTACTCTGCCGACCCTCACGGTCCTATCATCTGCTATCTCAACCTCTAGTGGACAATCCAGCTCCCCTGGAGTTCTGTTAAATCTCTTGCTAAGCGCAAGCGATACAAATGATCGGGTAGCCCCCGAATCGAACAATACCAAAGCAGGGATGCCGTTCACCGAGAACGACCCTAAATAAAACATATCATCAAGTAATATTCAAGCAATATAATAACAAAAGATGAAGGAAAGATTCATACCCGTCACCACATCAGGAGTCGCTCGCGCCTCCTCTGCTGTCATCTGAAATGCCCTGCTCTTCGCCACCGGCGCATCAGCTCGGCCCTGCCGGCCATCCGTAATCCTCAGGGTGGCAGGGGCAGGTGCAACCACCTTCCCTGCTGCAGCTAAACTGGGACACTGGGACCTTTTGTGTCCCCTCTGATTGCACTGAAAGCAAATCAGATCTGATGCTGTAACCGTAGTAGCAGGGGCTGTACAATCCCTACTCATATGCCCAGTCCGACCGCACTTGTAGCGGCCGGAACTCCCTGCCTTGCACGCCCCCTCGTGCAATCTCCCACACTTGCCACACCGACCGTGGCTCTGCTGACCCCTGGACCTGTGATCTGAAACCTTGGGCTTTTTGCCCACACTGCCTAAACCCAAAACCGCCTCCGGTTTCCTCTTCTTCTCCATCTCGAGATCAATCTCCCTCTCTCTGGCTCTAGCAATCATGTCGTCCAGTGTTTTGCAACTGGACCGGCTCACAAACATACGAATATCACTCCGCAACATCTCGTGATAACGGGCCTTCTTCATCTCCTCATCGGTCGCATACTGAGGAACAAGAAGGGCCCTCTCCCTGAACTTGGCGGTGATCTCCGCCACTGTCTCTGTAGTCTGGGTAAGATCCTGGAACTCCCTAGCTAACTGTTGCACCTTGATGACCGGTGCAAACTCCGCTCTGAACCTGGTAGAGAAATCAGCCCAGGTCATGGCATCCAATGCCGCATCATCCCCAATGGCATGTCCGACCTCCTCCCACCAGTCTCGTGCCCTGTCCTTCAGAAGACAGGACGCCAATCTGACCTTGTCCCCCTCGGGACATCTGCTAGTGCGGAATGCGTTGGCCACATCCGCCAACCACCTGGTACTCGCTATGGGGTCCCGTGCCCTATGATAGTCAGGAGCCCCGCATGCCCTAAACTCCATGAACGTAAGTGTGCGCGACCCCATCACGGCCGCCATCTCAGCACGGAAAGTACTCAATCTCTCATCCATCAGCTCTAAAATACCCTCCTTGATCGAACCGAAGATCACAGGAGTCTGCTCTAGTATGATGCGGGTAACCTCAGAAGAAAGGAACTCCCTAGTCTGCTCATCCATCTGCCCGGCCTCCGGGCCTGATCCCGATCCTGATCCCCCTCCGGCATCTGAACTGCCGGCTGCTGGCCTCGGACGCAAAACTACCATTCTGAAACATATCATAACAACATCAGAACACTGAAATATCTCAAGGGATCATGATACTACTACTAGCTTCCCGGTCTTGTCTTGGCCTTCCTTAATTCGAGTACGGATCCTCTGCTTTCAGTAGTATGGGCCCCTACTACCTTCCACATCTATCCGTACTTTCCTCAAGAACTGCCTTGACTCCACCAAGTCACTTCTACCGCTGCTATTCTCTGCTACTCTCATCCTAGGCTTGCCCTAGGGAAACTTCAAGCTCAACGCGACTGGTCCTCAGCTGCTGTAGGTCTCCTCATAATGCCAGTTAGCCACCACCTAAACACCATCACATGTGATGAGGATCAGATAATCCTTCAAGTAAAGGATCAGTCTCTACAACGGTTGGACTCAAACAAGAGCTGCGCAGTAGAGCCAGTTCCAGCACTCTGGGATTTTTCAAACCTGATCACATGTGGTGTGACGTGTTCACCTAATGGCTAACTCCCACTACTCAGAATCCCACTAAGCACGAAGCAAGAAGCATTCGGACACGGGAAACAGACTCAGGCAAAACTATTCTTATAACAAGAAACTGCACTAGCATAGAATGCTAAGCTCGTACTATCAGGCATAACCTAAACATGCTATCCTACTGCTGTCTACTCAATTCTAGCATGCAATACTCATAAAGCTGTAACACATAAACAGGCACATAAGGCATTCTCCTAGATCCTTAGCCCTATACTAGCATGCTGTTCTACTGAAACTGAAACTGAACAATAACTTGTATGGGTAATTTGGGAGTACTTACTTGAGCTCGGCTGACCGCATGCACACACCTCTATCTTGTTTAAAAACAATTCTTTCTTTCTAAGTGCTTTCAAAATTCTTTTTGTAAAACTTTTTTATTAAAATCTTTTATTTCCCTTAGTTTGAGTTCAGATACACCCGGAAGTGTATCCGAATCCCTCAAACCAGGGCTCTGATACCAACTTGAAACGACCCAAAAACACGACCCAAAAATTTTCGTTTTTCCATATAATCAAAACCATAATATAAGTATCATAACATAAACACATGCGATGTATCCCCAAAACATAATAAAGTATTGTGCGGAAAACTGTATCATACTACATTAACTCAAAACATCAAGAGACATCCCCGGGATAAAAGTCATGTTGCGGTGTGTGCGATGCTGTCACCCCGAGCTCTTCCCTTTGCTTGCGGAAGCACCTGAAACCAAAACTGAAACTGTAAGCATGAAGCTTAGTGAGCTCCCCCAAACTACCACATACCATACAATAACATATAAACACATATTGGGCCTTGCCCACTGCATCGGACCGAAGTCCGGAACTGACTGGGACCTTGTCCCCTGCATCGGACCGGAGTCCGGAACTACTGCATCGGACCGAAGTCCGGAACTGACTGCATCAGACCGAAGTCCGGAACTGACTGGGACCTTGTCCCCTGCATCGGACCGAAGTCCGGAACTGACTGGGACCTTGTCCCCTGCATCGGACCGAAGTCCGGAACTAACTGCATCGGACCGAAGTCCGGAACTGTCTGACTGAACATGGTATGGCATAACACATATACGACATGCTACATCGGGCCATGACCCGGAACACATAATACTTAACACATAAAACATAGCACACAAATCCTGTTCGAACCACGAAGGCATCGAACATACTAACTGCTGCATCGGACCTAAATCCGGAAACTACTGCTAACTGAACGGGTCGGCATTGTGGCCTTAGACCCGTTCCTACTGGAAGGAAACTCACCTTGTAGGCTGGCTGCTGAGTGTGTGGCTCGGAAAGCTAACGGCGGCTGCTCCTGAATCTCCTCGGCTACAAGTCCATAAACACACTCAATCAAATACTAAACACTGCGCTTGGGGTAAAATGACTCTTTTACCCTTGGTCAAAGTCAACTCTCTGTTGGGCTGACTCGCCGAGTTGGCCACCCAACTCGCCGAGTCCTACTCTCACTTTTCACTTCTGCTCACTGCTACTCGTCGAGTCTGGCATCGACTCGACGAGTACCCTCTTGATCAAAGAACTCAGACAATCTTCATCCGACTCGTCGAGTCGTATGAACAGACTCGACGAGTTGTTCTTGATTCCCAAGAAGATTGCCTTGGACTCGCCGAGTTGTATGAACAAACTCGCCGAGTCCCTCCATCACTGTGTTCACCCTCAACTCGCTGAGTCCACTCTCTAACTCACCTCTTCCACTCGACACTGATAAAACTGAAGGACTCGGGACTCGCGACCCGACTCGTCGACTCGTTCTTCCGACTCGCCGAGTCGCCGCCATGCAACTGATTTTTACTTGATTTTGTTTGAACCCAATGCATACAATTGATAGATCTGAGTCCAATAAGCTGTTTTACCACGTAAAGTTTCCAACTTTACGTGCACAACCTCATGAATAAGGGAAATAAGGCTAAAAGATGCATAAAATGGATAGATCTATGGTTATCATGCAATATAACTTCAAAAAGACAGTAGATCTGGGCTCTACAACACCCCAACATTCAGATCCATAGATATATCGACTTAATAAGACGTTCATGCAAGTGTAAGGCTTGAAACAAGCACCAACTAGCTCTTAGGAGAGCTCTAATGGAAGTTTAAAGCATAAATTAAGATGGAACTCCTAAAATACCTCAATAAACTCTGATTTGGCCTTAAATCTTTGCACTCCAACCCCTCTCCTTGCTTCTTCCTTCTTCTCCTTCTTCACACCTTCACAAAGAGGTCACCAAACACAAATAAGCTCTTCAATGGAGGTTTGGGGCTCTAACACTGTGTTCTCAGGGTGAGGGAGGCGAGAATGGGGGCTATAAGGTAGTATAAATAGTGGGCAACCCGGGGATTTTAGGGTTTCACCCAGACAGATGGACTCGCCAAGTCGGGGATATGGACTCGTCGAGTCCCCGGCTCACGCGTGCCCACAGACGCGACCCGACTCGGCGAGTCAGGCTAGAACTCGCCGAGTCCCTCTAGAAAACTCACTATAATTACCAATAAATCAACATACCGGGAACGGGTCGTTACAGTATGTATATGTGTCCATCTTAGGCACTACAAAAATTATACTTTTCATAACAAGCGAGCATTTCACCTAGGGATTTCTATACAAGCGAGACATACTTTTAGAAAACTATAATAGGTATAGTTTTACAAGAACATCACGAACTTTTACATACTAGAAATACTATTTCAAGGAGATACATTCATATACAAGAACAAACGAACATTTTCATATGTACTTCAAATAGTTTTCACAAACGTTTTTACATGTTAAAACACTTTTAGAAACTGTCTTACAAACTGTATGTTTCCTTTGTGAATATGTTATAGTTGTGCATCAAACAAAGGTTTTCTTACACTTAAACTGTCTTGTCAACTATTTTCGAATCGTTTTATAAACTGACATCAAGTCACAAATTCTTTATTAAACTTTTCAACGGTTTTACAAAACTTAATTCTTTTATGCTTTTATATTATAAATTGCATGCCTCTATATATATAGTTATATAAGAAATGATTAAAAGACTTAGGAAGGCTATCCATCCTGTTTCCTTTTCCTCAATTTGGATGTGGTCTGGTGGGATATCGGGTAACCGTCCGAAGGTCGTTTAAATATTAGTTATATATCATGTGTACATATATAGTTATAAATGTTCCATCAGTTAATTCTGTTCTGACGCTCTTAGGTAGCAAGGGTGTATAAACCTACTTGGACACTCATCGATTACATTCTAGTAAACTATTATAGGAATAGTTTAGGGGATACAAAACATTATCCCTATTACAAGAAATTACACCAGAGTCAGTTCATTCATGAGTCTAGACTACATGCTATATGAAGGGATACTCTTACAGAGATTCCTCTTACATGGATATATTTATAGGGATACTCTTACATAGATACGCTTACATGAGTACGTTTACATGAATACTTTTACATGAATACTTTTATATGAATACTTTTACATAGATATTATATGGCAAATTACTATTACATATTATATGTCTAGATACTGTTATATAGTTCTCCTTTCTATCTTTACCTTGTGATACAATCACATCATCGATGAGATAGATTGGACTTTATATCCTAGTACCAAAGGATACTTTACGGGATTAACCATTCCTAGAATCTCTTTTAGCTACAAAGGTAAATGCACATCCACGGATGTCTTCGGTTGATACCATTACAGGTATACTTTAATTGACTAACTATCCCTACACCCAGCTGTTAGCAACAAAGGTAAATGTACATCTACGGATGTCTAAAGTTAACAATGTTAGTTATCCTAGTATAAAGGGATAATACGTAAGTTAGTTATATTATTACCATTATCTTGTGACTCATCCACATAACCAATGAGGTGAATTGTATTTGAGCATCCTAGTACCACAGGATACAATTTCTTATATTAATAATAATTGTCGAACAGTCGGGTCTTGGTTGAAGACAACTTCAAAACAATCGGGTCTTGGTAGAAGATTTCATCTATACTAATAGGAATCATAGGGATTTCTAGGGTTTACCAAACGGTATTGATTACTTACAAACATTTTCACACTTATACGTACTTTCTTTCAGAACAATATCAAGTCTTTCATTACAAGTTTTACAAATCAAAAACACATTAATACTTATGAATTCACCAGCTTTTTGGCTGATACTCGCTTTCAAAATAACTTGTATTCTCAGGTCGCAAATAGACATGTACGACGAACAGGTTTTTGGTGAAGACGGAGCAGTCCAGACTTGTCTTATTTTCTAATTATTCATTTTATTGTTGTATATTATGAAAGAACACACTTGTAATTAAAATTATACCATTAATGAAATGGATGATGTTGTTGCTTGTTTACTACTTTACATTGTTGTGATACATTACATGATGTCCTCCGCCCCAGAACGTTTCCGCCGTTCTCGGTTTTGGGGTGTGACAGATTGGTATCAGAGCATTGTTTATAGCGAATTAAGTATATCAACCCATAAAAGATATACTAACTATAACTACAATGGGATTAAAAATAATCTGACCAAGAGTTTATACTTTTAAATAATAAAATATTTAATTAAGTATACGTGCCTGCATTCATACTAAAATCAGTGTCACAATGACAAGAACAAAAGTAGTACGATTGTTGAATATCACAAGTAAGTTTGGGGATGTATGGTCAATCCTGGGAATGGCATAGCCTGATCAACTATGTTGGTCCGAGGAGCGGTTAGCATATGCCCAAGAATGGTTGTGATGTGGCAACAAGTCTAAAAACTTACCAACACTACCACAATAAGAACATTATAACAGAACCTAAGTCTAAAATACTATAGGAGTATTTTGTGTTACTATAATTACTTGCGTGAGAACTAAAAAGGATCTTCATTACTAAGTTGATAGTTGCTAAGTGGATATACTAAGGTTATCTGTAACTAGGATGTCATAGACTTAGAATCTGTGAAATTCTGCTTTACCCCGGTTCCTTGTGAATTTGGAGTTGAGTTCACTTATTCAAAAGCCTATCCTGTTTTGATTACATATAACTGGTATGCACTTTATAAATAATGATGTAACTAATGGAGGTTATTTAATAATTATCTAGATAGTTCGTCTAATAATTATTTCTTTACCTAAATTCTCGTATAGATAACATGGCTGGACTCCATCCCCACGACAACCCGTACTTCCTGATCAAAGGCAGTGCTGGATGGTTCAGAGAAGAACCAGAGAATGATCATCCACTCCCTTTTGAATGATCACCATGCTGAAGACCTTTCGGATGATGATAACTCCGAACTCGAGGATGAGAACCTACCCCCAGTAGCTCCCAATTCAAACCCTAACCCTCATCCAACTCTTCATGGCCCGACGCCTCCTTGGGTAGAATGCTTGGAAACATGGAGTGAAGAGCAAGATCAACCTATGCCATTTAATGGATACCGAAGCTTCAACCACTCAAGTGAAGGAATATTAGCAGATAGAGTTCTACAAATCATAATCCGTAGAGTTTCCCGAAATGAAATTCAGGGCAGGACGACTTTTCAACGTATCGAAGAGGTTAATGCCAATGCAAGAATGCAAACAATTCGCACCAATCACCTTGATCACCAGTGAGAGATCTGAGAGAAACCATGAGACCCTGCTGCATGCACTAGCTGAAACCTGAGCCGAAGTCATAGAGCTCCAAGTACGCGAGAGGGTGTACGAGAGATAGCTGCTTGATATGAAATGTCAACTAACCGAACTAAGGGTTCACCATAGGGGTGACCGTTGCCAGTAGGAGATACCTTACTTCCTTCTTTGTTTTAAAGAACTTTGTTCCTGTCTATGTTCTGTGTAGTACTTTTTATGTGACTACCTTGTACTATAAGTACTTTTAGTTAAGTCTTTATGCTGTCAAAGACTTTTCTACTCCGAATATGATGTATGACCTACAACAAGGTCAATTTCCCCAAACCTATTACATCTTAAACATCAATGATATCGAAAGTCGGCTAACTTCTGTGTTACTCTTTGTTTAAATACCTTCATTTTACTACCGTTGGAGTCTATCTGAAACCCCATCTAGTCAAGTTATTGGACTATGGTAATTTAACTCCAAAACCATTTTCAAGCCTCTTTTAAAGGTTGGATCATATTATCCACCAACCTATAATACCTCAGCTTGAACGACAAACATTTAAAGACCATTCTACAAACATACTTCTACTCTGAACTAGGACTGCATTATAGGGATGTAGGTCAAACTATCATGAACATACTACCAATCCGTACTAGGACTGCATCATAAGGATGTAGGTCAAACTTTCGAGAACATAGTCTTACTCTTTACTTGAACAATCGAAGTACATCTAGAGTCAACCAGAATCGCTCACAAAATCTTTATTTTTCGTGTTACAGAATCATGTCGTCATCCGGAAACAATCAGCCGAGAAACGAAACCCCTATCCTCCATATCAATGCCGCTACATTACAAGCTGCAGGAGCAGCTGTTGTAACAAATTTCCTTACACACATCAACTCAGGCAACACAAGCAAGACCGAAAAAGGAGTCGAGAGTTTCGATGGTAGTACCAAACCGGGAAACCAACAAATGGCAACAGTCATAGACTTGCGAAGCCATAAGACCGAAAGGAAGAGACGATATCGTCAAGCCCTAAAGGAGCGCAAGAGATCTCAAGGACTTGCCATGCCACAGCAACACGTGGCAACTCCTGCAGAACGCTTTAGGAAGCAATTTCCAAGGTGGTGTAATGAGGAAGGAACTCGTGTCCACATAACATTGGCTAAACACCTCACTCCCTCCACCAAGGCAAGTACTAGCCAGTCATGCCACCAATGCGGGGAGATAGGGCACCTCAAGAAGGATTGCCCTATAACAAAGAACTCTGGCGCAGACGGTAGGATTCTCAGGATCACAGCTGCAGGAGAACCTACCTCGAACCCACGTTAATGTAATTTATGCGTTTCGTTGTAACATACTTATAAACCATCCAAAACTAGTGCAACCAGAGTCTTATCTTTTGCGGGATCCCGTCGGTATAAGGATGCTCGTGCTGCGTATACTTGCCTTTTGTAGTATACCATATACGCAACAATAGTCTTGTAGTAGTCTAAAGTATTGTAACTTTGTTGATGGTTTCACGGTTGTGTTTTGTCTGTAAACATCTTATGTTCAAATCTAATGTCTTTAAGTTTCCTTATGATTCCGACATTATCATACGACTTGATTCAATTTGATCCTCACAAAAACAGCTTCATACGTACATCTCTTTCTTCGAAATCGCCTTTCCAGCGAAGCCATCATATCTGAACACCAAGTACTCATGAATGGAGTACCTCATAGTTCTTTTCCTTTCCAAAGAAATCCCCAAAGTACCAGTCGTACAGTACGTCAAGTTCAAATCCAAAGATCCATACGATTGATTTGTCGCTGATGAATGTATACATAGGGGTGATATATAATCAAGGTTTTGACTTCATAATCAGTATGAATTGGTTGTGTTCTTATGCAAGAGGAAAGGTCACTGCCTATACCTCAAGACAGCTTAAGACACAGGAAGTTAACTATACAACACATGATCTTGAGTCAAGAGCAGTGATAACTGCTCAGAAGATCTGGAGACACTACTTGTAGGGTACAAGGTGTACTAATTTCACAGTCCACAAGACATCCAACATACATTCGACCAAGAAGAGTTATCACACCAGTAAGGCAAACGAAAGAAACAAAGTCGTTCCCCGATAGTGAAAGGTTTGCTGGAAGGCCATGCGAGGATCTTAATTCACTTAGGAATGCAAAGATCAAATAAAACTTCTACTCATAGTGTAGTATCAATTCTGCTTAAACTCTAATTTCGGGACGAAATTTCCTCTAACGGGGGGATGATGTGACAACCCGATATTTCGAAGCAATGAAATGTAACACCAGTCACATATAGGTAAAAAATTAACGTTCCTAAAATCTTATTTGGGTTAAATAAAGTGGTAGGAATCGTATCAAGGTTTTCGTGCATATAAAGAACACTAAAATCCGAATTATAACGAAGAAGTTATGACCAATCTAAGATTCGCCGCGAAAATTGGCAACACTGATAGACGTAAAACGCGAAGTTTCAATTCAATGATTTTTAGCCTTAGGTATCTAAATGAAAGTTTTAGATATCATTAAACCGTACACATACATAAAAGAACGTTCGAATCTGACTTCGTATGAGGAAGTTACGATTTTTCGAAGTTTCAGACATAGCAGTAGACAGCTAAAAACTCGAAATCAAGATCGAGCGGATTTTTGCCAACATGACCTAAACGAGAATCGAAGATCTCATCAATGGTATTACAACGGTAAAAAGTCTGGCGAAAACAAACAGCGGATGAAGGAGTAATGAAATTTTAACGGGCTTTTCCTGTCCCGGCCTATTAAAAATATAATATTAAAAATAAAGTCAAAATTAGCCGACGAAGTCTAAACGAAAGTTGTAGATCGTAGTCTCACCTACGCGTGGATATAAAGAACGTCGAAAACGGAGTCGTATGAAGAAAATATGAATTTTTGAAGTTTACTAAATAATTAAAATATAAATTAAATTCAAAATCCGGTATTATCCGAAGGGGGAGTCATCGGACCAATCCAGGTTAAGCCCAACGTACCCTCGTACGCCCAGTGTACTCGGATGCTAGTTTCCGGTTCGTCCACGTTGCTCTGATGCTTCGACCGAGGATGCGGTCATCCATGACGTCGCGTACGCCCCGCGTACGCGAGGCTTTCAGCCTCTATAAGAAGGATGCGAGGGTGCCGGCCAT
This sequence comes from Lactuca saligna, assembly GCF_052625555.1. Classification (NCBI taxonomy): domain Eukaryota; kingdom Viridiplantae; phylum Streptophyta; class Magnoliopsida; order Asterales; family Asteraceae; genus Lactuca; species Lactuca saligna. The sequence goes on from NC_136423.1 coordinate 178,043,995, forward strand.
ATTTGCTAATTTCCTTCCCTTCTCGCGCTGAAGCTCTGCGTTTCAACCCTCGGAGCCACCCCAAAGTCCCGGTTTACATATCCAAGCTCAGAATGAAGTTCTACGCTCCCGAGATTCCCGAGAATCTTGAGAAATCTGCTCTCTCGAGTAGAAGTTCTGCTCAGTTTTCATCGCGCTTTCTTCAATCAATCATGTGAGTTCATACCCCTATAATTCACACTTTTAACTGTTTTATGAGTACTTTTATATGCTTTTAAGGGGGGAATACAAGTAAAACACTCGATTAATATTGTGTGTTATATAAACTTTCACTATACGCGTTTTATCAACGGAATCATATGTGATTTATAACTATTATAGGGAAACTTTCGTATGCAAAATATATCACGATAACATCATATCTTTTTAAATGAAAAATGTTGTTATATATGTATAAATCAAACACTCTGCTTATACTGTATGTATATGTGTCCATCTTAGGCACTACAAAATTATACTTTTCATAACAAGCGAGCATTTCACCTAGGGATTTCTATACAAGCGAGACACACTTTTAGAAAACTATAATAGGTATAGTTTTACGAGAACATCACGAACTTTTACATACTAGAAATACTATTTCAAGGAGATACATTCATATACAAGAACAAACGCACATTTTCATATGTACTTCAAATAGTTTTCACAAACGTTTTTACATGTTAAAACACTTTTAGAAACTGTCTTACAAACTGTATGTTTCCTTTTTGAATATGCTATAGTTGTGCATCAAACAAAGGTTTTCTTACACTTAAACTGTCTTGTCAATTGTTTTCGAATCGTTTTATAAACTGACATCAAGTCACAAATTCTTTATTAAACTTTTCAACGGTTTTAGAAAACTTCTTTTATGCTTTTATATTATAAATTTCATGCCTCTATATGTATAGTTATATAAGAAATGATTAAAAGACTTAGGAAGGCTATCCACCCTGTTTCCTTTTCCTCGATTTGGATGTGGTCTGGTGGGATATCGGGTACCCGTCCGAAGGTCGTTTAAATATTAGTTATGTATCATGTGTACATATATAGTTATAAATGTTCCATCAGTTAATTCTATTCTGACGCTCTTGGGTAGCAAGGGTGTATAAACCTACTTGGACACTCATCGATTACATTCTAGTAAACTATTATAGGAATAGTTTAGGGGATACAAAACATTATCCCTATTACAAGAAATTACACCAGAGTTAGTTCATTCATGAGTCTAGACTACATGCTATATGAAGGGATACTCTTACAGAGATTCCTCTTACATGGATATATTTATAGGGATACTCTTACATAGATACGCTTACATGAGTACGTTTACATGAATACTTTTACATGAATACTTTTACAGGAATACTTATACATGAATACTTTTACATAGATATTATATGGCAAATTACTATTACATATTATACGTCAAGATACTGTTATATAGTTCTCCTTTCTATCTTTACCTTGTGATACAATCACATCATCGACGAGATAGATTGGACTTTATATCCTAGTACCAAAGGATACTTTACGGGATTAACCATTCATAGAATCTCTGTTAGCTACAGAGGTAAATGCACATCCACGGATGTCTTCGGTTGATACCATTACAGGTATACTTTAAGGGACTAACTATTCTTACACCCAGCTGTTAGCAACAGAGGTAAATGTACATCTACGGATGTCTAAAGTTAACATTGTTAGTTATACTAGTATAAAGGGATAATACGTAAGTTAGTTATATTATTACCATTATCTTGTAACTCATCCACATAACCAATGAGGTGAATTGTATTTGAGCATCCTAGTACCACAGGATACAATTTCTTATATTAATAATAATTGTCGAACAGTCAGGTCTTGGTAGAAGACTACTTTCAAAACAATCGGGTCTTGGTAGAAGACTACTTTCAAAACAACTAGGTCTTGGTAGAAGATTTCATCTATACTAATAGGAATCATAGGGATTTCTAGGGTTTACCAAATGGTATCAATTACTTACAAACATTTCCACACTTATACGTATTTTCTTTCAGAACAATATCAAGTCTTTCATTACAAGTTTTACAAATCAAAAACACATTAATACTTATGAATTCACCAGCTTTTTGGCTGATACTCGCTTTCAAAATAACTTGTATTCTCAGGTCGCAAATATACAGGTATGACGACCAGGTTTTTGGTGAAGACGGAGCAATCCAGACTTGTGTTATTTTCTGATTATTCATTTTATTGTTGTATATTATGAAAGAACACATTTGTAATTAAAATTATACTATTAATGAAATGGATGATGTTGTTTCTTGTTTACTACTTTACATTGTTGTGATACATTACATGATGTCCTCCGCCCAGAACATTTCCGCCGTTCTCGGTTTTCGGGTGTGACAGATGGTAACCACACCCGGTATCGAGGACCCAATAAATAGCATAAGATGAATCACTAGATTTAATTGTATATATACTTGCAAAAGACGGATTGATCTTTCCTTCCTTGATAGCTTGCAGGTACTCTGGGCAGCTTCTCTTCCAATGCCCTATTTTGTGGCAATGGTGGCACTCTGCCTCCTTTGGGTTAGAAGTAGGCTTAGCGGGATCAACTTTTATCCCACTAGAAGAGGAACCATCTCAGGACTTTCCCTTGCGGTGGCTCTTAGACGGAGCCTTCCTCTTCTTGCCTCTTCCTTGCCCAATGGCCAAAACAGGAGCAGCGGGTGGATTGGGAGTAGGTGCAACGGACTTGTCCTTGAGATTGCTCTCAGCAACCCTAAGGAGACCTTGGATCTTACTTAGGGTGACCTCTTCTTTGTTCATGTGGTAGGTCATCCTAAATTGGTTGTAACACGGAGGCAATGAGTGAAGCACCATGTCGATTGCTAAGTCTTCCCCAAAGTCAACATTTAACTTGCGAAGACGATCGACATACCTTTTCATCTTTTTCAGGTGCACAATAAGAGATTCTCCATGACCCATTTTGGCGGAAATCATGTTAGTGAAAATCTCGTAACGCTCTTGTCTCGCATTTTTATGGTATCTCTCCAACAAATCTTGGTGCATTTCGTACGGATACATGTCCTCGTATGACTTTTGGAATTCGGAGTTCATAGTGGCTATCATGACGCAATGAACCTTCGTTGCATCACGCTCATGAGTTTCAAAGGCGGTGATTTCAGCTGGAGTAGCGATTTCAGGATTGACCTTCTCATTATCATCGAGGACATACTCCTTGTTCTCATAGCGAGCAATCGTGCGAATGTATCTTATCCATTCGCTAAAGTTCGTTCCATCGAACGTCACCTTTTGGCAAAGGCTCATCAATGTGAATGAGCTTGCAACAGCGTTCTTCGCGTTCGACATCTACAAATAGAAAGGACAAAGATAGATTAGAATATGGATCCCTAATTATCACCCAATAAGAAAATTAGGGCTAGGATCCAACAACAATATTTACACATTAGAAAAGGGATGTCGTAATCTAATATGCAAACAATTTGAAGGTAAGTGAATGACGATTCACTAATTCTCCACCATGAGAAACATAACTCTAAGTCCTAAATGTTTTGAGAATTCCTAGGTTCGGATGAGATTCATTGAAACTTTTCAATGGCATGTTTAAATCTCGATATGCCCCTCTCGTTTGTGACTGTAATACCGAGGATCACAAAGCAGGTGTGAATTACCATGCAAATTCACATGGTGCCTTCATTGTAACGATCACCTATTCGATGTGCCGGTAAACCACACACGCTCCATCGAACTATGATAAACAATGAATCACCCTTTGCCACCTTCGCTTAGAGCCAATTAGTGTGCCGGTAAACCACACACGCTCCACTAACTTCTTAGCAAGGTGCAAAGTGTAATTTCATGGGATTGCATCAATTCACTTTTCCTAAAGTAACTAGGATTGGGAAAAAATTTTAAAACTTGTAGTTACTTTGTATTTCATATTATACTTTTAATGAGAGGATGAGGTTGCCCTATCCTACCCGTTCGGCTAACGACCCTCCACCGATAAAGCAAGCGGTGGGTGTGAGTGTACACCCATTAAGCGTCATTTTATAGGCAACAACCTTATACCCACCTTATAGTCCAACTTCGTGAATGAGGCCTACTAACGGTAAGACTAGCATATTAATTATACATATATATATATATATATATATATATATATATATATATATTAAACTTGTAATAATATAATAGTATAGGGTGTATTTTAAACATTTCAAAAATACTAGGTTTTTAATCTCCAATTTAAAATTTTTGAAATTTAATACCATTTAAATTAAAATTTTAAATATTAAAACTCTTGATTTAATAATTATCACAAATTGAACTCTTAATTTAAATTATTAAATCATAAGGGTTTATCTAAATCATGAGGATAATTACCATTTAAACAATTCACTTATCATAATCCTTTTATCCCTCTAAATTTCGAAAATAATGGGATGGGATAATTCAAAATCTTTAATTACCATATTTAACCATTAAAAGATAATTACAAGATATGAGATTATCCAAATCCCTAAAATTTAGGATCTTATCTTGGGGAAGGAGGAAAATCTCGAAATCTAAGGGTTTGCAAACCCTAGATTTTGAAATCTTGGATTAAAAGGAAAGGATTCAAAAACCCTTTCAAGATTTTCGCAAATTAGGGTTAGGAAACCCTAATCTCGAAATCTATGGCCTCCTAGGATTTATTGGCTATAAACCCTAATTTGTCAAGTTCATACAATTGAATAATACTAATTGAAAACAAGTTAACCAAAGGCTCTGATACCACTGATGGGTTTTATACAAACAATCCTATGTGTCCATGCAACCCTAATTCGGATCTATGTTTTGCTATTAGATACACAACATTATGAACACAAGAATAAAACCCTAATGTAGCATGCTATTTTCGAAATTAATATACAAGGTTAGATTACATACCTCTTGTTCTTATATTGCAATAACAACTTAAATCTTCAAACCCTAAGTCTTGAAAGCAAGCACCACAAGTGTAGTGCCTCTAATGGCTCACAAACACCACAAGCAATTGGAGAGGCTATAGAGAGAGAAGGGATGAGGTAGAAATCGTCCTTAGATGCTCTAGGGATCAAGTGGACGAAATTCTAAGGCCTTAGGGGTCTTTATATAGGGTTGGGATTAGGGTTTCAGTCCTTATCATTTGTAACGCCTGTGTTTCTGGGCTTGCCATTTTTAGCAATGTAATAGTCTAGGTTAACCTTTGTAACCCGTCTTGAAATAATAGAAGTGTATTATTTGAGTATTATGTGTTTTGTGCTTAATTGCTTAATTATGTGGTTTGATTAATTAAGAATAAAAATAAGCGTCAAAATTTAAGTGTATAATAAACTTGATATCTTTAGATAATGTTGTAGTAGTTAAAACAAGGTTTCCGAAGATATAAAGAATGCCGAAATCCGAGTTATAACGAGGAAGTTATGACCTGTCGAAGTTTCGCGACAGAACCGACAACGCTGATTAACGTAAAAAGTGAAATTTACGTTAGAGCGATATTTAGCCTTAGTGATCTAAACGAGAATCGAAGATCTCGTTGTTAGTATCAAAGCGATAAAAAGTTAGGCGAGAACGGACGTCAAACGAAGAAGTTATCAATTTATAACGAAATTTTCTGTCCCGGCCTATTAAAAATAAATAATAAAAATAAACTCAAAATTAGCCGATGGAGTCTAAACGAAAGTTGTAGAGCGTAGTCTCACCTTCGCGTGGATATAAAGAACGTCGAAAACGGAGTTCGTATGAAGGAAATATGAATTTTCGAAGTTTATTAAACAATTTATAATTAAATTTAATTATTAAATATCGGCCTTATCCGAAGACGAGTCACCGGACTCATCCGGAGTACGCCCAGCGTACTCGAGTATGCCCCGCATACTCGAGTACGCCCCGCGTACAACCAGAGTGTCGACACTTCGGATGACGCATGCAGTGACGCATTTCCGGGCCTGTGCGCCCCGCGTACAGGCGTACGCCCCGTGTACGAGGAGGTTCCAGCCTCCTATAAATTGGATGCGAGGGGTCCGGGTTTAATTGCTAATTTCCTCTCGTTTTTGTGCCGAAGCTCTGCGTTTTTACCCCCGAAGCCATCCCGAAGCCCCGGTAATATTCCCGAATCCCGAGATCCCGAAGATCCCGAGAAGTGCGGTTTCCGAGCCGAAGCTCTGCCCGCGAGAAGTTCGATTTTTGTAGAGATCTTCCAGATCTGCTGAGGATTACTACTTTTGCAAGTCATAGTGTTGTCCGATCATCTTTTGATCAAGTGAGTGTATACTACCTTTCATAAACGCAATAATAATACAAGTATGGTTTGAATGTATTAAGTATATTGTTGTTTATACGTGTGGATGCGTTGTTACTTTCTCCTAACGTATAACTATGAAGTATTTTATACGAGATACGTGTTATGTGTATATTTTGTTGTTATGTGTGTGAATGTATATTCACTTTCTTCTATCTTATAGATATGATTATTTCTATATGAAATACGTGTTATGTGTGTGTGCCTCATCTGTTATATGGAAAATGTATTGATCAAGCATGCTATACAGGTTTTGAAAATATGTATAAAAATGTATGTTTTTATCTACTAATATGTTGGGTAGAACATGGGTAGATAGTTGGTGTGTAATAAACAGATGAGAGGCCTCGTTGTTGTTTTGATCCAGTCATCTAGCGGAATTTAGATGACGACCACAGACTTTTCTAGACAGTCTAGTGGAACGCTACCAGGCTCATAACCTGTAGGTGTTAATGAACTTGGGTGTTCATTCGCTGTATTCCATCTCCCTCATGGTTGCCTTATTTGACTTATATTGCTGAGGAACCCCCGCAGCATGTGTTGTCACCCCGATGAAAATATTCTTAGATTAGGTCCCTTGTGTTAGTTATTTTAGGGACGTAAAGTGAGAATAACGGGAATGGGTAACTAGGTTATTATTGGTTGATAATAATTAATTTAATTATTTATTGTGGGTTGAAAACCCTATATGCTCACCAGGCTCCCAAGCATGACCCACTCAGTTTTATTTGTATTACAGGAAGTGGCGCAAGGGTGTAAGATGGACAAACCATCAAGTTGTTTTGTTTACAAGTCTGTATATGTAAATATTTGTTGAATGACTTGTAATGTTATCGTTTATGCTTGTTGGTCTATATCGGAACATGACACCCCGAGTTTTGATTATATAATGAAAAAAATACATTTCTTTTATGAAATGCTTTGGTAAACACTGTTTTATCATGTTTTGTTTTTGGGAACAAATTCCGCAACTCTTTCAAATCAAAACGATTTACTCTGAATTTATTTTAAAAGCATAAATGAAAATCGGTCTTTTATGGTCGTGATTTTGGGGGATGTCACATCATTATCCAGTTACTTGCCCACCAAGCAACCACAAGATAAGCCTTGAAAACCCTTATCTCTTGGACCTTGGACGATTTTAAGGATATCCTTATCCTTGAATTCGTCCATCCTTTACAAGGATAACTATTGCCCTATTTTGCAACTATCACATAATTACAATTCAGCCCCTCTAGTTTAATTAATTACACTTGATCACAAAATTAATTCCTAATTAATTATTGACCAATATTAATTAAACAAATATGATTTCTCCTTTAATATATTATTCTTATAACATATTAATAAATCATAATAACCTCTTTCTCTATTTATTTCTCTAGTCAAGTTGCTTTGGTGAAGGCAACCCAAAAGGACCATGCACAACCGGGTCAAGTACTTGCCTAATATAGTTGCAGCCTTAGACACTATTCCAACAAATTAGTTATGCAGATGCTGGATATTTATATGGTTCACACAAAGCTCGATCCCAAACAGGTTATTTATTCACTTGTGGAGGGAATGTAATTTCTTGTCATTTTGTTAAACAAAATTTAGTTGCTACTCATTCTAACCATGCAGAGATTATAGCAATTTATAAGGCAAGTCATGAATGTATTTGGTTAGTAAATTCAACTCAATACATTTGCAAGAATTATGGTCTAACTTCTAACAGGGATGTTCCAACCATACTATATGAAGATAATACAACTTGTATAGCTCCATTGAGGGAATGATTTATCAAAGGAGACGGAACCAAGCATATATCACCAAAGTTTTTTTTCACTCATGATCTTCAAAAAGAGTGTGGCATCAACATCTAGAAAATTCAATCCAGTAACAACTTTCCTGATTGGTTTACTAAAGGACTTCCTACATCGAAATTTGAAAAGATGGTACGAAACATTGTTATGTGGTGCTTCAAGAAAATAAAGTGATGTGCTAATCAGGGGGAGTTGGAAACAGATTATACTCTTTTGCTTAACTATGTTTTTCCCACTGGGTTTTCTTAGCAAGGTTTTTAATGAGGCAATTGTTTCTAATATCTATTTTAATCATGTACTCTTTTTCCTTAATAAAGAGTTTTTCCCATGAGGTTTTACCGATTAAGGTTTTAACGAGGCATGATACAATCGTCATTCAAAGGGGAGTGTTATGAATTATTATTTAGTGAATGACTATTGGATTCTCCATATTCCCCCATTACTCTCCATAATTAGTGAACATTATAGCAAACATTATTATGAGTTTTATGAGTATAGTTAGGCACCACTATAATGAGCATTCATATCGTACAACACCTTTCATCTTCTTTGTCTAATATAAATAGTGAATATTATGTATTGTAAAGTTTGAAGATTTCATCACAAATATTGGAATAAAAGTTCTATCTACTCTCATGTCTTTGTTTACTCTATAATTTATCTTGTTATTTGATCATATTTTAGAACACGAACAAGTTTTTTTTGTTAATGTTCGTTTGTTTAACAAATTATATTGTTCATGTTCGTGAACATGTTAAACAAACATAAATGAATGAAGATAAACAAACATAATTGAATATATATGAACATATAATATAATAATGTAATAAAAAACTATTGAACATCACACAGAAATTAAAATGGATGAGACTATTGTTCGTGTTCGTTCGTTTAACTAAACGAGCAAGGTTTGTGTTAATGTTTGTATATTTATTAAATAAATGAACATAAATGAATTTTCCGTTGAACGATTCACAAATAGTTTGATGAACGTTCGGTTCGTTTACGTTTTTACCAACATATATACTCATATACCCACAAACCCAAATGGATTTACTAAGGGAATAAGATTTGTTAAGGTAATTAACTTTTTGGGTTTTTCACATATAGGTAACTTTTTTTTGTACACATCCAGGTAAAAAACTTTTTGAAACTATTCACATATGACCATTATGACCTGCTGTAGCAGGTTACATCCAGCTACAACAGGTCATAATGGTTATATGTGAACCGCTTCATCAAGTTTGTTACCTAGATGTGTATAAAAAAAATAGTTACCTAAATATGAACAAAACCAAAAGTAAGAGTAAATTACATGAATGGTCCCTATGTTATAGGGGAATTTGTGGATTTGGTCTCTAACTTATTCTTTTTAACTCGGATGGTCTCTACTGTTTATTTTTTGTTGCGTGCTTAGTTCCTGTCTTACCTAAAAAGATTATTATGCCCTTATTAATTTATTTTTTAATTAATTTTCTTATTTATTATATGTTTAAAAAAATTAATAGACCCCACATATCTGTATCTCCTCACCGTAAATCTAAAACCACATTTGAGAAATTTAATTTGGGTCCCACCGGTCACCATCCCATCTCACATCCTCTTCAACCTCTATTTTTTTTTCAATCTTTAGTGACATGGAAGTCTTCACCATCCTTTTTTTTTTGGTCCTTCAACTATGGCGAACAAACACCATAACCCACGGTCTCTTCACTTTATTGGGTTGTGGTGTTGGTTCGCCGAAGTTGAAGGACCGAAAAAAATAGATGGTGAAGACTTCGTTGTCATTAAATATGGAAAATAAATAAAAGTTTAGGATGATGAAAGATAGGATGGTGAGGAGATACAGATATGTGAAGTCTATTAGTTTTTTTAAACATATAAAAAATACACAAATAAGAAAATTAATTTAAAAAAATTAATTTAATAAGGACACACTAGTCTTTTTAGGTAAGACATGAACCAAACACAACAAAACAAAACAGTAGAGACCATCTGAATTAAATAAATAAGTTAGGGACCAAACGCATAAATTCCCCCAAACCACAGGGACCATTCGTGTAATTTACTCTTACTTTTGGTTTTGTTCATATTTGGCTAACTATTTTTCTTTTGTACACATCTAGATAACGAATTTGTTGAAAATGTTCACATGTAACCATTATGACCTACTGTAGCCAGAGGTAACCTGCTACAACAGGTCATAATGATTATATGTGAAGAGTTTCAAAAAGTTTGTTACCTAGATATGTAAAAAAAAATAGTTGCCTACATATAAACAAATCGAAAAGTTAATTATCTTAATTAATCTTATTCCCATTTCCTAATAGGGTATGATATGGGATGGATAAGACTGGATTTTAAATACAACTTGATAATTGGGTATAAGAGTGTACCTATTTATGATGCAAACAAAACTATGGATGTGCAACACATGGGATGCTCTCTATCAACTCTTCAAAAGACAATAATTTTTCTACAAGACGTCAAAAGGCTTAGCTACTAAATAGTTCCAACTATTTCTTAAGACAAAAGAAAAAGAACTCGTACAAAATGATGTAACAAATAATAAAATTCATTAATGTCTACATCAAACGAAATAAAATTCAAAATATTTGGGTTCTTTTATATAATTTATTTTTTTAGTCATATTATGTATATTTTTTAATAGATTAAAAAAGTGTTTTTGACAACATCATAGTGAGAAAGAAGTCGATTTTTTGTAGGATATGAGTGAGGACTTGATCGTTTGACTTGGATGAACAACAAAAACCTCAAAAATCCCAATTTTAGTCTGCCCCCAAAAAGGCGATTCCAAATTAAACGAAGATAGAGTGAGACTGCGTGCAAATACGTGTATCAGCCTATAGCTTAATCAAGAAATCACAGTCAGAAACTGTTTCGTTAAATTAGGAGACTCTTCTAAGATGTTCTTCAGGTATATGATCTACCCTTTAATCTACTAGTGTTTTCTTATCGACGTATTTGAATCACCACAGTTCCAGATCTGGGTTTTTAGAATCGAGGAGGTTCATGATTGGATCTTCTAGGTTCCTAACTTGCATTCCTGTATCATGCTCGTTTACCAAACTAACTGTTTCGATTCTCGAATTCACGGGCACCTATTGCACAAATTAACCACCGGAAGTATGAAAGTTTGGGTATTTACGAACTTATTCATCTATGTGATTCTGAATTTGTGTGTATTCAATTCGTAATACCGATAATAGTTATGTCACCTGTTTGGGTTGCTTGGTAATGGGTTGAAGTCAGCTCGATTCAAACTGATGTTTGAAGGCGTTTGCTAAACGATTGCATTAAAAAAAAACTTATTTTACATCTAACATTCAAAATTTCTTACATCTAGAATACATTACAGCATATACTGTCGATGGGTTCTATGTTTAATTTCTTTTGATTTATTCTATTTTGAAGGTTCCAAGCTCATTAAACTGAAGGTGGTATTCTGAGAATCAGTTATTCCCACACAGATTCATTCTACTTTGATCTTATACCTTTGAAAATGAGTTACCCCCATACAAATTCCTTCCAGTTTTCATGGTATTCTCAAATCAAGATTTGCCACCATTAATTTTAACTTTCCAGAAAGGTCTAAACATACAGTTTCTACAATGGAGCAATCAAAAAGCGACAACCATCTTCAATACAATTCCATTCAATCCGAGAGTAATGATTCTCTACCTAGATCATCTTCAGTTAAACCCGTGTTAAATTATTCCATCAGAACAGGTGAAGAATTTGCCCTAGAATTCATGCGGGACCGTGTAAACCCCAAAATGCCCTTCGTCCAGTTTCCCGCAGGTGACCCTGGTCACACATCAAACTACCTGGAACTGAAGGGCATTTTAGGAATTAGCCATACGGGATCCGAAAGTGGGTCCGAAATCCCCATGCTCAACACTATAGAAAGAACTGCAAAGGATCTTGAAAACAGTAGTTCACGAGGAGCTATTCATGATTATGCTTCTTCTTCCAGTGCTTCAGATAATTCATCAAAAATCAAGATTTTATGTAGTTTTGGTGGAAAAATATTACCACGTCCAAGTGATGGAAAGCTAAGATACGTTGGAGGAAATACGCGAATTATCCGTATAAAAAGAGATATTTTTTGGCAAGAATTACGCCAAAAAGTGATGGAAATTTATATAGAAACTTATGCGATAAAATATCAGCTTCCTGGTGAAGATCTTGATGCTTTAGTTTCTGTTTCTTCTGATGAAGATTTACAGAATATGATGGAGGAATGCAGTGTGTTAGGTATAGGCGAAGGGTCACAAAAGCTTAGATTGTTTCTATTCTCTTTGAGTGACTTGGATGATTCCAATTCCATCCATTCTAATTCCGGAGGGGATTCCGAATTCCAGTTTGTAGTTGCTGTAAACGGAATGGACATGGGGGGTTCAAGAAAGGAGTCGAGCATGCATGGTTTAATGAGATCTTCTGCTAATAATCTAAACGAGCTCGATACACAAAATGTCGATGCTCCATCTTCGATTCCCGTGTTCCCTTCCACAGGAGATAAATCCCCTGTAGAAACTCCAGCATCGGTCCCACCCCAACAGAATATAAAATCTCCTAGAGATGACTTGGAGGGAAAGTTACCTCCAAAACCTAAAGCAAATGAGGAAAAACACCATGAACAAGTACACGTGTCCTCAAAAGCTGTTACGCCTAATGAAAACGATTCGTGTGTTGTGGGTCCCGATAACTCAGGGTCTGATCTTATTGATTTGAGTTACCTTGAGCCCCCGCCAGCTGTCGTGCCACCTGTCGCACCCCCACGTGTTTATCATTCCGAGAGGATCCCACGTGGGCCCACGGAGTTTAATCGGTTGACCAAGTCAGACGATTCACTCGGTTCTCAATTCCTTGTTTCTCAATTACAATCCGATGTTGACACATCGGAATCCGTTGAAGATCCAGCTTCTCAAAACGAAGAGAATCAGGTTCAGAATCAGAATGATGGTGGTGCTGCCGCCGGTGGTGGTCATGGTCAGGCTCCGGCGGCTAGTGGTGTCACCCCCACCGGTGCTCCGGCGGCTAGTGGTGGTTCCCGGGCGGAGCATGGGGACATTCTGATTGATATAAACGACCGGTTTCCGCGTGATTTTTTATCTGATGTGTTTGCAAGGGCAATGGCGGAAGATTCACCTGGAATGGGTGTATTACCACAAGATGGAACAAATTTGAGCATGAACATTGCAAATCATGAACCTAAAAACTGGTCTTTTTTCCAGAAATTAGCAGGTGATGAATTCAGAAACAAGGATGATCATGTTTCTCTTATCGATCAAGATCATCTTGTGTTTTTATCTGGACTTCACAATATTAAAGAAGAAGCTTCTGTGGTCCATAAAGATGATCACACTTCCATTGAAGATGAAGAAAAGTCAACATCTTTGCAACCGAGTTACAATCCTTCACAGATGGAAGCCAATGAGGGGATACAGTTTGAGGATTTAGCAGAAAACATGAGAGTTCCAGATTCAGAGTATGAGGTAGCTTTTTTTTTTTTTTTTTTTTTTTATTGTTCATGTACGTTTGACTAGTTGACTTTTTTAGAATGTTCCTTCATTGCTCAATTGTATTAACATAGGTTGAAACAAGAAATGAAGCGCTACCTTCTATCGATCTTTCTTTGGGTGATCTTGATATCAGTTCTTTACAGGTATGTTGAATTAATGATGCAATATCAAAAAGCTTTAAGGTCATGAAAGATTAATGTAGTTTTGAACTTTTTTTTATATGGTTCTTGTTGCAGATTATAAGGAATGAAGATCTTGAAGAGTTAAGGGAGCTTGGATCTGGTACTTTTGGTACAGTGTACCATGGAAAGTGGAGAGGGACAGATGTCGCAATCAAGCGCATCAAGAAAAGCTGTTTTGCAGGGAGATCATCTGAACAAGAAAGACTGGTTAGCATCATATATATATATATATATATATATATATATATATATATATATATATATATATATATATAAATCATTTTGTGTGATAAATGAGGGTAAATTTTGTCATCTTGTGTTTATGTTTGTTTATATTGTAGACAATAGAGTTTTGGAGGGAAGCTGATATTCTGTCAAAGCTTCATCATCCAAATGTAATGGCATTTTATGGTGTAGTACAAGATGGGCCTGATGGGACTTTAGCTACTGTAACAGAATTCATGGTTGATGGCTCATTAAGACATGTTTTACTTCGCAAAGATAGGTAGAATTTTGCAAAAGATCAATAAATGAATCTTTTAGCTGTATAAATTTTAATAACATATCTGGTTTTATGTAATGTTTAGGCATCTTGATCACCGAAAGAGGCTTATAATCGCAATGGATGCAGCATTTGGAATGGAATATCTACACTCCAAGAACATTGTTCATTTCGATTTAAAATGTGACAATTTGTTGGTGAACATGAAAGATTCTTCTCGCCCTATATGCAAGGTCATGACATGAAAGAAATATCATGGTTTTTTGTTTCTTAATATATTTAAGCTCTTAATGTGGATAGATAGAACGACTTAATGGGTTAAGCCAAAAACCTTGTTTAACCCTTCATATATGTTCCCTTTGTGTTTTTCCTCTCACGTTAAGATTGATAGGTATTGTGGTTTGGAATGTAAGGGTAAAATGGTCATTTAGTCTCATTCAGATGGTTTATTTAGACAGACATCATTACCCATTAAGGAGTTAATAGGAAGAAGAAAATAAAAAAATTAATGAAGTTTTAATTGGATTATTATTATGCAGGTAGGTGACTTTGGACTTTCAAAAATCAAACGCAACACTTTGGTTTCAGGTGGTGTTAGAGGAACACTCCCATGGATGGCTCCAGAGCTACTAAATGGTGGCAGCAATAAAGTTTCTGAGAAGGTTTAAATCTAAATACTAAATACATTTTCAGTCAATATATATATATATATATATATATATATATATATATATATATATATATATATATATATATATATATATATATATATATATATATATATTTATTTATTTATTTATTTATTTATTTATTTTATAAAAATGTAACAGGTTGATGTTTTCTCATTTGGGATTGTGTTATGGGAGATTCTTACTCGCGAAGAGCCATATGCAAATATGCATTATGGTCAAATCATAGGTAGGCTTTGACTTGAGTATTTTTTTTTTTTAACCAAATTATTATTACTTGGTTTATAGTATTTGTAAAAGTTTATTATGTATATAATAATATTACAGGTGGTATTGTGAACAACACACTTAGACCCACAATTCCAAGTGATTGTGACCCGGAGTGGAGAAGGTTGATGGAGCAATGTTGGGCCCCGGATCCGGTTGTGAGGCCGTCTTTTACAGAAATAACAAATCAATTACGGGTCATGTCTGCTGCTTGTCAGCAACAGAGTAAAGGGCATCACAAGGCGTCCTAGTAGATTGCTTTGTTCAAACGCTTATATATATACAAACATGGTGTACTTTTATCATGCATAAACTCATATTATTACTATTATTATTATTATTGTATTTGTTTCCATTTGGATATTACATAACATACATGTCAAGACGGACGGGAGAAATGTAAAATGATGAAACAAGGACTTGCTATTGAATACTTGTTTGTGTAAATACGTGGATGCCTTTCGTATTCTCATCATCGATGATAGAGATAGAGTCCCCTTTAGTCTTATCCTATATAACAAACACGACTTTAATGATCATTAGTTTTGTGTAGAGGCATACGTCTCAATTAGAATGTTTCATGGCTCTTTGATTTTGTTTCGTTTCTTGTTAGATAGATATGCATGCTTATGTACTTTTTTCTTTTCTTATTGTTCACATCCACATTTTTCTTTGGTAGACATGATAAATCAATTGTTGTTTGATAAATTTACACTACCATCAATCTAGTAGTCTCTTTGTGGAAAACTATACAACGTATAGATGCGAAAACAATACCACCTTTCATTGGCATTTTCAGTTATAATTATGAGGTGGGTGTGTTGGGGGATGTAATAGTCACAAGGCTTGACGGAGTGGAGCTCGACATCCGATGCGGCCTCAATATACACTGTGCCGCCAACTCAACATGTCGAGTTCGGTGGACCACCTCGATGATCAGCTGTCGAGTCCTCTCTTATTTGCCTTCTTTTTCCACCTTTCTTCTCCATTCGATCTTCTTCCTTCCTTCTTTCCTTAGTCTAAGGTAGAGCTCGGTGCAGTCGACACTACTCCACTCAGCCTAACTATGATTATTACAACAAAAATACCCAAATTTTATAGGAATATGGTAATGAGAGGTAAGATATAGACAATCATACCTCCACTCTTAGATAATGTTTCTATAATTGACATCTGATATATAAAAAGAAAAGGAAACAAAAGTAAGAAAGTAAATACAATGCGAAAAGCATAAGCAAATAAAAAAAGACATTAAGATATACTACTCCACTTCCAAATATTAAGCACACACACCTTTCTATCCAATGTCACGATCCTCAGAAAGAATCAATTTTTTCATGTCTAATTTCACACTATTTGCTCACTTCCTCAGTCGTCCTCTTCTCATGCCATCAACAATGACTATCTCCACACTCCTAAGGATCGATGGTTGCCTCTTTTGGACATCTCTAAATTACCACAATAATTATTTTCTTAAATTTTTAGTAATCGAAATCACTTTTAATGTATTTCTAATTGACGCATTTTGTATCCTCTCCAACGTGTTAGCGCATGTCCACACGAGGCATTTTCGCAACTTTGTTCTTCATTTCTTGCTTTTTCTTAACCAACATATACACACATCATAGTTGGGCGGTGGGTAGCCTCATATGCACAACCCTTCTTTATAGATCATAGACAAAGAGTACTTTAAACTCTAATTTGTACTTACTCATCGATGCATACGTCTACTCCATCATTACAGTCCCGATTGAAATTGTACCAAATATATTCCGACTTACGTGTGTTGATACATAACCCCTCTGTTTTCACCGTCGTCTATCACCTATCCAACTTAACATTCAACTCAATCTTAGTCTCTGTCACAAACTTAATGTTGTCGCTAAAAAGGATACATCATGACATGATTCCCCGAATCTCATAAGAAATCCCATCCAAATTTAAAGCAATGATGTATAGCTAAGAGCTCATCCCTAATCATCATCAAAGTTATCGGCTAACTCAATATTAATAATCCACAAGTTAAAAGGTGTTTGAAATTTTCACACTATGCATGTGAGACACATTGGCATATAAAATCTTACGAATTCCAATCACTTTCTTTCAACAAAGATATAACATCCAACATAAGTATATAACTTGCATTGTCGTGTGAAGACCTCCAAGTGAACAACATAAACAATAATTTTATAAAACTTTAAACTTGGAACTACAATAGATTTGGTGCAATTGCAAGATCTCAATTGGTTCTTAATTGTGTGTATGGCATAGGAACCATCAAAGTAATTAGATTAAGACTCCCCTTGCCTTTATTAAGCAATCAATTAAACTCTTTTACATGGAATGTAGATTAATTTGTCAATCGACTCCCCTTTCGTATTACATACAACATTATGATATTATGATCATGACATGTTTTTATTCCACCTAGGTGAAAGTTGTCATTGTAAAAGACATAATTACCCTCATCAAAATATGGCATGTATTATGTATATGGAAAGTAATAAATCGGGCCAAGAAGAAAAGGAAAGTGGCCGGAGTGAGGCGGCACTAGGAGGAGCTTGGCTGCCAAGCCGCCGCCAGCATGATCGGCCTCCCTTTCCAACCAAGCAAAACATTCCCTTTCTGATCATTCCCCACTGTATACCCATCACCACCGCCTAAACTCTTCATCACCATAGCTTGCCGGTCTTTCATTCCGGTCACCACCTGAAACCCCGCCCTCCCCAACTGCCGCCGCCATTGATCAGCTCTCTCATGTCTCTCCACCCTTTCCGTTCCCTCATACGCCACTATATTCCTTATCTCCTCCGCAAAGTGATTCCTCTCAATCTTCATCCTCTCCATACTGTTTCTCCCCATTCTTGCTTCCAATGAATCAAATATCGCCGAATAATAATGTAACGATTCAAGAAATCGCCCGAGAAAAAATGGCCCGTTGTGGTTCGCGTCTTGCTCCGCCACCGTTAGCAGCGTCGGCCCTAACTTCTTGATCGCCTGAAGTATCGTTTTCAGGGAACCTCTGCTCTCCTTCACATACGTATGCAAATGGAGTATGCTGTTTACAAACAACGATTCACCTTCTTTTATTCCTAGATTCTCTCTCGTTAGCATCGCCGGAGTGGCTGGCCCTGGAATCAGTCGGAACTGTACTTCAATTCCGACGGAATTCGCTCCGGCGACCACGGATTTCATTTCCGATTCCAACTCCGCGGTTTCTCCCCGTTCTCCTAGAATTCCGGTGATCCGGATGAGTTTTGTTGATGCTAGGGTTCTTATCAATGACGGCCACTGGAGCGTGTGTTCCATTCCCAAATCGATAATGTGGATTTGATCTTTCCCTTGGGCCGCTTGAACAATGGCGTCGTTTGCCACCATGAATCCGAACGAAATGTATGGTGTCGTCTGGTGGAGGAGATGAAAAGCTTCGATCTTCTCCTCCCTCGTGACATCACCTTCTTCCCAATTGTTCGCCATTGAAATGGTACCCTTTTGAAGATGGATAAGTCTTGATTTTAACCCCATTGCAAAACAATAGGATACCCTTTGTAAGGAATCACCAAAAGGGTTAGCAGAGTGCCAAATCTGGGAGAGAATTGAATCGGCGAGTTGAGTGTCCCGGCAACCCACCGCCTCTGCACAGGCTAAGAGGAGGTGGACCAGTTGTAAACCGTCGTCGACACCATTTACGTTCACCTGATCCTGGTTGTCTACGGTGGCTGCCGGTTGTACAGACATTTCCGGCGAGGTAGCATCTTCATATGAACTGCTCATACTCATATCGATCATCATCGGAAAATCTCCATTGTCGTCAGGGATCAAGAAAGTGTCATCAAGAACAACTTCAGGGAAGAAAGAGTTATTATATGATGAGTCTTCATTGTAGATATTTTCGATGTTGAAGAAGCTGTCGACAAATTGGAACTCTTCCATGGAATCCGCAGAAGCAGGAGCCATTTCCGGTGGATAAACTTGATCATCAAGGTGATGAAGGAGCTCCCATGATGAGTTATGATCATCTGATAGGAATTGGTGGTGTTCTTCAACACGTGCTGCCTGTGAAAACCGGCGAATTGGTAGGTGTTGATGAATATTGGTGGAAGAGAACCCAAAATGGTTGAATTCTTCCATAAATTAAAGATTATTCTTTTATTGAGTTTATGGTATAAAACAGATTTGAAATATGAACTATGAAGTGTGTGTGTTTATATATAGTTAAGAACTTAAGATTATAAATGGATGAAAATCGGCAGGCAAGGCATCTGAAATATTTGTCAACCACCACCCAACACACCCAAACAAGGTAAGCTGGCTAAAAGGTTAAGGTTCAAGATTTTTGCTCGAAATGGTCAAATATGAATATGATGTAATCATGCAATAAAGATTCGATCTTTATACGAAAAAAAGATTACTTTAATGTAAAATTGCGGTGTTGTCCTTGTCCGTTTTAGATTTGAGTTTGTACCAATTTGATGTTTTCGTTTTGTAGGCTTTGTTTTTGTAAAAATGGGTCCCACAAAATGAAAAGTCGCATAAAATGGTTCAACCAATTTAGTTTAACCAAAATCATGTAAACTTGTTGGCCGAAAGTATGTAATGTTGAGTAGCTATGAGGCCAAGGCACATCAACATATGTCGCGAAATGCATTAGTGAGATGAATTTAAATGGATAGTTTCTACAAATGTCTAAATCACTTTGGTAATATGATATATGAATCCAAATTGACAGGGTAATATGAAATCCCTGAATAAAGATCCCGGGTGGGAATAAAATGGGAGATAAATTTAACAAACGTGACTCTGAAGAATGGGCGATACGAACGATCGCACATGATTCGTGTTATAAAGGGTGCCAAAGAAGGTTATATAAACATATATGTATATATGTAATTAAACAAAAATATTTAGACTAATTAAATTTAAAAGAAATAAGAAAATTAATTTTTATTTGATTATTTCATTAGACAACTAATAAAACGAAAACTAAATTGATAGATGGTGGTTAACAAAAATAAATATTTTTTTAGATGATAATTATAGATATCAATTATCAAAATCTGTTAAAGTCTTCCTTACGGTCCACAATGTCACAAGAAAAACTTAATGAAGTGACAATGATAACTATTGAAAGTAATATATTGGAGCGTATTGGTTATAAATAGTTGGTGTCTTACTATGTTTCTAAAAATGTTAGGAGAGTTTCACGATTCATATAACTATTTAAAATTATATATATTGTATTACCGCTATTTTATTTTGATTGTTTTTATAACATTTATTAACTTATCATAATACTGATGAAATTTTCTTATATGAAAAAAAATCATATTTAGGGGTTCATATTTAGTGATGTACCGGGTTTATAACCCACAGTGGGGTGAGGTTGGATGTTCGAATCTTTGGGACTCCATAAATCCTCTTTAATTGCTCATTGTGGGGGAATTTTCCCTGGTAATCCTGTCAGGGGCTGGGTTTGCTCGCTTTGCGGAGCTCAAACTTGGGATGCACGTTTAAAAGTGTGTGTAGGCTCCGTTAATTCATTTGTCGTTTCCAAAAAATTTATTCTTGAATGTGAAAATATTAAGTCGGTTTAATCGCGTTTTTAACCCATGTAGATTATACATACAAACTTTTTTCTCTATTTATAAAGTATTTCTTATAAATGATTAATTATATTATATATATAATATAATATGGAATAATTACAAAAATAACCTTTTATAACTTGAACACTATTTCACTAATGGTATAACATAACTATTTTTTATTTAATCTCTTAGATTTACTAGATAACTAAAATGAAGTTGTGAAACTAAATAAAGAGTTGGAAATGGTAAATTAGATAGTGTGTGGGTGTGTATTTGGAAGAGGTGTGTGGGGTTTGCAATAAAGTCATAACTTTGGGTGAGTCGGCCAACAAGCAATGAGACATTATTAGTTGGCCTATGCTTTCTCTAAGGCAAGGCTATATAGATTGCAATAAATTATAGTTTATGGTTTTGTTTCTTTCTTCTGTTTCTAGATTATTTATTAAATAATGTAACTCCAATAATAAATGAAAGTCAAATTATTTTTTTCTTATTCACAGATGAATATCCGTATCTTTAGTATTTGGGTTATCATAAAAAATCAAAATAGATGATCATATTTTCATAAATTACATGAAAATGAATAATTGATGATTATTTTGTGATATTTCACAAAAAGGTAGTCGTTTTATGTTCAAACACCCTCCATTTTGATCATTATCGTTAATTGTTATCACTTCTTAATATTTTCTAATAATAATAGTCGATGGTCACATTAATCATCATGCATAAAAATCCAACAATGCTTGTTTGAAACAATAGACATTTTTTGGTGATGACGAAAATGATGGTAAGTCAAATCTCAATCTTGGTATGTTTGTAAAAGACCATACTTGTTCTAATTTGTATAAAAGTACGTGTAGTTGTAAGATATACAGAAGTATTTGATTTTTTTTTTTTTTTTTTTTAAAAAGCATTACATATATTGAAATAGATTCTAACATAAATAAAGACATATAAGATTTTAATTAATGTTTAACATTAATAGTAGCAATATTTTATCCCTTCTGATACATTTTTTTTACTATTTCTAAAGCACGACTTTTATATATCAAGTATCAATATTGGGAAATTTTCTAAACCTAAGCTAAACATAGCAATAAATATATAATTAAACAATATTATATAAAATGTGAATAATTAGATTATATAAAATGTGAATAATTAGATGCCTGAGTATACATTTTCTTTGACTATCTAATTGTTTTTATTCCAAGTCATAATAAATTAATTTGTATAGTTTCAATGAATATATTAACATAGCTTGATCTTGAATTGGCTTGAATGAATATTGTATTCACAATTCTTGAATAAATATACAGAGATGCGCATCAATTAAGGAGCAATACATGGATGAACCAAAAATAGATTACAACAGATTTTGAGTATCTATAATTAAAATGATGTAAGTATTATTGCAATTTAGTCCCTGAAGATGTATGAGTCGTGATATGCCCCCGCAAGATGGAGGATCCATCAGAGACTCCGATCTTAGATCGTAATGATAAAAATGGAGCCCGGGAAAGAGGTTTGGTGAGTATGTCGGCAAGTTGGTCGTTTGAGTTAACATGTAGAACCTTTAAATCACCAACAACTACCTTTTCGCGTACAAAATGATAGTCTAATGCAATGTGTTTCATCCGAGAGTGATAGACAGGATTGACACAAATGTAAGTGGCACCAGTGTTGTCATAATATAAGTGCGGTGACTGCTGAATTGATATGCCCACTTCAATAAGTAGGTTTTGGACCCAAGACAATTCAACAACTACATTTGCAAGTGCCTTGTACTCAGCTTCAGTGGAGGAGCGAGAAACCGATTTTTGCCTAGCCGGCTTCCATGATATAATGTTTGAGCCAAGATATAAGATGTATGCAGTAATTGATCGTCCTACAGTTGTAACACCACCCTAATTTAAATCAGAAAAGGCATTAAGTTCCAATGGTGATTTCTGATTAAGAAATAGACCATGATACCTTTTAGATAGCGTAGCAGGCGTTTTAGAGCTTGCCAATGCATTTGTGTTGGCGAGTGCATAAATTGTGAAAGTTTATTAATCGCGAAGGAGATGTCCGACCTTGTGAATGTAACATCCTCATTTCTAGGGGTGGCAAATTGGGTCATCGTCTCGTGTTTTGTCTGACACGACAATGTTTTATGTAACACGAACACGACACAACACGACTTCGTGTTTTTTTTAATTAACACGAAAACGAACTGATTAAAAAACGACAAACATGACACGACATGACAAAGATAACATAATAAAAAAAATTAGTTTATTTAATTAATATTTAATCATACATAACACGAAAAACACGACAAACACAAAAACACGACAAATAAATGTTAAATCGTGTCAATTTTGTGTTGAATTTTAAACACAAACATGACACGACACAACATTGTGTTTTTTACACTTAACACGAACACGAATTCGAATTTCAGTTTCGTCCCAATTTCGTTTCGTGTCGTTTATTTTTATCGTGTCGTGTCAACAATTGTCACCCCTACCCATTTCCATGGTCAGAAAATACCGATTTATTTATGCTTTATTTTGAAAATCATAGTATTTTTTTAAAGAAAACATGTTGCAGAATTTGTTTCCAGAAAAAAATGATAAATATATTATCAAAGCATTACCGAATAAATATATTTTATTCATTTTTAAAACATTGGGATGTTATCGTCAATACAAAAACATAAGCATAAACAGACCTTAAATTCATTTACACTAATGATCCACATCTCCTTAGTCTCTCAGTGTAATATAGTTTCGTATCGACACCTGTGATACAAATAAACTGAGTGAGTCAGGTTGGGAAACCTGGTGTGTACATAGGGGTTTCAATCCCACAATGTTATATATATATAAACTCTTATCCCACCCCGTCAATCCTCACAACGACAATATCAATACTCTCAGACCTTAAAATTTATCTCTTAACTTAATCCATACTCCCGAATCTAATCCATGCTCTCGGATCAATAACTGTGCCCATTTCATACTCTCGGACTATGGACAAATGTTTGAATCCATACTCCTGGACTAAGGACAACGACAACTGACTATGTCTTAATCCATACTCCCGGATTGATGACAACTGACTATGTTTTAATCCATACTCCCGGATTAATGAAAATTGACTATGTCCAATCCATACTCTCGGACTAGGGACAATGATTGTGTCTAATCCATGCTCCCAGATCAATGACATAATTTAAAGTTCTATTCTCTGTGTATAACTCACTCATACTCATAAGAAGATACTACCCAATATTCCCCATAATTAATTTAGGTTTGCTCTTTATCCTAAATCATCATATATAATCAGGTATATACTTTAACACGTATTTAAAACAACATCAAATAACTCGCACATAAACATATATTTAATACTTGAATCAATATTTGTATTAAAATCATGTTCATGAAAAAGACTATGCACTTACTTGTGAAGGTGATGATTCCAAACTCGGGCAGCGCTTCGCTTCTAATGATTCTATTTTCCTTCAACGAAACCTAGCATTATTATCATTAAGTTTTAGTCTAATCTTTATTGCGACTAATTATTAGTCTAGATTCATCATTAAATTGAAGTCTACTTCATGATCTATCAAGTAAGGAACAACCAGGTAGGATCATATCGGAGGTAGGGTCCATTTGGTATACGAGGTATACTATTTGGAAATCCCACTTTAAACACCTCACTAAATCACTGCCTAGACATCATCCCCGTAAGTAGATCAATCAGTATAAAAACTTTGAATCACTGATAAATTTTATTTATAGGTTCATAATAACGATATTATAAGTTATATTTAAAGTAGGATAGCATAATTTACTTAGCTAGGAGTCGGGCTCTGCAGGAGTAGAACTTCATCGCTGAATCTTTCTAAAAGATTCTTGCAGCGCTTCAGCGCTCACCTTACTATACTAAAAACTACAGAAAGAGAAGTCGAATCGCGAGGGACCGAAATGCTCGGGGGATAAGAAGAGAAAGACTTTTGAATCAAGAAAATGGTGCAAGAAATATGAGAGTCTAGAGATTCTAAGCGGAAATGCAATTCATTTCTTCAGAAATGTTTTGATAAAATCTTTATCATATATTTTTGGGAACAAATTCCGCAACACTTTCTTTAAAAAGTTACACTGATTTTATTATAAAGCATAAACAAAATCGGTCTTTTCTGACCGTGAAAATGGGGATATCACACTATGACACCTGTGTTTTGAAATGACTTGTAATGGATTTGGTTGTGAAACTATGTTTTTGGAAGATTTAAAAATTGAAAAATTTTGGTCTAAAATTTGAGGTGTTACAATTTGGTATCAGAGCCCTGGTTTGAGGGATTTGGATGAACCCTTGGGTGATTCCAAACACAAACCGAGGTTTTGATCATTGTAAAGAACTTAACAAGGAATGAAGACTTTTTACAGGAGTAAAACCCAGAGAAGCAGTGTATATTTATTCCCTTCTTTGTTAAACAACAAATTCCGTACACATCACACACCCAAACTGGTATCAGAGCCTTGATAAAAATGGCATTACATTATAACAAAACACTTTACAGTGTAATTTTTGAAGATATTCATAATAAAGAAATTGAAATTTCTCAACATAAAGAAATACTTTTCAATAATAAAAAAGATTTAGTGCATATAAATTTCAGAATTCTACAAGCACAAAATAAACATACTCACGAATATATACCAAACTTGGTTAGTATACGTAAGTATCTCCTACATGAGCAAAAAGTTCATCAAGAACATCTTGATAGAAATAAAAAATTAGTTTCAGAACTCAGAAAATTTATTTTAACTTATTAAAATTTTCTTAAAATGAATAAAGAAATTTTCAACAACACTGAAGAAAATAATTCAGAAGAAAAACAAATCTTAACTTATGTTGAAGATGAAGATGGCTTTCATGCAAATCTTTTAATAAAACAAGACCTTCTCTCTCGAGTTAAGAAAATAGATTTAAAAATAAAGAAAGAAAACATTTTCAAAAATGTTCCTTCTAAACTTAGTATTTTAAATCCTCTTAAAAGGAAAAATGAAATCTTCTACTTTGTTAGTACTAAAGAAATGTCAGTAGACATAAAAGATACAATAGGAGCTGTCTTTCTACCCCTTTTAACTAAGGAACAAATAAACAATAACTTAAAAAGTATTCCAGTTGAGATTAGATCAAAAATTAGAATGGTCCATATCGGAGCTGTAAAAATTTTGCTAAAATCCCAATTCCAAGCAGGAATAAATTCTCCCATAAAAATGGCCTTAATTGACAACAGAATTACTGACAGACAGGACTGCATCTTAGGTGCTGCAAAGGGAAACCTTGCTTACCAAAAGTTTATGTTTTCAGTCTATCCAAAGTTTGCTCTGGATTTAAAATCTGCAAATATAGATAAAACCTTATCTTTTATACATCACTTTGAAAGAAGTGACCTTATGAGTCCAGGTGATAAACCATTCACCATAACATATCTTATAGGATATGCCCTGACCAACAGTCACCATAGCATAGACTATAAGAAAGACGAGTACATCGAACTTGATGATGTCTTTTCAGAAATAGGCCATGTCAAAGATAAACAATTCTGCAACATAAATCCTCAAGAAAACTCTTGGGTTTTAAATATAGCTAGAAATAAAAAAGCTCTAGGAGAAACTCTTAGACCAAGAATTTCTATGGATTCACTCCACATATGAGAAAGCTCGGAAAGAAAAGATAATAATTTAATAAGAAACATGTCTTTAAAAATTGATAGTCTACGCCAGAATATCAAACAAATCACTGACATTATAAATGAATAATAAAATTGATTTTCCTCATTTCTATAAAAAAGGTAAAACAGTCAAAATTAAAACTCTTGACGATAATACTGAAAAGAAAGAATACGTTTTCTCTACTTCAGGAAAAGCCGGTATTCAAACAATTGTAAATCATTGCAATAATCTCAACCAGATCATTGCAAGATGCCTCTTAAAAACTTCAAAAATAAGCCATTATCTTGGTATTTCAAAAGATATTTCTGAAGATATTTCAAAAAATAAAATACCTTTTAATTTAAAAACGATTTAGCCTTTATGGTTAAAAACAATCTTGATAAAAAAGATTTGGAAAAATTCTTGGAAGTTATTGAAAGACAAAATAAATTAACTATCAAGTTAACCCAGTCTATTGACAAACATTCTATTCTTTTAGAAAACTCTTTAAAAAACAACCAATTTGTTGAAGAAGTCGCCAAAAAGGCAAATATTGAGGGCACTCTTAAGGAAATCAACCTTAAAATCACTAATATACATGATCAGTTAAAACAACTAATAGGATGACCTCGATACCCGAGCTGAATAGATCAACCACCTCGATACCCGAGCTCAATAGATCAATCAACCTCCTTAATGAAAAAATAGATGGTCTGATTATAAACTTGGACTTAATAGTCAATAAATACGTAACCATTGCCCAGTTGGAAGTAGCATCTGCAAAAATTATTGCAGACATTATTAAGGAGTTATCTGAAAAGATTGACTCTTGCCCTTGTAATAAAGACATTCTTGAGCACATCAAAAATATCTCCATCATAGAACAAAAATCCAAGCCAGGAAAATATTCAGGTCTTAAGAAATACTCACCTCCCAATCCTAGTGTTGGAAACCCTGACTTAGGAAGCTCAAAAAATTCCCAGAAAATTGACATTTTCAGGAAAGAGTAAAAATGAAAGAAACAATCTCTGAGAAACTCGAGAAATATTTCTTTAACCTTCAATTTGAAGATTATGATAAAGCTGACCAAAAACTTATTCAACTTTTATCATTAGAAACTGAAGAATGTGAAAAATTGTATCAAAAAGAACCCAAACTTTTTGATCAATATTTTAGAATGACTAAAATAAATGAACCTGACACTGAATCAGAAGAAGAAGATAACTTTAAAACAAATACAAAGACTGTTAAGTTCGAATATTCGGATATGGAAGATGATGAAGCAGAATCTTCTTATACAGCTACAAGAAGAGGCAATAAAAAGAAATATGAGTTCAAAATGCCTGCCCACAATGGTATTCCAAATAGTGGTCAAGGATCCAATACGATCAATGTACTCAATATTGATTGTATCCAAGATCTAAAACTCAGAGAAAGAGTTGTAGAAAAATGGGTTACTGAGATTTCACTAATCTTACAGACAAACCCAGATGAATTTGAAAAAGCAAAAAATGTTCTACTACTTTTAGAACACAAAACTGATGGAATTGTACAAAAATTCCTAAGAAACAATAATTGGAATGAAGAAATGCATGGTTCAGATCTTTTTGATAATATCATAAATGTCATATACACTACTTTCTTAGGTCTTGATTATATTTCTAATAAAGACTACACCATTAATAAGAAAGTTGACATAGCAAGAGTTTCAATGACAAAACTCCAATTACATGATATTAGTCTTCTCGACAAATACACTTGTATGTATGAATCATATCTATATGATATTCCACAAAGAAGTGAATATGCACAATGGATATCTGCTTACCTCATGAAGATTCCAATTATTGGAGAAACCTGTACAGACAGATGGAAAAAAGAAGTTACTGGAGAAATCCAGCAAACCAGTCTTTCTTATGCAACAAAAATTGCAAAAGAAGAAATTGATAGAATCTGTCAAGACAGATATAAACAACAAAAACTTAAAACAATAAGCAAAGATTGTTGTAGCATTCTCTCTGATTTCAAAAACTTTGATATTGGAAAGAAAAATTATAATAAGAAAAAATATAAAAACAAAAAGAAATTCAAATCTTTTTGGAAAAAGAAAAGAAGAAAATTTTCTCCAGGAAAATACTTCAAAAAACCTTCAAAAGAAACACCTAAGAAGACTACTTCCTGTCAGCAAGGAAAGAAAAAATGTAGGTGTTGGATCTGCAATGAAGAAGGACACTACGCCAATGAATGTCCAAATAGAAAGAAATACCCTGACAAAGTCAAGGTTTTACAAACCGCTAACAATGGGGGCTATGAAGCTCTTGAAGAAGAGTATGATGGTACACAACATGTTTTTATATATCATGTTGAGACAGAATCTTCATCAGACACTGATGAATACAAATCAACAACGGATGACTCAGACTAGTCCCATACAGACCCCACTTTTCAGGGAGGAGGAGATTAACCATTTTTGCGCAAACCTCCAGAAGATTGATGATTCCATTATCATGAATCTTACTAATCCAAACTCTATCTATGTTTCTGCCTTCCTTAACTTTAAAGGATATAAAAAATTTAGAGTACATTGTTTTGTAGACACAGGTGCATCTTTATGTCTTGCAAACAAATTCATCATTCCGGATGAACTCTGGGAAAACGCTCCCAAAGAAATTAGTGCCACTATTGCAAATGGTGAAACCATAAAAATTAATAAAGTTTGTAGAAACATTAATCTCGAACTTTCAGGAGAACATTTCAACGTTCCCACTATTTACCAACAAAATTCAGGAATTGATATCATAATTGGGAACAACTTCTGTCAAGTTTATGGACCATTCATACAATGGATAGATAGAATCGCCTTTCATCTTAATAATGATATGGTAATTATAAAAAAGGTTACAGAGGCCTATAGCAAAGGAAAACCAGGTTTTCTTGAAACTCAAGAAAAAGGTTCTAAAGAAAAACAAATTCCAGGTACTAATATAACCCATGAAGGGATTAATAAAGAAAAGATTATTTCTATTCAAACTACCAGGTTCAAACAGATTGAGGATCTTCTTGAAAAAGTTTGTTCTGAAAATCCTATTGATCCAAATAAAACCAAAGGATGGATGAAAGCTTCAATTAAGCTTATTAATCCCAAGACGGTTATTAGAGAAAAACCTATGGTTTACTCTTTACAAGATAGAGAAGAATTTTCCAAACAAATCAAGGAATTACTTGATATGAGACTAATTATAGAATCAAAATCCCCTCATATGTCTCCTGCCTTTCTTGTCAATAAAGAAGCAGAGAAAAGAAGAGGAAAGAAGCGCATGGTTGTCAACTACAAAGCAATCAATGATGCAACTATTGGAGACTCGCATAATCTTCCCAATATGCACGAACTCTTGACTCTTCTAAGAGGAAAAAACATTTATTCAAGTTTCGACTGCAAGTCAGGTTTCTGGCAAGTTCTACTTGATGAAGAATCGCAGCTTCTCACTGCCTTCACATGTCCTGATGGACTCTTTCAATGGAAAGTACTACCCTTTGGGCTTAAACAAGCTCCTAGTATTTTTCAAAGACACATGCAGAATGCTCTTCGAGGCCTTGAAGGTTTCTGCACTGTATACGTTGATGACATCATGATCTTCAGCAAAAATGAACAAGAACACTATGTTCATGTCACACAGGTTCTCAGAACTATTTTAAAATATGGAATAATACTTTCAAAAAAGAAAGCTCATCTTTTCAAAACAAAAATCAATTTTTTGGGTTTAGAAATAAATGAGGGTACTCATTGTCCTCAAAAGCATATTCTTGAACATTTACATGACTTTCCAAATGTTTTAGAAGACAAAAAGCAACTACAAAGATTTCTTGGTGTTTTGACTTATGCTGAAACATATATTGAAAAACTTGCAGCCATGAGAAAACCTTTACAGGCAAAATTAAAAAAAGATGTCATTTGGAATTGGTCAAGTGCTGATACAGACTATATCAAAAAGATAAAGAAAGTTTTAATCAATTTTCCAAAACTTTATCTTCCAAACATTGAAGACAGTTTAATTATTGAAACTGATGCTTCTGATGAATTTTGGGGAGGTGTTTTAAAAGCTAAAAACCCCAAAAACGAAGAACAAATTTGCAGGTACACCTCTGGCAGTTTCAAAGCAGCTGAGAAAAACTACCATAGCAATGAAAAAGAATTACTTGCTGTAAAAAGAGTTATTACAAAATTCTCTGTATATTTAACACCAGTAAATTTCCTGGTTCGTACAGATAATAAAAATTTTACTTATTTCCTCCGAACGAAGATTGCAGGAGATAACAAATTAGGCCGGCTAATACGATGGCAAGAGTGGTTCTCACGATATACATTCACTGTTGAACATCTCGCAGGAAACAAAAACGTACTGGCAGATTGCCTCACTCGTGACTTCAGGTATGCCTTACATAATTCATGATCTCACTCGCTCCTCTCGAGCCCTATAAAAGGATATGATCCTCATGACATATTTCCTCACAAAAACTTCACCTACAAAAAAGAGAGGGGGAGATTAGAGAGAAAAGTAAACAAAAATTGAGTTTACAAAAATGGAAGACCTCAACATTTTGAGGATGAAGAAACAAATGCTCCTCATAGAGCTATCTGCAATTGAGCAGAAAATCAACTTGTATGAACAAGTAACAACGGTCACCAATGTACCGGAAAGCGAAAGCTCAAAAACAAAGGCTATTCCAGTGCAAACGGCACATGGTAAATGAAACGACCCAAAAATACGACCCAAAAATTTCGTTTTTAATACCATCAAAAC
Source organism: Lactuca saligna (assembly GCF_052625555.1). Lineage (NCBI taxonomy): Eukaryota > Viridiplantae > Streptophyta > Magnoliopsida > Asterales > Asteraceae > Lactuca > Lactuca saligna. The sequence continues at coordinate 178,075,448 of NC_136423.1, forward strand.
TATAATCAGAGTATCATATAAATAAACCATGCGTGATATGCCCCAAAATATAATAAAGTACTGTGCGGAAACTGTAACATACTATATCCAAAAACAACAACTAAATCAAATCCAGACTAAAGCTGAAACGGTGGTGTGTGCGATGCCGTCACCCAGAGCTCTTCCCTTTGCTTGCGGAAGTACCTGAAACCAAAACTGAAACTGTAAGCACGAAGCTTAGTGAGCTCCCCCAACTTACCACATACCATACAACAACATATAAACACATATTGGGCCTTGCCCACTGCATCGGGTCGGGGCCCGGAAACTGCATCGGACCGAAGTCCGGAACTGACTGTGACCTTGTCCCCTGCATCGGACCAAAGTCCGGAACTGGCTGCATCGGACCGAAGTCCGGAACTGACTGCATCGGACCGAAGTCCGGAACTGACTGGGACCGTGTCCCCTGCATCGGACCGGAGCCCGGAACTGACTGAGCATAGCATAGCATATCATAACAAACATACTGCATACTGCATCGGGCCGCAACCCGGAACATAAAACACATAACACATAGCACATGAATTATGTCTGAACCACGAAGGCATCAAACATACTAACTACTACATCGGACCGAAGTCCGGAAACTACTATTAACTGGACGGGCCGACATTGTGGCCTTAGACCCGCCCCTACGGGAAGGAAACTCACCTCGTAAGCTAGCGGATGAGTGTGTGGCTTGGAAAACTAACGGCTGCTGCTCCTGAATCTCCTCGGCTACAAATCCATAAACACACTCAATCAATCACTAGCACTACACTCAGGGTAAAATGACTCTTTTACCCTTGGTCAAAGTTAACTTACTCAGGGCTGACTCGCCGAGTCGGGATACCCAACTCGCCGAGTCCTAGACTCCCCACTCAACTCTTACACGCTGATACTCGTCGAGTGTGGCATCGACTCGACGAGTACCCTCTGGATCCAAGAACTCAGATGATCTTCATCCGACTCGCCGAGTCAGATGAACAGACTCGACGAGTTGTTCTTGATCCTCAAGAAGATTGCCTTGGACTCGCCGAGTCGTATGAACAGACTCGCCGAGTCCCTCCATCACTGAGTCTACCCTCAACTCGCTGAGTCCACTCCCTAACTCACCTCGACCACTCGACACTGAAGAAACTGAAGAACTCGGGACTCGCGACCGGACTCGTCGAGTCGTTCTTCCGACTCGCCGAGTCGCCGCCATGCAACATGTTTTTACTCGATTTCTCTTGAATCCAACACATGCAAATGATAAATCTGGGTCCATTAAGCTGTTTTACCACGTAAAGTTTCCAACTTTACGTGCACAACCACATGAATGAGGGAAATAAGACTAAAATATGCACAATAAGGGTAGATCCATGGCTAATATGTAATGTAACTCCAAAAAGGTAGTGGATCTGGACCCTACAACACCCCAACACTCAGATCTAAAGATATTTCGGCTTAATAACACATTCAAGCAAGCATGAAGCTTGGAACAAGCATCAAATAGCCCTAAAAGAGCTCTAATGGAAGTTTAAGCATGAAACCAGAAGGGAACTCCGAAAATACCTCAATAAGTTCACACTTGACCTCGGATCTTGGCACTAGAACACGTTTCCTTGCTTCCTTCTTCTTCTCCTTCTTCACCTCTTCACAAAATGGAACAAAATCACATATAAGCTCACAAATGGAAGGTTTAGGGTTTCTCACAGTGCTCTCAGGGGGAAAGTGGCGAGATGGAGGCTATAATGGGGTTTAAATAGTGAGCAAACCCGGGGATTTAGGGTTTCTCCCAAACGGACGGACTCGCCGAGTCGCCGGCTCCCGCGTGCCCATAATGCGCGACTCGACTCGGCGAGTCAGGCTAGAACTCGCCGAGTCCCTCTTAAAAACTTAGCCTAAAATCAAGTTAATTAACATACCGGAAACGGGTCGTTACAATTCTCCCCCACTTGTCTCAGACTTCGTCCTCGAAGTCTGCTACAGCTGGATCCGCGAATAACTCCGGGTAGTGCGTTCTCATTTCCTCTTCAGCCTCCCATGTCCATTCAGACCCCTTCCGGTGCTGCCACTGCACCTTTACCAGCTGGATCACCTTGTTCCTCAAGGTCTTGGTCTTCCGTTCCAGAATTGCTATCGGCTTCTCGATATAATTCAGGCCGCTATCGACCTGGATATCCTCCAAGGGAACGACCGCTGTCTCGTCCACTAAACACTTCCTCAACTGCGACACGTGGAAGGTGTTGTGTATTAAACTGAGCTCCTCAGGAAGATCTAACCGGTAAGCAACCCGACCCACCCGGGCCAAAACCCTGAAAGGACCAATAAATCTGGGGCCCAATTTGCCCCTCTTCCGGAACCTGATGACACCTTTCCAAGGTGAGACTTTCAGAAGGACCATGTCTCCCACCTGGAACTCCAAGTCTGAACGCCTCCTGTCGGCGTAGCTCTTCTGCCGACTCTGCGCAGTCTGCAGTCTTCTACGGACCTGCTGGATCAGTTCCGTCGTCTTGAGCACCACTTCGGTGCTCCCCATGACCCGCTGACCGACCTCGCCCCAACAAATCGGGGTCCTGCACTTCCTGCCATATAACATCTCAAAAGGAGGTCGATCAATGCTCGCATGATAGCTGTTGTTATACGAGAATTCCGCTAAGGGAAGATACGTATCCCAACAGCCCCCAAAATCCAGAACACTGCCCTAAGCATGTCCTCGAGAGTCTGAATCGTCCTCTCGCTCTGCCCGTCAGTCTGAGGATGAAAAGCGGTGCTGAAATGGAGACGAGTACCCATCTCGTCGTGAAACCGCTTCCAGAATCTGGACGTGAAGCGAACATCTCGGTCCGACACTACCGATACCGGCACTCCATGACGTGCCACAATCTCTCGCACATAGATATCGGCTAACCTCTCAGCCGATATACTCTCCTGGATCGGAATAAAATGGGCACTCTTCGTCAACCGATCCACCACTACCCATATCGAATCTACTCCACGTGCGGTCCTGGGAAGTTTGGTGATAAAATCCATGGTGATATCCTCCCATTTCCACACGGGAATATCCAACGGCTGCATCTTGCCGTGAGGTCTCTGGTGCTCCGCCTTGACCTTCCGGCAGGTCAAGCACCTCTCAACGTACCAAGCGACGTCCCGCTTCATGCAGGGCCACCAATAATCAGGTCGAAGATCTCGATACATCTTCGTCGCCCCTGGATGGATAGAAAATCGAGACTTATGAGCCTCGTCCATCAATACCTGTCGTACCCCACCCCAGTACGGTACCCACACCCTACCATGAAGCGTCATCAAACCCCGACTGTCGTAGTCGAACGAAGCTACTCGGCCTACTATCCTCTCGCACTTCTGCCTCTCCTCCTTGAGACCCCCCAACTGGGCCTCCTTGATCCGCTCCAACAAAGGAGTGATCACCGTCATCCTCATACACAAATCCTTGATAGGGGCCGCCGACGCCTTATGGCTCAGGGCATCGGCCACCATGTTGGCCTTCCCTGGATGATACAGGATCTCACAGTCATAGTCCTTCAGCACGTCCAACCATCTCCTCTGTCTCATGTTCAAACTCGGCTGATCCATAAGATATCGTAAACTCTTGTGGTCCGTGTAGATAGTACAGCGGACCCCATACAGATAATGCCTCCAAATCTTGAGGGCAAATACAACTGCCCCCAGCTCCAAGTCGTGGGTAGGATAATTAGCCTCGTGAGGCTTCAACTGTCTCGAGGCATAAGCCACCACATGGCCTCGCTGCATCAACACTGCTCCCATACCTGTGATCGAAGCATCACAATAGACCACGAAATCCTCAACACCCTCTGGCAAGGTAAGGATCGGAGCCTCGCACAATCTCTGCCTGAGAGTCTCGAACGCCGCCTGCTGCTCAGGCCCCCAACGAAAAACTACCGACTTCTTGGTTAGTCGGGTGAGCGGCACTGCTATCTTGGAGAAATCCTGAATAAACCTCCGATAATACCCTGCCAATCCTAGGAAGCTCCGAATCTCAGATGGAGACCTCGGGACCTCCCACTGCATCACGGCCTCAATCTTGGCCGGGTCAACCAAAATACCCTTCTGATTAACGAGATGCCCAAGAAACTGCACCTCGCGTAACCAGAACTCGCACTTGGAGAACTTAGCGAACAGTCTCTCCCTCCTCAAAGTCTCCAACACCTCCCGCAGGTGCTCCTCGTGCTGTCCCTGCGTCTTGGAATACACCAAGATGTCATCGATGAACACTATCACTGACCGATCCAGCATCGGTCTGCACACGCGGTTCATGAGATCCATGAACGCGGCTGGGGCATTGGTGAGCCCAAATGGCATCACCACAAACTCATAATGACCATACCGGGTCCTGAAAGCAGTCTTCTGTACATCCTCATCCCTGACCCTCATCTGGTGGTAACCGGAGCGTAGGTCGATCTTGGAGAACCAAGACGCTCCCTGGAGCTGATCAAACAAGTCATCTATCCTCGGAAGTGGGTAACGGTTCTTCACCGTTACCTTGTTCAACTCCCGGTAATCAATACACATCCGATGCGACCCGTCTTTCTTCCTCACAAATAAGATCGGCGCTCCCCAAGGCGAACTGCTCGATCGAATGAAACCCTTGTCTAACAGCTCCTGAAGCTGTGTAGACAACTCCTGCATCTCAGGGGGAGCAAGCCGATATGGTGCTTTGGCTATCGGAGCCGCACCAGGAACCAGGTCGATCCTGAACTCAACCTGCCTCTCAGGAGGTATCCCCGGCAAATCCTCGGGAAACACATCCGGGTAATCTCGAACAATAGGAACATCATCGATCGTCATCTTGCCCTTAACCCGGGCATCCAAGACGTAGGCTACAAAACCGGCGCAACCCTGCTGAACGTAGCGCCTCGCCCTAGCGGCAGAGCAGAAGGTCAATCCTCGCTGGGGCCTCTCGCCCTGAACCACTATCTCTCCCCCACTGGGAGTGCGAACCCTCACTAGCTGAAGCTCACAATCAATCACCGCCCCATTGGGGCTTAGCCAATCCATTCCCACAATAACTTTATTCCCGCGCAGGGGAATCGGAACCAAATCTACTGGAAACTGCTCCTCGAACATCTGAAGGGAACACCCTCTATATACTTTGTCGACCCTCACGGTCCTATCATCTGCTATCTCAACCTCTAATGGACAATCCAGTTCCCCCGAAGCTCTGCTAAATCTCTTGCTAAGCGCAAGCGATACAAATGATCGGGTGGCCCCCGAGTCAAACAATACCAAAGCAGGGATGCCGTTCACCGAGAACGACCCTAAATAAAGCGTACCATCAAATAATATTCAAACGATATATTAATAATTAAAGGATGAAGAAATATACATACCCGTCACCACATCAGGAGTCGCTCGCGCCTCCTCTGCTGTCATCTGAAATGCCCTGCTCTTCGCCAACGGCGCATCAGCTCGGCCCTGACGGCCATCCGTGATCCTCAAAGTAGCAGGGGCGGGTGCATGCACCTTCCCTGCTGCAGCTAAACTGGGACACTGGGACCTTTTGTGTCCCCTCTGATTGCACTGAAAGCAAATCAGATCCGATGCTGTAACCGTAGTGGCAGGGGCCGTACAATCCCTACTCATATGCCCGGTCCGACCGCACTTGTAGCAGCCGGAACTCCCTGCCTTGCACACCCCCTCGTGCAGCCTCCCACACTTGCCACACCGACCGTGGCTCTGCTGACCTCTGGACCTGTGATCTGAAACCTTGGGCTTTTTGCCCACACTGCCTGCACCCGAAACCGCCTCCGGTTTCCTCTTCCTCTCCATCTCGAGATCAATCTCCCTCTCTCTGGCTCTAGCAATCATGTCGTCCAGTGTTTTGCAACTGGACCGGCTCACAAACATACGAATGTCGCTCCGCAACATCTCGTGATAACGGGCCTTCTTCATCTCCTCATCTGCTGCATACTGAGGAACAAGAAGGGCCCGCTCCCTGAACTTGGCGGTGATCTCCGCCACTGTCTCGGTAGTCTGGGTAAGATCCTGGAACTCCCTGGCTAACTGTTGCACCTCAATGACCGGTGCGAACTCCGCTCTGAACCTGGTAGAGAAATCAGCCCAGGTCATGGCATCCAATGCCGCATCATCCCCGATGGTATGTCCTACCTCCTCCCACCAGTCACGTGCCCTGTCCTTCAGGAGACAGGACGCCAATCTGACCTTGTCCCCCTCGGGACATCTGCTAGTGCGGAATGCGTTGGCCACGTCCGCCAACCACCTGGTACTCGCTATGGGGTCCCGTGCCCCGTGATAGTCAGGAGCCCCGCATGCCCTGAACTCCCTGAAAGTGAGTGTGCGCGACCCCATCACGGCCGCTATCTCAGTACGGAAAGTACTCAGTCTCTCATCCATCATCTCCAAAATGCCCTCCTTGATCGAACCGAAGATCACAGGAGTCTGCTCAAGTATGATGCGAGTAACCTCAGAAGAAAGGAACTCTCTGGTCTGCTCATCCATCTGTCCGACCTCCGGGTCGGATCCCGATCCTGATCCCCCTCCGGCATCTGAACTGCCGGCTGCTGGCCTCGGACGCAAAACTACCATTCTGAAACATAACATAACAACATCAGAACACCGAAATATTTCAAGGGATCATGATACGACTACTAGCTTCCTGGTCTAATCTCGGCCTTCCTTGATTCGAGTACGGATCCTCTGCTTCCAGTAGTATGGGCCCCTACTACCTTCCACATCTATCCGTACTTTCCTCAAGAACCGCCTTGACTTCCCCAAGTCACTTCTACCGCTGCTATTCTCTGCTACTCTCGCCCTAGGCTTGCCCTAGAGAAACTCGAGCTCAATACGACTGGTCCTCAGCTGCTGTAGGTCTCCTCGCACTGCCAGTTAGCCATCACCTAAACACCATCACATGTGATGAGGATCGGATAATTCTTCAAGTAAAAGATCCGTCCCTACAACGGTTGGACTCAAACAAGAGCTGCGCAGTAGGGCCAGTTCCAGCACTCTGGGATTATTCAAACCTGATTACATGTGGTGCGACGTGTCCACCTAATGGCTAACTCTCATCACTCGGAATCCCACTAAGCACAAAGCAAGCAGCATTCGGACAAGGGAAACAGACTCACGCAAGCTATTCTTATAACAAGAAACTGCACTAGCATAGGATGCTAAGCTCATACTATCAGGCATAACCTAAACAGGCTATCCTACTGCTGTCTACTCAATTCTAGCATGCAATATTCATAGAGCTGTAACACATAAGCAGGCACATAATGCATTCTCCTACACCCTTAGTCCTATTCTAGCATGCTGTTCTACTAAGCTGAAATTGAACAAATAACTTGTATGGGTAATTTGGGAGTACTTACTTGAGCTCGGTTGACCGCATGCACACACCTCTATCTTAAAACAATTCTTTTCCTTCTAAGTGTTTTCAAAATTCTTTTGTAAAAACATTTTATTAAAAATCTTTTATTTCCCCTTAGTTTGAGTTCAGATACACCCGAGAGTGTATCCGAATCCCTCAAACCAGGGCTCTGATACCAACTTGAAACGACCCAAAAATACGACCCAAAAATTTCGTTTTTAATACCATCAAAACTATAATCAGAGTATCATATAAATAAACCATGCGTGATATGCCCCAAAATATAATAAAGTACTGTGCGGAAACTGTAACATACTATATCCAAAAACAACAACTAAATCAAATCCAGACTAAAGCTGAAACGGTGGTGTGTGCGATGCCGTCACCCAGAGCTCTTCCCTTTGCTTGCGGAAGTACCTGAAACCAAAACTGAAACTGTAAGCACGAAGCTTAGTGAGCTCCCCCAACTTACCACATACCATACAACAACATATAAACACATATTGGGCCTTGCCCACTGCATCGGGCCGGGGCCCGGAAACTGCATCGGACCGAAGTCCGGAACTGACTGTGACCTTGTCCCCTGCATCGGACCAAAGTCCGGAACTGGCTGCATCGGACCGAAGTCCGGAACTGACTGCATCGGACCGAAGTCCGGAACTGACTGGGACCGTGTCCCCTGCATCGGACCGGAGCCCGGAACTGACTGAGCATAGCATAGCATATCATAACAAACATACTGCATACTGCATCGGGCCGCAACCCGGAACATAAAACACATAACACATAGCACATGAATTATGTCTGAACCACGAAGGCATCAAACATACTAACTACTACATCGGACCGAAGTCCGGAAACTACTATTAACTGGACGGGCCGGCATTGTGGCCTTAGACCCGCCCCTACGGGAAGGAAACTCACCTCGTAAGCTAGCGGATGAGTGTGTGGCTTGGAAAACTAACGGCTGCTGCTCCTGAATCTCCTCGGCTACAAATCCATAAACACACTCAATCAATCACTAGCACTACACTCAGGGTAAAATGACTCTTTTACCCTTGGTCAAAGTTAACTTACTCAGGGCTGACTCGCCGAGTCGGGATACCCAACTCGCCGAGTCCTAGACTCCCCACTCAACTCTTACACGCTGATACTCGTCGAGTGTGGCATCGACTCGACGAGTACCCTCTGGATCCAAGAACTCAGATGATCTTCATCCGACTCGCCGAGTCAGATGAACAGACTCGACGAGTTGTTCTTGATCCTCAAGAAGATTGCCTTGGACTCGCCGAGTCGTATGAACAGACTCGCCGAGTCCCTCCATCACTGAATCTACCCTCAACTCGCTGAGTCCACTCCCTAACTCACCTCGACCACTCGACACTGAAGAAACTGAAGAACTCGGGACTCGCGACCGGACTCGTCGAGTCGTTCTTCCGACTCGCCGAGTCGCCGCCATGCAACATGTTTTTACTCGATTTCTCTTGAATCCAACACATGCAAATGATAGATCTGGGTCCATTAAGCTGTTTTACCACGTAAAGTTTCCAACTTTACGTGCACAACCACATGAATGAGGGAAATAAGACTAAAATATGCACAATAAGGGTAGATCCATGGCTAATATGTAATGTAACTCCAAAAAGGTAGTGGATCTGGACCCTACAACACCCCAACACTCAGATCTAAAGATATTTCGGCTTAATAACACATTCAAGCAAGCATGAAGCTTGGAACAAGCATCAAATAGCCCTAAAAGAGCTCTAATGGAAGTTTAAGCATGAAACCAGAAGGGAACTCCGAAAATACCTCAATAAGTTCACACTTGACCTCGGATCTTGGCACTAGAACACGTTTCCTTGCTTCCTTCTTCTTCTCCTTCTTCACCTCTTCACAAAATGGAACAAAATCACATATAAGCTCACAAATGGAAGGTTTAGGGTTTCTCACAGTGCTCTCAGGGGGAAAGTGGCGAGATGGAGGCTATAATGGGGTTTAAATAGTGAGCAAACCCGGGGATTTAGGGTTTCTCCCAAACGGACGGACTCGCCGAGTCCATGGTATGGACTCGCCGAGTCGCCGGCTCCCGCATGGTATGGACTCGCCGACTCGCCGAGTCGCCGGCTCCCGAGTCCATGGTATGGACTCTCAGGGGGAAAGTGGCGAGATGGAGGCTAAAATGTAAAATATTGTAAGAGTTTTCCCTTTTGGGGAACTCTTTTATCAATAAATCTTTGTTTTGTTATTTTTGAGTGTTCATACAAATTAGAGTCATGAAACTTGTAAGTGACAGAGTGTCAGGTCGATGATGATTAACAGTACCACAGGCACGATGCCAAAAGGGAAAGCAACCACACAGACCAAAGAACGACACAGGCTGGCTTGAATAGTTTCTATCTATGTAAGTTTATCACTCACTACATTACAATCACACATTTATTGATATAAGAGTCTTCTTTCACAATTTTTATATTTATTCCCTTCTTTGTTAAACAACAAATTCCGTACACATCACACACCCAAACTGGTATCAGAGCCTTGATAAAAATGGCATTACATTATAACAAAACACTTTACAGTGTAAAGTGTAAAATACCTCATTGTTATTTTTAGTATTTTGGAACAGAAATGTTGAATTATGAACAATTATGATTACATGCTAGCTAGGTGTAAGCTAAGGAATCTTGATGAAATAGTATGAATGTTGCATGATTAATGATGCCTTAGCCTAGGAATTCATTCCTTATGTGATCGAATCTGCCTTAATTATTTGTTTGGCGTATGTCTTATAGTTGTACATAGTTAGGAGGTTGTAGCCTTAGAATGCCTAATTTGGTGTTTCTTCCCGTTCCTTGTTTGGTTGTAGATTTGAGGTAGGATCATTTATTTGAATGTCTATCGAGTCTCGTACTATGTACAATTGACATATGTGAGGCAAATGGCGAGGGCAATGGAGATTCCGTGAGGTAGAGCAGTGCTAGGAGTGGTCTAGAACTAGTGTCTAGACGTATGTAGAGGTTTTCAGGAACCAGTAGGGTGAGTCCATAGCTGTCGTGAAGAGGTAGAGTTCTTGGGGTCTTGAGGGTGCAACCCGAGACGGATACGGATTGGAGTGGAAAGTAGTATTGGACCCTTACTACGGAAAGAATCGGATCCGTACGCGGCTCAGGAAATAACCTCGAGGGACTAAAGAGCCTATAGTGGTGTAAGAGTCGATATATGTGTTTAGCTTGTACTGATGTTTCTTCTTATGCTTTTCAGTACGTACGTGTGGCGTACCTGCCAAAGTCCTTTTTCCTAATAAGAGCTTAATGCGTTAAGCTTTCACATCCCAAATGCATATCCAAGGTCAAAATACCACTGAGAGTCAAAAGTGTCCAACTTTGTGACTTTGCATGCCCATTAAGTGCTTAATACCAACAAACTTAACTTCTTAATACCTAAAGACGATCCTAGAGCATGCATGGGGAAGACTTAAGCATCAAGATCTCATTTTTATGACTCAAGACCCCACATAGGGTCTGAAAGGATGACTTATTTGGTTAAGAGCATGCCATGCTCAATAATCACCATGGTTGGGACCAAAAATGCCCTAAATAGAGAAACGACTAGATCTATACTAAAAGATGATCAAGCTAGGAGATTTTTACCTCTTGGAGGTTGCTAGAAAGTAGAGAATCCTAAATCCAAACTCCTTCTAAGCTCCAATGACTCTTTACCGCCTTCTTCTTCTTCAAGAATACCACCAAAACACAAAATGAGCTCAAGGTGCACTCTTCTCACTTAGGGTTAGCTAGAGGGCTATTTTCTTAGGTGGAGGCTAATAAGGGTGAAGATCATGGTCCATAAAGGGGATTATATATGGTGCAAAACCCTTAAACTAAGGTTTTGGTCTGAACAGCATATGCGCGGTGTACCTACTGAGTACGCTCGACGTACGCATCCAAGACCCGCCTCCAAACGCATGAGTACACCATGCATACACCCTGAGTACGCACGGAGTACGGACAAAAAAATACCAATTTTTCTAAAGTTTAGGGTTAAACATGTACCTTCTTGGAACGAGTGTAACATAAAATTGTCAAATTTGTCACAATTCTAAAAAACAATGTGATAGATAGACCTCTGAGGCCAATTTACATTTATGAGAAGTTTAAGGTTCTTCATGTGATTCTCCTCATCAAAACTCCAACTAAACCCATAGGTTTATTGAAGAATTAGGACATCACAACTTTTCCTCATGTCCTAGTATGTAAGTTGTCCATACTAAAAGATCATAAAAGTGGATAAAATCATATTGTTGACATATAACAATAAGGGTTTCGTCTAATATGATGCGAGGTCTAACGTACAGTCCTGTGATTTTGATAAATTTTGTTTTCTTTAGTATGAACAAGAGTGATGTTGTGCCTCTACTTTAGTTGGATTATACTAAGACTAAGACCATTTACAAAAAGTGTCACGATAGACTTTTGTACATCTCTATGGAATTAATCATAGACTTTGCAACCTTGATTTGAGTAGCTTCACTAAAGCAAAAACTCATCCACTTAGTTTAAATTTAGGTAGTATAAACGTATTACGGAATGGTTTCTAAAGCAACCTTGATTTGAGTAGCTTCACTAAAGCAAAAAGTCATCCACTTAGTTTAAATTTAGCTAGTATAAACATATTACGGAATGGTTTCTAAAGTAAGCCAAGGCCAATTACTAGAATAAGGCCAAGCCAAGGCCAATGAATCCAACGATCAGAAATGTGGCCAAGGCAAGTGGTGATCAGGAAACGAGGCCAATACAAGCCAAGGCCAAGACGCCCAATGATCATGTTACAATTCCAAGATAAGGAAATCCAATTATACAAAATGAAAGACAAAAATGAGGCCAAGACAAGGACAAGTCAATGGAAACGATCAGGAAACATGCTTAATCCAGTTTCAAGACAAGTCTTAGGCACATAAAAATCAGGAAACGAAGCCAAAGAAAGCAATGATCAAAAAAATTCAAGGTTGATGCAAGGTTAAGCCAAACCAAGGGAAGGCATGGATAAGGTGTCTAACAATCAGAACATGATCCTAAAGCAAGGGGTGTCCAATATAATGCACCCAACGATTAGGAAATGAGGCCAAGGAAAAGCAATATAAGCTATCATGAAACGAGACCAAGGAAAGGCATGACATGAGGCCAAGGCTAATGGTCAGGAAATGATGCCAAGCTAAGACAATTTATCTGATGGATTTCCAGTGTTCAAACCTGAAGAAGGTATTGTCTACTCTCATAAGGAAATCAAACGTTTTTTATATTGGATCAAAGGCAAGGATTTCTTAGTGATGATTTGAAAGGTATGGTTGAAGCAATATGGAAGATCAATGATGTAAACAATCCTCTGAGGAACAAGTACATGTATCTTCTCGAGTGGCGTATGTATTTTAGAGATTGGGTAATAGATTTGAAGAAAAGATTTCTCATTAAGTTTTTTAAATAGTTTGTTATGTTTCAAGTACTGTTGTGAAGTACTTAAAAATTGATAGGAAATTTTCTTTATTTCTTATGATTGAAAATTATTTCTAGGTCTTAGAGTTGTGTATGGCTTTCATCAATTATCTCACAAGGTAAAATATTTGAAATTCTTAGTACGTTATCATTACTAAAAGATATATTTTTTTACTTTTAAAAGTTTAGGTGAAAATTTGGCTAAGTGCTCTCGACACCACAATCTTGAAATCCTCGACATCAGAATCTTGATGTTCTTGACATTGTAGTCTTGCTTTGACATGACAATCTTGAAGCTTTGGACGCCGTGTCTTGGAGAATTTGAGAAGACAGTCAAGTAGATTGCTCAAGACTCCAAACTCTTTGATATATGTTAAAGATGAGTTGATAAAGTTGTTTAAACAAATAAGTTGTGGACGCCTAAAGAAAAGAATAGTGACTATGATAAGGAGGTTATAACGAATCTACTACAAAGACATAAAGATTGGCGATGCTAGTGAGAAGGTAAGGTAGTTATTTCTGATGTTGGACACACTAATAGTAGCAATATTTTATTCCCTTATGATATAGTATCTTAATTATTTCTAAATCACAACCTTTATAAATCAAGTATGAATAGCATTTGCTCTTTGGATAGTGTAATTTCAGATGTCGATAAAATGGGAAAATCTTGAGCACCTATGCTAAGCATAGCAATAAATGAATAATACCACAAGATTATATGAAATGGTTAGAATTGCATATTTTAATCCATTAGATGAAGTATAACAAGCTTTCAATCCTATTGAGAGACCTTTCAAAATCAACATCCACCCACACACGCCAAGACCTAGGTATGAGATTCCATTTCTCAATCGTGTTTTGTTGTTAGTGGTGCTTTCCCCAATGCTCCATTTAGCATTGTCCAGTAGTAATAACTAACATTAAGCACCATCAGCTGGCAACACCACCAACATGCAACATTCATTAAATACAAAAAATGCTATTTTAAGGCTGTCCGTTTTCATTAAACCCTGTCTAAATGTTTTAAATAACACAGTAAAGAATACAAGAACAAACAACTAAACAAAGTTGGATATATATATATATATATATATATATATATATATATATATATATATATATATATATATATATATATATATATATATATATATATTTACTTTCTTCATTAAGTCAATTTTCTACTCTGGTGGAAACATATTAAATCTATAAAACAACAAAACAAGGCCACATCCCACTAGTATTAAACAAATAAATAAAAAATAGCATAAGCAAAATTTATTTAGTATTAAGATAGTGAGAAGTTGCATTATATCTAGTATCTACCACAAGATAAAAAAAAATTTTAAAAAAAAAAAATGGCAACTTCCACGTGGTGGTTGAAGCAACCAAACCAAATCCCATATGTTATTATAAATAAAATACTAAATTTGGTACAACCAAAATCCGTCTAACAAATTTTATAACAAACAAGTTTGACCCAAAAAAGAAATAGAAAACAAGATTTCATCAGCCATCAATGTGTAGACGCAAACCGGAATAAAGTGCTTTTTTGAATAAAGGATGAACAGTTTCCGTTACTATTTCCTCCTCTAACTTATCCATGTGTGGCCATATCTGTTCAAAGTTGAAACACATGTATGTAATTTTAACCAAATATTGATAACTAAAAAAAGTTGAGGGACTCGATTGTAACAAACCTCAGAAGCATATTGCCTTGAAAAAGCCTTGACATAACCCAAAGTCGACAAACACCATTCTTGTTTCTCACTCGTAGTATATCTGATACCATACACCACATACATGTTTCTATTAAATATTATCAAATAATAAAAATTCTAAATTTTTTTTTTGTTTTACCTCTTTGAGTTTGAGGTCCCGTTTTCTTTATCCATCTCCATTGCAGGATTCTGATTCTCATTATCTTCTTCATCAACATCAACATCAACAGCCATTGCTTCATGTTCATGATTCTCATTCTCTCCAAAAGCATCATCAAGTCGTTCCATCAAAACATCACGAAAATTTTTATACAATGACATAAACAAAGCCTACATAAACAACACAACATATAAACATTACTTTTTTTTTGTTCTATTAAAAATCAAGAAGACTAAGAATGTACCTGGTTTTCTTCAAGGGCACGTGCAAAAAGAGCTTGTTTGGACTCTAGAGATTCACGAATTGACAGCTCATCATCTTTTGTGGTTGCAGCATTTGACTTCAAACGTTTCATTCTTGCAGGGTTATCACCAACAACAGGCTCACCATCCACAAGCATCAGCTTTGTCTCTGCAGCATCCAGCTCAGCTTTAGCCTTGGCTGCACTTTGCTCAGCTTTTACAACATTCTTTTTTAAATTTATTATCTCTTTCCTTAAATCAGATATCCGATTATACGTTTTATTCAGCGCGTTTCTCAGGATCTGTAATAAAACAACAACAAAACACTCTATTCACTTATTTACCTGTTCTGTTTTCAATTGAAAAATTCAGAGAGAATAAAAAATAAAAAATAATAAGAGTACCTACCTCCCACAAACGATCTGAGGTGTGAAATAAGTGAAGGTTTGAGTGAGAGAAGACCCATTTGACAATGGCCAAATTGGAAATAAGGCGATAACCCATCATTCTGTCGATTGTAATGGCTGTTGTTTGAGCACTATTTTTCCAAAAGGAAGCCACTTCTGATATCAACATGATTTGTGTTTCTTCATTTGGACAAATTTTGGCAATAACTTGTCCATATCTCTCTAAAACAGTAATCAAATGAGTGAAACTCTTTGACCCGATGTCCAAAAGTGTCTGAACAACTACTCTTAATGCAACTTCCACTCCATTCACTGGGATCACACTTTCTTCAACCCATATAATAACATCACGTGCAGTTTTCCTTCCTTTTACCATACCATTCACTTCTGTTGAAAGGGTATATTCCGTTTTGTCTTCATCTTCTGAACTGTATCTGAAGTCGGGCCCACCTTTTGGTGGTAGTAATTCCTCTAAAGCGGGAGTACTTTCGATGCTCTGTTCAAAAACATCAAATATTACAATTTTTTTGTATCTGTATATAACTGTTTACATATATATATATAATATAATAAAATCACCTGTTTCACTTTATCCCAGTATGATAAACGGACTTCCCTATCAAGAACTTCTTGGACAAATACACGTTGTGGGGCCCATTTTGGAAGCTCCAAGACATATGCCCACTCTTCCCATGGCCAAATGAATTGAAAGTTTGATCTACAATATCATAAATTAGCCATTTTAACAACTAGATTACACATCTTCGGACCCTGAGTAAGCTGTTTTTTTTTGCAAATTGGTTTCTTACAAGTTACAATATTGGTCCTCGTTTCAGGTACTTGTAACATTTTTAGTCCTTGTTCCAAATAGAATGAGTATTTTCGGTCCCTGACTATGGCTGGTTTTTGCAATTTTGGTCCTAATTCCTAAAAGCATAGTTATTTTCTTGGAACAGAGACCAAAAATGTAACAAAAACCTCAAACAAAGACCAAAATTACAAAAGAAAACTTTATGGGAACGAAAAATGTAATTTAATTAATGTTATATTAAATTATGAAGTAAACTTACAAATGGTGTGAAAACCAAAGGATGAGGCGTGTTCTACACTCCATATCTAACTCACTTATTCTATCAAAAAGGGCACGAACAGCCCCAGCTACAACAGCAGGGAAGGCACCTGGAAGAGACTACCACAAAATTGTGTTTAAAAAAATTGTAAACTTGAAAGATATTTTTTTTATAACAGGTATAAAAAAGAAGGAAAAAAGGGGTACCAAGTTAGGATCTATAATACCTTACAAAGGTCTATTATCACAAGTGTGTAGTACATGGGTTTGAATGGTGGCTGAGGCAATAAAAGAAGCTGAAAAAGAAAAGGGTATATTGGTATTTTTATGAAGAATAAAGAAAAGGATGCATGAAAATAAGTTTTCACCTGTGAAAAAATAGTCTCAGCCATGAGATATTCATATCTGAAAGGGACAGGTAAGCCAACCATGCATGCAGCACATTCCTTTCGACTAGCTTTCCACAAACCAACAAACATATGAATAAGGACCATATTATAAAATAAAAAGCTAAACAAGTTACAAAAAAAAAGAAACTTATCAAAAATAGATATAGTTAAATAAGTTACAAACCATCCATTCAGGAAAAAGAGCACATCCAGTAAATATTCCTCCACTACAAAACGGTCTATAGGTTGTACATCCTGCAAACCAAAAAGGTTTTATAAAAAAAGAAATGTGGTAAAAATCTTGGATTAGTATTTAACTGTTTTAACTACCTCGGTTTTGCTAGCAGAAAATATATTTAGCCTGCGAATCCTCTGAGGATATTTCAATTCTGCCTCGTGTTTTTGTCTCCCAAAACTGACTTCAGTGAGTGCCTCAGGGGTATCTGGTTGCTCTGGACAACTGATGCCTCCAAAATCATGAGACTTTCCAGCAACTAATTGTGCTTCATATAAAAGATGTGGCCTTGGAACTGAAACCATATAGTCAACAAAACTTACAAAGAATAATGGGAAAACTGAAAAGCAGAAGAAAAATTAACAGGTTTATAGTAGAGTATAGTAGTATAGTACCACTCTCAAGTTTCCAGCTATTTTTGGAGAGATCTTGGATTCGACCCCACAAGTCTTCCACAAAATCCTGTGAGTAGAAGAATTGTCAAAGTGAGTAAATTTATTAACAACTAAGAAGAATTGTATAAGTATAACATACCTGTTCAACATGAAGTTTATCTTTGTTGATATTTTCAAACACGGATAGACCAACATCAGAAACACGTCTTCTGATGCTTAAATAGGCTTCTATACCAACCATAACTCTTTCAATCTCTTCCGGAATTTGCTGCAAAAATCAAGATTCTCACATTGTTCGGAAGCTTTTGTAGTGCTAACTGTATGAGCGAAAGTGAATGAGTAAGAAATGTACCTCAACAAGGTCTGATCCACCCCATGGAAGACATGAAAGAATACAGGTTATGTAGAAATCAGCGCGGGCTTGCCAAGATGGGTTTCCTTTCTCATCATCCACTATAGTTGCAGCACAAGATAATAATGTTTCAAAAACCACCACTAGTGAACTTGGTTGAACCACTTTGCTACACATCTACACCAGTGAAGAGAATAATGTTTCAAAAACAACATAATGTATAACTGTATATGGTTGTTGTTCTCAAAGGTAAAGGAAATAACATACCAAAACAGTTAGAAACCGCATTGATATACGGATCTTGTTGCAATCTCCAGAGTCAAGGGCATCCTGCAAATAAAAAGTTAGAACCCGTGAAATGCACCAATTCAGGGGAAAAAACTCATGTGTGTTGATTGTTGAACAATATCCGTTGCCTGCTCACCTGTAAACTCTTTTGAGTAGTCTCCAATATTTTCTTGACAAGGTCCTCATTTTCCAAGTTCAATAACCCAATCTAAGCACCAAAAACAGAAGAAAGCAAGATCTTACAGGAAGTGATCAACAATTATCTTCGAGAAAGCAAAAGAAAAAAAAAAAAAAAAAAAGGTAAACGCAACCTACCAGCGTCCCATACAGAGGAATTTTGTGAGGCAATTGCTCTGAACATTGAAGAAGAAACTGCGAAAACAGGTGTAATTAAGTAACTCAACAAGCCTCCATGCACACGATTTGGTAGAAATATACTTATATTAGAATTAAGAAATGGCAAATAGTAAATCACAGTTAAAATTTCGTCTTCGGAATGCTCAAGCTCCCGCCGAACAGCACCAAAGCAAGCATCCTGCAATAAATAATGAAATTAGGGTTACCAACATTAGGGTTTATCGTAAAAAGGGAAAAAATAGGGTTTTTTTAAACTGAAGTGGACAGAATGAAAAGAACTAACAATGTGATCTTTGTGGTCGATTGTTCCGCCATATTCAGGGGACTTCTCGCCGATTCTCAAAATCAAACTCCTCCAGCTGCTCATGTCTTCTAGTATATTATAGAACACCGACGTCAAGCGAAAGATTAGCTTCACTCGAACCAATACACAGAGCGGAAGAAACTTTTTGTTGGTATAGATATGTGTATATGTATGTATGTCCCGAAGGAAGGGTGCCCACTGCCCAGTAGTGGTATCAGCCAAACCCCCCCAATGGTTTTGGATTCGCAGTACGAGTTTGAGTTTACTACAAGCCCTAGTCCCTACCAACCCGACTCCGACTTTGTAGTGTCACTGAACCGGTTTAAGTGGCTAAACCGGGTTTTCTCGTATACTTGCACCCTAACACCATTTTTAAAATAAATTACTGAAATCATCCTTGTGATTTGGTCAAAATTGCATGTTTGGTTCCTAACTTTTTTTTACACTCGGATCGTCCCTATGGTTTAATTTTGTTGCGTTTTTCGTCCTTGTGGTTTGATTTTGTTGCAATTTTCGTACATTACATACATAAAGTTAGAGACCAAACATGCATTTTGTACCAAACCACAGGGACGAAAAACGCAACAAAATCAAACCACAGGGACAATCCAAGTGTAAAAGAAATTAGGGACCAAACGTGCAGTTTTAACCAAACCACAGGGACGATTTCAGTAATTTACTCCCATTTTTACTCTACTTTCAACTCAACAAAAATTAAATATTTTTCTAATTTTCTTTTTAATTATCTTATTATAAATATGATAGATATCTTAAAATATTATTAATTTTATTTTAATATGATACTTGTGATAATTTCATGTTGGTAGAAAAAAATATATATATAAGAATATTTAATTTCTCTTGTTTTATAACAAACCAAACCATTGTTGAAAAAAATATATATTATTGATAATTTTAAATTGTACCAACTATTCACAAATTTGCAAATATATATATATATATATATATATATATATATATATATATATATATATATATATATATATATATATATTAATTTACAAACATAGATATTTTGGTATAGATATTTTGTTTGTAGGTTTATAATAATTAATTAAAATTAAAATATATATTATTATGAATACCTACGTTCTATATGTTTAGATATTTTATAAATCATGATTTTTTACGATGCAGTATAAATTTGAATATACTATAAAAATCGTAATAATTAATTATGAGCTTGCAAACAATTACTTTTATATTAAATCAGATGTTTTGTTTATAAATCTATCACCATTATTTTTAATTAATGTGTGATATGGTTTCAAAACATTCATAAATCTAAAATTTTTATTTAAAATTAATAGATTAAAAACCCATGTACTACAATGATTAATAACTTAAAAAATCATATATTATCCATAAAGCAACTTATCATTAAAGGATAGGCAACAAATTCAAAACTCTATAGATAAATAAAAACTAAGAAGCAACCATTCATGACATTTTATAACCATAAAAATCAAATATATGAGATAAATTAAAACAAATGAGACATAGTTGAATAAGGTTAGTGACATTAATTTTAAGCTCTTTTGAAATCATATATTTATACTTTAAAAAGCATTTAGCATATTTTGCTGAATTTTAAGAGGTACATGGCTAAATGCAATATGTACAACCATTTAATGCATTAAAGAAATACGGAATACAATCTGGTCAAGATGAATCAGTCAAAATGTAACCAATATTTCCTCAATTTTAGCCAATTTATTTGGTTAGATCAACATTATATAGTATCTCAATCCTCTTTGATCTTTAGTTTCATCAAGAGCATCCACGGAAAACACTAGAACATTCACCGCCATCGTTTACAATAGTAGATGTTTATGGTTGAAGATGATAGGAGGTGAGACCTCTAATCTTTATGGGCTTTTGATTTTTTTTCATTTATAACATTTTCCAGGTCCTCGACATTCTTTCCTTCTCCACTAAGATCTGGGTGAGAACATAAATTTATTCTTTTTCTGAATAAGGTTTATAGTTTCTTAAATATTTTGGGTTTGTTTTGAAGCTGAATATGAATACCAAGAGATGAGTTTGTACCTATCTTTTCTCAAAATTCCTTCACACTCCATCTCCTCACTTTTGATTCGATTTCAAGCCCTAACCTTCATTTTTTTCTTTTCTTTTTATATCTAATGAAGTTGATTAGCTAGGGCGACGACCATCTCTTTTGTATTTTTTCAGTTCTTTTGGGTTCCCGTCTACAATTCTACATCGATAGCATGGTATTAGGTAATTATCGATTTTTTGGTTTTCATGGTTTTTCATGCTTTTTTTTATATTTACTAAAGTTGCTCTATGCTTACAAAATTATTTATGAAATTGAATGGTTGATGTGATATCAAGTAGGAAAAGTACAAAAGATATATATATATATATATATATATATATATATATATATATATATATATATATATATATATATATATATATATTTGTAGTTGATGATAATGATTTTTGTTAGGGAATAGATGACGATTAACCAAGTTAAACAGTTTGAGGTTTTGTTTCCCTTCATCCTATCTTAGTGAGGTAAAGTCACTTGCTTCATTCCCTCATGTTTTTGTACTTGGAACGTATCTCAATCATCTCCTCTTTCTCTCCCTCTATCCCTCGATCCAAGTAGGTGAAATTTGACTCTCGATTCAACTAATATTGGTTTGTTCTCTATATAGTCTGATTTCATATGACTTTTGGATTTTCATCTAATTTCTATTTTCAGGGTAAGAGCATATCTCTTTGTTTATAAATTACAATTATTTGATAATGCATGCCAATTATTCGATGATTTGCCCAAATGAAAACTTTGATGTATATGTGTGACAACCCGATATTTCAACTCTTTGTAATGGCCTAATAGGTCAAGTATTGTAAACATTTTTGAGTTAATAAAATTAACTTTGATAATAAAATGTCCAAAAAGTTTCTATTTAAATTCTTCTATGTTTAAATCTCATTAAACCATGATCGTACGTAAAAAGAACGCCCAAATCCGACTTCGTATATTGAAGTTATGATTTTTCCAAGTTCAGCTTAGCAACAGACAGCTAAAAACTCGAAACGGAGATCGAGCAACATTTGGCCGAAATGACCTAAACGAGAATCGAAGGTCTCGACAATGGTATTTCAACGGTAAAAAGTCTGGCAAAAACCGACGTCAGATAAAGAAGTTATGAATTTTTAAAGAAATTCCTTAATCACGTCATTGTAATAAATAAATAATAAAAATAATTTCAGAATTTGCCAACGGAATCTAAACGAAAGTTGTAGATCGTAGTCTCACCTTCGCGGGGATATAAAGAACGTCGAAAACGGAGTTCGTATGAAGGAGATATGAATTTTTGAAGTTTGATAAATAATTTATATATAATTTTTATTAAAAATTCGGTATTATCCGAAGAGGAGTCAGCCTAGGGCCGAGGTACCCTCGTATGCCCCGCGTACTCGAGGCCACGGCGTCGGATCGTCCACGTCGCCCTATGCGAAGCTATCCGACCCGTCGTCCCATCCGACTCGCCCCATCCGAAATACGTAAGCGATGACGTACGGATACGCGCTGCGTACGCCCCGCGTTCGGAGGCGGTTCAGCACCCCTATAAAAGGGATGCGAGCCTTTCCGAAAAATTTGTTCATTTTCTCTCTTTCTCTCACGATCTTGCCTCGATTTCCGTGCCCGTTCAAACCCGAAGCTCTGGTCTTTTTGCTCAAGTCCCGAGAGTCGATTTTACTCCCGAGATTCCCGAGATGAAAATCTGCCCGGTTTTCGATCTCGCTATCTTCAAACTCCCAAGTGAGTTCATACCCCTTTATTCAACCTTTTAAATGTTTTTAAATGTTTTAAATACTTTATGGGGGGGATACAAGTTAAACACTTATAGTTATTGCTTCGATCACATGTGATTGCATTAATCACATGTGATTAATAACTAGGAAACCAATGATTTTATCACTGTTCAAACTGTTTTACTTCAAAATGTTTTACAAACTCTTTTACTTATCAAATGCTTTATTGTAAACTTTGTTTTACTACTTATAAATTTGCATGCCCATATATGTATAGATGTATAAATAATGTTTAAAGGGCTTAGGAAAGCCACCTGTCCTATTTCCTTTTCCTCGATTTGGATGTGGTATGGTGGAATTTCGGGTGACCATCCGAGGGTCGTTTCAATATTAGTTATGTATCATATATACATGTATAGACATAAAAGTACTTCCATATTCATACTTATCAGCACATCATTAGTAAGTTACCATCGGGGTAACACGGGATCATACTACTACAATTTCTAGATCAACGAGTCAGTTCATTCAGGAGTCAATACTTATTACTAAGAGAACATATACAACGATACTAGAACAAGCAACATTACATTGCATATACACGAATACGTTAACAATTGTGATCCACTGTATGGGAGCATGTCTTAATTGTCATGACCCGAGTTATAGCCAGAGTCTCTTGGAGGGAGAGCGTGAGTTTGCGTATAGATCTATATTGGATTGACTATCCTACACCTCGCTGCTAGCTACAGTGGGACCGACAGGTCTGCGGGTGCCAAACGTCATACCTTATTTTTCGACTATACGTTGTCGATGTTACCAGTCGATAGTATGATGCAATTTATCACATGATACCTTAATATAAACCCGGTTTAAGGTAGTTAGTACAGCAGTAGTTCATATAAAACAAAACTACCGTACTACAATAATTTACCCATTACATTTTGGTGATAACCTCACTTAAACTTTAATGTACAAACTATATTTTGTTAAATGATAGTTACACTTGGGAAATTACACACTTTTACATCAAACGAGCATACAAAACAGTTAAGCCTTGGTAGAGGGCTACTTTAACAGAAAATATAGGTTTTTCTGAGAGATTCAAACTTTTACAAACACTTACATACATTTACAACTCATACTTGCGACAGGTTCAAACTGTCACACCCCCAAACCAAGGATGGCGGAAACATCTGGGGGTGGAGGACTTCATGTACAGTATCACAACAACGTGTATAATAGTGCTCAAAGTAAAAACAACCACCATAAATATAATTGCAAAAGTTACACCAAAGTATATGTTTACATGTTTCAAAAGCAATTACATTATGATGACAAAATAAATTGTTGACGGTTTAGCGTCCCATCCTCAAAGCGATGAAGTTTTCCTGTTTCACTGATTTCCTGAGAATACAAGTAGTTTTAAAAGAGTGTCAACACAAAGGTTGGTGAGTTCATAAGAGTTTTGTTTGAAGTAGAAACCGTTTTTCCTTGTAAAATCGATTTAGTTTGATTTCCAGAAAATCCAATATTTTCTTAGTTAAGTATGAATAGAAATAATCCTACATGATGCTGTAATGAACCCTAGAGTAATCCGTAGAGTTCCTCTATAATCGTCCAACATATAAAGTTATATAAGGCTTAACTTAGATAAAACGTTGAATATAGTGGGTCTGCCCTAGGTCCACAACCCAACGAGGAACAGGAGATGAGGCGGGCACCACCAATTCTAGGCCAATCAAGACTAAATTCTTATATGACTCAACATATACGCTCAGCGACTATAGTTGAAGTCTAACAATTTTAGAGGAAGTGTAGTTTTAATATCATAATAGCTTTGTATAGAGACCCGACACTTTGTATTTGTACCCCTTTTTGTATAGAGACCCGGTACTTTGTATTTGTACCCATAGAGATAAAAGGTGATTTTAAATCGACATAAAACTCATTTAGGTTTTAAAAATAAAATCCCGTAAACTTATGGATTGTTCCCTATGTGAGCCGTTATAATCATACTATGACTATGTGAACCTGCCACGACGTTCTCAGTGTCGCGAAAAATGAAATGACATTTGTCACCCGTAGACCTGCAGGTCCAACTGTAGCTAGCAGCAAGGTGTGGGGTGTCAATCCCAATATAGATCTATATACAAGTATCACGTTCTCCCTCAAGGAGATTCTGATTATAACTACCAGGAATTATATCCCGCACTCGGACGTACGGGGAGATAGAGAGATAGAGATCGAAAAAAAATAGAGAAACTCACAATATAGGATAACAAGTTTATGTTAAATGTTTGTGAATATAAATATTTCTTGTATGAATGTACCTTTCTTGTACGAGTGCGTAGAGTGATGTATCATAAACTATACCTATTATAGTTTATCTAAAATGTATGTACTATGTATGAACCCTTTTTATGGAAATGTAACTAGTGTTGTGAATTTATCAAAACATAGATTAACTTTCGTGAAATGTGTGCGAATAGAAATCTTTCTTGTATGAATGTACCCTTCTTGTACGAGTGCGTAGAGTGATGTATCATAAACTATACCTATTATAGTTTATCTAAAATGTATGTACTATGTATGAACCCTTTTTATGGAAATGTAACTAGTGTTGTGAATTTATCAAAACATAGATTAACTTTCGTGAAATGTGTGCGAATAGAAATCTTTCTTGTATGAATGTACCCTTCTTGTACGAGTGCGTAGAGTGATATATCATAAACTATACCTGTTATAGTTTATCTAAAATGTTTGTAATACGTATGAATTCTTTTATGAAAATATATTAGTATTGTGAATTTATCAAACTATACCTCTTATAGTCTAATAATACGTGTTCCAAAATGAATGAATAATATTTAATATTTAATATGAATGTCTTAATTCCAGTTCATAATGATAAACTAACATGGAAACACATTCAAATATTAGAACTTATGATTATACACTTTGCTCAACATAATACAAAGTGTTATGATATTTACATGCTGTTGGCTAACTTTAGCCATTCTGCCCTGTATTTGGAAAAATCATAGACAAATCATACGAAGTCGAAAACTAGATCCGTAAATTTTGAGAGTTCACAAAATGTGTCTAGTTTGCTCATAAATTTTATCTCAATTTATAATGACCTCTAACTTGGGTGAAAAAGTCCAAAATCACAGACTGGTCCGGATTGTTGTTTGAAATGATAGGCAGTTTTGTAAAAATCACCATAAATTGTAGAAAAATCGTATGGAGATGTGCAAGTAGCCATTTTAAAGCTAAAAACTCGAACTATTTGCACCTTGTACAGTTTTGAAAACAAAAATGTTTAAGATGCCCAAGACAGTCCGTGAATGGAGTTGAACTTTTCTGATGAAGGCTGTTAGAAAAATCTAGTTATATTCTTAGTGTTTTAACTTGTATTCCCCCCCTGAAAACTTGAGAAATCATGAAAATGTAGGGGTATGAACTCACCTTGAGTGATTTCAGTAGATGATTGTTGAAGAATGGAAGTGTTTAATTCAAGAACACTTGGAGATGCCTTGAAGGTTTTCGAGAATCTAACATCATAGTTAGGGAGTTTGTGTAAGCAACCAAAGATTTGAGTAGAATGAAGTGAAATAATAATAGGGAGGATGAATTTTTACTTACTAAGCGTGGAAGAACACTTGAATCCAGCCTTGGATCTCGAAAATTTGTGTAGAAGAGTTTGAGAGAAAAAGTGATGTTTGTTACTTAGTGGAATGAGAGAAATGAGAGAAAATGAGGAGTGTGGTTGATTGTTCCAGCTCAAAAACGTGGGAGTGAGTGAAATTTGAGTGCAAGGGAACATTGAAGTGACATAGGTAAGGTGGGGAGGTATGGCTGGTCATAGAGTGGGTGTGGGGTGGTTGCTTGTGATCATACGTCTTTGGACTCAAAAGTCACGAACAATGTCTTATAATAGTCTAATTTTCTAAATATATGTGTGGTTGTCTATGTGTGTGCATCTCTTTAAAAATTCTGCAATTTCATCATTTTATGACCCCCATTTGCGAAGTTGAGTATTTATTTCCAAAAATGCGAAACTCCAGGGACAATATTTGAAATCTTCTGTTTTCTTCCCCAATTCGCATTCTACTGTGAAATACTTCGCATCTTCATTCTTACACCCTTCGCATCCCTTCGCATTAATCACCTTCGCATTTTCATTCTTACACCCTTCGCATCCCTTCGCATTAATCACCTTCGCATTTTCATTCTTACACCCTTCGCATCCCTTCGCATTAATCACCTTCGCATTTTCATTCTTACACCCTTCGCATCCCTTCGCATTTATCACCTTCGCATTTTCATTCTTACACCCTTCGCATCCCTTCGCATTAATCACCTTCGCATTTTCATTCTTACACCCTTCGCATCCCTTCGCATTTTAACCTAATTAATCAAATGCGATTCACAAAATTTTTCATTCCAGATGCGAACACAGTTTAGTTCTTGAACTCTAAACTTGCGAAATCAAAATTTTCATATGTTGAACCCATATGCGAATATTAACCCAATTGACTTCAAATTGATTCATAGATGCGAACACTCGATTGTTTTACTTTCGCAAAATGAGCATCAACAACTCCACAATCGAGTTTTTAAATTCTTGCAACCAACAATTTCATAGTCCTTGACTTCGCGTTTTTCTTCATGAATCATCCCTCAATCATCAATCCAATTCCGAATCAAAAACTCATATGTTCTTGCTTTATCGATTCATCGACCTAATACACAAGGTTTAATAGAGTTGACCGGCTTGACTTGATGACTTGACTTGACTCAAGATTGACGATTGTCACAAATTGACCCGAATATGACGGTTGTCACACAAACGTTTTGATAACAAACCTCGACACTAAAATATTTATGAATTCACCAGCTTAATGCTGATAAACTCTTTCAAAATAACTTGTATTCTCAGGTCATCAGTAGTCAAGTACCGATGCTAGCTTTTGAGAAGATGGAGCGCATTCAAGACTCATCATACTATTTTGATTTAAATTATATTTTTGGTGTCTAAAACTGTACGGAACACGCTTGTATTAAAATTATATATTTAATGCAATGGATGATGTTGTTTGCTTATTTACATTTACTGTGTTGTGATACTTTACATGACGTCCTCCGCCCCGGAACGTTTCCGCCATTCTTGGTTTTGGGGTGTGACAGATTGGTATCAGAGCATTGTTTGCAGTCGATCATGATACTTTACCCTAGTAGCTGAACAAAACCCCAATCCCAACCTGGTGCCCTCACCGAAGATAATCAACTCTCCCCCACTTGGGGTTCAAACTACCACCCGCTGAACTTTGCAGTCGATCATGGCACCGAAGCGACTAATCCAGCCCACACCCATGATCACACATACATCTCCTATAGGAATCAAAATCAAGTTTATCGGTAAAAATACCCCGAAAATCTCCAATATGCAGCCCCGATAGACTTATGAAGAGGAAACCCTGCGTTCGTTGGCAATAAAGACTCGTAACGGACACTCTAGCTCTCCTGCTGGCAAATCGAACTCCCTACTGAATGATTGAGAGATAAATGACCGAATCGCCCCCGAGTCGAATAATACCAAATCAGCTAAGGATTTCACTATGAATGTACCTAACATAGTACTGTTGGATTAATGTCTAAGTCCATAACTATAATTGGTAGGACTTGACCCGACCCGGCATGGTCCATTTGGGTTGCATGGCATCATGCACTTGGATAGACTATAATGAGAGAAATAAGACACTTATGGTTATTAATATATTATAAGTTCTAGTATATTAATAATAAGAATAATAAGATTATTTAATTAGTATTGATTAAGAATTAATCTAGGATTAATTAAGTGATCAAAAGAAGACTAATTAAATATATGGGTTGATTGTGTAAATCATCCATACTTGTATAGTGGGCTAATGCTCCATGGATTATCTAGTTGGGCCAAAACCCATATGATGCTCCATGGTGTATTTGAACCCATGGATCCAAGGAAATGGAAAGTCATGACAATTAGGGTTTACCCTAATTGTATAACTATATAAGCATCTTATTCTTGAGGAAAATCGGCCACTAGAGAGACTAGATTATTCTAGAGAGGGCTAGCCGATTTTATGAAGTGTAGAATTCTCTCAAGTTATTCCAAGTGTATTTGGTGTTGTGTGAACCATTTGAGGTGTCACACTTGGGGCACTAGGCACTCAAGCTTCATGAAGACATTCTACATCAAAGAGGTATGTATTCTATCTTGTTATATTGATACTTTTGTATGCTAGATTAGGATAATACCTTGGATGTTCATATTTGCATGTATAATAGAGAAAACATAGATCCAAGGAATTTAGGGTTGCATGTACACTTAGGAGTGTTAGAATGCTCAAAACCCAACATTGGTATCAGAGCCTAGGCTTGTTTTCTTGTTATACTTGCAATAGAAGCTGAAAAATCGAGTTTTGTTGCTGTCTACCCAGCAGACCTGCCGAGTCCATGAAGGGACTCGACGAGTCCAAGGCAAAATGCATCCAACTCGCCGAGTTGTGTTCATGCACTCGACGAGTTGTACCCCAGACAACATACTTTCGAGGTTTTTGGCTAGAAATGGACTAGGAACATTACCCTAAGTTGTTTTTGAACCTATAAAATTGTTTTTAATGTGGTAATGTTCATGCTAATCCATTTTCAAAGATAATTGTCAATAGATTCATGTTTTGTATTAGTTTAAAGGTTAGACTAATTACATGAAAAAGTTTGATTTGAATTATCTTGTTCTTATGAGTTGCTTAGATTAATAGAAAAGTTGAGTGAAATAGTTGTTTTCAATCCAAATTAATCTAAGAGTTGATTCTAAAATGTGTTTTTGTAACTTGTCCTCAAGTTATATGAAAAGTCACATTTAAGTTTCATAAAACTCATAAAAGTTGGCAAAGGTTACAAAAATGAAGAGTCTAGTTCTAATTAATTGGAGTTATGACTCCATAATTTGTCCTCAAGTTATGGAGGACCAAGAGTCTCTTCATTAAATAAAAAATAAAAAATAAAAGTGTAACCTTAATTAATTCCATAAGTTATAAAAAAAATAAAGGAAAAAAAAATTAATTCTTTTATTAGTTTAAAGTCTTCCATAAGTTATGGAACTTGAAGAGTTTTTGGATTAAAACTACTTTAAACACATAAGTTATGGAATTAATTAGTTTTGAATAGTTTCAAAACTTGCCCTCAAGTTTTGGAATTTGTAAAGTTTTCTCTTATGAATACTTTAATTCCAAGTTAGCTCTTAGAATTTTAAAAGTTAAAATTCAACCCTTATACTTTATAATATTATAAGTTAATAATATATACATGTATAAGAGTAAAGTCGGTCTTACCGCTAGTACGCCTCATTCATGAAGCCGGTCTATAAGGTGGGTATAAGGTTGTTGCCTATAAAATGGCAACTTAATGGGTGTCCACTCTCACCCACCGCTTGCTTGACTGGTGGAGGGTCGTTAGCCGAACGGGTTTGACAGGACTATAATTCTCCCTTCATTAAAAGTATTAATGATAAATACTAAGTAACTAAACTCTTAATAATTCCCAATCTTAGTTACTTAGGAAAATGTGAATAAGGTGCTAATCCATGAAATTACACTTTGCACTTTGTTTAAGTCGGTTAGTGGAGCGTGTGTGGTTAACCGGCACACTAACTCGTATTTAACAAGGTAGGCAAAGGGTAACTTAATGTTTATCATAGTATCGATGGAGCGTGTGTGGTTAACCGGCACATCGATTGAGGGGTAAACACTTAAGGGTACCAAGTAATTTGCATGGTTACTTCACACCTTGTTTTGTGATCCTCGGCATCCCAGTCACAAAACCTGAAGGGCACACTCGAGATTGAAACATGCCATTGAACAGTTCAATGAATCTCAAAAGATCTAGGAGTTTCAAAAACCAATTAAAACCTAATAATACATTTCGTTTATCTTGGTGGAAATTGGTGAATAGTCATTCACCTACCTTCAAATTGTTTTATAGCTTGGATTACGGCATACCTCTTCTAAGTTATAAAATAGTTTGTTGGGTCCTAGCCTTAATATTTCATATTGGGTGTCATATTAAGGACTTTAAGATCAACTATCTTGAATATCTCCCAAAACATGTCTGTTTTAGACATTTATGATCTTCCTAAATCTCTTGAAACAAGCATTCCTAATGAAGATGATGTCCCATGGATATCATACTTCTTTCTCCTCCTCCAATTATTCTCCCTACCCCACAAATTCTTGAAAAGTTTAAGATCACTCAAGCCCCATTGGCAAGGCAAGGTCTAGGTGTGATCACATCTTGGAGATGTAGTCACATATTGACAAGCCAGGAGAGAAGGGTGTCAAAGTCTTGAGAAAGTTGGTGGTTCAACTACTTTCTAAGTCACATAGTGAGTTCTTTTGGAACACCTATGAAACAGACTATGACAAGACCCTTAATGAGCTTATCTATTTGTTAAGATCAACTTCCTCAAAACTTGATGGACATTGACAATAGTGACACAGGAAATTCAGAAAAGCATTCTCTTCCCAATGGAAAGGGATCGGCCATAGTCAACTCGGTTGACCAAATGGTAAAGAGAAAAGTCTAAGTCTGTGATAGTCTCGTGTAGCATTATCAAAGGGTCCATATGTTTATATTGCCAAAGGAAGGGGCATTGGTTGCGAAGCTGCCAAGTTTACCTAAGGATGTTAAAGTCAATAAGTTTGACTCTACTTCAGGTAAAGTCCACTAATCTAACTCTGTTAAGTTTCTATTCTGAGATTCCTGATACATGATGTGACTGGGTCACATAGTAATGTTTTAAGAATCAAATAAAAGTAAAGGAACTCAAAGAAAGAATATGTTGAATCTGATCGCATAGATGGATTTCTATCACGTAGTTTGAAAATCGGATTCTTGAGCTACTTCTTAGGAGTTATGAGATATTGCTTAGGAATAGATAACAACAAGCTTTCATATGGATTGTAAGGATAAGTTTTTCCGCATAGTTTTAAAATAAAAGAAAATTTTGATTTTATTTATTTTAAAAATATCCTTACAATGGCATTTGAGGAAAAATTGTTGCTTATATGATTCCATTAATAGCAAGAGTGGAAATATGAAATTGATTCCTTCATTTGTGGTAATGTCTAAATTTACCAAATAAGGAAAGATTCTCATCACCAAGTCTCAATTGGACCGAAACTTGGAATCATGCAAGTTGTATAGCATGATGAATGAGAACTTTCAAGTATTGGAAAATTAAGACTGATTACTTGTTCACGTGAATGTGTGAGTCAAGTAATGGACTAAGGGATCGAGTACATAGTCTTGTGCACTGATTAAGTCCACCACAAAAGATATAAGGCTATTCGTCATAGTTTACTAAAGCTTAGTAAATATGATTATACTTACAAGCGTAAGTGTAACTCTGAGACATTGGAAAAGGTTCCAATGCATGGCAGAGCGAATAAGAAGAATCAAATTAGGCAGAAGGATAAAAGTTTCTCAAATCGGAAAAGATGGGAGAGTACTTTAGTATCATCTTTGTGATCATCTTAATGATTAAGAAACCATATCAAAATTAGTTCTCTAAGGAAGTCTTAGTGCATTCTTATGGCTAAGAAGAAGGGATCTTGAATTGTTGAAATGGTTAAATCAAGAAGATAAGTCATACTTCGTTCCAATACAAGTCTTAGAGTCATACTCCAAGATTGTAATTTGAGTGATATGTCTTTAAGAAGGTTTAAAACACTTGTCAAATGTAAGAGTAAAAGTGTCCTACTCTTGTTCATTTTAAGTTGGTAAGTTGTGATGTTTTGGATAAAACAAAGACCAACTTAGGCCAATTGTGTGAAGTGTTTGTCTTGGTTAGAATCCACACTATCTCTTGGATGTTTGACAAGGGAGTATTATAGGTCAAGAGGACAGTGGGAGTCTTAAAGGTCTTGAAAGTCTCAAGAACTAATCAAGAATAAAACCTAAAGTTCTTCACTAGCACACGACTTGAGGTTTATAACCTATCGTGTTGACATAGTCTGTGCCCATTCCAGTTAAAGTTGAGTTCTTAGAGTTCTCAGTTTGTTGCACAACAACTTGGAAGCAATGGCAGGCCCTTGAGCTGCCAGGTGGCAAGAAATTAAGATTGAGTTCAGTCCATATTAGTTTGGATTTGTCATTATCCTTGTCTTGTGACTATGGTTTTGATAATTCACATGGATAAGAACACACACACCATTAAATCTAAGTGTCATAAGGTTTCTCTCCGATTCATGAAAATGATGGTGAGGAAACACTTTCACTAAGTAGAATTTAGCTAGATAGCAATTGTGATATTTGCATTCTCAAAGTCGTTAGTGGAGCGTGTGTGGTTTACCGGCACACTAACCTGGACTTGTGAGAAGTAGAAAAAAGGTCTAACCATTATGATTACGGCATCCCTCTTCATAATTGTTTAGACACACAAGTGTGCTATCTAAGGGAAGGTGTATGATTTTGATAAAGTTTTATCAAACCAATCTAGTATCAGAAATCTGAGCTTTGGTAGAAAGTTAGTTGATTTCTGAGTACATGTCAAAGCTAGTGGGAGCATAAGTGTCATGCTAATAATCATCATGTTAGTGGGATCATGATAATTATGATAAAACATTGCAAGTTAGCAATGTTAATTATAGAAAACAAAAGGTTTCAATTGGGAAAAAGTTGTTTTGCTATAATTAAGGGAGAGGAAATTATACTTCATCTCAAATCTATAAGCTTAGATCGTGAGGTTTTAATCATTCAGTCAAGGATATATATGAATTTCATGTTGGAATGGCTCAACATAAGGAAATTCTATATATGGGTCCATTATTTGCGTTCTTAAATTTGATTATGATTACGGCATCCCTTTTCATAATCTGAATTATGAGAACTGGGCAAATAGAAATGGAAATGTTATAGCAAAAGACTGGTTTAGTCTTTATGTGAGACATCATGAATCTTGTCCCATATGCTTCGGATGTAGGATCGATTCCATGTGCTATATTCATCCTTTCTAAAAATTTCCAAATGCCTGGGGCATTAAGAAGGGAAAAGGTTTAGAACTGGATATGACTAAAAGGATTAAACAATTGTCGAGGACAATCTAAGGTTTACCAAAGATTGGTTGCTCAAGGACAGTTGGAAGTATAGTGATAATTCTGGAAGGACCATATTGACATAATATGGAAGGAGGCAACTCTTGTTCAGAAGTGATGGTCAAAATGGAATATGGAAATGTTTCAAAGTCAGAAATTTCAATCTGTGTAAGATTAAGGAAACTTAATGCAAGAAGGATGTTTCCAAGGAATTGATCTCCTTTGGAATACTCTGTAATGATTGTTGCCAAGTCTTTCTGACTTTGTGCATAACCATTACAAGAGGATCAATGCATATAAGTTTAGAATCTAACAGATTTCAGTAAATAACATGAATTTGGAATTCTTGTATTTACAGTAAGGATTTGGGAGTGTGAAAAGAGAATCATTGAAGTTATGTTCAATTGATCTAGTTCACAAAGTAAAGATCATAGACAAACATAGTATGCATACTTGGTGTATGGCATGACTAATGTTTAGAAAACATAGTGTACATGCTTGGAGCATGGGACAACTATTGTTTTAAATTCAAGAATAAAGTTGATAGCTGAAACAGTATACAATGAATAATGTGTAATCATACAGTGATAAATAAAAGGTGTTTTATTTATGTTCATAGGTTTTGATACCATATTGGATTCAATTATTATTGTGTTTCACTTTGCATGTTTTGACTTCCCGAATAAACTAGGTTATTCTTCCGGAATGACTAAGTTATTCAAACCATCCACAGTCGGTCATATGTTGGAAGTAGATATGAATTAAGACTGTCATGGGTTGGCTTGTAGAGGTCTAAGGTGTTGGACAAAGGACTACAACACTCATGAGTGCTCATAAGTTCTGAGTATTGGATTCAACCCGTGCTCATTGGAATCACTTCATGGATTTTATCACGAGTGATCATGAGACGATAATATCTTATATTCTTCAAACCTAGAGATATGAGTTGTTACTATGAGTTGATAGTACATTGATTGCACGAAACCGCATTTGGTAACTCGATGCTATAAAACGTGCCTTTGTGTATGATTCAACAAGTAGTAGAACAAGCCATATGAGTCGAAGTTTATCCATTCCTTTTACATTCGGGATAAAAGTGATATATGTGGGCCCCTCGATGATTTGATGATGACAAATGGAAGTGCTCGGCCGGGCCAGGACTGATTCGATTTGTTCAGTTAGTTAGTCGTCATAAATCGGAAATCGGGAAACAACAAATGGACAGAGAGAATGATTATAATCCATGTCTCAGTCCATATGATATCTAGAATGGAGGAATATATGATCCCTTATCTAATGGACAAGTCATTGACAAAGGTCAGCGTTTATCGACAAGGTCAGAGTTCGACAGAAGCTTTTGAGAGCTACGATTGCTAGTTGGTTCCTGAAGTCATACGCAATAATAGTTTTAGACTTATCCAAGTGGGAGACTGTTGGATTAATGTCTAAGTACATAACTATAATTGGTAAGACTTGACCCGACCCGGCATGGTCCATTTGGGTTGCATGGCATCATGCACTTGGATAGACTATAATGAGAGAAATAAGACACTTATGGTTATTAATATATTATAAGTTCTAGTATATTAATAATAAGAATAATAAGATTATTTAATTAGTATTGATCAAGAATTAATCTAGGATTAATTAAGTGATCAAAAGAAGACTAATTAAATATATGGGTTGATTGTGTAAATCATCCATACTTGTATAGTGGGCTAATGCTCCATGGATTATCTAGTTGGGCCAAAACCCATATGATGCTCCATGGATGCTCCATGGTGTATTTGAACCCATTGATCCAAGGAAATGGAAAGTCATGACAATTGGGGTTTGCCCTAATTGTAACACTATATAAAGATATTATTCTTGACAAAATCGGCACTAGTATTATTCTAGAGAGGGCTAGCCGATTTTCATGAAGTGTAGAATTCTCTAAGCTATTCCAAGTGTTTATGGTGTTGTGTGAACCATTTGAGGTGTCACACTTGGGGCACTAAGCACTCAAGCTTCATGAAGACAAGCACTATCAAAGAGGTATGTATTCTATCTTGTTATATTAATAGTTTTGTATGCTAGATTAGGATAATACCTTGGATGTTCATATTTGCATGTATAATAGAGAAAACATAGATCCAAGGTATTTAGGGTTGCATGTACACTTAGGAGTGTTAGAATGCTCATAACCCAACAATGGTATCAGAGCCTAGGCTTGTTTTCTTGTTATACCTGCAATAGATGCTGAAAAATCGAGATTGGTGCTGTCAGCCCAGTAGACTCGCCGAGTCCATGAAAGGGACTCGACGAGTCCAAGGCAAAATGCATCCAACTCGCCGAGTTATGTTCATGCACTCGACGAGTTGGACCCCATACAACATATTTTCGAGTTTTTTTGGCTAGAAATGGACTAGGAACATTACCCTAAGTTGTTTTTGAACTTATAAACTTTTTTTAATGTGATAATGTTCATGCTAATCCATTTTCAAAGATAATTATCAATAGATTCATGTTTTTTATTAGTTTAAAGGTTAGACTAATTACATGAAAAAGTTTGATTTGAATTATCTTGTTCTTATGAGTTGCTTAGATTAATAGAAAAGTTGAGTGATAAAGTTGTTTTCAATCCAAATTAATCTAAGAGTTGATTCTAAAATGTGTTTTTGTAACTTGTCCTCAAGTTATATGAAAAGTCACATTTAAGTTTCATAAAACTCATAAAAGTTGGCAAAGGTTACAAAAATGAAGAGTCTAGTTCTAATCAATTGGAGTTATGACTCCATAATTTGTCCTCAAGTTATGGAGAACCAAGAGTCTCTTCATTATAAATAATAATAATAATAATAAAAAAAAAAGTGTAACCTTAATTAATTCCATAAGTTATAAAAAAAATAAAGGAAAAATCAATTCTTTTATTAGTTTAAAGTCTTCCATAAGTTATGGAACTTGAAGAGTTTTTGGATTAAAACTACTTTAAACACATAAGTTATGGAATTAATTAGTTTTGAAT
Source organism: Lactuca saligna (assembly GCF_052625555.1). Lineage (NCBI taxonomy): Eukaryota > Viridiplantae > Streptophyta > Magnoliopsida > Asterales > Asteraceae > Lactuca > Lactuca saligna. Next base: position 178,112,195 of record NC_136423.1, read on the forward strand.
AGTTTCAAAACTTGCCCTCAAGTTTTGGAATTTGTAAAGTTTTTCTCTTATGAATACTTTAATTCCAAGTTAGCCCTTAGAATTTTAAAAGTTAAAATTCAACCCTTATACTTTATAATATTATAAGTTAATAATATATATATATATATATATATATATATATATATATATATATATATATATGTATAAGAGTAAAGTCAGTCTCACCGCTAGTACGCCTCATTCACGAAGCCGGTCTATAAGGTGGGTATAAGGTTGTTGCCTATAAAATGGCAACTTAATGGGTGTCCACTCTCACCCACCGCTTGCTTAACTGGTGGAGGGTCGTTAGCCGAACGGGTTTGACAGGACTATAATTCTCCCTTCATTAAAAGTATTAATGATAAATACTAAGTAACTAAACTCTTAATAATTCCCAATCTTAGTTACTTAGGAAAATGTGAATAAGGTGCTAATCCATGAAATTACACTTTGCACTTTGTTTAAGTCGGTTAGTGGAGCGTGTGTGGTTAACCGGCACACTAACTCGTATTTAACAAGGTAGGCAAAGGGTAACTTAATGTTTATCATAGTATCGATGGAGCGTGTGTGGTTAACCGGCACATCGATTGAGGGGTAAACACTTAAGGGTACCAAGTAATTTGCATGGTTACTTCACACCTTGTTTTGTGATCCTCGGCATCCCAGTCACAAAACCTGAAGGGCACACTCGAGATTGAAACATGCCATTGAACAGTTCAATGAATCTCAAAAGATCTAGGAGTTTCAAAAACCAATTAAAACCTAATAATACATTTCGTTTATCTTGGTGGAAATTGGTGAATAGTCATTCACCTACCTTCAAATTGTTTTATAGCTTGGATTACGGCATACCTCTTCTAAGTTATAAAATAGTTTGTTGGGTCCTAGCCTTAATATTTCATATTGGGTGTCATATTAAGGACTTTAAGATCAACTATCTTGAATATCTCCCAAAACATGTTTGTTTTAGACATTTATGATCTTCCCAAATCTCTTGAAACAAGCTTTCCTAAATGAAGATGATATTCCATGGAAATCATACTTCTTTCACCTCTTCCAATTATTCTCCCTACCCCACAAATTCTTGAAAAGTTTAAGGTCACTCAAGCCCTATTGGCAAGGCAAGGTCTAGGTGTGGTCACATCTTGGAGATGTAGTCACATATTGACAAGCCGGGAGAGTTGGGTGTCAAAGTCTTGAGAAAGTTGGTAGTTCAATCACTTTCTAAGTCACATAGTGAGTTCCTTTCGGACACCTATGAAACAGACTATGATAAGACCCTTAATGATCTTATCTACCTGCTAAGATCAACTTCCTTAAAACTTGATGGACATTGACAATAGTGACACAGGAAATCCAGAAAAGCATTCTCTTCCCAATGGAAAGGGATCGGCCATAGTCAACTCGGTTGAACAAATGGTAAAGAGAAAAAGGCTAAGTCTGTAATAGTCCTGTGTACCATTATCAAAGGGTCCATATGTTTATATTGCCAAAGTAAGGGTCATTAGTTGCGAAGCTGCCAAATTTACCTAAGGATGTTAAAGTCAATAAGATTGACTCTACTTCAGGTAAAGTCCATTAATCTAACTCTGTTAAGTTTCTATTCTGAGATTCCTGATACATGATATGACTGGGTCACATGGTAATGTTTTAAGAATCAAAGAAAAGTAAAGGAACTTAAAGAAAGAATATGTTGAATCTGATCGCATAGATGGATTTCTATCACGTAGTTTGAAAATCGGATTCTTGAGCTACTTCTTAGGAGTTATGAGATATTGCTAAGGAATAGATAACAACAAGTTTTCATATGGATTGTAAGGATAAGTTTTTCCGCATAGTTTTAAAATAAAAGAAATTTTTTGATTTTATTTATTTTAAAATATCCTTACAATGTCATTTGAGGAAAAATTGTTGCTTATATGATTCCATTAATAGCAAGAGTGGAAATATGAAATTGATTCCTTCATTTGTGGTAATGTCTAAATTTACCAAATAAGGAAAGATTCTCATCATCCAAAGTCTCAATTGGACCGGGACTTGGAATCATGCAAGTCCTATAGCATGATGAATGAGAACCTTCAAGTATTGGAAAAATTAAGACTAATTACTTGTTCACATGGATGTGTGAGTAAAGTAATGGACTAAGGGATCGAGTACATAGTCATGTGCACTGATTAAGTCCACCACAAAAGATATAAGGCTATTCGTCATAGTTTACTAAAGCTCAGTAAATATTATTATACTTACAAGCTTAAGTGTAACTCTGAGACATTGGAAAAGGTTCCAATGTAAGGCAGAGCGAATAAGAAAAATCAACTTAGGCAGAAAGATAAAAGTTTCTCAAATCTGAAAAGATGGGAGAGTACTTTAATATCAGTTTTGTGATCATCTTAATGATTAAGAAACTATATCAAAATTTGTTCTCTAAGGAAGTCTTAGTGCATTCTTATGACTAAGAAGAAGGGATCTTGAATTGTTGAAATGGTTAAATCAAGAAGATGAGTCATACTTCGTTCCAATACAAGTCTTAGAGTCATACTCCAAGATTGTAATTTGAGTGACATGTCTTTAAGAAGGTTTAAAAACACGTGTCAAATGTAAGAGTAAAAGTTTTCTACTCTTGTACATTTGAAATTGGTAAGTTGTGATGTTTTGGATAAAACAAAGACCAACTTAGGCCAATTGTGTGAAGTGTTTGTCTTGGTTAGAATCCACACTATCTCTTGGATGTTTGACAAGGGAGTCTTATAGGTCAAGAGGATAGTGGGAGTCTTAAAGGTCTTGAAAGTCTCAAGAACTAATCAAGAATAGAACCTGAAGTTCTTCACTAGCACACGACTTGAGGTTTATAGCCTATCGTGTTGACATATTTTGTGCACATTCCAATCAAAGTTGGCTTTGCATATGAGTTCTTAGAGTTCTCAGTTTGTTGCACAACAACTTGGAAGCAATGGCAGGCCCTTGAGCTACCAGGTGGCAAGAAATTAAGATTGAGTTCAGTCCATATGAGTTTGGATTTGTCGTTATCCTTGTCTTGTGACTATGGTTTTGACAATACACATGTATAAGAACACATACACCGTTAAATCTAAGTGTCATAAGGTTTCTCTCCGATTCATGAAAATGATGGTGAGGAAACACTTTCACTAAGTAGATTTTAGTTAGATAGCAATTGTGATATTTGCATTCTCAAAGTCGTTAGTGGAGCGTGTGTGGTTTACCGGCACACTAACCTGGACTTGTGAGAAGTGGCAAAAAGGTCTAACCATTATGATTACGGCATCCCTCTTCATAATTGTTTAGACACACAAGTGTGCTATCTAAGGGAAGGTGTATGATTTTGATAAAGTTCTATCAAAACAATCTAGTATCAGAAATCTGAACTTTGGTAAGAAAGTCAATAAAGTATTGATTTCTAGAAGTCGAGCTGATTTCTGAGTACATGTCAAAGCTAGTGGGAGCATAATTGTTATGCTAATAATCATCATGTTAGTGGGAGCATGATAATTATGATAAAGATTGCAAGTTAGCAATGTTAATTATAGAAAACAAAAGGTTTCAAATGGGAAAAAGGTGTTTTGCTATAATTAAGGGAGAGGAAATTATACTTCATCTCAAAATCTATAAGCTTAGATCGTGAGGTTTTAATCATTTAGTCAAGGATATATATGAATTCATGTTGGAATGGCTCAACATAAGGAAATTCTGTAGATGGGTCCATTATTTGTGTTCTAAAATTCGATTATGAATTATACTTCATCTCAAATCTATAAGCTTAGATTGTGAGGTTTTAATCATTCAGTTAAGGATATATATGAATTTCATGTTGGAATGGCTCAACATAAGGAAATTCTATATATGGGTCCATTATTTGCGTTCTTAAATTTGATTATGATTACGGCATCCCTTTTCATAATCTGAATTATGAGAACTGGGCAAATAGAAATGGAAATGTTATAGCAAAAGACTGGTTTAGTCTTTATGTGAGACATCATGAATCTTGTCCCATATGCTTCGGATATAGGATCGATTCCATGTGCTATATTCATCCTTTCTAAAAATTTCCAAATGCCTGGGGCATTAAGAAGGGAAAAGGTTTAGAACTGGATATGACTAAAAGGATTAAACAATTGTCGAGGACAATCTAAGGTTTACCAAAGATTGGTTGCTCAAGGACAGTTGGAAGTATAGTGATAATTCTGGAAGGACCATATTGACATAATATGGAAGGAGGCAACTCTTGTTCAGAAGTGATGGTCAAAATGGAATATGGAAATGTTTCAAAGTCAGAAACTTCAATCTGTGTAAGATTAAGGAAACTTAATGCAAGAAGGATGTTTCCAAGGAATTGATCTCCTTTGGAATACTCTGTAATGATTGTTGCCAAGTCTTTCTGACTTTGTGCATAACCATTACAAGAGGATCAATGCATATAAGTTTAGAATCTAACAGATTTCAGTAAATGACATGAATTTGGAATTCTTGTATTTACAGTAAGGATTTGGGAGTGTGAAAAGAGAATCATTGAAGTTATGTTCAATTGATCTAGTTCACAAAGTAAAGATCATAGACAAACATAGTATGCATACTTGGTGTATGGCATGACTAATGTTTAGAAAACATAGTGTACATGCTTGGAGCATGGGACAACTATTGTTTTAAATTCAAGAATAAAGTTGATAGCTGAAACAGTATACAATGAATAATGTGTAATCATACAGTGATAAATAAAAGGTGTTTTATTTATGTTCATAGGTTTTGATACCATATTGGATTCAATTATTATTGTGTTTCACTTTGCATGTTTTGACTTCCCGAATAAACTTAGGTTATTCTTCCGGAATGACTAAGTTATTCAAACCATCCACAGTCGGTCATATGTTGGAAGTAGATATGAATTAAGACTGTCATGGGTTGGCTTGTAGAGGTCTAAGGTATTGGACAAAGGGCTACAACACTCATGAGTGCTCATAAGTTCTGAGTATTGGATTCAACCCGCGCTCATTGGAATCACTTCATGGATTTTATCACGAGTGATCATGAGACGATAATATCTTATATTCTTCAAACCTAGAGATATGAGTTGTTACTATGAGTTGGTTGTACATTGATTGCACGAAACTGCATTTGGTAACTCGGTGCTATAAAATGTGCCTTTGTGTATGATTCAACAAGTAGTAGAACAAGCCATATGAGTCGAAGTTTATCCATTCCTTTTACCTTCAGGATAAAAGCGATATCTGTGGGTCCCTCGATGATTTGATGATGACAAATGGAAGTGCTCGGCCGGGCCAGGTCTGATTCAATTTGTTCAATTAGTCAGTCATCATAAATCGGAAATCGGGAAACAACAAATGGACAGAGAGAATGATTATAATCCATGTCTCAGTCCATATGATATCTAGAATGGAGGAATATATGATCCCTTATCTAATGGACAAGTCATTGACAAAGATCAGCGTTTATCGACAAGGTCAGAGTTCGACAGAAGCTTTTGAGAGCTACGATTGCCAGTTGGTTCCTGAAGTCATACGCAATAATAGTTTTAGACTTATCCAAGTGGGAGACTGTTGGATTAATGTCTAAGTACATAACTATAATTGGTAAGACTTGACCCGACCCGGCATGGTCCATTTGGGTTGCATGGCATCATGCACTTGGATAGACTATAATGAGAGAAATAAGACACTTATGGTTATTAATATATTATAAGTTCTAGTATATTAATAATAAGAATAATAAGATTATTTAATTAGTATTGATCAAGAATTAATCTAGGATTAATTAAGTGATCAAAAGAAGACTAATTAAATATATGGGTTGATTGTGTAAATCATCCATACTTGTATAGTGGGCTAATGCTCCATGGATTATCTAGTTGGGCCAAAACCCATATGATGCTCCATGGATGCTCCATGGTGTATTTGAACCCATTGATCCAAGGAAATGGAAAGTCATGACAATTGGGGTTTGCCCTAATTGTAACACTATATAAAGATATTATTCTTGACAAAATCGGCACTAGTATTATTCTAGAGAGGGCTAGCCGATTTTCATGAAGTGTAGAATTCTCTAAGCTATTCCAAGTGTTTATGGTGTTGTGTGAACCATTTGAGGTGTCACACTTGGGGCACTAAGCACTCAAGCTTCATGAAGACAAGCACTATCAAAGAGGTATGTATTCTATCTTGTTATATTAATAGTTTTGTATGCTAGATTAGGATAATACCTTGGATGTTCATATTTGCATGTATAATAGAGAAAACATAGATCCAAGGTATTTAGGGTTGCATGTACACTTAGGAGTGTTAGAATGCTCATAACCCAACAAAAAATCGTTACCCTCTGCCTCGCATAGATGATCTATTCGACCAACTGCAAGGGGCGAACTATTTTTCTAAGATTGATCTGAGATACGGATATCACCAGTTACGAGTGCTAGAGGAGGATGTGCCGAAGACAGCCTTCCGAACTCGTTACGGACATTACGAGTTCGTGGTGATGCCATTCGCATTGACCAATGCGCTCGCAGTCTTCATGGATCTGATGAATAGAGTATGCTGACCTTATTTGGATCAGTTCGTCATCGTTTTCATTGACGACATCTTGATCTACTCCCGAAGTAAGAAAGAGCATGGAGATCACCTGCAACAAGTTCTAGAGACATTACGAAAAGAGAAGCTTTATGCGAAATTCTCGAAATGTGAATTTTGGATCTGGAGAGTCGAATTCTTAGGACACGTGGTAAGAGAAGAGGGAATCCACGTGGACCCATCCAAAATTAAATCCATTGAGAACTGGTCAGCACCTAAGACGCCGACAGAAATTCGTCAATTTCTAGGTCTTGCTGGCTACTACCGCAGATTCATTCAGAACTTCTCCCGAATAGCGAAACCTCTTACAACCCTGACCCAGAAAGGCGTGGCCTTTGACTGGGAAGAGAAACAAGAGAGAGCGTTCCAAACGCTCAAGCGAGCCTTGTGCACCGCGCCAATACTATCCCTTCCCGAAGGGATAGAAGACTTCGTAGTCTATTGCGATGCATCGAACCAAGGGCTCGGGTGTGTTCTGATGCAGCGAGGTAAGGTCATCGCCTACGCCTCGAGACAGTTGAAGACACACGAGGTTAACTACACGACCCACGATCTTGAACTAGGAGCAGTGGTGTTTGCTCTGAAGACCTGGAGACATTACTTGTATGGAACGAAGAGCACTATCTTTACCGACCACAAGAGTTTACAACACATTTTCGATCAAAAGGAGCTTAACATGAGACAACGACGGTGGGTCGAGCTACTCAGTGATTACGAATGCGATATTCGTTATCATCCGGGTAAAGCCAACGTAGTAGCAGACGCCCTAAGTCGGAAGGAATATTCTGGTCGCAAAATCAAGTCATTGTCAATAACGATCCATTCACACTTGTCTAATCAAATTCAGGCGGCCCAACTTGAAGCCATGAAACCTGAAAAGATGACAAGTGAATCCCTCAGAGGAATGGACAATAATTTAGAAGTCAAGGGTGACGGAGCCTTATATTTCATGGATCGGATCTGGACACCGAAACACGGTGGTTTCCGAGACTTGGTCATGACCGAGGCGCACAACACTCGGTATTCCGTCCACCCAGGTTCAGATAAGATGTATCTGGATCTTAAAAAGCTATACTGGTGGCCTAATATGAAAGCAGAGATTGCTACCTTCGTGAGTAAATGCCTTACTTGCGCAAAGGTTAAGGTCGAGTATCAGAAGCCCTCTGGTTTATTGCAACAACCAGAGATCCCAGAATGGAAGTGGGAGCGGATCACTATGGATTTCATAACCAAGTTGCCCAAGACAGCGGGTGGACTTGATACCATATGGGTCATCATCGATAGATTGACCAAGTCTGCACACTTCCTACCTATCAAAGAAACCGACAAGATGGAGAAACTTACGAGAACATACATTAGGGAAATCGTACGGCTACATGGTGTACCTATGTCCATTATCTCCGATAGAGATAGTAGGTTTACCTCAAGATTTTGGAAATCACTACAACATTCCCTAGGAACAAGGCTAGACATGAGCACAGCCTACCATCCTCAGACCGACGGACAGAGTGAGAGGACCATCCAAACACTGGAAGATATGTTGCGAGCCTGCGTGATTGACTTTGGGAAGGCATGGGATACTCATTTACCCCTTGTCGAGTTTTCCTATAATAACAGTTATCACACGAGCATCAAGGCTGCTCCATTTGAAGCCCTCTACGGCCGAAAGTGCAGATCCCCTCTGTGCTGGGCTGAGGTGGGTGATACCCAACTAGCAAGGGGGCAAGCTTCTGACATTACTCTTACCGGTCCGGAAATCATTCGGGAAACGACAGAGAAAATCGTTCAAATCCGTGAACGATTGAAAGCCTCTAGAGACCGACAGAAGAGCTACGCAGATAAACGAAGGAAACCTTTGGAATTTCAGGTGGGAGACCGAGTCCTTCTCAAAGTCTCACCCTAGAAGGGCTTGATACGCTTCGGCAAGCATGGGAAGCTTAATCCGAGGTACATAGGGCCTTTCGAAATTCTTGCAAGAGTCGGCCCCGTAGCTTACAAACTCGATCTACCAGGCGCACTTCGTAACGTACATTCTACATTCCACGTATCTAACTTGAAAAAGTGTCTATCCGACGAGACTCTTGTAATCCCACTCGACGAGATCGAGATCAACGAGAGCCTCAATTTTGTAGAAGAACCAGTAGAAATCATGGACCGAGAGGTCAAGCAAACAAAACAAAGTCGCATACCCATCGTGAAGGTTCGCTGGAACGCTAAGCGGGGACCTGAATTCACATGGGAACGCGAAGATCAGATGCAACACAAGTACCCACATCTATTTCCCTAATCCACGAGTGTTCTCTACTTTGAATTTCGGGACGAAATTCCTTCTAACGGGGGGATGATGTGACAACCCGATATTTCAACTCTTTGTAATGGCCTAATAGGTCAAGTATTGTAAACATTTTTGAGTTAATAAAATTAACTTTGATAATAAAATGTCCAAAAAGTTTCTATTTAAATTCTTCTATGTTTAAATCTCATTAAACCATGATCGTACGTAAAAAGAACGCCCAAATCCGACTTCGTATATTGAAGTTATGATTTTTCCAAGTTCAGCTTAGCAACAGACAGCTAAAAACTCGAAACTGAGATCGAGCGACATTTGGCCGGAATGACCTAAACGAGAATCGAAGGTCTCGACAATGGTATTTCAACGGTAAAAAGTCTGGCAAAAACCGGCGTCAGATAAAGAAGTTATGAATTTTTAAAGAAATTCCTTAATCACGTCATTGTAATAAATAAATAATAAAAATAATTTCAGAATTTGCCAACGGAATCTAAACGAAAGTTGTAGATCGTAGTCTCACCTTCGCGGGGATATAAAGAACGTCGAAAACGGAGTTCGTATGAAGGAGATATGGATTTTTGAAGTTTGATAAATAATTTATATATAATTTTTATTAAAAATTCGGTATTATCCGAAGAGGAGTCAGCCTAGGGCCGAGGTACCCTCGTATGCCCCGCGTACTCGAGGCCACGGCCTCGGATCGTTCACGTCGCCCTATGCGAAGCTATCCGACCCGCCCCATCCGAAATACGTAAGCGATGACGTACGGATACGCGCTGCGTACGCCCCGCGTTCGGAGGCGGTTCAGCACCCCTATAAAAGGGATGCGAGCCTTTCCGAAAAATTTGTTCATTTTCTCTCTTTCTCTCACGATCTTGCCTCGATTTCCGTGCCCGTTCAAACCCGAAGATCTGGTCTTTTTGCTGAAGTCCCGAGAGTCGATTTTACTCCCGAGATTCCCGAGAATCCCGAGAAAAATCCGTTTCCCGAGATGAAACTCTGCCCAGTTTTCGATCTCGCTATCTTCAAACTCCCAAGTGAGTTCATACCCCTTTATTCAACCTTTTAAATGCTTTTAAATGTTTTAAATACTTTATGGGGGGGGGGGATACAAGTTAAACACTTATAGTTATTGCTTCGATCACATGTGATTGCATTAATCACATGTGATTAATAACTAGGAAACCAATGATTTTATCACTGTTCAAACTGTTTTACTTCAAAATGTTTTACAAACTCTTTTACTTATCAAATGCTTTATTGTAAACTTTGTTTTACTACTTATAAATTTGCATGCCCATATATGTATAGATGTATAAATAATGTTTAAAGGGCTTAGGAAAGCCACCTGTCCTATTTCCTTTTCCTCGATTTGGATGTGGTCTGGTGGAATTTCGGGTGACCATCCGAGGGTCGTTTCAATATTAGTTATATATATCATATATACATGTATAGACATAAAAGTACTTCCATATTCATACTTATCAGCACATCATTAGTAAGTTACCATCGGGGTAACACGGGATCATACTACTACAATTTCTAGATCAACGAGTCAGTTCATTCAGGAGTCAATACTTATTACTAAGAGAACATATACAACGATACTAGAACAAGCAACATTACATTGCATATACACGAATACGTTAACAATTGTGATCCACTGTATGGGAGCATGTCTTAATTGTCATGACCCGAGTTGTAGCCAGAGTCTCTTGGAGGGAGAGCGTGAGTTTGCGTATAGATCTATACTAGATTGACTATCCTACACCTCGCTGCTAGCTACAGTGGGACCGACAGGTCTGCGGGTGCCAAACGTCATACCTTATTTTTCGACTATACGTTGTCGATGTTACCAGTCGATAGTATGGTGCAATTTATCACATGATACCTTAATATAAACCCGGTTTAAGGTAGTTAGTACAGCAGTAGTTCATATAAAACAAAACTACCGTACTACAATAATTTACCCATTACATTTTGGTGATAACCTCACTTAAACTTTAATGTACAAACTATATTTTGTTAAATGATAGTTACACTTGGGAAATTACATACTTTTACATCAAACGAGCATACAAAACAGTTAAGCCTTGGTAGAGGGCTACTTTAACAGAAAATATAGGTTTTTCTGAGAGATTCAAACTTTTACAAACACTTACATACATTTACAACTCATACTTGCGACAGGTTCAAACGTTTTGATAACAAACCTCGACACTAAAATATTTATGAATTCACCAGCTTAATGCTGATAAACTCTTTCAAAATAACTTGTATTCTCAGGTCATCAGTAGTCAGGTACCGATGCTAGCTTTTGAGAAGATGGAGCGCATTCAAGACTCATCATACTATTTTGATTTAAATTATATTTTTGGTGTCTAAAACTGTACGGAACATGTTTGTATTAAAATTATATATTTAATGCAATGGATGATGTTGTTTGCTTATTTACATTTACTGTGTTGTGATACTTTACATGACGTCCTCCGCCCCGGAACGTTTCCGCCATTCTTGGTTTTGGGGTGTGACAATATGGTATCGCAAAATGATATATTTGCCTCATGTTGCATGTGTGTTTATCAGCTGTGTATTATATGTGTGTACTTGGGAGCCCATGAAAAAGGAAGAACAAAAAAGCTTCCCTGATTTATGTATCTGTTTACCTCCATTCTTTCATCTATGTCACATATTGCGAATCTTTTTCACTTGCACATTGAACCATATCTACACACAACAATTCGTATATCTATGATGTTGCTGACACGACTATAAAAAATTTCCATATTATTTTATGTCATTCCTATGGCAGCTAACTGATGGTGTTGGATATGGTTTATGATTAGTTTCCTTTCTTAATCAAGATACGTACATAATATGATGTTTCATTTTGTGTGTGTAGCTTTCTTCTATCGAGGATATTTAATTTGAACTATAGTTACTATTTTCTAGGTTATGGTTTTTGGTGTTTGCATATGTGTCAAGTTTAGGAAGGTACATTTAGACCATTTGTTACCGGAAAGCTTTTGCGTATGTTTATATTTAGGCTCAACTATGAAAAACCTTAAAAACAGTGACTATAACTGACCAAGAATTTCAGTTTGTTGAACTTGGTGTTCTTGCCATATGTTTAGCTACTTGAGCACCTGTTTTTTACATCTCAGCTATTATTACTAAATTAGTCCTGACCATCGTTGTTAAAATTCTTTTTATTCAACAGCTATGATAGAATATGAAGCTCTGATGTCTTTGATGAAGTAAATAGAGGTTATGCAGCTTTTATAGGATGCAAGAGCATGTTTTTTCCTTTTGAAGGTAACTTTCTCACTTTCATTTCCTTAGGGTTTCAATAGAACGATATGCCTATTTATGATTTAAATGGTTAGTTTGAATTTAGTGAGTTTTTTTCTTTAAGTACAACCATGGTGCAAAGTCACTTCCATCCATCATGTACCATAAAAATAATAATTAAATATCATTTTTATAATTGTTTACTTTATTGTGAGGATCATCATATTAGTTGGGAAAACTTATTAAAATATAAATTTTTGTTCAACTTAAATAATTTAAAGAATATTTTGTAAATAGTTAAAAGTGATAAATTGTAGTGTATTTTTAATAATGATTGTATGTTTGTTAATAACGTTAAATAAGTATAAAATCTAAAGTGTAATCATAGATAAACTAAATTTTAATATTAAAATAATATTTTTACCTATACTTATAAAGTTATGTCTTTTACTTTGAACATATTATATTTAATTTATTAGATTTAATATGTTGTTGTATGTAAACTATTATCAGTTTAAAGATAGAACTTTTGAACAGTTTTGACATAATACTTAAATTGTTAATTTAAATATAACATTATAGGATCAACTTCAATATAAATTTCAGTTCCACTTAAAAAACCCAAAGAATATTTTGTGAATAGTTAAAAGTGATAAATTGTAGTGTTAAATTCAAAAACTAAATTATAATATCTATTTAACTAAAATATTTCTTAAATATATTTTTATAATCATTAAAATTTTTCAAATAAGTAGCTTAAAATAATTTACAATAATAATAGTTAAAAATAACTTTATAAAATAATTATATTGTTAGATTTAAAATTATTTTTTGATTTTTAAATAATTACAATGATAGAAATTAAAACGTTAAGCAAATGAAATTTAAAAAATTAATTAATAATAACAACTATAAATAAAATTAAACCATATATTATATTTAATTTTGTTTATGAGTAACCAATATGTAGAGGTCATTCAAAATATTGGGATTATACAGTTTTAATAGATGTATGTATTATCGTATAATTCAAAATAGAGTAAATTACATGAATGGTCCCTATGGTTTAGAGTCATTTGCGTGTTTGGTTAATGACTTATTTTTTTTAACTTGGAAGGTCTATTATTTGTTTTTGTTATGCATTTGGACCATATCTTACCTAAAATTACTATTTTTTTCCCTTGATTTTTTAATTTATTTAAATAAACACACCCCAACCCCACCCACCCATCACCTTACCTTATCTACCTTACCATTTTTCTCTATATAAATAATAGTCTTCTTTTTTGTTAGACAGGGACCAAACACGTAACAAAAACAAACAGTAGAGACCAAACGCGTAACAAAAACAAATAGTAGGGACCTTCCAAGTTAAAAAAAAAAGTTAGGGACTAGACACGTAAATTACCCTAAACCATAGGGACCATTTGTGTAATTTACTCTTCAAAATAATCAATATATTATATATCCTTAGTATACGAATTATTATATCAAATTTAACAACATTATTGTTATATTTAGAAAAACATATAATTGTAAAGATTTCAATTATATAGATGTTTCTGCGCAACGCATAAGCATTCGTCTAGTATATGAGTAAAGATTGATGTATCATAGATATAATGGTAGATGATAGATGAAATTGGGAATGACGGCATCATATTCGCGACAATAGTGAACTTAGGTAGTTCGAGACTTTGGTGAGTAGTCCTGGAGACATGTCTTTATCATTTTAGGAAGATAGATGGTGGTTGGAGATTGGTGAGAATTGATGCTTCACGATTAGTGAAACAATAATTTAGATTGATGACATTATTCTTCCAACGTCAGGAAATAAAACGGGGTGAAATCTTTTTGTTCCTAGAAAAGGTAAATATTATGTTATGTCACGTTCTTTTGTACATAATTCCTATTAGATATAACATTGAATCTCGAGGGATAAATGTTTCGTCCATTTTGTGTCAAATTTTTTCGCTAGAGGCGGGACAATTAAATAACATTTTGTTAAGATGAGGTGACAGTTAGAACTTGAAATGTAGTGCTCAAGTGGTTGGATATTCAACATATAGAGTTTGATTCGGTGCAATGATAACTTGGGCATGAACGTGAAGAAGAAGAAGACTGTAATAAGTGTTATTGTATGTGTCTCAATCTGGTACATTTAAAAGTTTAGGAATGTTTTGTTGTTTGCAATAGGACATTTGAAGAAAAATGATATTTTTTACTCGATTAGAGAGTTTTTTGTTCCTATGATATTTGAAGAAAAATAAAAACTCTACTTTAAATTGGGTTAATTGGCTATAATATCTTCTAAATTTTATGTAATTGTTTTTTTTTTACTCTAAATTTTAACGAATTATAATAGTTTCATTTGATGAAACATATAAAAACATAACCCGGTCAAGTGGTCAACTCAACATGGCATGTTTCGGCCCACCCCATGAAAGCTCAAGTATTTCAACCCATGACGCCCAAACCGGCCTTTTTTTTCCTTGTGGTCCATACACATTCTAGAAAAGAATACCATAAAAGAAGAACACGGTCGCTCACACAAAAGCATAAAAAAAGCATCGATCCAGTTGATTCTTTTCTCTCGATCTCATAACCTCAAAATCATCGTAAGTTTGATCTAATCCGATCGATCGATCGATGCTTCAGATCTTTCTCAATCCATGATGCATATCAATGATTTGAATTGTTTTTGTTTCTGATCGTAATATGTGTTTTGATTATTTTTTTGGGGATTTTGACAGGGAAGCTAAGATCTAAGTAATCGTTTTTGTTTGTGAGAAATGGCGACAAAGAAGAGCGTAAGCAGTTTGAAGGAAGGAGATCTGAAGGGGAAGAAGGTGTTTGTTAGGGCTGATCTTAATGTACCCTTGGATGACAGTTTTAAGATCACCGACGACACACGTATCCGCGCCGCCGTCCCTACTATCAAATATTTGATGTCTAATGGCGCCAGAATCATCCTCTCTTCTCACCTGGTATGTGTTCTGTTCCTCATTTGATCTGGGTCGTATGTTTGTTTCTGATATACGTGTTGCAATCTATCTCCAAATAACATGTATATGGATAAGTTTCTTCTGTAATCTTCATCCATAGCAGTTAAATCTCACGTATATAATAACGTGACTAAGACGTGGTTTTTGAATCCGTTTTGCTCATTCTTTGATCGCAATAAAGATGCTAATCACTTTCTTTTAGTTGATCTAAGGGGTGCCTAAGAAGGAAGATTCAGATTTGGGACCTCATAAGCTTAATTAACCAATAGCTACCTCTTTGGGTTTGAACTGTTTGTAAGGAGGGTCTGATGATTTATGTTCTTTTGTTTGTTGTGAACGTATTTACAGGGACGTCCTAAGGGTGTTACACCAAAATACAGCCTGAAGCCACTTGTGCCTAGACTCTCTGAGCTCCTTGAAGTCGAGGTTAGTTTCTCCATGCATCTTCATTAATACAACACCTCTCATCAGCTAATTCAACTCTTTTCTGAAATGCTTTCTTTGCACCCTGTAACAGGTCAAGATGGCAAGTGATTGCATAGGTCCAGAAGTTGAGAAACTGGTGGCTGAGCTCCCAGAGAGGGGTGTTTTGCTTCTTGAAAATGTCAGATTCTATAAAGAGGAAGAAAAGAACGATCCTGAATTCGCAAAGAAGCTTGCATCACTAGCAGACTTGTATGTTAATGATGCATTTGGCACTGCACATAGAGCACATGCATCCACAGAAGGTGTCACAAAGTACTTGAAACCTTCTGTTGCTGGATTCCTCATGCAAAAGGTCTGTCATTTCTTGATCTTGATTAAATATGGAGTCAATTGGCAATCTATTTACATAGGTTTGTGTTTTCAGGAGCTTGACTACCTAGTTGGAGCTGTATCCAATCCCAAGAAGCCATTTGCTGCCATTGTTGGAGGATCGAAGGTATCAAGTAAAATCGGTGTGATCGAGTCATTGTTAAAGAAGGTTAATGTCCTTATTCTTGGTGGAGGTATGATCTTCACTTTCTATAAAGCTCAAGGCCTCAAAGTTGGATCTTCACTTGTGGAAGAAGATAAACTCGATCTTGCAAAATCGCTTCTTGAAAATGCCAAGGCTAAAGGGGTGTCTCTGTTACTCCCTACTGATGTTGTAATTGCTGACAAGTTTGCTGCAGATGCCAACAGCAAGGTTTTTTTTTCTCCTTTTCCTTTTCTTTTCTTTTTCTTTTCCCTAAATTGCCCTTTCCTTAGTATATATTATTGCTCCATTACAGATTGTTCCAGCCAATAGTATTCCTGATGGCTGGATGGGATTAGACATTGGTCCAGATTCCATTAAGTCATTCAGTGAAACTTTGGATACTACTCAAACTGTTATCTGGAATGGACCTATGGGTGTGTTTGAGTTTGAGAAGTTTGCTGCAGGAACAGAGGTACACACACATACATACACTAGTGAAATTACTAAAATACCCTTGATCAACAATATGGTTATATTTGTTTTTATTTTCCAGGCTATTGCAAAGAAACTGGCAGAGCTTAGTGGAAAGGGAGTGACAACCATCATTGGAGGCGGTGATTCGGTTGCAGCAGTGGAGAAGGCTGGGCTAGCTGACAAGATGAGCCACATATCGACAGGTGGTGGTGCCAGCTTGGAGCTTCTAGAAGGAAAAACACTTCCAGGTGTGCTCGCCTTGAATGACGCATGAGCCCCTGTCTTTTGATCTTGTTTTGTGTTTTGAACCAGGGTCAGAAATGTCATAATGGAAAACCAACTTTTGCGGTTTTTTTTGACGGTTTTAAGCTTAGAGTAGAAGTTAATAAAAAGGTCATGTGAAGGTGTGTGTGAACATATTGTGGCCTTTGTTTTTTGAGCATTCATATGGTTCTTGAGTTGGAATCATTTTCCCTTATATATGAATGACACGTTGTATTGGTGATTTGATGATGTGTCTTGGTAGATTATGTTGCTTTATGGTTTTGTTTTATTTTCATAAAGTTTTGAAAAGGTTTTTTGAACATTCCTTTAACGTAAAGGTAAATTTGATAATTTTTGTAGGTATTCTTAAAACAAATAAATACTTAAAAAATGAAAGATGTGAAATTTGGGGTTAAATGTCGCAAAAAACATTAAGTTTTTTAGTTTTTCTTTTTACAAATTCGAACATTTGTTTTTTCTTCGTACAATTTTGATCATTTTTTTAGTCATTCTTGTTCGGTTGGCAGATATGACATGATAATGCCTCAATGTTCGATTACATCATGTAATTGGTGTTAAATTAAAAAAAAAAAAAAAAAAAACAAGATGTAGTGGCTAAGTGAAAACTATAATCAATTGTCAAAATTGAAAAAATGAAAACATAATATCTTACAACATTTTTGCGTAAAAGAACGATCTCATAACATGTTACTTTGAAAATAAGATAATTGAATGAAGTATGATGACAAAGAGAACACACCAACATATTAATATTAGCTCAAGGAAGTGTTATCCCATGCTCCTCTTCCATATCAACACTGAGTCATCCCCTTCTTGACCAACCTTCCACTTGAAGCACTAACCATTGCACCCAAAGCCACTTGTGTTGGTTGCATCTCTAAGGACATCCATCAACACATTTGACATATTAATGACATGCAACAACTTTTTTTGTTGTATCTTACACCTTTGATCGTTCTACCACATGTCCACTGCGTAGCATCCATCTTATGTGGTCAAATTTGCACCATGTCCAACATTTGTTATATTACATGCATGTGCAACGACAAGTCACTCCAAGATTGCAACCTATTATAATATATGAACGCATGCCAACTCCCTTCCCTTTGAAGTGTTTGATCACCCCTAGACCACCTTGACATCTTATTTGGTTCAATTTACACAACATACAAACAATTTGGAGGTTACATTACATTAGGCTCATATCACACAAATTAGGACCTCAAATCAAAACTCAACCTTTATTCGTGTTTAACATAACATCTCGGAGTTTGAATTGCATAATCAAACAGGCTAATACGATATTTCGATCCACCAACTCATGATCAAAACCCTCTACTTATGTGCAATTCAAACCCTAATCCATCAACCAAATTGATACTCAACATGAAAATACAATTTTGTTGCCTAAGTCAGACACATAGGCACCGAAATACACGACTTTTTAGTTGCATAAAATCGAAAAGAATCCACCCACCAAATCAAACAGTTGAAATACAAAAAGTCCATGTTTATGATGCACAATCTCCATCTTTGTGCTTGTTCACATGTGCCCATTATCACCCCATAAAATTGTTTGTTAAAATCAAGAAGTTGGAG
The DNA here is from genome assembly GCF_052625555.1 of Lactuca saligna. NCBI lineage: Eukaryota > Viridiplantae > Streptophyta > Magnoliopsida > Asterales > Asteraceae > Lactuca > Lactuca saligna. Next base: position 178,130,693 of record NC_136423.1, read on the forward strand.
TTGGAGTTGAAGTTGCAACAGGAGTATCTTCTTGTGCTCCCCATTCTGTCCAAGATCCATCATAAACCGGAACATCTGTCTTCCCAAGTCGATGGAGTCCCTACAATTACAAAACCATTTTTCTAAAAAATATCCAAAATGCCATTTTTGTTTTATTGTTCATATCCAAATGAAAAAATCAAAATACAATATCTCACCAATGCAAGAATGCATGCGGTAACTCCAGTCCCACATGAAGCCATAACAGGTCCCTCCAATGAGATTCCTGTAACAGTAATTTTCAAGTCATCAATGGAAAAAGATCCTTCTTTTTTTTTTTTTTAATTTATTTCAAGAAAATAATCTATCTTGTCCTCTAAATGTCCCAAATTTACTGCAAGACTAACTTTTTTTTTTTATTAACTTTTCGATACCCAAGTGAAAAAGACACACTACCATTAAAGTTCACTTGGAATGCAATCATAAAAGGGGTAAAGTGGTCTATTCATTATTCATAATGAGTCGAATCCATATAAGGGGTTGTTTCTTTTTTACCTATTTGCTTAATGGGTTAAGCACTTATTATAGAATTGCTATACATGATTGTTTCTATTTTACTTAATCTGGACAAAATGACTTAATGGTTTAAGAATTCAGTAACAAAAGAAGTATAATTTTGAAATTGACGAATTTACCCTCTTGTTCAAACTTTTTCTTAAGTTGGTCCGCTGATAGCAGTGTCTGTGAGCTGTCCAACATCTGTAAGAATCAAGAAAACCAAGAAACATCTATAAAAACAGTCTTTTCATATATGTGTTTCGTTTTTACTTATACAGAAAGAACCCCTTGATAAAAAAAAAAAAGGAAGTCAGGAAAAGGAGGATTTCACTTTTCCCCATTAATCCTAAATTTTTACAAATCTGCCCTTATTGTTTTTTTACTCTCATTTATAGACAATTTATGATTACCTGAGCAAAAGGAATGCACTTGCTCCCAGGCACATGGCCACTCCTTATTCCTTTTCTAGGCTCAGCTGCAACTCCATCAAACCTGAAAACAAATCAAAATTCAAAAAACACCATTAAAGTTCATAACATATAATTAAAAATCATTAAATTTGACATTTTTTATACCTGGCCTTTGACCGAGCATCTACATGTTGATGTGTTTGGTCTTCTGTGTTCTTTCTAACCTGAAACAACCAATAACAACAAACACATCATAAAATAGGCCCTTTAAAAACAAACTGAAATGAATTTAAAAAAAAAAATGCAACCAAATTTAATCCAACAAACCTGTTCAAGTGTCCATACAAGATGTGGTTGATATCTTGTTTGAAATGTAACTGGACCAACCTGCCCAAAAAAAAAAGACAGCACTGTGATCAATTCCTAATAACTTTAATACAGAAAAAAAAAAAAAAAAAGTTATATAAAGTTGGTTTATAACTTTATATAAAATATATTATATGAAATTTATGGACTTACAGCTTGGCCATGGTATACTTTTTCTATTGCCTCGCTGGCAGCACTAGCTTTCAATATGGCATCACTTGAAGCACTCGATTCAACATCAAAACCTGAAGCTCTCCACATAGGAAGGCCTCCATCTAACACCCATACTCTATCATGTCCAAAAACTCGAAACATCCTACACAATTTCATCATGACATCAGCCCTAAAACCCATATCAGGTAGTGTAGGCCCCATTTGTTACACATGACATGACATGTCAAAACGGGTTGTAATGTGTTTGGTGGACCAATGTATAGGGACTTGTTCAGTTGTTCTTGATCTTTGTGTATGTGTAAAAGACAAAAATGCCCTCCTAGAGTTAAGGAAATGAAACTTACCACCAGACACGAGCAGCACTGAAGATCCCCTTACCATCATAAACAACAACTCCATCTTTGTTTTCAATACCAAGAGCAGAAACAGCAGCAGCAAATGCTTCTTCAGATGGCAACATGTGTGGCAGCTGAATTAAAAGGTTCCATATTTTCAGTTTTAATTCGAAAAGAAAACACAGAAAAGGATTGAAAGATAAGTGTCTCACGTTAGTAGTGCGATCAGATATCCCATCTACATCAAAGAAAAGAGCACCAGGAATGTGTGCAACCTGTTGAGACCCCGTTTGAACAATATCAGCAAGTGATCATACAAGTGTTCGATAAAATGCCAAATACAGAAGTTTAGAAAGCAAAAATACGCACTTGATACTCTTGAAGTGGATTTCTTTGTTCATCAGGCATGTACCAGGATGCATCCAGTACCTTCATATCAGGCTCACGAAGATTGGCATGAAGCCAGTCAACTGAAACAACAGGCTCGGAAGTTGACATGGACTGTGTTGAGAAAGGAGATGTAGATCCGACCATGGTGGAAGCCATGTCACTACGAACTAAGGTTTGCCTCCTGTACACCGATTGAGATGGGAAAGCCCACGAATGAAGGGGTTTCTTCTGAAAATGAGGGACAATAGCTACATGAGTTAACTGTAATGGTTACGAACCTACTAAGTTTGCATTCAAAAAGTGATGGATTAAACATTTTCCATCTAATTTACCAAAAAAATGGTACCAAATCCAACCTATAAGAAGAAGATTGGATTATGTTATGAGATAATCGACAACTATCGCCGATTGAATTAGAAAAAAAAAATACAATTAACTACTGATATCAAATGATTCCCAACCTACCAGCAATAATTACAAGCGGAAGACAAATCAACAGAGCAAATAACTAAATTCGGATATGTTAATAGGATCAAAAACGGATACTTACGAAGAAAAGGGGCGCTAATTTTTGGGGTTTTTGGTTGAAGGCGAAAGACGAGACGAAACGATGTGCAAAGAGTGTTCTTGAAAGAAAGGCGGATGCCATTTGATCAGAAACCGAGAGAAGATTCTATAAACACCATATATGAACAAGCGGAATGCGAAATTGAGAAACCCTTTTGTAATCGGTTGATCAAACAGTTGTTGATCGGCTCAGAACACAACGTAGCAGCGATGTTTCACTCTTTATCTCGCCACTCCATCCAAAGCAAACTTGTTTTTGGTATGATGATGAAGAAAAGGGTTTGCAACCTGGCCCCTGTATTTTTGAGTTTTTGTTACAAATTCTTTCTTTTTAGAGTAAACTATAAAAATGGTCATTTAATTATTTCTATTAACTTGGTATTCACTTTGATACAAGATTAATGATTTAAAATAAAAATACTAAAATTAATATGTATCCGTTCTTAGATCATATGATGAGATGTTATAATGACTTTTCTTGGTTAATGTCATGACAACCAATATTATGACAAACAAATATATTTAATTTGATTTTGGATTATTTATAATGTAATCAATCTATTATTAAATTTATATTTATATTAATGTTTTTTGGTTTCATTGTATCATTAGAGTGTGGTGATTTTAGTGTCACCATGTCATTTTAAGTAACTGAAACTAGCATGTGAACTAATGAGCTTTATAATTTATATTCTAATATATGTATGGGGGGTTGTGCGGAGTGCACGCATGTATAAGATCGAATTATAAGCCGGTTCGACGACTAGTTGGGGGTCCGAGGGTAGCGCCCCTGGGTCCGGGGTTTCTAAAGGGGAAGCGCCCCTAGCGGGGTCCAAGGGGCAGAGCCCCAAAACCTCACCGAATTTTACATATGGGAACATAGTGGAAAATTCAATTTCTTGAGGTGATTATGGTAAAAATAACGAATCTCGTTAGTTTTGGTAACCCTAAATCCTCATTAAATCCAGATTATCATGACTTGCTTCCAAAGCAGCTAATGACGGCCCAACCCTAATGAAACCCTAATCTCGTTTAATATATAAATAGTTCTTTCTCCTTAGAAGATGGTTACGATCTTAAGCTCTCGTTTTTCATTATACTTTCACATAATCCTCTAGCATATTGGCTTACAATTTTTGTGCCTAGAATCGTAAGTGTCCACTTGGATTATCTCAGACTGAATTTCTTGTAACCCATACATAGGGTAGAAATATCAGTTCGAAAAGTGATATCACGATCCAAGTTAGTATCCAGATCTCCACCACAAACCCCAAAATTCCCTACATAGAGTGCATTTCAATCATATCTAGACACAATGTTAGGGTCATATAGACTTACATGAAATATGTAATATTGAATGTCATAATAGACGTCATGTATGATTAAGTACCATTTTATTTGGTTGAAATTTACCTCAATAGTGTAATTAGAACATAAAGAAAACTTAGTGACGTATTAAATACCATTAAAAGAAAAATGACATATATAACAAAATTGTCTACTGTTGGTTGCCATTTTATGACGTTAATATTTATTCTTTAGTTACCGATCATCTTACGAAACCAAGCAAGTTTGTATACTTCCTTCCTTCCTCTTAACCATTTTCATAGGATTAAGGTTTTGTTAATGTTAGTGTATAGCTTATTTTTTAAACAACAAAACCCAAAACACCTAATATTCTATAACCAAAACACATCTCATTAGAATTAATTATGTAACTTTAATTATTCAAATCGCAAAAATATGTTTGTGTTCTTTGGATGATTTTTTTTAAAGGATGGTGGTACTTCTAATAAAGTTCTACTAATAGAAATAATTAATACATGACGATTATACCTATAAAATCCTTTTGACAGCCTAGAAACAGAAACAACCAATCTATAACAAAGAAAACAAATAAAGAAGGAAAGAACAAGCTCTAACCCCTGATTCAAATACATAAAGAACTTATACAACAAAACAAAACCCAACCATAAAGAAAAGGAAAAAAACAACATTGGATAAAATAGTCAAGATGGGTGTTGAGTGACAATATCTTAATTTTGCATACATTTAGAGAAAAGAAAAGATCTTTAATGACTTACTTTCCAATACTTTTCTTATAAATATAAATTACTAATTTCCAATAAGACAACACAAAAGTATAAAAGGCTTAATTGATACAAAATATGGATTTATCAATAAAAAGATAAAAATATTTTATAGTTTATATATTTTATAGTTTAAATATTTTATAGTTTATATATTTTATCCATAAAATATTATGAAAAATAATCTTTTTATTATTTGTTTATGTTAGCTCTTTTCTTCTTAGACTTATTCCTACAAATTAAATTATTTCTAACATCAATTATTTTTAGGTTCCTTATACTCTTGTGCCCTATAATGGTAATAGAAACAAAAAATACAGATATCTTTGAGTTATTTAATAAAATATCATATATGGATATAGCTATCTTTTAATATTTTATAACAAAATAACCATATAAATTGTTTAAAAGGTTGTAAATTTTAGATTTTTTTTTCCTTACAAAATACTTCCTATTTTTAACTATGGATCGCAATATATGAAAATTCACAACATTAGGCAGATAAAATAAATAGAAAAAGATAAACAAATGATAATATAGTTTTTTTTTGAAAAGAATGTAGTCATAGCTAGGGCTGTAAACGAACCAAACGAACACGAACAAGGTTTTGTTCATGTTCGTTCGTTTAAGTTAGTCGAACAACAAACGAACACGAACGGATAAACGAACGAGATTTTCTTGTTCATGTTCGTTCGTTTAACAAATTACTTTGTTCATGTTCGTTCATTTATGTTTGTGAACATGTTAAACGAACATAAACGAACAAACATAAACGAACAAAGATTAAAAAAAAAACACAATTGAACATATATGAACATATAATATAACAATGTAATAAAAAATAATTGAATATAGATGAATATAAATAAACTTAAACGAACGAACATAAACGAACGTAAATGAACATCATAAACGAACGTTCACGAACATAAATGAACGAACGAGACCATTGTTCATGTTCGTTCATTTAACTAAACGAACGATAATTTTTGTTCATGTTCGTTCATTTATTAAATAAACGAACATAAACGAACTTCCCGGCGAACAGTTCACGAACAGTTCGCCGAACGTTCAGTTCGTTTACAGCCCTAGTCATAGCAAATAAACCTTAAGGACCAAAAAAAAAAAAAAAAAAAAAAAAACGGGATTAAATCTCGGATAGATAGATATCTTCCACATCTCCCAAAATATTTTACTTCTAACAATTTTGTTTTCATAAATAATAATTTTTACTCAATCATAAGATGTTCAGATCTCATAAAAATAAAATGAATATCATTGATTTTTTAACGAATTTTTTGTCATCGGGGCAAAAATACATATTCATATAAATTTCTAGACTTTTTTTATTTATTTAAACATTTTAAGTAATCATTTTATGAAAGATGAACGAACACTTTTCAAGAAGTTTTTCAATAGACAACTCACCTGATAAAAAGTTGCTTTACCGTTTACTTATATAACCATGATCAAGCAATTTTCAAGAAGTTTAGTGTTATACACAAAGGTTTTGCAGACAATAAGAGAAAACAACTTGCTCTCGTTGAGGGTCGAACTCAAGACCTCCCGCTTACTAAACGGGTGCTCTAACCAACTGAGCTACGAGAGCTTTTTGGTTTACTTTTTTACGATATTTATTTTAATAGTTAAATATCTATTAAACTACATTTCCCTTTTAATTTTTGCTTTTGATAACAGGAATCTGTTTTCCTTTTTCGTCCCTATTGGTCTTTCATTGTTCACTCTCTTATGTGTATTTAAATTAGGTTTATGGATGCGTTTACTAAGGTCAATAACTGAGCTACAAAAGCTTTTTGTTTAATTTACTTTTTTACAATATTTGTTTTACACTATTTATTAGCTTATAATCCGTGAAAACCATGATTTATATGATTATAATTATTATATAGGTAAGAAAAAATATTAGACGTTAAAAAAGTGTAGCATATTTAAGATTGTAAGAGACCTGAATTATTTAGAAAACTAAAAAATTAAATAAACATAATACTTTGTCTGCAATTTAGTTATCATGTTGTTGTAAATTCACTTAAGTCATTAATTCATAGATATGCACAAAATAGCAAAATAGGGCATAAAAACGTAAGACGGTAATTGTATAATTATGCAAGATAGTATAGCTCTAATAAGAGTTATATTTATTATTCCGTAAAAGTAATTAATATTTCGTAAATCCATAATTATAAGGATTTAAAGATAATCATAGTTGATATGAAAACCTTATAACCATTATTTTTCAAGTTTTGGAATCAACAACTTCATCTCCTCCTCATTTCCTGCTCCACACATGCCTTTGTTGACGACAAATTCACGTTGTCATCAACATCAAAAACTTCATCCAACTTGCATCTTAAATCTACTATTAGATTTCATATGATGAGGACTTGTGGTGTCAAAATTTTCACATTAAATGTGGTTATATTTTTACCGGATTAAGATCCTTACAAAAACGTTATAAAATATAAAATGATAGTAAAAAAAAAATATTATTTTGTGTGTTCAACTAAAAGGTGATTGTATAATACATTCATAATTGTTTTTTCTTGAGATTTTGAATCAACGGGTACAAGTTGAAAAACTCTAAATTATAAGGCTACAATACTAAAATTATTGAAAAAAGTTCACATCTTAAAGAATTTGAAACATTTTTATGAAAATTATAATTAAATAAAGGTCACTAAAAAATAACATATACAAATATTATGTGAAATTACACATTTAAATAATGATTACATGCCAAATAACTAATTTTTTTGCAACTCGCTGATAATTTGCTTTTATTAGGCTTCCCTTGAGATGGAGTAGACATTAATTTTGTATCTTACATTGTAATCTCTTACGTTTACTTTAAGAGCCAAATATTTTTTTTTTTTAAATTGAACTCGGACGAAGATAACTCCAAAATGAATCCAAACTGAAAAAATATAAATAAGTTAAAGTAATTAATAAGTAATAAAAAATAAATTGTAAAAAATGCTAGTTTTATTAAACTAAATTCTAACATTAAAGATTAGTATGTTGCATTTTTCAACCCCAAATAATGTTTATATCCGGTATTTTTACATTTAATTAGTGTATTAGGCAAAATTTATAATTTTTCTTTGACAAAACTGTAAATTTGGTCCCTGTGGTATGTCAAAAATTGAAACTTTGGTCCAAAAAGTTTTGGACTTGCATCACTCGTCCAAAATAAGAATTATATTGCATGTTTAGTCCAAAATTGTTTGAAAATATTTCAAATGACGGATTTGCCCTTTTAATTTTGTATTTTTTCATTTTCTTTTATTTCCAATAATTAAAGAAAATTCTAAATTAAAATACTCTCTCTCTCTCTCCACAAAAAAAACCATCTCAAAAATCTCTCTCTCTCTCTCTCTCTCTCTCTCTCTCTCCCCTTTTCTCGCTCGTTTATGGCCTTCTAAGGATTGAATGCAAAACATGAATCTGAAAGATTTATAGAAAAAAAAAGATGAATGAACAGAAGAACATGGATCTGAAAGATTTATACTAAAAAAAAGTTGTTCTTAAGTAGGGCTGTCAAATCGGGCAGTCGTGTCGTGTTTTTGTCTGACACGACACGACAATGTTTTGTATAACACGAACACGACACGACACAATGTCGTGTTTTTTTTCATTAACACGAAAACGAATCAATTAAAACACGACAACACGACACGACACGACAAAGATAATATTACATAACTATTAGTGTATTTCATTCATACTTATAGATATATAACACGACAAAAACGACAAACACGAAAAACACGACAACCGCATGCTTAATTGTGTCAATTCCGTGTCGATTTATGAACACGAACACGACACGACACGACATCGTGCTTTTTAATCTTGACACGAAAACGACACGAACACGAATTCGAATTTTGATTTCGTCCCGATTTCGTTTCGTTTCGTGTATTTTTGTCGTGTCGTGTCATAAATTGATACCCCTATTCTTAAGTAAAGAAAATGAAACCAAGAACCATAAACACACCCGATTTTAGAATTTACAAAAAAAATACACCTTAAACAACCACAAATATGAAGTCAAGAACCACAAAGAACATGAAAGATATACCCCTTTTCGTCTCTGTACCTAAGTCAAAATTTATTTCCCTTCATCCTTTCTCCATTCATACAAACACATCCCCATCTCAGTTTTGATTCAAATTTAGAGTTTCGATCGGGCTCTCATCTATTTTTATATTTCCTGGATAACAGGTTTGGTCCTCCTTTTCTAATTGATCACAATCCTTCACTCTTTTCGAATTTGATGTTGCAGATCTATCATTTTTGGAACTGAAGCTCTATCAAGAAAACAATGTGTGTATATGTGTGTTGTGTTATTGGCTCACTAGAATCCTTTGTTCCTCTACCACTAGAATTTCCAAAGCCCCTTTGATCTGTTACCGATTTGGCAGGGGAATGAACAGAAAATATAGAATTTAACATTATTGCACCATTGATGGTGAGGGGATGATCACAGTGACGAAGATATAACTGTTTCTTGGAAGAACAACTTAAGAAACAACCACCATCTTCCGCATCCATTACAATCTTCTGGTAATCGAACGACAAGGAAATTTCCCACGATGTCCCATTCCACCGCCAACCCAAAAAGGAAGGAAACCAATGACAACTGCAAGTATTTCAAGGGTTGGTGAGGGATAATTCCTTGGCTACAAACCCTTTTATTAGTTCTTCGATTGTGAGATCGGGTGAGGAAGAAGATAGGGTTGGGAAAACGAGAAGATATTGGGTGTTATTTATTTCCAGATTTTTAGATATGTAAGAGAAGATGAAGTTCAACCACTAGAGATTGATTGAGTGTCCAAATTGAGAGAGAGAGAGAGAGAGAGAGAGAGAGAGAGAGAGAGATTTTACTTTTTATTTTTAATTATTTAAATACCAAAATAAATAAAGAAAATAGAAAAAAAATGAAAAGGGTAAAATCGACTTTTCAAATGTATCAAGGACCAAAACCCAGAAAAACCTCGATTTTCGACCTTTCATGCAAACTGAATAGGATCCTATCCGAAGTTTTCTGAATACCAAAAGGACTAACATTTCAGTTTTGTTTTTTTCTTTTTATTATTCCTTTCAAAAACGGTGTAAAGGTGGACTAAGACATTGGGAATGATTAAGTGTCAAGACCAAGAAGGTTTCCTGTTACCAATTAACTTTATGGAAAAAGAAAATAATACTAGTATTTAAAGAACAATACTTCGTCGGTTCGTCCCTGTTGCTTTTTCCCTCCAACGCCACAGGGAAATTGTCTCCATACTTTTTCAATGAATCACAAATCTCTTGATCCAAGCAATTCTGATTCAGAAACACTACGCTGATCGTTCATACAATTTTACTTCACATGAAATCTTGACTTGATCCACAGGTATGTAATGTTTGAATTCATATACCATTGACTTACTTAGAGGAACCGATCGCGCATCTTTTAAGCATTTTCGATCCAGAGTTTTCTGCTATATTTCTCGTTCACCATCATCTCCCAGTTGTTTTCAGTTTTAAATTTAGGGTTTATCATTGATCACTATTTTTCATATAGTTCTGGATTTAGGGTTTATTGTTGGTTAAGGATTTAGGGTTGATTTTTGATCGAGAATTTTCCTTTTGATTGCATATCTTAGTTGGATGTAGAGCTGTATATTCCACCTATGAATACTTTCAAACTAAATATGTTATTGTGTAGATGATGGAAACTAAGAAGATTTACAATTCAGATATCATCTCCTGACCATATCAGTTATATCATTGTAATGGATGTGATTACAAGAGTATGTATATGTGCTTGTTGTTCAAACATGTTTTTATTGCTATGATTAAGTAGGCATCTTAAATCTTAATAGTTAATATACTTGATTATATCCATAGGTAACCTAGAACCCCTTTTGGCTCTAGGGTAATGCTGCTGATTGAATTCTGTAAATGGACCACTTTTATGTTTTGAGGTCGAATCTTTCATTAATTAGACACTTGCTCCACCATATGGCAAATACATGGATTTTAACATCTTCCTGAATCAAATGGTTTAAATGAATCCACTTAAGTCCTATACTCAAACATTACAACCATTAAGAAGCCTTGGTCAAAAGTTTTAGAAGTTTAAGCATATATGAGCTACCGATTGTGTTGTAAACCACATATGGTTTTGTAAAAAAAGAAAAAGCAAAAAAAGAAAAAAGAAAAAAGAAAAAAGAAAAAAGCATTGCTCTCGTTGAGAGTCGAACTCAAGACCTCCCGCTTACTAAACGGGTGCTCTAACCAACTGAGCTACGAGAGCTTCTTGCTTTACTATTTTATAACATTCATTTTATTAAATATTAATTAGATTTGATAGAGTGTTCCATGGTTTTGGAGCTCTAGCTTTAGATGATACCTTTTTAGGTTCCACCATTTTAGTTGCAAGTATTCAAGGTTCTTTGTATTAAGTGGTGATTATCATGTTCATTAGCAACTTAGAATGTGAAAACTCATACGGAGGTCCTTTTGGGTTTCACCATTTTAGTTGATGGCTAATGTTCTTGTGGTTGTATAATGGGTTCAAAAGTGTTGTAATCTTGAGCAAATATGAGCCACATGTTGTATGGGAAATTGATAAGGTTTTGTAAAAAAAAAAAAAGAAAAAAAAAGACAATTTGCTCTCGTTGAGAGTCGAACTCAAGACCTCCCGCTTACTAAACGGGTGCTCTAACCAACTGAGCTACGAGAGCTTTTTGCTTTACTATATTACAACACTTTTTCTAGTAATTAGATATGGAGTAAATTACATTTTGGTCCCTGTGCTTTGTTAAATTTATGGTTTTGGTTTCCTTCTTCCTTTTGGTCCTGTATTTCACCGTTTGATAATGTTTTGGCTTTGCACGTGCCTTGCACACTAGGGCATTTTGGTCTTTTCCTTCTGTTCTCTTTTCAAGATTTCCTATGTGGACTTAAATAAGAGTATAAATATGTGATTGTTGTTAGAGTAAGTTTTTTATTGCAGATAAGTGGGCTGGTTTTTGTATTTTGAGGCTGAATCTTTTATCAAGAAAATACTTGCTCCACAAAATGACAAATGCAGGGGTATTCAACATCTTCTGAATCGAATGCTTCAGATGAGTCCACTTATGTCATATAGTTAAATATATAGTATATGGTTTTAAAAAAAGAAAAAAAAAAAGAAAATTGCTCTCATTGAGAGTCGAACTCAAGACCTCCCGCTTACTAAACGGGTGCTCTAACCAACTGAGCTATGAGAGCTTCTTGCTTTACTATTTGGGATACAACATTTTTTTAATAATAAGTAATTAGATAGTATGGATGCATTTGTTTCATGGTTTTTAATTTTTAGCTTCACATGACACTCTGCCTACTGTGAAATGAAACTTAGCAATGTTACTTCAAAAGAAACCTAAGGATGCTGACTCTTGCATATGTTTTGAGGCTCTACATGTATTTAAGAATGTTTGTTTATGTCTTAATTCTCATTCAATTCAATTCTTGAGCATATATATATGAGCCACAGGTTGTGTGGGGGAAAAAGATAAGGTTTTGTAAATAAGAATTAAAAAAAACAATTTTGCTCTCGTTGAGAGTCGAACTCAAGACCTCCCGCTTACTAAACGGGTGCTCTAACCAACTGAGCTACGAGAGCAACTTGCTTTTATTATTTTACAACATTTCTTATAGTAAAGGATTAAAGTTGAAATACTTAACCAACTAGTCAATTTGTCCCAAATTGGTTGCTATATGTTTCTTTCAAGCATTCAGGGTCCTTAAACATCATTTTTTTGGCACCATATTAACAATCTATATGCAGTTTGCAACATTGACTAAAGTGTATTGCCAAAGTGGATAAAAAGAGCCCAGGATAAAGTGGTATTGATGGGTTTTCAAGCAATGTTACAAGGTGGAAATTTGTAATGAAAGTTGGAACTTCAGCATGTATGAGCCACTGATTGTGTGAGAAAGAGATAAGGTTTTTAAAAAGGAAAAAAAATAAGAGAGATAAATTTGCTCTCGTTGAGAGTCGAACTCAAGACCTCCCGCTTACTAAACGGGTGCTCTAACCAACTGAGCTACGAGAGCTTTCTGATTTACCGTTTCACAACATTTTTCTTTACCAAGTGTTGGAAACGTAGAGCATAGATGAGCCACAAGTTGGGTGCAAAACAGATATGGTTATGTAAACAAAGAATAAAGAATAATTATTTTATTCATATTGTATAGATTATCCCTTTCTACTTAATAAGTTTACAGAACTCTTCTACGGTTTAAACGCCATTTGTTTTGTAATTATAACATTTATAGCCAGGTGACAATGTAATATTTATAATCTAATACGAAGTTGGAAGTTGGAACGGAATGAGAAGAACAATTGATGCCCTTCAATGGTAATTCTTTAATTTTTTATCAAATCCCATAACGTAAAAACTCAAAAGGCAAGTTTGGTATAAATACGTAACAACATTTTCCCGCAGTTGTATCAGAGAAATGGGAATCATAGAAAATTGAGTGAATATGTTTTGAGAACAATCGTATTTTACTATCTTTTGGTTTTTATTTATGTTTGGGGGTAAATAAACAATAAAAGAATATTTAATAATATTTAGTTAGGGAAAATAGTATTTTAATTCAGACATAACTAAAAACGAAAAACATTGAAAGAAAAATACGAGTTGGGTTTAAGGATCAAATGCGTAATATTGACCAAATCACATGACGATTTTAAGAAGAATTGGATGCCCAATTTGATCAAAATGAGAAGAAAGTTGGGTTCTTTTTGCAATGTTGGACAAACCCATATCATCTTTGATAGGGTGGTTGGTGTTCATTTGGTGAATATTAAAAGTAATCCAGGTTTAAAAGTGTTGAAATCTTGAGCATAGATGAATTATTGACCGTGTGACAAATAAATAAGGTTTTGTAAATAAGGATTTTTTTTTTGCCTACTTTACGTTTAGTCCCAATTTTTTTTTTTTTTATGAAAGAATCTAGAAAATCGGCTAATCTTTTTCTACATTTTCAAAACGCAACCTGCTAAGTGGAAACGTGGTTGATGTTTTTTGATTTTTATTAGAAAAGCCCCAAATGTTTGGGCCAGTTTACGTTTAAGTCCCAAATTACTTTTTTACGAAAAAGTCTTTAAAGCTGACTAACATTTCGAGTTTAATCATTTTTTACATTTTTAGTTTAATTTGTTGAGGTAGTGCGCCAAGCTTTGTGGTTAATGTGACATGGCGTGGCAGCTGACATGATATTTCACGTCAGTGCCATTGCTTACTTAAAAAAATCCCCCCACCCTCCCAAAAAAAAAAAAACTAATATTTTTAAGTAAGGAAGGGCTCTAATGTGACATGCTACATCAGCTGCCATATCAAGCCACCTCAACCATCATTCCTCCTTGACGTGCCACCTCAGCACGTTAAATTGAAATGTAAAAAAGGGTTAAACTGAAAATGTTAACCCGTTTTTCAGGATTTTATCTTAAAAAAATAATGTGACTAAAACGTAAAATGGTCCAAAATTTTGGGGCTAAATATTGGCTAAAATGAAATCTTTTCTAGAAAACAATAGCAACTGGGTAACAAAAAAAATATTGGGGCTAAATGCAAAATTATACATAAATGTTGGGGCTAAATGCAAACTGAGGAAAATGCAAAACCGACACATCATGATCAGTTGGTGACCGATTAAGGGTTCGAAAATGAAACATTTTCTAAAATATAATGGCAAATGAAGAACAAAAAAATAAAGTTGGGGTTACATCGAAACGAAGGTGTATAAATAATGGCTTTTAAGGTATTAACCCTTGTTTAAAATTCAGTTATGACTAGTATAAATAAGGACTATGTTTTGGTAAATTCATGTTGAGATTTCCAACAATAAATTCTTTGGTTAGCAAGTCTCTCTTTATTATTCGTTTGTTTCTCATGTTTCTCCTGCTGCATATTTTTCTTTATTACTCGTTTGTTTCTCATGTTTCTGTGAACATTTTGATATATTTCACATTTGTGAACGATAATTTATAATATTTTGAACACAATTTACTACCAATAGTCACCACAAGAACACTTCCCATCTCTAAAATGATGAAACCTAAAAGGATCTCTAAGTATAATTTTCCGCCTCACAATCTCACTTACAAACTTAAACACCTCATGACAATCACCACAAACACGAAGATTCTTAAATATCTGCAAATCCAAACCTTCCGGTGTACTAATCAATCCATATGCAAGTGCCAACCTCTCACTATGCTTCCATAAATGATCCTCCTTTTGTTCTTCATCAATATCTTGCAATGCAAACTTCATATCACAAACATAACCACTTTCTTTAACCATCTTCTTAATCTCATCTAATTTCCCATATATCTTACCACTTTCAGGGTGCGATTTATCCCCTATCGCAAAACAACTCACCTTTCTTTTCATCTTAATCCAACTACACGCGGGTTTCTTCTTAACATTTCCAAATTCCATTTCTGATCTAACATCATGAACAAAGTCCCATTTCCCAACACTTGCACATACATTTGAGTAAAGAACAAAAGCCGAATCATCTAATGGATTTGATTCAAGAAGATGCTTTAAAGCTTGTTTTCCCAATTCTAAATTTCCATGGATTCTACAAGCAGCTAACAAGCTTCGCCACACAAAGTCATTTGGTGGGACCGGCATTTCCTTGATGAAAATTTCAGCTTCTAGAAGCTTCCCGGATCTTCCAAGAAGATCGATTATACAAACACAATGTTCTATACCAATAGGAACTCCAAATTTTGTTGTCATTAAGGAATAATATTCAAGACCTTCTTTCACTAAACCTCCATGACTACATGCTGATAATAAAGAAACAAAAGTGACATGATCAGGCTTAAATCCCATTTTCACCATTTCATGAAAAGCTTCTATTGCTTCCTGAAACAATCCTTGTCTTGCAAATGATGATATTAGAATATTCCATAACACTATTGGTCGAATCTTTGCTTCCGGAAGCATTTTCATCACATCATTTATCTCGCCACATTTTCCATACATATCCGTGACAGCTGTCGCAACATATTGATGCGAGTCAAACCCGGATTTAAAAGTCAAACCGTGAATCTGTTGACCTTCTTCAAGAGCAGATAAGTTAGAAGCAGCAGAAAGAGCCGAAGAGAGAGTAAACTGATCCAAATGAATTCCATTTTTCTTCATCTCTGTGAATCTTTTTAAAACCTCTTCTCCATGTCCATGAGCATTTGCAGCAAGAAACGCGTTCCAAGAAACGTAATCTTTATTAACAAATCCATTAAAAATACACGTACTTGAATCCAAATCATTACACTTTCCATACATTGTAATAAGGGAATTTTTCACATAATCATCCGAATCAAAACCAGAAAGAATCACATACCCATGTAACGGTTTCCCATGGCTGAAAAGTTGATTTGGAGTAACACAAGAACTAAGAACTTGAATCAAGGTTATGTAGTTAATGGGTTCGTTTTGTTTTCTCATAAAGTTAAAAGCTTTGATTGTTTGATTTGGTTGTTCACATTCGGTGTATCCTCCAATCAGAGTGTTCCATGTCACCAAGTCTTTTTCGGGCATTCTTTCAAAAACTTTTTCAGCTTGCCACATCATCTTTTGCTTTCCATACATTGTGACTAAAGCATTTCCAACAATTAGGTTTCCATGAAAACCAGATGTGAATACAAGTGCGTGAAGGATTTTGGCTTCTGCTAAAAAATCATGGTTTGAACAAGCAGATAATGCGCTAGAAAAAGTCACATGATTTACAGGTCTTTGTCTCTGAAGCATTTTAACAAACACTTTCAAGGCATCAAGGTGCACCCCTTCTTGTATATAACCAGATATTATTGTATTCCATGAGATTAAATCCTTATCTGGCATCTCTTCAAATAATTTTACCATGTCCTTGAGCTTTCCGGTTTCTGAATAAAAAAGCAAAAGGGTATTGCATAGAGATAGGTTTATATCAAACCCTAGTTTGTGGACCAAACCATGAACAGCAGAACCATAGAGGAGATTGTCCATGGAGCCACATACTGATAACAGTGCAGAAAGTGTAATTGGATCAAGATCTTCATGGAGATGACGCATGAATTTAAAGCAATGAAACGAGTCCTTGAATGAATGATTGCGTGCATATGCAGAAATCATGGAATTCCATGAAATAGTGTCACGTGTACTCATTTGATTGAACACATAGCAGGCGTCTTGTATGCTACCAATATTACCAAACATGGATATAAGAGAATTGGACACTGAAAGATCATATTCGAATCCACATTTTATGACATGTCCAAGAACTTGAAGACCCAATGACTCGTTTTCCAAAGACCCACAAGAAGTTATCACAGTGGTGAATGTGTTCTGGTTACATTTGACATCTTCATGCTTCATTCTGTGGTATAAGTTTATGACCTCCATGGGATTTCCATTATCAGAGTAGCCAACCATCAATGAAGTCCAAGATACCACGTTCTTTTCTGGCATCTTGTCAAAGAGACTATGAGCACTGGAATGGAATCCATATGAAGTATAAAAGTTTAGAAGAGCTGTTCCCGCATACACATTATATAATAAGCCGTTTTTCAAAATTAAACCATGGATTTGAAACCCTTGATGTAGCATAAAGCCTGAACCAGTGCATCCGGTTAATAAACTAGCGATAACGAAGCCACTTGTCTCAAATCCTTGAGCACGCATTTGACTTAACAAAAGAAAGGCGTCTGAGTACAATGAAACTCGAACTAAAGCAGAGATCATGGTATTCCATGTAGCTTCGTTTCTCTGAGGCATTTCATCGAACACGCAGCGAGCAGCTTCGAATTTGCCATGTTTTGAGTACATATTAATCAACGTATTTGTATGGAATATGCTTAGACGGAGGTAATTCTTTATACAAAAAGCATGTAGTGATTTTCCAACAGTCTCGTTGGTGATCTCCGAGAAACCCTTCTCTAAAAAAACTGAGATAATGGGGTTGATAATGTTTCCTCCAAATTGGTGCATCCCACGATGTAGAGACTTGAAGCTTGTACATGGCGTCAAAGCGTTCCAGTAGAGAAACTGATTAGCTATGACACCAATTCGGTGCATACCCAGGAACAGCATCAGAGTTTCCTTGGCGAAGCCAATTTAAGTATATACTCGGATAATAATGCAGTCCAAGAAACCATCCTTCTCTTGTTCATTTTAACGAACACATCACATCACGGGCGCCTTTCATGCCACCAGCTTGAGAGCAGTGCATCTCCCGAATGTCATTTTAATCTTTATTTTCTCTCCTATTCTTCTCAAACTATTGTGATGAAGTTTTGTAGGTTTTACTCAATCTTTTTATATATTTATATATTTATAGTTTATTTTATCTATTAGATTTAATTTAAAGGGTAAATTACACCAATGGTCCCTTGTGTAGGTGCTAGAAAGCACATTTAGTCCCTATTTTCAAAAATTAACTCGGACCGTCCCTCGTTTGATTAAAAATTGCACGCTTCATCCCTTGTAAGTTTAAATTTGCAAGCTTCATCCCTTACGAGTTATAAAATGACTGTTATACCCTTTTGTATTTATTTTCCAATTAATTTAAATGTTATAATAATTATTACTAATTTAAAAATAAAAGAAAAAACCCAAATATCCCTACCACCCTACCCCGACCCCCCCCCCCCCACCTTCCTTTTACTCATCTCTCTTCCTCCCTCTTTTGTTAATTCTTGTAAAACCACAGATCCACCAGTTCCGATCAACCACCACCAGAGCACACCCCTTAAAGTCAAAATTCGGCCACTTTTTTGTAGCCTCCCGAATCAATAGAACCATCAACCATTTTTTTTCCTGAACACCGCCTTCAACATGAACCACTTCACTGGTAACACCGGTTGCCCATCAGGGATCCCAACCTCTACGCCACCTGTTTCTAACCTCCACACCACCGAAAATACCAACCGTTGCTGCAACCACCATCGAAAATTGCCGCCTTCAAATGCCACCTCTTAACAATCAAACTTGCTGCTGAATACCGAAAACCATTTCTGAATCTCACCTTCACCAAAACCGCCTAGAACTGCCATGAAATCAGGGCCTGAAAACCATATCAAACACCGCATGGAATGTGATCCCCTCTCCGTCTTCGTCATCAATTGAGAAGATTTGGGTTCGATATGAGCTTGCTTCTCCGATCTGAATCTCCCTCTTCTTCGATTTACAAGTTTAGGGTTCATTTTTTGAGATTTGAATGATGACTACTGGTGGTTACAGGAGGTGCTAGTGGTGATAGATGGAGGTGCCGGAGATTAGAAAGAGGATAGTGAAGAGAGAGAACATGTGTGTGGCGGAGATGAACGATCGAATTCAAAGAAGAAGAAGAAGAAGAAGAAGAAGAAGAACAAGAAGAAGCAGAAGAAGAAGAAGAAGAAGAAGAAGAAGAAGAAAGGAAATTGGGGAAAGGGAAAGGGGTGGCTTGGTGGAGTCACCCGGATAAGTCGCCGGAGTAATGAAGTCGGCGGAAGTTGTCGTTGGGGTCGCGTCTGTGGGTGGTGGTCGTGGATAAGAGGTGTTTCGAAGAAGAAAGGGGTTTGGGAGACGAGTTATGAATGTCTGCTTAGGGCCCTAATTTCTTTTTAAAAGTTTTTTTAATAAATAAATAATTAATAATTACAAAAAATAGAAAAATAGATAAAATAAATAAATAAATAAGGGTAAAATGGTCTTGTTATGCCCAGAGGGATGAAGTGTGCAACTTTTAATCAAATAAGGGACTTTCAGAGTTAATTTTTTAAAATAGGGACTAAACATGCTTTTTGGTACCTGCACGAGGGATGATTGGTGTAATTTACCCTAATTTAAATATAATATCTATAATATTTTGTTATATAATAAATTATATTAATTAATCATACATATAAAATTTATTTTTATTTATCGAATTCATATAAAAAATTAAATACATATTAAAGTCATGAAACACAATAATATATTTATTTATAAGTGCATTATAAATATAATCTTATTTATGTAATATTATTGTAATGAAAAAAAAGTATAGATTATACATTTGTTAAAACCAAATTAGTAGAAGGGTGTCTTTAATAATCTATGTAAGTTAGAAAAATGAAATATACTAGGTATATTTTTTTAGAGTAAAAAACAGGGTAAAAAAATGAAATAGGCCTATTCTTTACTCCATTTTTGAAAGAAAAAAATAGAGGTAGGTTGGAGATGGTTTTAAAGAATTCTATCCGCTAAACACTCCAAATTATAGGGATTCTTTTTTTGGGAGAATTTCGTAAGGTTGTCAACAAAAATCAAGGAACTGTGTATTAAAGTCCTTAAAGATTGATTCCATTAACGAAAAAACCATCCCTATTTTTTTTTTACTTTTTACAATTTAACCCCATATACCGGCTATCGTTTGCATCTTGTCTCCAATACCAGGTTACCACTTACATAATCGGTTACTTTGGCTGATGTGGAGGACATGTCAGATAAAAAGGCGTTTAGGGGTAAATTCTAACATAATTCATCAAAAGTAGCAACAATCGATCAAGGGGGAAAGGAGAATGGCTTCATCCTATTTGGTTGAAAGTATTCGTCGAACTATGACAACCCAAGTTGTAAGGGAGACGTGCTATTGTGGAGATGTATGCGGAAGGTGGACTTCTGGACAACAAAAAATCCATGTCGAAGATTTGTGGGATGGCCTAATTATAAGGTAAAGGCTTTACACATTACTTAGATGAACAAATTATGATTTTTCGGTTTTTGTTTTAGGATAAAGACAAGGATTGGGAGTACTTTGCTTGGATATATCCTCCACTACCCACAAAATGGTACAAAGACCAAAAGTTTGAATTGTACAACTTAGCAACTGCTCAAAATGTAGGAGTACAAGCAACATTGGGATGTAGTGATTTGGGAAATCCAACTCAAGGTCTTCACGTAGTAGCAACAGTGCAAGGTGGTGGTGGTATATCACTTGGACTTTTGAAGAATGCAACATATGTTCTTGTAGTTGTTGTAGTGGTCCTGGTATATGGTAAAATGGTGTAATATTGTATTTCTCAATGTATTGTGTAACAACCCAAAATTTTCATTTTTAAATAACGAAATCATTTCCATATATTATAAAATCCCAATCAAAATTGTTTTCAAAATCCATAACATCAGATAAATTATTCATAAATCAGAGTGTCCCTAAACAAAATGCCAGAGAGTGCATACTGCGCCATCACGCCGGGCCCTTGCCCTTAGATCCTGAAGTACTTGAAACAACCAACAAATTATAAGCTAACGTTTAGTGAGTTCCCTAGAGCATACCCCACATAATCCATATAATCTTACAATCCATATCAATCCCATAAGCCATGCATAAACATATAGGGATGTCGTGGGCTCCCCCTAGGATCTTACACATATGTGTCATGGGCTCCCCCATGGTTTTTATCTGGAATGCCATGTGCTCCCTTACATGGTCTGATATCCAAGTTTCATGGGCTCCCCCATGGTCTTTACCTAGAAGTAGTTCACAGCCCACATTTAGCATAAAGGAATGAATTTGAGTTCATTAAAGCTATTTGGATTTGTTATGGCCCAATAAGGCCCATTAAAGATAAACTAGTCCATTTTAGGATTATAAGCACCAAAAAGGTTAAGTCTCATGAAAGTGGGTCCAATTAGAGTCCATTTAAGAGTTCTAAGCCCAATATAGTTAAACTGGAAGCTTATTGAACCATTAGGCCCAATAAGGAAATCCTATTCCATATTGGACTTAAATCGGGATTTCTAGGGTTTCCAACCTTTTGTTGACTATTTGAGTGTTGTATAGAGTGTTTGATTGAAATTTTGTTGTCATTGCATAAACATCATACATGTTTTTAAGTTTCAATCACATTATCATTGTTCAATGTTTACAAAGCATCAGAATTCCTAGTTGTGACAAAAACTCGTGTATTAGATGAGTTGATTTAAAAGGTAAATATTAAAAACTAAGGATTAAACATTAACAAATATTAAAATGATATATTTCAATTGGATTTAACTGAAACAATAAATTATTAGGTATTTTTTTTAAAAGAAATTGTTGAAGCATTAACCATAGTTTGCAATAACTTCAACCAAATCAATATATATATATATATATATATATATATATACTATCGGTTAGTGATTAGAAGTTAGTATCTCCAAGTTAGTAGAATTCGTCAACACCCGGATTAAAACTTGGTACCTCCAATCTAAGATGTAAAACATCTACTAACTGGGCTTTCACGCATTTGCAACCAAATCACTCTAGCAATCATGAAATGAGTAATTACTAAGTACTTTTAATAAAAACAAATTGATGAAGCATCAACCATAATTTCCAATAACTTAAACTAAATCACTCTATTAATCATGAAATTACAAGTGGTCATTCCACTTCCCATATCATCTTCATATGGTGAAAACTATGTTTATGTATTTACATCAACTATGAACTAATCTATTTGCATTATCAAATTTTCATTTTTTTACCTATAGATGAAATTGACACTATTTGTGAAAATAAAATTTAAATGATCCTTATTGGTTAATATGAACCAGATTGTAATATTACATATATAAATATTAGTATGATTTGAATTTATTCAAAAAAAACCACAAAATGACATTGTGATTTAAGTTTATTAAAAAAAATCAAAAAACTACATGTGGTAAATTTAATAAGAAGATGACATTTGACAAAAAAATGATCTTTATTTATTAGGACAAGATAGGTTAGATTACTCAATTTCCCATTATTTAAAGCTTTATAAGTGAGTTGTACAATACCATTAGTAGGTGGGTTTAAAGTGGATTTTCAAAAGTTTAAGATTTCAAAGTGTAAATATAAAATATTTGGGTCAAACCATTAAAAAAATCAAGAGTGATCCGCATGGAGACTTCACATTTAATCGTCCCTCAACACTCTCAGATAAAGATGCAATTCTATGTCGTTGATCTACCCGTTCTACCTCCGCCGGTTAGAATCACCAGAGAACACTTTAGGTCTATGCCTCAACCTTTTTTCCCTTCCAACTTCTACCATTAAATCAGTCTCCTCTCATAGACACCCTCTATCTTGACAAAAGGATCAGATGTATCACTTCTTAAAAAACCTACATTTGGCTTTAATTTCAAAGAAGCGACTTCTAGTTTCAAAATTAGTTTTAGACAAGAAAAATTTAATAGATAATGTACATAAAATATGAAAGAGTATATACCATATGATTATCACTTGTTTGGATGAATCACTTCTATAAAGTCCCACATATTTTGCTTAAATTTGTTATATGTAGTTGTTTTACAGTCATAGATAACTTAATGTCGACTATAAGCATCAATAATGTCAGTACATGATAGCAAGTAAACCTCTCAAACAGTGATTTCACATTGTACGTAAATGTGAACAAATTCTTTTTCAGGTTACCTATGCTTAACGGTTTAACCTATGCTTCATTCTCACCTCTTGTATCGGTATGAAGAAAAAAAAATCTTTAGTAGCTATTGATTATCCAAACACTCATGGCCTATTTAACCTATATGTCTCAAAGACAAGTGTGCCAAGATATGATAAATAGCCATGGTTGCTAGGACACTAGTTTGCTTCAATCTACTATCTAATTCAGTCCCCTCAATTACAGAACTGATATTTTCATACTGCACTTTTAGAAGAAGTCTGTATAAAAGATGGATGAATGACAAATAACTTAACCTTGAAAGGATACAAGAACATCCTGCACACACTACACACACAAAAAACTGTCTTTTAGCATTTCGGACAAAAAAGGGTCTCTAGTATTTTATTTTTTTGTAATTTCATTTTATGAAAATAAACGACGACATGCATTTATGTATGACGTAAACGTTTAAAATTTTACAAAATATGACACACTCCTTTGTGTGTCATTAAAAAAGGTATGTTACTTACACATCATTAAAAGTCATTTTTCTAGTAGTTCAAGGAGTTGGGCAATATAGAGTTATAACATAGTTTTGCTAAATGTTATAATTTTGACGAAATCACCACATGTAAAGATAATGAGTTTTTTAAAGGACTAATTTAATTCGTTTAGTATCTTGTCGAGCTTTCTGGTTGATAATTGTAACTAATTCAGGTTCTTAGATATATATTTATTGTTAAATAACGATACAAAAGTTGGCTCAAAATAATATAAAAAAGTTAAGTCTAAGCTACAAAGTCTATCCTTATATTACATGGTAATACACGAATTTTATTTACTTGACTTTTTTTAATAATTTTGATATAAATTATCTTAATGCTTTGATCTTTGAAACAAGCATCACAAATAAAAAATCAAACAATTGTCATTTTTCTCTATTCACCACCATTCTGTAATTTCTTTTAATGTATTGAAGTTTTTTTTTGGAAACCCATGGACTTATGAATATATCTATTCACCACCACTCTATAATTTCTTTTAATGTATTGAAGTTTTTTTTTTGGAAACCCATGGACTTATGAATATATAAATAAAGATGTAAAATTATCAAGAAATAAAACTAACATATATAACATTTGAATCACATAGACAAAATTCAATCCATTAAATAAAAAGTAGATCCCTTTTGTCAATAAATAAAACCTATGCTTTTTTAAAATTAAAACCATTAACAAGATCATGAATTCATAAATCTTTTAGTGTTCTTGATCATTCTGTCAAATCACCCCTCCCGAAAGATTTGTTTTATTCTATGGTGTTCTTTGGGCAACTTATTCTATGTTCTTCAAATTACAATATATTGTGATACAAATAATAAATATAAAGAAAAACGTTTAAAATACTTAAAATCAAAATTTTAAAATTTTGATTAGATAAAATAGAGTATATGTAGATATTGTTGGATTAGTGTCTAAGTCCATAACTATTTTGGTATGTACTTGACCCGATGGTGCATAGTCCTTTTGGGTTGCCTTCATCAAAGCAACTTGATATGATGAATTATGGAGAGAAAGGATTAAATATGATTTATTAATATATTATGGGAATAATGTATTAAAGGAGAAATCATATTGTTTAATTAATATTAGTCAATAATTAATTGGTAATTAGTTTTGTGACTAAAAGAGATTAATTAAACTTAAGGGACTGGAATTGTAATTATAAGATAATTATGATTTGGGCCATGGATTGCCTTATATTAAGGGATGGACGAATTCTAATGGGAAACCCATAAGGAAATCGTCCATTGGCTTAATTAAAGGAGTCTATGAGTTGCTTAGGGCTTAAGCATTCATATTAGGGTTTCCTTGTTAGATAACCCTAATAGCCCAACTATATAAAGACCCCTTAAGGCTCAAAAACGTGGCTAAGCTTCTTGTAAGGGTTTACACACGTTTTTGGTAGCCTCCAACCTCTCTCCTCTTCATCCTCTTGCTTATGGTGTTTGTGAGCCATTAGAGGAGTGACACTTGTGACTCTAAGCCTTCCAAAGTCAATTCAAGGAGGAATTGGGATTGTTATTGCTACATAACAATCAAGGTATGATCTTAAACCTAATTACATATTAATATGATTACTTGTATGCTAGAATTAGGGTTTATAGTCTTGGATTCAAAGCATGTACAATAGAGAAACCTAGATCCAAGCATTAGGGTTTGTATGAGTACATAGGATGTCTTATGACTAAAACCCATAAGTGGTATCGGAGCCTAGCTTGGTTTCAATTGTATTGATGCATTGTATAACTGAAAAATTCGATTTTTTGGATTGTGGAGGCTGGACTCGCCGAGTCCATGCAGACTCGACGAGTCCATGCCTGACTCGACGAGTCAACTCGTCAGATAATGCTTATCTCGGGATTTCTTGCTGTTTTTGCATATGGATAGTTACCTTATCATGTTAGATCAATATAAATCTGATTTTATGATATATATGACCATATTCTTGATCTAATTAAAGATAATTATCAATTAACAAGATAATTGTTTCCTTATAAGATAATTGATTAATTATTTTGAGTAAATTGATAAATTTTTTTGCAAGAAATCATTAAACAAATCAAATATGGATAATTATGTAATTAAATGTTAGTTTAGATTATTTGTTATTTGATCCTTGTTGTTATGAAAAGTTTCATAATTTCCCCTTTAGGTTTTATAGTTTAAATTTGAACCCAAAAGTTTTGGAGTTTTGAAATTTAAATAGTTAAAACCCTAATGTTTTGAAAAAGGTTTCAAAACTTACCCTCAAGTTTTGGAATTTAAAAGTTGATTAAAGGTTTAATTAGAAATGTTAAATTCTAAAACCCTAGTAATGTTTTGAAAAGTTCAAATCACACCCTTATGGTTTTATTAATTAATTAAGGAGTATAATTAAAAGAGGTTTAATAAATCCATAAAAGTTTAGGTTAACCATTTAATTGAATTAAAAGTGTAATTGTTAAAGTTAATCACATAGTATTTTAAAAGTATAAAATACACCCTATACTATATATAACATTAAAAGTCTAACATTATATATATGTATGAGTAAAAGTCAGTCTTACTGTTAGTAGGCCTCATTCACGAAGCTGGTCTATGAGGGGTGTTTAAGGAAATTGCCTATAAAATGGCGATTGAATGGGTATCCACTCTTATCCACCGCACTCTTGACTAGTGGAGGGTCGTTAGCCGAACGGGTAGGATAGGACGAAACCTTCCATTATAAGTATAATGAAATACAAAGTAACTAAATCTTTTTCAAATTCCCAATCTTAGTTATGCAATTCCATGAAATTACACTTTGTGCCCTTGTGAAGACGTTAGTGGAGCGTGTGTGGTTTACCGGCACACTAAATGGTTCTAAGCAAAGGTAGCAAAGGGTGACTCAATGTTTGTCATAGTTCGGTGGAGCGTGTGTGGTTTACCGGCACATCGAATAGGTGATTGTAACATGTGAGGGCACCATGTAGTTTGCATGGTTATTCACACCCGCTTTGTGATCCTCGGCATCCCAGTCACAAACTAGAGGGGCATATCGAGATTTAAACATACCATTGAAATGTTCAATGAATCTCAAAGGATCTAGGAGTTTTCATAGATTTAAAACTTAAATTTCTTTTTCGTTTTTCATGGTGGAAATTAGTGAATCGTCATTCACTTACCTTCAAATGTTCTGCAATTTGGGTTACGGCATCCCTCTCCCGAGTTGTAGGATATTGTGTTGGGTCCTAGCCTTGGAATTTCATTTGGGTGATTTACCAAGGACTCAATCAATCAACTAACTTGAATTCGTTTTTCTCCCGATGTCAAAGTTCGACAACTATGGTCTTCTCAAATCCCGTGGAACAAGCATTCCACATGAAGATGATATTCCACGATTCGATCGAGGAACAAGAAATCATGCTTCACTTCCTCCTCCTCCTCCAATTATTCTCCCTAACCCACAAGATTGTAAAATTGAAAGGTTCAATATCACTCAAGCCCTTTTGGCAAGTAAACATAAAGAGGGCAAGGCGGTGTGTGCACACGTCTTAGGGATGAAGTCACACATTGATAGATTAAGAATGATGGGATCCGTTGTCGGTGAAGCGATGGATGTTGATTGGGTTCTTCAGTCACTTCTTGACTCGTATAGTGAGTTCGTAAGATAGTACTATATGATTAACCACGACGTGACACTTATAGATCTCACCTACATGCTTATTGCTGCTGAATCAACAATGGTTTGGCGCAATAAAAAAGCAAAGTTGATTGGTGAATCTGCCTTCAAGACCTATATGGATATAGACAATGGCAATGAAAGACATGAAATGATCGAAAAGTTTGATCATAAGAGAAAGGCGATGTCTGAAGTAGTTCCATGTGTTGTTCCAAAAGAGTCAGTTTGCTTTTATTGCCAAAAGAAGGGGCATTGGAGACGAAGTTGCCCTATTTACCTAAGAGATCTAAGAGATGGGAGAGTCAAAAGTATGACTACGCTTTAGGTAAGAATCCACTATCTAACTCCATTAAGGTCATATTCATTGATTCTTAATACATGATGTGATAAGATTGCATTTGAATGTTTTGAAGGATCGGTGAAAAGAAAGGAAGCTTGATAAGAGAGCAAGATGAATCTAATCACAAGTGATGGATCTTGATCGCATGGACTTGATGATTGGATTTTGAGCTTAGATAGTTATGATAGAGTTGTTAGAAATTTTCTTTTTACATAGTTTTCAATAGATTTTGCATTGTAAGGACAAATGTTTTTCCGCTGCTTTTATAAATAAAATAAATTTAGTTTGACTTATTTATTTGTTTACTTCCTTGCAATGAAATCGTTATGAAAATTGATGTTTGCATATTTCTACAACGAATGGATATGATTCTTAGTTATGTTATTTATGGAAATGTCAAGAATTTACCAAATATGGAGAGTTTCTCATCGCCCAAGTTTCAATTAGACAGAAACTTGGAATCATGCAACGTGGATACACGATGAATGAGAAATTTCATATTTGGAAATTAGACTAATTCATTGACAAAGTGTCAAGTGAAGGACTAGGAGATCGAGTACACAAAGTTGTGTGTTGATCGAGTTCACCATAAGAGTAACAAAGATATTCTTCATGATTTACTAAAGGCTTAGTAAATATGATTACACTTACAAGATTAAGTGTAATTTTGAATTGATTAAAGGGTTTAGATCAATAGCAAAACGAATAAGAAGAATCAAGTAGGCAGAAAGATAAGAGTTTCTCCATTCTAAGAAGAAGGGAGAGTAGCTTTTATGCTTTATGATAGGTCTTAATGATTAAGAACCATATCTCAATTGATCCTCTAAGTGAGTCTTGGTACAATTGTATGTCCAAGAAGAGGAATCAAAGATTGAAGAAATGGTCAAATCAAGAAGTCAATCATGCTTCGTTCCAAAACAAGTCTTAAAGTTAAGATTGTGACATTGAGTGAATAGTATTAAGAAGGTTTATAACATTCATCAATTGTGGAAAGTTGTGATGTCTTGGATAAGACAAAGACCAACTAAGACCAAAATTATGAAGTGTTTTGTTTTGATAAAAACTACACTAACTCTTGAATATTTGTTTGTCAAGAAATGGTTATTGACAAAAGAATCTTATATGTCAAGGAGTCAGTGGGAGTCTTAATGGTCTTGAAAGGTTTCAAGAACAAATCAAATAAACCTTATCGATCATCACTAGCACACGAGTTGAGGTTTACAACCTATCGTGAAGACATTATTTTGTTTCTGTGCCAATCCAATCGAGTTAATTATGCATGTGAGTCCTATGAGTTCTCATTTGAATGCATAAAAGGCAAGGACCTTGATCAATGGAAAGTACATTGATAGGAAAAGGTGAGATGCTTAACTACTTGGAAGACGTGGTGGGCAGTTGTGCTACCATAAGGCAAGAAATCAAGATTAAGAAAGTTCGGTCCATATGAGTCTGAATTTGTTGTAAACTTTGTTTTAACAAATTCACATGGATAGGAACAAATACACCATTTAAATCTAAGTGTCATAAGATTTCCTCATTCATGAAAATGATTGTGAGGAAATGCTTTCACTAAGAAAGATTTTAAAAGATAGTGATTGTAAAATTGCATTCTCGAATTCGATCATGGTTACGGCATCCCTTTCCATAATTTGAATTGTGAGGTTTGGCAATTAGTCTTAATTATTTAGACACACATATGAACTATCGAAGGCAAAGGTGTATAAGTTCAAGAAGCCTTGATAAAAGATTATCAAAGCACTAAGTATTAGAAACATGAACTTAAGAAATTCAATAAGTATTGTTTTTCTGAAAGTTAAGATGTTTATGAATACATGTCGAAGCTAGTGGGAGCATAAGTGTTATGTTTTATAATAATCATCATGATAGTGGGAGCATAAATGTTATGATTGTATGATTATTAAGGCACGTATTGCATAGTTGGCAATATTAATTATGGAAAACAAGAGTCATACTTTGCAAAGTTGTAAGAGTTGAAAGGTTGTTTTGCTATAATTAAGGGAGAGAATATTATGCTTCATTTCAAATCTAAAGGATTAGGTTGAGAAATGTTAATAAACTTAGTCAAGGGTACATAGTGTGTTCTTAGAGTTTCGATTATGATTACGGCATTCCTCTTCACAATTCGAATTTTGAGAACATAGCAAATAAAACATTATGTGTCGTGTCCCATACGCTTCGAGTATAGGATCGATTGCAAATGATTTAATGTTTGACCATTCTAAAATTTTCCAAATGTCTAGCGCATTTAGAGGGAAAAGGGACTAGAATTGGTTTTGACTAAAATAATTAAACAACTATCAAAGGACAATCCAAAGTTCAACGAGGATTGGTTGCTTGTGAGTAGTTGGAAGCATGGTATTAATGGACCATATTGACATTATGATGAATAGAAAAGATTCTATTAAGAAATGAGTTGTCATATGGAAAGTATGGAAATGTATCTATATTGGGAAGGAAATATTGAAAATCTATGATTAGATTAGTAACTTTTATGCAAGAGGATGTTCAAAGGAATGTACTTTGAGTGAGAGACATCATATCTAAGGAATTGTCTTGTAACAATCTATGTTAGAGGACTTTGTAATATCATTGGCAATAGTCTTTGAGACTTTGGTGCAGTGACATTACAAAAGGATCGTTGCATAAAGTGTTAGAATCTAGTATATTCTATAAGTAGCAAGAATTTGATATTCTTTCACTTATGAAAAACGATTTGGAGTTGTGAAATGAGAATGATTGGAAATGTGTTCAATTTGTCTATTTCACAAAAGTAAGAACCATAGGTAAACATTGTGTGCATGCTAGGAGCATGGGACAAGTGTTGGAATTCAAGTAAGAAGTTGATTACCCGAAACAACAAATAATGAGTAATCGATATGGTGATAAATAAAACGTGTTTTGTTTATACTCAAAGGTTTGAGACCATATGGGATTAGTATTATTCTTGTGTTTCACCTTGCATGTTTTAACTTCCAGAATAATTGAGTTTATTAGGAATAATCGAATTATTCAAACGGGCCACAGCCGTTCATATGTTGGAAGTAGATATGAATGAAGACTGTCGTGAATTGGTGTGTGGATTGTCTAAAAGAGTATTAGACATAAGCAAATGTTTGCTACAACGTTCATGAGTGCTTATGAATATGATTTGAGCATTGGATTAAACCTACACTCACTTGGATCACTATCTCGAGTGATTAGTGAGACGATAACATCTTATATTCTTCAAACCGAGATGTGTGAGTTGTATCTTGCTAATCGGTTGCACATTGATAATGTGTAAACGCACTAGTAACTTGGTGTTATAAAACATATTGTTTTGTGCGATTTGGTTAGTGAGTGCAAGCAAGCATTGTATCAAAGTTTATCTGTTCCTTTTATCCAAAGAAGGATAAAAGCGATATCTTTGGGCCCCTCGATGGTTTAGTGATGACATACGTAAATGCTCGGCCGGGCTAGGACTAATTTGATTTGTTCAGTTAGTCTGTCGTCATAAATCGGAAATCGAGATATAGTACAAAGAGAATGATTTGAAATCATATCTCATACGATATCTAGAATGGAGGAATATATGATCCCTTATCTAAGGACACACGTATCTGATAGGATCAAAGTTGACAGCGGCTTTGGAAAGCTACGATTGTAGATCGGGATCTGAAGTCATACGCAGAATAGTTGTTAGACTTATCCAAGTGGGAGACTGTTGGATTAGTGTCTAAGTCCATAACTATTTTGGTATGTACCTGACCCGATGGTGCATGGTCCTTTTGGGTTGCCTTCACCAAAGCAACTTGATAGGATGAATTATGGAGAGAAAGGATTAAATATGATTTATTAATATATTATAGGAATAATGTATTAAAGGAGAAATCATATTGTTTAATTAATATTAGTCAATAATTAATTGGTAATTAGTTTTGTGACTAAAAGAAATTAATTAAACTTAAGGGACTGGAATTGTAATTATAAGATAATTATGATTTGGGCCATGGATTGCCTTATATTAAGGGATGGACGAATTCTAATGGGAAACCCAAAAGGAAATCGTCCATGGGATTAATTAAAGGAGTCTATGGGTTGCTTAGGGCTTAAGCATTCATATTAGGGTTTCCTTGTTAGATAACCCTAATAGCCCAACTATATAAAGACCCCTTAAGGCTCAAAAACGTGGCTAAGCTTCTTGTAAGGGTTTACACACGTTTTTGGTAGCCTCCAACCTCTCTCCTCTTCATCCTCTTGCTTATGGTGTTTGTGAGCCATTAGAGGAGTGACACTTGTGACTCTAAGCCTTCCAGAGTCAATTCAAGGAGGAATTGGGATTGTTATTGCTACATAACAATCAAGGTATGATCTTAAACCTAATTACATATTAATATGATTACTTGTATGCTAGAATTAGGGTTTATAGTCTTGGATTCAAAGCATGTACAATAGAGAAACCTATATCCAAGCATTAGGGTTTGTATGAGCACATAGGATGTCTTATGACCAAAACCCATCAGATATAACAATAGACGAACATACAACATCCTCTATTGATTTAATGACATATATAATACCAAGAAGATATAAAATATGCATCTTTGCTTTATCGTCAAACCATGTATGTTTATTTAAAAGTAGATTTGGATTGAAAGATGTTTGCTCCTGTTCTATTTAAAAACTTGTATTTGTGATTGAATGTCATCATTGTCCATAGGTATTTTCTCCTGATCTCGAATTGTTGTGATTGCCATTGCCAATGCTGATGATATTTCCATTGTTGGTGCCGTTGATGCTACGATTGGTGGTACTGTTGCCTTTGCCAATGACGTTTCCACTGCCATTGTTACTGTCAGTGTTGTTGCTACTAATAAATATATTGCAGATGCCTGTGCAGTAGATGTGGTAACCATTATTGTTGAGGTCACTAACATCATTACAACCACCATCACCTTTCACACATCCTCTTCGTATATTCTTATCTGAACCACTGGAAAAAAAAATTTAGCAACACTGTTGTATCTTTTTCCAACATCACCCCTTAGCCTTGCGGTGAGATGACTCTTGACACGTCCTCCTCCATGTATTGCAAAATCACTAACTTCACATCTTATTCCTGATGTGGAACATGTAGCTTTACTAATACTCTCATCATGTTTAAGGGATGTCTTCTCATCTCCAACAAGAATTTTACCACAAACAATATCAGTTATGAAAATCAAAAAACAAAAACATATGACAAAAAAAAGACTTAAGAACCTTCATATATATCTTTTGTTGTTAATGTTATATTGTTACAATAAGTGATAATAAAATCACACGTATATATAATGATTTAAGTGGCCCTTATTTATTAGGGTAGATGATCATATAAAATGGAACAAATTTTCTTTATAAACATATATATATATATATATATATATATATATATATATATATATATATATATATATATATATATATAAGTGAATAGACCCTTAAGGGTATATAAGCTTAGGTACCCAAACTCACCGTAATACATCGTTTTGTTTGATATATTCATTATAAAGTTCTTAAACTTTAATTCCTAATTTGATTTGATTTCAAGATTTTCAAAATTTCACTATTATCTTTCTCTTAAATCACATCTTTTTGCCGAACACCTACTAGGCTATATATACTATAGTTGAAAATGAAAATTATGTAGAGGAAGATGAATGTGAAATTTATAAAAATCTTGAAAATAAATAAAGTTAGAAGTTGAATTATAAGAGTATTGCACAATTACAATTTATATATATGATACAAAACGACGTAGTATGGTGAGTTTGGGTAACTAAGCCTATATACCCTTAAGGGTATATTCACTTCCCATATATATATATATATATATATATATATATATATATATATATATATATATATATAGAGAGAGAGAGAGAGAGAGAGAGAGAGAATTTAATAAAGAATCATTATTAATCAAGGAACTAAAGAACCAATGTCCTTTATAGATTACATAAAATCTTTCAGCTTCTTTGTTAAGAGCTTTTTTGTAATCTGGTGTAAACTCCTGCACAGATTTGTTAGTGGGTGACAAAGTTGTCATTTTACTGATTCCTTCAGTACAAGGATTGGGATCAACCAATAAGCTAGTTTTTCCATTAGGAAGAGGAGTAGCTGTCTCCTTTATTATGCTTTTTAGCAAAGCATCAGCTTTCAACGGATTTGTTGATTCTTTACCATGTGCCGTTTGCACTGGAATAGCCTTTGTTTTTGAGCTTTCGCTTTCCGGTACATTGGTGACCGTTGTTACTTGTTCATACAAGTTGATTTTCTACTCAATTGCAGATAGCTCTATGAGGAGCATTTGTTTCTTCATCCTCAAAATGTTGAGGTCTTCCATTTTTGTAAACTCAATTTTTGTTTACTTTTCTCTCTAATCTCCCCCTCTCTTTTTTGTAGGTGAAGTTTTTGTGAGGAAATATGTCATGAGGATCATATCCTTTTATAGGGCTCGAGAGGAGCGAGTGAGATCATGGATGATGTAAGGCATACCTGAAGTCACGAGTGAGGCAGTCTGCCAGTACGTTTTTGTTTCCTGCGAGATGTTCAACAGTGAATGTATATCGTGAGAACCACTCTTGCCATCGTATTAGCCGGCCTAATTTGTTATCTCCTGCAATCTTCGTTCGGAGGAAATAAGTAAAATTTTTA
The DNA here is from genome assembly GCF_052625555.1 of Lactuca saligna. Lineage (NCBI taxonomy): Eukaryota > Viridiplantae > Streptophyta > Magnoliopsida > Asterales > Asteraceae > Lactuca > Lactuca saligna. Next base: position 178,165,252 of record NC_136423.1, read on the forward strand.
TTATCTATACGAACCAGGAAATTTACTGGTGTTAAATATACAGAGAATTTTGTAATAACTCTTTTTACAGCGAGTAATTCTTTTTCATTGCTATGGTAGTTTTTCTCAGCTGCTTTGAAACTGCCAGAGGTGTACCTGCAAATTTGTTCTTCGTTTTTGGGGTTTTTAGCTTTTAAAACACCTCCCCAAAATTCATCAGAAGCATCAGTTTCAATAATTAAACTGTCTTCAATGTTTGGAAGATAAAGTTTTGGAAAATTGATTAAAACTTTCTTTATCTTTTTGATGTAGTCTGTATCAGCACTTGACCAATTCCAAATGACATCTTTTTTTAATTTTGCCTGTAAAGGTTTTCTCATGGCTGCAAGTTTTTCAATATATGTTTCAGCATAAGTCAAAACACCAAGAAATCTTTGTAGTTGCTTTTTGTCTTCTAAAACATTTGGAAAGTCATGTAAATGTTCAAGAATATGCTTTTGAGGACAATGAGTACCCTCATTTATTTCTAAACCCAAAAAATTGATTTTTGTTTTGAAAAGATGAGCTTTCTTTTTTGAAAGTATTATTCCATATTTTAAAATAGTTCTGAGAACCTGTGTGACATGAACATAGTGTTCTTGTTCATTTTTGCTGAAGATCATGATGTCATCAACGTATACAGTGCAGAAACCTTCAAGGCCTCGAAGAGCGTTCTGCATGTGTCTTTGAAAAATACTAGGAGCTTGTTTAAGCCCAAAGGGTAGTACTTTCCATTGAAAGAGTCCATCAGGACATGTGAAGGCAGTGAGAAGCTGCGATTCTTCATCAAGTAGAACTTGCCAGAAACCTGACTTGCAGTCGAAACTTGAATAAATGTTTTTTCCTCTTAGAAGAGTCAAGAGTTCGTGCATATTGGGAAGATTATGCGAGTCTCCAATAGTTGCATCATTGATTGCTTTGTAGTTGAGAACCATGCGCTTCTTTCCTCTTCTTTTCTCTGCTTCTTTATTGACAAGAAAGGCAGGAGACATATGAGGGGATTTTGATTCTATAATTAGTCTCATATCAAGTAATTCCTTAATTTGTTTGGAAAATTCTTCTCTATCTTGTAAAGAGTAAACCATAGGTTTTTCTCTAATAACCGTCTTGGGATTAATAAGCTTAATTGAAGCTTTCATCCATCCTTTGGTTTTATTTGGATCAATAGGATTTTCAGAACAAACTTTTTCAAGAAGATCCTCAATCTGTTTGAACCTGGTAGTTTGAATAGAAATAATCTTTTCTTTATTAATCCCTTCATGGGTTATATTAGTACCTGGAATTTGTTTTTCTTTAGAACCTTTTTCTTGAGTTTCAAGAAAACCTGGTTTTCCTTTGCTATAGGCCTCTGTAACCTTTTTTATAATTACCATATCATTATTAAGATGAAAGGCGATTCTATCTATCCATTGTATGAATGGTCCATAAACTTGACAGAAGTTGTTCCCAATTATGATATCAATTCCTGAATTTTGTTGGTAAATAGTGGGAACGTTGAAATGTTCTCCTGAAAGTTCGAGATTAATGTTTCTACAAACTTTATTAATTTTTATGGTTTCACCATTTGCAATAGTGGCACTAATTTCTTTGGGAGCGTTTTCCCAGAGTTCATCCGGAATGATGAATTTGCTTGCAAGACATAAAGATGCACCTGTGTCTACAAAACAATGTACTCTAAATTTTTTATATCCTTTAAAGTTAAGGAAGGCAGAAACATAGATAGAGTTTGGATTAGTAAGATTCATGATAATGGAATCATCAATCTTCTGGAGGTTTGCGCAAAAATGGTTAATCTCCTCCTCCCTGAAAAGTGGGGTCTGTATGGGACTAGTCTGAGTCATCCGTTGTTGATTCGTATTCATCAGTGTCTGATGAAGATTCTGTCTCAACATGATATATAAAAACATGTTGTGTACCATCATACTCTTCTTCAAGAGCTTCATAGCCCCCATTGTTAGCGGTTTGTAAAACCTTGACTTTGTCAGGGTATTTCTTTCTATTTGGACATTCATTGGCGTAGTGTCCTTCTTCATTGCAGATCCAACACCTACATTTTTTCTTTCCTTGCGGACAGGAAGTAGTCTTGTTAGGTGTTTCTTTTGAAGGTTTTTTGAAGTATTTTCCTAGAGAAAATTTTCTTCTTTTCTTTTTCCAAAAAGATTTGAATTTCTTTTTGTTTTTATACTTTTTCTTATTATAATTTTTCTTTCCAATATCAAAGTTTTTGAAATCAGAGAGAATGCTACAACAATCTTTGCTTATTGTTTTAAGTTTTTGTTGTTTATATCTGTCTTGACAGATTCTATCAATTTCTTCTTTTGCAATTTTTGTTGCATAAGAAAGACTGGTTTGCTGGATTTCTCCAGTAACTTCTTTTTTCCATCTGTCTGTACATGTTTCTCCAATAATTGGAATCTTCATGAGGTAAGCAGATATCCATTGTGCATATTCACTTCTTTGTGGAATATCATATAGATATGATTCATACATACAAGTGTATTTGTCGAGAAGACTAATATCATGTAATTGGAGTTTTGTCATTGAAACTCTTGCTATGTCAACTTTCTTATTAATGGTGTAGTCTTTATTAGAAATATAATCAAGACCTAAGAAAGTAGTGTATATGACATTTATGATATTATCAAAAAGATCTGAACCATGCATTTCTTCATTCCAATTATTATTTCTTAGGAATTTTTGTACAATTCCATCAGTTTTGTGTTCTAAAAGTAGTAGAACATTTTTTGCTTTTTCAAATTCATCTGGGTTTGTCTGTAAGATTAGTGGAATCTCAGTAACCCATTTTTCTACAACTCTTTCTCTGAGTTTTAGATCTTGGATACAATCAATATTGAGTACATTGATCGTATTGGATCCTTGACCACTATTTGGAATACCATTGTGGACAGGCATTTTGAACTCATATTTCTTTTTATTGCCTCTTCTTGTAGCTGTATAAGAAGATTCTGCTTCATCATCTTCCATATCCGAATATTCGAACTTAACAGTCTTTGTATTTGTTTTAAAGTTATCTTCTTCTTCTGATTCAGTGTCAGGTTCATTTATTTTAGTCATTCTAAAATATTGATCAAAAAGTTTGGGTTCTTTTTGATACAATTTTTCACATTCTTCAGTTTCTAATGATAAAAGTTGAATAAGTTTTTGGTCAGCTTTATCATAATCTTCAAATTGAAGGTTAAAGAAATATTTCTCGAGTTTCTCAGAGATTGTTTCTTTCATTTTTACTCTTTCCTGAAAATGTCAATTTTCTGGGAATTTTTTGAGCTTCCTAAGTCAGGGTTTCCAACACTAGGATTGGGAGGTGAGTATTTCTTAAGACCTGAATATTTTCCTGGCTTGGATTTTTGTTCTATGATGGAGATATTTTTGATGTGCTCAAGAATGTCTTTATTACAAGGGCAAGAGTCAATCTTTTCAGATAACTCCTTAATAATGTCTGCAATAATTTTTGCAGATGCTACTTCCAACTGGGCAATGGTTACGTATTTATTGACTATTAAGTCCAAGTTTATAATCAGACCATCTATTTTTTCATTAAGGAGGTTGATTGATCTATTGAGCTCGGGTATCGAGGTGGTTGATCTATTCAGCTCGGGTATCGAGGTCATCCTATTAGTTGTTTTAACTGATCATGTATATTAGTGATCTTAAGGTTGATTTCCTTAAGAGTGCCCTCAATATTTGCCTTTTTGGCGACTTCTTCAACAAATTGGTTGTTTTTTAAAGAGTTTTCTAAAAGAATAGAATGTTTGTCAATAGACTGGGTTAACTTGATAGTTAATTTATTTTGTCTTTCAATAACTTCCAAGAATTTTTCCAAATCTTTTTTATCAAGATTGTTTTTAACCATAAAGGCTAAATCGTTTTTAAATTGGTTAAAAGGTATTTTATTTTTTGAAATATCTTCAGAAATATCTTTTGAAATACCAAGATAATGGCTTATTTTTGAAGTTTTTAAGAGGCATCTTGCAATGATCTGGTTGAGATTATTGCAATGATTTACATTATAATAAAACACTTTACAGTGTAATTTTTGAAGATATTCATAATAAAGAATTTGAAATTTCTCAACATAAAGAAATACTTTTCAATAATAAAAAAGATTTAGTGCATATAAATTTCAGAATTCTACAAGCACAAAATAAACATACTCACGAATATATACCAAACTTGGTTAGTATACGTAAGTATCTCCTACATAAGCAAAAAGTTCATCAAGAACATCTTGATAGAAATAAAAAATTAGTTTCAGAACTCAGAAAATTTATTTTAAAATGAATAAGTTAAAATAAATTTTAATAAGTTAAAATAAATTTTCTTAAAAAAAGTTAAAATAAATTTATTTTAATAAGTTAAAATAAATTTTCTTAAAATGAATAAGTTAAAATAAATTTTAATAAGTTAAAATAAATTTTCTTAAAAAAAGTTAAAATAAATTTATTTTAATAAGTTAAAATAAATTTTCTTAAAATGAATAAGTTAAAATAAATTTATTTTAATAAGTTAAAATAAATTTTCTTAAAAAATTAGTTTAAGAAAATTTTAATAAGTTAAAATAAATTTTCTGAGTTCTGAAACTAATTTTTTATTTCTATCAAGATGTTCTTGATGAACTTTTTGCTTATGTAGGAGATACTTACGTAAACTAACCAAGTTTGGTATATATTCGTGAGTATGTTTATTTTGTGCTTGTAGAATTCTGAAATTTATATGCACTAAATCTTTTTTATTATTGAAAAGTATTTCTTTATGTTGAGAAATTTCAAATTCTTTATTATGAATATCTTCAAAAATTACACTGTAAAGTGTTTTATTATAATGTAAATCATTGCAATAATCTCAACCAGATCATTGCAAGATGCCTCTTAAAAACTTCAAAAATAAGCCATTATCTTGGTATTTCAAAAGATATTTCTGAAGATATTTCAAAAAATAAAATACCTTTTAACCAATTTAAAAACGATTTAGCCTTTATGGTTAAAAACAATCTTGATAAAAAAGATTTGGAAAAATTCTTGGAAGTTATTGAAAGACAAAATAAATTAACTATCAAGTTAACCCAGTCTATTGACAAACATTCTATTCTTTTAGAAAACTCTTTAAAAAACAACCAATTTGTTGAAGAAGTCGCCAAAAAGGCAAATATTGAGGGCACTCTTAAGGAAATCAACCTTAAGATCACTAATATACATGATCAGTTAAAACAACTAATAGGATGACCTCGATACCCGAGCTGAATAGATCAACCACCTCGATACCCGAGCTCAATAGATCAATCAACCTCCTTAATGAAAAAATAGATGGTCTGATTATAAACTTGGACTTAATAGTCAATAAATACGTAACCATTGCCCAGTTGGAAGTAGCATCTGCAAAAATTATTGCAGACATTATTAAGGAGTTATCTGAAAAGATTGACTCTTGCCCTTGTAATAAAGACATTCTTGAGCACATCAAAAATATCTCCATCATAGAACAAAAATCCAAGCCAGGAAAATATTCAGGTCTTAAGAAATACTCACCTCCCAATCCTAGTGTTGGAAACCCTGACTTAGGAAGCTCAAAAAATTCCCAGAAAATTGACATTTTCAGGAAAGAGTAAAAATGAAAGAAACAATCTCTGAGAAACTCGAGAAATATTTCTTTAACCTTCAATTTGAAGATTATGATAAAGCTGACCAAAAACTTATTCAACTTTTATCATTAGAAACTGAAGAATGTGAAAAATTGTATCAAAAAGAACCCAAACTTTTTGATCAATATTTTAGAATGACTAAAATAAATGAACCTGACACTGAATCAGAAGAAGAAGATAACTTTAAAACAAATACAAAGACTGTTAAGTTCGAATATTCGGATATGGAAGATGATGAAGCAGAATCTTCTTATACAGCTACAAGAAGAGGCAATAAAAAGAAATATGAGTTCAAAATGCCTGTCCACAATGGTATTCCAAATAGTGGTCAAGGATCCAATACGATCAATGTACTCAATATTGATTGTATCCAAGATCTAAAACTCAGAGAAAGAGTTGTAGAAAAATGGGTTACTGAGATTCCACTAATCTTACAGACAAACCCAGATGAATTTGAAAAAGCAAAAAATGTTCTACTACTTTTAGAACACAAAACTGATGGAATTGTACAAAAAATCCTAAGAAATAATAATTGGAATGAAGAAATGCATGGTTCAGATCTTTTTGATAATATCATAAATGTCATATACACTACTTTCTTAGGTCTTGATTATATTTCTAATAAAGACTACACCATTAATAAGAAAGTTGACATAGCAAGAGTTTCAATGACAAAACTCCAATTACATGATATTAGTCTTCTCGACAAATACACTTGTATGTATGAATCATATCTATATGATATTCCACAAAGAAGTGAATATGCACAATGGATATCTGCTTACCTCATGAAGATTCCAATTATTGGAGAAACATGTACAGACAGATGGAAAAAAGAAGTTACTGGAGAAATCCAGCAAACCAGTCTTTCTTATGCAACAAAAATTGCAAAAGAAGAAATTGATAGAATCTGTCAAGACAGATATAAACAACAAAAACTTAAAACAATAAGCAAAGATTGTTGTAGCATTCTCTCTGATTTCAAAAACTTTGATATTGGAAAGAAAAATTATAATAAGAAAAAGTATAAAAACAAAAAGAAATTCAAATCTTTTTGGAAAAAGAAAAGAAGAAAATTTTCTCCAGGAAAATACTTCAAAAAACCTTCAAAAGAAACACCTAACAAGACTACTTCCTGTCCGCAAGGAAAGAAAAAATGTAGGTGTTGGATCTGCAATGAAGAAGGACACTAGCCAATGAATGTCCAAATAGAAAGAAATACCCTGACAAAGTCAAGGTTTTACAAACCGCTAACAATGGGGGCTATGAAGCTCTTGAAGAAGAGTATGATGGTACACAACATGTTTTTATATATCATGTTGAGACAGAATCTTCATCAGACACTGATGAATACGAATCAACAACGGATGACTCAGACTAGTCCCATACAGACCCCACTTTTCAGGGAGGAGGAGATTAACCATTTTTGCGCAAACCTCCAGAAGATTGATGATTCCATTATCATGAATCTTACTAATCCAAACTCTATCTATGTTTCTGCCTTCCTTAACTTTAAAGGATATAAAAAATTTAGAGTACATTGTTTTGTAGACACAGGTGCATCTTTATGTCTTGCAAGCAAATTCATCATTCCGGATGAACTCTGGGAAAACGCTCCCAAAGAAATTAGTGCCACTATTGCAAATGGTGAAACCATAAAAATTAATAAAGTTTGTAGAAACATTAATCTCGAACTTTCAGGAGAACATTTCAACGTTCCCACTATTTACCAACAAAATTCAGGAATTGATATCATAATTGGGAACAACTTCTGTCAAGTTTATGGACCATTCATACAATGGATAGATAGAATCGCCTTTCATCTTAATAATGATATGGTAATTATAAAAAAGGTTACAGAGGCCTATAGCAAAGGAAAACCAGGTTTTCTTGAAACTCAAGAAAAAGGTTCTAAAGAAAAACAAATTCCAGGTACTAATATAACCCATGAAGGGATTAATAAAGAAAAGATTATTTCTATTCAAACTACCAGGTTCAAACAGATTGAGGATCTTCTTGAAAAAGTTTGTTCTGAAAATCCTATTGATCCAAATAAAACCAAAGGATGGATGAAAGCTTCAATTAAGCTTATTAATCCCAAGACGGTTATTAGAGAAAAACCTATGGTTTACTCTTTACAAGATAGAGAAGAATTTTCCAAACAAATTAAGGAATTACTTGATATGAGACTAATTATAGAATCAAAATCCCCTCATATGTCTCCTGCCTTTCTTGTCAATAAAGAAGCAGAGAAAAGAAGAGGAAAGAAGCGCATGGTTCTCAACTACAAAGCAATCAATGATGCAACTATTGGAGACTCGCATAATCTTCCCAATATACACGAACTCTTGACTCTTCTAAGAGGAAAAAACATTTATTCAAGTTTCGACTGCAAGTCAGGTTTCTGGCAAGTTCTACTTGATGAAGAATCGCAGCTTCTCACTGCCTTCACATGTCCTGATGGACTCTTTCAATGGAAAGTACTACCCTTTGGGCTTAAACAAGCTCCTAGTATTTTTCAAAGACACATGCAGAACGCTCTTCGAGGCCTTGAAGGTTTCTGCACTGTATACGTTGATGACATCATGATCTTCAGCAAAAATGAACAAGAACACTATGTTCATGTCACACAGGTTCTCAGAACTATTTTAAAATATGGAATAATACTTTCAAAAAAGAAAGCTCATCTTTTCAAAACAAAAATCAATTTTTTGGGTTTAGAAATAAATGAGGGTACTCATTGTCCTCAAAAGCATATTCTTGAACATTTACATGACTTTCCAAATGTTTTAGAAGACAAAAAGCAACTACAAAGATTTCTTGGTGTTTTGACTTATGCTGAAACATATATTGAAAAACTTGCAGCCATGAGAAAACCTTTACAGGCAAAATTAAAAAAAGATGTCATTTGGAATTGGTCAAGTGCTGATACAGACTACATCAAAAAGATAAAGAAAGTCTTAATCAATTTTCCAAAACTTTATCTTCCAAACATTGAAGACAGTTTAATTATTGAAACTGATGCTTCTGATGAATTTTGGGGAGGTGTTTTAAAAGCTAAAAACCCCAAAAACGAAGAACAAATTTGCAGGTACACCTCTGGCAGTTTCAAAGCAGCTGAGAAAAACTACCATAGCAATGAAAAAGAATTACTCGCTGTAAAAAGAGTTATTACAAAATTCTCTGTATATTTAACACCAGTAAATTTCCTGGTTCGTACAGATAATAAAAATTTTACTTATTTCCTCCGAACGAAGATTGCAGGAGATAACAAATTAGGCCGGCTAATACGATGGCAAGAGTGGTTCTCACGATATACATTCACTGTTGAACATCTCGCAGGAAACAAAAACGTACTGGCAGACTGCCTCACTCGTGACTTCAGGTATGCCTTACATCATCCATGATCTCACTCGCTCCTCTCGAGCCCTATAAAAGGATATGATCCTCATGACATATTTCCTCACAAAAACTTCACCTACAAAAAAGAGAGGGGGAGATTAGAGAGAAAAGTAAACAAAAATTGAGTTTACAAAAATGGAAGACCTCAACATTTTGAGGATGAAGAAACAAATGCTCCTCATAGAGCTATCTGCAATTGAGCAGAAAATCAACTTGTATGAACAAGTAACAACGGTCACCAATGTACCGGAAAGCGAAAGCTCAAAAACAAAGGCTATTCCAGTGCAAACGGCACATGGTAAAGAATCAACAAATCCGTTGAAAGCTGATGCTTTGCTAAAAAGCATAATAAAGGAGACAGCTACTCCTCTTCCTAATGGAAAAACTAGCTTATTGGTTGATCCTAATCCTTGTACTGAAGGAATCAGTAAAATGACAACTTTGTCACCCACTAACAAATCTGTGCAGGAGTTTACACCAGATTACAAAAAAGCTCTTAACAAAGAAGCTGAAAGATTTTATGTAATCTATAAAGGACCCCATGTCGGTGTTCATACTGACTGGGGAATTACAGAAACCTTCTGTAAAGTTGATAAAGTTACTTGCAAAAAATTCAGAAATGAAACATCTGCAAGATTAAGCCTTGCCACTTATCAAGACGATACAAGCAAGACTAACCAACCACTTCTTCGACCAAAAATTCAAAAAGTCAAAGAAGCCCACAGAGACCAAAGGTTTGACGTTCCAATTGACGTTCAACAAATGGTTAACTATCCTGAAATCTCTTTTGAAGATTTCAGAACAATCTGGAAGAAAGCAAGAGCTGCATGCCCAGAAGACCTTGTTCATGAAAAGTTTTTCACTACGGACAAGAAAACAAAAAGTCTGTTCAACTTTCTCGAAGGAGCAGATGCAAAATTAGTCTACCAAGCCTTTCAAGCTGGACTAATCGACAATATCTACCCAAGTTGCAACCTTCAAGAACTCAAATTCTTCCCAAGCAGCATGGTAGAATCCATTAAGAACTTTCGAAAGAAAGTACTTAAAGCAAAAGATAATCCGATCTACATCAGATGCATCTCTTCACTCCCAGAATGGATTCAAGAATCAACTCTTTCTCCATACCACTTTCTGGAAATTGGTCTTTCTAAAGCCAACAGAGAGATTGAACAATCTCAACCAATGGAAGATAAAGATTTACCTTTCACAGAAATTCTTCATCCCAATCGCATCAATGGTTTAAGAAGAATATCAGAAAAAATCATTGAAATTATCTCTGGTTCAAAAAAGAAGATTAATTATACCGATTCACATTGTATAATTACAAGCTGGAGTTACAACAACACCAGCCAAGAAGATCTTCGTCAAGCCTCCAAGTTTGGAGAAAAATTCATGAAAAATAACATGGAAGTATCCAATGCTACACGCCAACACTTCTGCCGACATGCAGAACAACTTTTCGAAGAACATCTTTGTCACTTTTGCGAAAGCAATCGGAGACAAAGGAGGGACCCCCCTCTGAAGATGACAAATCCTCATCATCTTAAAGAAAGATGCTTCACGTGTCAAATGGCCCCGCCACTCAAAATAATAATGCCTTTTCTCCATTATTAAGAGCTTTCCAGTTGTCCACAATAATGTAATATTTAGTGGATAAAAACGTCATGCCTGACATAATAGGCAAAGATCAGACCCTCTCAATGTATCTATAAATTGAGAGTTATGTTTTGTTTTAGGGAGATCGCATAACAAGTGCAACAAAAAACACTCTCTATCTATTAAATTTTCAGTTCAATGTCTAGTGAGTAATTCCTCCCTTAGAAGGGATAAAATGTAAAATATTGTAAGAGTTTTCCCTTTTGGGGAACTCTTTTATCAATAAATCTTTGTTTTGTTACTTTTGAGTGTTCATACAAATTAGAGTCATGAAACTTGTAAGTGACAGAGTGTCAGGTCGATGATGATTAACAGTACCACAGGCACGATGCCAAAAGGGAAAGCAACCACACAGACCAAAGAACGACACAGGCTGGCTTGAATAGTTTCTATCTATGTAATTTTATCACTCACTATATTACAATCACACATTTATTGATATAAGAGTCTTCTTTCACATATTTTATATTTATTCCCTTCTTTGTTAAACAACAAATTCCTTACACATCACACAAATTCCTTACACATCACACACCCAAACTGGTATCAGAGCCTTGATAAAAATGGCATTACATTATAATAAAACACTTTACAGTGTAATTTTTGAAGATATTCATAATAAAGAATTTGGAATTTCTCAACATAAAGAAATACTTTTTAATAATAAAAAAGATTTAGTGCATATAAATTTCAGAATTCTACAAGCACAAAATAAACATACTCACGAATATATACCAAACTTGGTTAGTATACGTAAGTATCTCCTACATAAGCAAAAAGTTCATCAAGAACATCTTGATAGAAATAAAAAATTAGTTTCAGAACTCAGAAAATTTATTTTAACTTATTAACATTGGACGTGCATGCATCAAATAATGATTCTTTATTCGTTTACCGATCGAGGTGAATATTCTCACTATACTCGTGGGTTGAAGGCACCAATGTCGACCCACTAGATTATGTTATGTACAATGTTAATTGTCTTTGAAACTTTTGAATGTATATATTAGGTTGGAATATACCCAGGGTGGGGCCATCGATATGTATTGGGTTGAAATATACCCTAGAGTTAGGCCTACTATTATATGTTGGGTTGAAATATAACCTAGGGCTAGGCTCATTGATATGTATTGAGTTGAAATATAACCTAGGCTAGGCCCATTTATGTGTATTGGGTTGAAACATACCCCAGGGTTGGGACCACTGATTTGATTGATATGTGGTATTTTGGATAATTCGTTAAGCTTTGTGCTTACAATTTGTGGTTTAATGTTTTCAGGTACTTCTGGTTCGAAAGGAAAGGGTCTGACATGCCACCAGTGTTCTGCATTCTATGCATGGTTGTCAACATCGGTACGATCCTACGATCCTAGGTATGAAAAACGATCCGGATCGTAAATGTATCGTATTTGGAGTAGGATCGTAAGATCGTATGTAGGATCGTAGGATCGAGATTCGAACCAATCCTACATTCCCTTGATTTTTTATTTTATTTTTTTTGCAAATGAAATTCTTTTTACCATTTTATATCTTTTACCCTTTACCAATTTAGCGTTAATCATTTTTTGTTGTGACTTATAACTAATATTTTGAAATTTTTATAACTTTTGAACAAAAAATTAAATGTTTGAAATATTTTTCATGATTAAAAATTATAAATTAAAATTATATTTTATTTTCAGGGATCTTAGGATCCCGATCTTGCAAACCCAAAAACGATCCTACATAAGATCTCAATCTTGACAACCTTGATTCTATTATTTGTTTTGTACTTTGATAACTATTTGATACATTTTATACTTTGATTGGGTATTTGCAATGAATGAATGGATGTTTTTGGTTGACTAAAAGAAAATTACTTAGTATTTTTGGAACGTTACACTCCATTAAGCTTAAAATATGTATCCAAGTTGCTCCAAAAGTACCGCTCCACTTGAAATATCTGAAAACGATATAAAAACATGAGCAGTACAGAAATTTTAACGATAAACATGAGCTGAGTAGGGTTAAGCACTTGCAGCACGCTAGGAGCATTGGGCTGAAGGATGATATTAGTTTAGATTAGATAGTTTTAGAAACATATAATGGATAAAAGTAATTGACATTTGATGATTAAATAAAGGAGTATTGTTTATAAGTAAGGTTACTGTATTATGTTAATTGTTTGACTGTTGTTTCAAGTTGCATGTTTTGACTTCCTGAATAATTGAGTTATTAAGAATAATCGAATTATTCGAATGATCCACAATCGTTCATATGTTGGAAGTAGGTATGAATGAAGATTGTCATGAATTGGTATGTAGAGTGTCTAAAAAGGTATTAGACATAGAAAAGGTTTGCTACAACATTCATGAGTGCTTATGAACAAGTTTTGAGCATTGGAATAAACTCGCGCTTGCGGGAATCATTTTATGGAATATGACAAAAAGTGATCTCAAGACGATAATATCATATGGTCTTAAAACCAAGATATATGGTTTATTGTTTACTAATTGGTTATACATTGATAATGCGAAACCGCATGAGTAGATTGATGTCATAAAACGCATTGTTGTGTATAGTTGATTAATAAATAGTAAATGCATATAAGTCAAAGTTTATCTGTTACTTCTATCCTAAGAGGGTAAAAGCGATATTACGGCCGCTCGATGATTTGATTTGACTTATGTGTCGGGCCCGATCAGGACTGAATTGATGTGTTCAATTAAGTTCTATGTCAAATGAATCTGAGATCGAGAAACTAAATGTTGGACAATAAGTTCCATGAAATTGTCCGCATAATATCTAAACATAGGACTGTACGATCCCTTTTCTAAAGGACAGGTTATTGATAAGATCAGAGTACGACAACGTCTTTGAGAGCTACGATTGCTAATCGAGTTGTATGTTATATTTGTGGTTACTAGACTTATCCAAGTGGGAGACTGTTGGATTAGTGTCTAAGCCCGTAACCATATTTGGTAAATACTTGACCCGGTTATGCATGATCCTTTTGGGTTGCCTTCACCAAAGCAACTTGAATGGAAAAATAAATAGAGAAAGAGGTTATTATGATTTATTAATATGTTATAAGAATAATGTATTAAAGGAGAAATCATATTTGTTTAATTCATATTGGTCAATAATTAATTAGGAATTAATTTTGTGATCAAGTGTAATTAATTAAACTAGAGGGGCTGAATTGTAATTATGTGATAGCTGCAAAATAAGGCAATGGTTATCCTTGGAGAAGGGTGGACGAATTCAAGGGATTGGATATCCTTGAAATCGTCCATATGATTCAAGAGATAAGGGTTTTAAGGCTTATCTTATGGTTGCTTGGTGGGCAAGTAACTGGATAAGGATAAGGACTGAAACCCTAATTCTAACCCTATATAAAGACCCCTAGGCCTTAAGAAATCGCCGCACTTGCTTCTAAGAGATCCCTAGGCCGATTTCTACCTCTCTTCTTCTCTCTCTATAGCCTCTCCAATTGCTTGTAGTGTTTGTGAGCCATTAGAGGCACTACAATTGTGGTGCTTGCTTTCAAGACTTAGGGTTTGAAGATTTAAGTTGTTATTACAATATAACAACAAGAGGTATGTGATCTAACCTTATATATGAATTTCGAAAATAACATCATACTTTAGGGTTTTATTCATGTGTTCATAAAGTTGTATATCTAATAGTGAAAACATAGATCCAAATCTAGGGTTGCATGCGCGCATAGGATCGTTTGTATAAAACACATCAATGGTATCAGAGCCTTTGGTTAACTTGTTTTCAATTAGTATTATTCAATTGTATGAACTTGGCAAATTAGGGTTTATTGCCTATAAACCCTAGGAGGCTATAGATTTCGAGATTAGGGTTTCCTCACCCTAATTTTCAAAAATCTTGAAGGGTTTTTTGAATCATTTCCTTTTAATTCAAGATTTCGAAATCTAGGGTTTGCAAACCCTTAGATTTCGAGATTCGCCTCCTTCCCCAAGATAAGATCCTAAATTTGAGGGATTTGGATAATCCTATATCTTGTAATTATCTCTTGATTGTTAAATATGGTAATTAAAGATTTTGAATTATACCCTCCCATTATTTTTGAAATTTAGAGTGATAAAAGGGATTAGGATAATTTAATTGTTTAATTGGTAACTATCCTTTAAGATTTAATAATCTCTTGTGATTTAATAATTTGAATTAAGAGTTTAATTTGAGATAATTATTAAATCAAGAGTTTTAATATTTAAAATTTTAATTTGAATGTTGTTAAATTTCGAAAATTTTAAATTGAAGAATAAAACCCTAGTATTTTGAAATGTTTAAAATACACCCTTACCGTTAGTAGGCCTCATTCACGAAGTCGGTATATAAGGTGGGTATACGGTTGTTGCCTATAAAATGACGCTTAATGGGTGTACACTCCTACCCACCGCTTGCTTGACTGGTGGAGGATCGTTAGCCGAACGGGTAGGATAGGGCAATCATCTCCTCATTAATAAGTATAATGAATATAAATAAAGTAACTATTTTTTTTTTTTAAATTCACAGTCCTAGTTACTTTAGGCAAAAGTGAAATTGATGCAATCCCATGAAATTACACTTTGCACCCTTGTTAAAAAGTTAGTGGAGCGTGTGTGGTTTATCGGCACAGTAATTGGTTCTAAGCAAAGGTGGTAAAGGGTGATTCATTGTTTGTCATAGTTCGATGGAGTGTCTGTGGTTTTCCGGCACATTGAATAGGTGATTGTAACAATGAAGGCACCATGTAGATTTGCAGGGTTATTCACACCCACTTTGTGATCCTCGGCATCCCAGTCACAAACGAGAGGGGCATATCGAGATTTAAACATGTCATTGAAAAGTTCAATGAATCTCCAAGAAAATATAGGAATTCTCAATACATTTAAAATTAAGCTTATGTTGAAACAACCCAAAAATACGACCCAAAAATTTCGTTTTTCGATATAATCAAAACCATAATCAGAGTGTCATATAACAAAACCATACGTGATGTATCCCAACATAATAGAAAACACAGTGCGGAAACTGTATCATACTACGGCAAATCAAAACAAACTAAATCAATCCCAGGCTAAAAGCTAAAACTGTGGTGTGTGTGATGCCGTCACCCCGAGCTCTTCCCTTTGCTTGCGGAAGTACCTGAAACCAAAACTGAAACTGTAAGCACGAAGCTTAGTGAGCTCCCCCAAAATACCACATACCATACAATAACATATAAACACATATTGGGCCCCGCCCACTGCATCGGGCCGAAACCCGGAAACTGCATCGGACCGAAGTCCGGAACTGACTGGGACCTTGTCCCCTGCATCGGACCGAAGTCCGGAACTAACTGCATCGGACCGAAGTCCGGAACTGACTGGGACCTTGTCCCCTGCATCGGACCGAAGTCCAGAACTAACTGCATCGAACCGAAGTCCGGAACCGACTGACTGAATGTGGCATAGCATAACACATCAACTAGCATAAACACATATACGGCATACTACATCGGGCCGTAGCCCGGAACACATAATACTTAACGCATAAAACAAAACACACAAATCCTGTTCGAGCCACGAAGGCATCGAACATACTAGCTACTGCATCGGACCTAAATCCGGAACTACTGCTAACTGAACGGCCGGCATTGTGGCCTTAGGCCCGTTCCTACTGGAAGGAAACTCACCTCGTAAGCTGGCTGCTGAGTGTGTGGCTCGGGAAGCTAACGGCTGCTGCTCCTGAATCTCCTCGGCTACAAGTCCATAAACACACTCAATCAAATACTAAACACTGCACTTAGGCTAAAAATGACTCTTTTACCCTTGGTCAAAGTTACTCTCATTTGGACTGACTCGCCGAGTTGGGCCACCCAACTCGCCGAGTCCTACTCTCACGTTTCACTCTTACTCGCTGCTACTCGTCGAGTCTGGCATCGACTCGACGAGTACCCTCTTGATTCAAGAACTCAGACAATCTTCATCCGACTCGCCGAGCCGGATGAACAAACTCGACGAGTTGTTCTTGATCTTAAGGAGATTGCCTTGGACTCGCCGAGTTGATGAACAACTTGCCGAGTCCCTCCATCACTGAGTTTACCCTCAACTCGCTGAGTCCACTCTCTAGCTCACTGGGTTCACTCGACACTGGTAAAAATGAAGGAATCGGGAACTCGCGACCCAACTCGCCGAGTCGTTCTTCCCGACTCGCCGAGTTGCCGCCATGCAACTGATTTTTACTCGATTTTGTTTGAATCCAACACATACAATTGACAGATCTGGGTCCAATAAGCTGATTTACCACGTAAAGTTTCCAACTTTACGTGCACAACCTCATGAATAAGGGAAATAAGGCTAAAAGATGCACAAAATGGGTAGATCTATGGTTAATATGCAAAGTAACTCCAAAAAGACAGTAGATCTGGGCTCTACAACACCCCATCATTCAAATCCAAAGATATTTCGACTTATTAAGACCTTCATGCAAGCATAAGGCTTGGAACAAGCATCAACTAGCTCTTAGGAGAGCTCTAATGGAAGTTTAAAACATATAACAAGAAGGAAACTCCGAAAATACCTCAATTAACTCAGATTTGCCCTTGGATCTTTGCATTACAACTCTTCTCCTTGCTTCTTTCTTCTTCTCCTTCTTCAAACCTTCACAAAATGGCACAAAACACTTAGCTCACACAAGGGAGGATTAGGGTTCTTTCTCACAGTGTTCTCAGGGTGAGGGAGGCGAGAATGGGGGCTATAAGGTGGTTTAAATAGTGGGCAACCCGGGGATTTAGGGTTTCACCCAGACGGATGGACTCGCCGAGTCAGGGATATGGACTCGCCGAGTCCCCGGCTCACGCGTGCTCGCAGTCGCGACCCTACTCGGCGAGTCAGGCTAGAACTCGCCGAGTCCCTCTTGAAAACTTACAACAATTACTAATGAATTAACGTACCGGGAACGGGTCGTTACAATTCTCCCCCACTTGTCTCAGACTTCGTCCTCGAAGTCTGCTACAGCTGGATCTGCAAAAATTTCCGGGTAGTGCGCTCTCATCTCCTCCTCAGCCTCCCACGTCCATTCAGACCCCTTCCGGTGCTGCCACTGCACCTTTACTAGCTGAATTACCTTGTTCCTCAAGGTCTTGATCTTCCGTTCCAGAATCGCGACCGGCCTCTCAATATAATTCAGGCCGCTATCAACCTGGATATCCTCTAAGGGAACGACTGCCGTCTCATCCACCAAACACTTCCTTAACTGCGACACGTGGAATGTGTTGTGTATCTGACTAAGCTCCTCAGGAAGATCTAACCGATAAGCAACCCGACCCGCCCGGGCCAAAACCCTGAAAGGACCAATAAATCTAGGGCCCAACTTGCCCCTCTTCCGGAACCTGATGACACCTTTCCAAGGTGAGACTTTCAGAAGAACCATATCTCCCACTTGGAACTCCAAGTCCGAACGCCTCCTGTCGGCGTAGCTCTTCTGTCGACTCTGCGCAGTCTGCAGCCTACTACAGACCTGCTGGATCAACTCCGTCGTCTTGAGCACCACTTCGGTGCTCCCTATGACTCGCTGACCGACCTCGCCCCAACAAATCGGGGTCCTGCACTTCCTACCATATAACATCTCAAAAGGAGGTCGATCAATGCTCGCATGATACTGTTGTTATACGAGAATTCCGCTAACGGAAGATACGTATCCCAACTGCCCCCAAAATCTAGAACACATGCCCTAAGCATGTCCTCAAGAGTCTGAATCGTCCTCTCGCTCTGCCCGTCTGTCTGAGGATGAAAAGCGGTGCTGAAATGGAGACGAGTACCCATCTCGTCGTGGAACCGCTTCCAGAATCTGGACGTGAATCGAACATCTCGGTCCGACACCACCGATACCGGCACCCCATGACGTGCCACAATCTCCCGCACATAGATATCGGCTAACTTTTCCGCCGATATACTCTCCTGAATCGGAATAAAATGGGCACTCTTCGTCAACCGATCCACTACTACCCATATCGAGTCCACTCCACGTGCGGTCCTGGGGAGTTTGGTGACAAAATCCATGGTGATATCCTCCCATTTCCACACGGGAATGTCTAACGGCTGCATCTTGCCGTGAGGTATCTGATGCTCTGCTTTGACCTTCCGACAGGTCAAACATCTCTCAACATACCAGGTGACGTCTCGCTTCATGCAGGGCCACCAATAATCAGGTCGAAGATCTCGATACATCTTCGTCGCTCCTGGGTGGATAGAAAATCGAGACTTATGAGCCTCGTCCATCAATACTTGCCGTACCCCACCCCAGTACGGTACCCATATCCTACCATGAAGCGTCAACAAACCCCGACTGTCGTAGTCAAATGAAGCTACTCGGCCTACTATCCTCTCACACTTCTGCCTCTCCTCCTTGAGGCCCTCCATCTGAGCCTCCTTGATCCGCTCCAACAACGGAGTGATCACTTTCATCCTCATACACAGACCTCTGATAGGGGCCGTCGACACTTTGCGGCTCAGGGCGTCGGCCACCACATTGGCCTTCCCTGGATGATAAAGGATCTCACAGTCATAGTCCTTCAACACGTCTAACCATCTCCTCTGCCTCATGTTCAAACTCGGCTGATCCATAAGATATCGCAAACTCTTGTGATCCGTGTATATAGTACAGCGGACCCCATAAAGGTAATGTCTCCAAATCTTGAGGGCAAACACAACTGCCCCCAGCTCCAAATCGTGGGTAGGATAATTAGCCTCGTGAGGCTTCAACTGTCTCGAGGCATAAGCTACCACATGGCCTCGCTGCATCAATACTGCACCCATACCTGTGATCAAAGCATCACAATAGACTACGAAATCCTCTACTCCCTCTGGCAAGGTAAGGATCGGAGCCTCGCACAATCTCTGCCTGAGAGTCTCGAACGCCGCCTGCTGCTCAGGCCCCCAACGAAAAACCACCGACTTCTTGGTTAGTCGGGTGAGCGGCACTGCTATCTTGGAGAAGTCCTGAATAAATCTACGATAATACCCTGCCAACCCCAGGAAGCTCCGAATCTCAGATGGAGACCTCGGGACCTCCCACTGCATCACGGCCTCAATCTTGGCCGGATCTACCAAAATACCCTTCTGGTTGACGAGATGACCAAGAAACTGCACCTCGCGCAACCAGAACTCACACTTGGAGAACTTTGCGAAAAGTCTCTCCCTCCTCAAAGTCTCCAACACCTCCCGCAGGTGCTCCTCGTGCTGCCCCTGTGTCTTGGAATATACCAAGATGTCATCTATGAATACTATCACCGACCGATCCAGCATCGGTCTGCACACGCGGTTCATGAGATCCATGAACGCGGCTGGGGCATTGGTGAGCCCAAATGGCATCACCACGAACTCATAATGACCATACCGGGTCCTGAAAGCAGTCTTCTGTACATCCTCATCTCTAACCCTCATCTGATGATAACCGGAGCGTAGATCGATCTTGGAGAACCAAGACGCTCCCTGAAGCTGATCAAACAAGTCATCTATCCTCGGAAGTGGGTAACGGTTCTTCACCGTTACTTTGTTCAACTCCCGATAATCAATGCACATACGATGCGACCCATCCTTCTTCCTCACAAATAAGATCGGCGCTCCCCAAGGCGAACTGCTCGGCCGAATGAAACCCTTGTCTAACAGCTCCTGAAGCTGTGTAGACAACTCCTGCATCTCAGGGGGAGCAAGTCGATACGACGCTTTGGCTATCGGAGCCGCACCAGGAGCTAGGTCGATCCTGAACTCAACCTGCCTCTCAAGAGGTATCCCCGGCAAATCCTCGGGAAACACATCCGGGTAATCACGAACAATAGGAACATCGTCAATCGTCGTCTTGCCCTTCTCCCGGACATCCAAGACGTAAGCTACAAAACCGGCGCAACCCTGCTGAACATAGCGCCTCGCCCTTGCGGCGGAACAAAAGATCGGTCCTCGTTGGGGCCTCTCGCCCTGAATCACTATCTCTCCCCCACTGGGAGTGCGAACCCTCACTAGCTGAAGCTCACAATCAATCACCGCCCCATTGGAGCTCAGCCAATCCATGCCCACAATAACTTTATTCCCACGCAGGGGAATAGGAACCAGGTCCACTGAAAACTGCTCATCAAATATCTGAAGGGAACACCCTCTATGTACTCTGCCGACCCTCACGGTTCTATCATCTGCTATCTCAACCTCTAATGGACAATCCAGCTCCCCTAGAGCTCTGCTAAATCTCTTGCTAAGCGCAAGCGATACGAATGATCGGGTAGCCCCCGAATCGAACAATACCAAAGCAGAAATGTCGTTCACAGAGAACGACCCTAAATAAAACATACCCACATAAGTAATACTCAACCGATATAATAACAATTAAAGATGAAGGAAAGATACATACCCGTCACCACATCAGGAGTCGCTCGCGCCTCCTCTGCTGTCATTTGAAATGCCCTGCTCTTCGCCACTGGCGCATCAGCTCGGCCCTGCCGGCCATCCGTAATCCTCAAGGTGGCAGGGGCAGGTGCAAACACCTTCCCTGCTGCAGCTAAACTGGGACACTGGGACTTTTTATGTCCCTTCTGATTGCACTGAAAGCAAATCATATCTGGTGCTGTAACCGTAGTAGCAGGGGCCGTACAATCCCTGCTCAAATGCCCAATCCGACCGCACTTGTAGCAGCCGGAACTCCCTGCCTTGCACGCCCCCTCGTGCAATCTCCCACACTTGCCACACTGACCGTGGCTCTGCTAACTCCTGGACCTGTGATCTGAAACCTTGGGCTTTTTGCCCACACTGCCTGAGCCCGAAACCGCCTCCGGTTTCCTCTTCTTCTCCATCTCGAGATCAATCTCCCTCTCCCTAGCTCTAGCAATCATGTCGTCCAGCGTTTTACAACTAGACCGGCTCACAAACATGCGGATATCACTCCGCAACATCTTATGATAACGGGCCTTCTTCATCTCCTCATCGGCTGCATACTGAGGAACAAGAAGAGCCCTCTCCCTGAACTTGGCGGTGATCTCCGCCACCGTCTCTGTAGTCTGGGTAAGGTCCTGAAACTCCCTAGCTAGCTGCTGCACCTCAATGACCGGTGCAACTCCGTCCTGAACCTAGTAGAGAAATCAGTCCAGGTCATGGCATCCAACGTTGCATCATCCCCGATGGCATGTCCAACCTCCTCCCACCAATCTCGTGCCCTGTCCTTCAGAAGATAGGACGCCAATCTGACCTTGTCCCCCTCGGGACACCTGCTAGTGCGGAAAGCGTTGGCCATATCCGCCAACCATCTGGTACTTGCTATGGGGTCCCGCGTCCCATAATAGTCTGGAGCTCCGCATGCCCTGAACTCCCTGAACGTAAGTGTGCGCGACCCCATCATGGCCGCCATCTCAGCACGAAAACCACCCAATCTCTCATCCATCAGCTCTAAAATACCCTCCTTGATCGAACCGAAGATCACAGGAGTCTGCTCCAGTATGATGCGGGTAACCTCAGAAGAAAGGAACTCTCTGGTCTGCTCATCCATCTGCCCGACCTCCGGGCCTGATCCCGATCCTGATCCCCCTCCGGCATCTGAGCTGCCGACTGCTGGTCTCGGGCGCAAAACTACCATTCTGAAACATATCATAACAACATCAAAACACTGAAATATCACAAGGGATCGTGATACTACTACTAGCTTCCTGGTCTTGTCTTGGACTTCCTTGATTCGAGTACGGATCCTCTGCTTTCAGTAGTACGGGCCCATACTACCTTCCACATCTATCCGTACTTTTCTCAAGAACTGCCTTGACTCCACCAAGTCACTTCAACTACCGCCATTCTCTGCTACTCTCATCCTAGGCTTGCCCTAGGGAAACCTCAAGCTCAACACGACTGGTCCTCAGCTGCTGTAGGTCTCCTCATAATGCCAGCTAGCCACCACCTAAACACCATCACATGTGATGAGGATCAGATAATCCTTCAAGTAAAAGATCCGTCCCTAGAACGGTTGGACTCAAACAAGAGCTGCGCAATAGGGCCAGTTCCAGTACTCTGGGATTATTCAAACCTGATTACATGTGGTGTGACGTGTTCACCTAATGGCTAACTCCCATCACTCAGAACCCCACAAAGCACGAAGCAAGCAGCATTCGGACAAGGGAACCAGACTCAAGCAAAACTATCCTCGTAACAAGAAACGGCACTAGCATAGGATGCTAAGCTCATACTATCAAGCATAACCTAAACAGGCTATCCTACTGCTGTCTACTCAATTCTAGCATGCAATACCCATAAAGCTGTAACACATAAGCAGGCACATAAGGCATTCTCCTAGATCCTTAGCCCTATACTAGCATGCTGTTCTACTGAAACTGAAACTGAACAATTAACTTGTATGGGTAATTTGGGAGTACTTACTTGATCTCGGCTGACCGCATGCACACACCTCTATCTTGTTAAAAACTATTCTTTCTTTCTAAGTGCTTTCAAAATTCTTTTTGTAAAACATTTTTATTTTACTAAAATCTTTTATTTCCCTTAGTTTGAGTTCAGATACACCCGGAAGTGTATCCGAATCCCTCAAACCAGGGCTCTGATACCAGCTTGAAACAACCCAAAAATACGACCCAAAAATTTTGTTTTTCGATATAATCAAAACCATAATCAGAGTGTCATATAACAAAACCATACGTGATGTATCCCAACATAATAGAAAACACAGTGCGGAAACTGTATCATACTACGACAAATCAAAACAAACTAAATCAATCCCAGGCTAAAAGCTAAAACTGTGGTGTGTGCGATGTCGTCACCCCGAGCTCTTCCCTTTGCTTGCGGAAGTACCTGAAACCAAAACTGAAACTGTAAGCACGAAGCTTAGTGAGCTCCCCCAAAATACCACATACCATACAATAACATATAAACACATATTGGGCCCCGCCCACTGCATCGGGCCGAAACCCGGAAACTGCATTGGACCGAAGTCCGGAACTGACTGGGACCTTGTCCCCTGCATCGGACCGAAGTCCGGAACTAACTGCATCGGACCAAAGTCCGGAACCGACTGACTGAATGTGGCATAGCATAACACATCAACTACCATAAACACATATACGGCATACTACATCGGGCTGTAGCCCGGAACACATAATACTTAACGCATAAAACATAGCACACAAATCCTGTTCGAGCCACGAAGGCATCGAACATACTAGCTACTGCATCGGACCTAAATCCGGAACTACTGCTAACTGAACGGCCGGCATTGTGGCCTTAGGCCCGTTCCTACTGGAAGGAAACTCACCTCGTAAGCTGGCTGCTGAGTGTGTGGCTCGGGAAGCTAACGGCCGCTGCTCCTGAATCTCCTCGGCTACAAGTCCATAAACACACTCAATCAAATACTAAACACTGCACTTGGGGTAAAAATGACTATTTTACCCTTGGTCAAAGTTACTCTCATTTGGACTGACTCGCCGAGTTGGGCCACCCAACTCGCCGAGTCCTACTCTCACGTTTCACTCTTACTCGCTGCTACTCGTCGAGTCTGGCATCAACTCGACGAGTACCCTCTTGATTCAAGAACTCAGACAATCTTCATCCGACTCGCCGAGCCGGATGAACAAACTCGACGAGTTGTTCTTGATCTTAAGGAGATTGCCTTGGACTCGCCGAGTTGATGAACAACTCGCCGAGTCCCTCCATCACTGAGTTTACCCTCAACTCGCTGAGTCCACTCTCTAGCTCACTGGGTTCACTCGACACTGGTAAAAATGAAGGAATCGGGAACTCGCGACCCAACTCGCCGAGTCGTTCTTCCCGACTCGCCGAGTTGCCGCCATGCAACTGATTTTTACTCGATTTTGTTTGAATCCAACACATACAATTGACAGATCTGGGTCCAATAAGCTGATTTACCACGTAAAGTTTCCAACTTTACGTGCACAACCTCATGAATAAGGGAAATAAGGCTAAAAGATGCACAAAATGGGTAGATCTATGGTTAATATGCAAAGTAACTCCAAAAAGACAGTAGATCTGGGCTCTACAACACCCCATCATTCAAATCCAAAGATATTTCGACTTATTAAGACCTTCATGCAAGCATAAGGCTTGGAACAAGCATCAACTAGCTCTTAGGAGAGCTCTAATGGAAGTTTAAAACATATAACAAGAAGGAAACTCCGAAAATACCTCAATTAACTCAGATTTGCCCTTGGATCTTTGCATTACAACTCTTCTCCTTGCTTCTTTCTTCTTCTCCTTCTTCAAACCTTCACAAAATGGCACAAAACACTTAGCTCACACAAGGGAGGATTAGGGTTCTTTCTCACAGTGTTCTCAGGGTGAGGGAGGCGAGAATGGGGGCTATAAGGTGGTTTAAATAGTGGGCAACCCGGGGATTTAGGGTTTCACCCAGATGGATGGACTCGCCGAGTCAGGGATATGGACTCGCCGAGTCCCCGGCTCACGCGTGCTCGCAGTCGCGACCCTACTCGGCGAGTCAGGCTAGAACTCGCCGAGTCCCTCTTGAAAACTTACAACAATTACTAATGAATTAACGTACCGGGAACGGGTCGTTACATATGTTTTTCATGGTGAAGAATTAGTGAATCGTCATTCACTTACCTCTAAATTATTTGCGTGTTGGATTACGGCATCCCTTTTCTAATATGTAAATAATGTTGTTGGATCCTAGTCCTAATTTTTCATCTTGGGTGTTTAATTAGGAATTCAATTCTAATCAAACTTTGTCTTTTCTATTTGTAGATGTCTAACGCAAACAACGATGCTGCTAGCTCATTCATGCTAACGAGCCTTTGTCAAAAAGTGACTTTCGATGGATCGAACTTTAGCTAATGGATAAGATACATTCACACTATCGCGCGTTATGAGGATAAATAGTATGTTATCGATGAGAAGCTCGAGAAGATCAATCCTGAAACTGCTACTCCTGAAGAGATGGCTGTCTTTGAGACCCATGAGCGTGATGCAACGAAAGTCTATTGCATCATGATAGCCACAATGAACTCCGAATTCCAAAAGTCCTATGAGGACATGTATCCATACGAGATGCATATAGACTTGATGGAGAGATATCACCAAAGTGCGAGGCAAGAGCGCTATGAAATCATTACGAATATGATCACTGCTAAAATGGGAAGTGGAGAGTCTCTAACCGTGCACTTGCAAAAGATGCAAAGATATGTTGATCGTCTTCGCAAGTTGAATGTCAACTTTGGGGAAGATTTGTCTATCGACATTGTTCTTCACTCCTTGCCCTCATGCTACAACCAATTTAGGATAACCTACGACATGAACAAGGAAGAGGTCACCTTAAGCAAACTCCAAGGGCTCCTAAGAATTGCTGAGAGCAACCTAAAGGACAAGTCTGTTGCACCAAATCCGAATCCACCCGCTGCTACATTTTTGGCAATTGGGCAAAGAATGGGCAAGAAGAGGAAGGCTCCGTCAAAGAGCCACCACAAGGGAAAGTCCCAATATGGTTCCTCTTCTAGTGGGACCAAGGTTGATCCTGCTAAGCCCAACTCTAACCCAAAGGAGGCAGAGTGCCATCATTGCCACAAAATAGGGCATTGGAAGAGAAGTTGCCCGGAATATCTGCAAGCTATCAAGGATGGAAAGATCAAGCCATCTTATGCAGGTATATACACTATTAAATCTAATGATTCATCTCATGCTATTTCTTGGGTTCTTGATACAGGATGTGGTTACCACATTTGTTCTGATTTGCATGGACTAAGAAGAAATAGGGATGTGGAGCATGAAAGGATAAATCTAATCATGGGAAGCAGAAGATCGTCGTCTGTCACCAAGATTGGAGTGTATTCTTAGTGCTTAGTAATGGATTAGGTTTAGATTTAAATAATTGTTGCTACTTGCCAGATATGGCAAGAAACATCATTTCTTTTCATGGTTTGTTTAGACAAGGATTTAGATATTCATTTAATAATGAGAATGGTTCTATTTGTGCTTATCTAAATGGTGTTTTATACTTTAAAGCAATGCCTTGTAATGGAATTTATGAAACTGTTATGGTTGTAGATAACCTAGGAAATGATGTGTTGTGTATGGATTCTTCCAATAGTATGGATAAAGCATCCTTATGGCATTGTCGTCTTGGAGTGGTCTTCCTTGGCAACGTCATGGGTGCAAAACGATGAAACAGTTGACTGGTCTCTGGACGCCACGCCGTGGGGACCCATCTGAATGGCTTATTTGAGTCAAGCTGCTATTAACTCATTTTTAGGGCTCAAAAGCCCATATACACTCCTTCCTATCATCTTAATGGGTAAAGTTTCCAAATTTATCCATTAAGACAAAATCTGTAAACCTAGGTTCTAAAGGTTCTTTCAGAGGTATAACTCATCCTTTAAGTCCTCAATCATAGAAGATACAAGCCCAAACTCTCTAAAAAGCCTATAGGGGTCCCATTAATCCTTAAAAATGTGAACTTTATGGACATGCATGCCCCATGCATGTCCTCCCCCAAATCTAGGTCAAAAAGAAGAAATAGGACCTAAAGCTCATGCTAGATTTCCAAATCACAACTATTTCTCAAATCTATATGATATATGTCCTTGGGATTCCTAAGAGTCATAAAGTTTCAAACTTTATCTCTTTGTTCCATTTAGAATCCAATAAAAGAGTTTATTGAGCAAAATAACTCTAGATATCTAAGGAGGAGATAAAATACTAGATCAAGAGCCTTACAAAGGGTCCAACAAGGTGCTTTCAGAGGTTGGGGAGTGTTGCTTGCTGGTGTCTTGCACAAAATCTTCTATTACTTCCTTCACAA
This sequence comes from Lactuca saligna, assembly GCF_052625555.1. Taxonomy (NCBI): domain Eukaryota; kingdom Viridiplantae; phylum Streptophyta; class Magnoliopsida; order Asterales; family Asteraceae; genus Lactuca; species Lactuca saligna. The sequence continues at coordinate 178,192,763 of NC_136423.1, forward strand.
CCACCAAAAGCTAGAAAATGGGCTCTAAAAGCTTCAAGGAAGATAAGGGTTAGGTTTTCTGGGGGTTTAAGAGTGATGGAGGTTGAGGATGAATAAACCCTAGCCTCCTCATTCCTTAAATATGGTGTAAATACTGAAAATTAGGGTTTCATTAAAATCAGATGCCCCGTCGTGGCACATATGGTCACGATGTGGCGGGTCTTTAAATTTTGTAATCCATGAAAACACACACATCGTGGTGGGCTCCACCACTTCGTGGCCACCCAAAATGAATACTTAAATATATAATGGATTAATTGCTAGAATGGTTGTTATAACACATATCGGTGGGATGGTCAGTCTTCAGGTATATTCCATATTGTTTTTTCATGGTTACAACTCTTTTTTCTTTTGTCAGCAGTAAAACTGCTTTCGCCAGTTAAAAAATTTAGGCTTCCAGATGATGTGAATTAACTTCATTGACATTCCTTGGATGGTCAGGATACAACTCTTCTTTGTTACCAAAATGTTTTGACTCAATAGCCAACTTTTCTATCAACTCCCATATTTTTTTCGGTGTCAGGCCACTTAAAGATTTACCACTTGAAGCATTAATCAGGCGCCTCTCCATAGGTTTTAGACCTTCACAAAAACAATTATAGAGTTGGTAAATGATTTCTTGTTGTTGACACTGAACAATTAGCTTTTTGAAGTTCTCTTAGTATGTATTCAAAGCTTCTCTTTTCATTGTTTGGTACCAAGGATCTCGCAGTGAAGGCTCAAAACCTGCGTTTCTAGAAAATATTTTTCTATGAAAAGTTTTGTGAGTTCATTCTACGTGGTTATCGGCCCGGATGGGAGCTCGTACATCCATTCTCTCACTAAGTCTTGAAGTGAAAAGGGGAATGCCCTCAGTTTTATCTGATCTTCTGTTATGCCGTGTAGCTTCATTCCAGTACATACCACATGAAATTCCTAGAGGAATTTATGTGGATCTTTGTTTTTTAATCCTCTATGCATGGGAAGAAGGTGTATTCGCTTAGATTTCAGCTTAAAATTTCATATTTACCCACCCTAATATCTAAAAATCATATTTTCTGTGACATCCCCAATTTCACGGCCAGAAAAGACCGATTTGTTTATGCTTTGTTTTATAAAATCAGAGTAAATCTTTTAAAGAAAACGGTTGCAGAATTTGTTCCCAAAACAAAATATGATAACCATTTATCAAAACATTTCTCAAAGAGAAATGTATTTTCATTAAATAATAAAAACCTCGGGATGTCATGTTCCGATACAGACCAAAAGCATAAACAGAACAAAATAGACCTTACAACAGTTATTTATAACTACTGATCTATAATCCAAAACCTCTCGTCAGGTCCACCAACTTATACTCTTGTGCCATTACCTCTAATGCAAAGAAAACTGAGTGGGACAGGCTTAGGAGCCTGGTGAGCATATGGAGTTTTCAACCCACAATAAATAATTAATTTAATTTCATCAACCAATAATAACCTAATTACCCATTCCCGTTATTCTCACTTTACATCCCTAAGACAACTAACACAAGGGACCTAGTCTAAGAATATTTCATCGGGGCGACAACACATGCTTCGGGGGTTCCTCAGCAATATAAGTCAAATAAGGCAACCATGAGGGGGATGGAATACAACGAATGAACACCCAAGTTCATTAACACCTACAGGTTATGAGCCTGCTAGCGTTCCACTGGACTGTCTAGAAAAGTTCGTGGTCGTCATCTAAATTCTGCTAGATGACTGGGTTACAATGACATCGAGGCCTCTCATCCTTTTATCACAAGACAACTATCTACCCATTTTCTACCCAACATTTTATTAGATAAAAATATACATTTTTAGACATAGTTTAAAACCTGTATAGTACGTTCATTCAAAACACATTCCAGATAAAAGGTGAGGCACATAAACATAGCACATATTTCATAGAGAATAAATCATATCTATGAGATTAGAAGATAACATCGATACACTCACATAACACATATACTTAGTACATTCAAACAATACTTGTATTAAGATCGTGTTTATGAAAGGGACTATACACCCACTTGATCAGAAGATGATCAGACAACACTACGACTTGCAGAAGTAGTATTCTTCGGTAGATCTGGAAGATCTTCACAAAAACCGGGCTCCTCGCGGGCAGAGCTTCGGCTCAGGAATTGCACTTCTCGGGATCTTCGGGCTTCGGGACTTGCTTCGGGTCTCGGGATGATACCGGAGCTTCGGGGGTACTTCTTTGCACGTAAATCAAGGTAATATGGGGGAGAGATAAGAGAAAATAGTAACCCTAAACGACTGGCCCTTCAAATCTATTTATAGGGCAAATTTGGCCATTGCCACATCATGGCACCCTTTTTCCACGTCGTGGGCTTGGTCGTCACTGCATACGTCATCGCAAGTTGCATCTGGGGGACTCCCGGAGGTGTCAGAAGACTTGCCACGTCATGGTCTCTGACAGTTTTGGGGTTTCGCGCCCCGAACTTCAGAAATTCATAACTTTCGCATACGAACTCCGTTTTCGACGTTCTTTATATCGACGCGAAGGTGAGATTATGCTCTAAAACTCTCGTTTAGACTCCATTGGATAATTTTGATTTTATTTTTAATATATTATAAATATATTACTTATATATTATCTTTAGTAGGCCGGGACAGGAAAACTCCGTTCGAAATTCGTAACTCCTTCATCTGAACTCCGTTTTCGTCCGTCTTTCCGTCATTGCACTACTATCGGTGAGACCTTCAGTTCTCATTTAGATCACTAAGGATAGATATCTATCTACCTTAAATTCACTATTTACGTCGCGCTGGGTCGCGCCGGTTCTGTCGCGAAACTTCGACATGTCATAACTTTTTCGTTATAACTCGGATTTCGACATTCTTTATATGCACGGAAACCTTGTGACATATACTACAACTTGGTTAAGATTAATCATTCTAAATAATCTTCCATAAAAAGTCGTTTTTGATGCTTATCGTCTCTAAATTGACTAGCCCGGATCTACGGGCGTTACATTTTCCCTAATATTCCTTTAAAATATTATATTTTCTTGAACTGGTTTTAATTTTTTTTATTTAAACCCTTTTTTATATTTTAAAATCATTGAAGTAAAAAAAATAAAATAAATAGATCGTATTGACCTCAACCAATGGTTGTACGAACCACAATATGTGTTGCATGTTTTTTTTTTTTTTTTAATTTTTATGGCAATGTATAGATAATTGATTTTGATATACAAAATTCCTCTGTTTTCATCTTTATGGGATATTTTAGATATCTAATTGGTAAGCTTTCACTGAATTACATGTACAATATAATATTGCAGTTATCGGGACAAGTGGAATTTTATTAACAATCATATATGTGTGTGACTATGTGATATATATATATATATATATATATATATATATATATATATATATATAGAGAGAGAGAGAGAGAGAGAGAGAGAGCGAGAGAGAGAGATCTTCATACATCATATATATATATATATATATATATATATATATATATATATATATATATATATATATCCAAACTTATAAGAGGTTGTGCAAGTAATCATGATTCCAGACCTACAAAATCCCACAGGAAATCATGATTCTAAACATTTTCCAAAATAGGAATAGAGCTCATGAGTTGTTCAAACCTAAGTAGCAACATTGAATTCTAGCAATGGATTTCCAGTATTATATGTCACTCTGATTAATTCATCCATTACGTATCCTTACAATACATAGATACCTGCTCAAAATTTCCCCAATGCACCTTAAGAGTCCTCTGGCTCATATATGGCTCTAGAGCATACTGCAAAGAGTAGAACATGAAATCTATGGTTAGCAAATGGGAAATATAATGGGGGAGGAGAGAGAAAAGATAACAAAGAGAATCTGTTAGGGTGTAAAGTCACACTTGGATGTATTTATGCTTTACCCACTTGTATTGTGTAATGAGTTGTCTTTCCTATAAATAGGAAGTGGGTGACACTCATTTATGTAATGAACACTTTGTGAGCATTAGTTTAGAGAGAGAAATTGCAAGACCCATTATTTGTACTCTTTCTATCAATACTAATGAGAGTTAAACCCAAATTTATTTACTTCATGTGTTCTTGATTTTGTGATGATTCACTAGATCTTTTCGAATTCCACACATGCCATCATAATCAACACCACTATATAATTACCATTCTATAATATGGAGGTTTCAAGTTGTAGTAAGCAAATATGTTTTTTGGTTGTATGGTTGTATAGTGAATCATATACAACACCAAAAAATCAGTTCAATGGCCCCGGAACACTGAACATAAATAATAATTATTTACTTATCAACAGACAACTAAAATATATAAATTCATCCAGTCTCGAGCTACTACAAGATGTTGTCTTCTCTCTTAATACAATACATCCTATATCATGTCAAAGGTACACATATTGTAAAAAAAGAAGAACATGAACCAAATAAACATAACAAATTGTTACCGACGGTGTGATTTATGGTTTGGTATAAGGGGTGGGGCTGCTAACTTCCAGGCCAACAAAACTAACCAAAATATTGAGCTCTAAGAATAACATTGCCTGCTAAGGTTAATCGAGTGAAATCATGTATTCCTCTTAGAATAAGAAAGTCCAAATTTTCGACTATTTCACAAAAAGCTTGCAATTTTCCAAAAGCTTTATATAAATTCACCAAAAAGCTTGCAATATTTTCATGAAATCAAGGCAAATTAATAATGTTCTAAAATGAACAAATGAAATAACCTTTCACTTGAAGAACAACCCCTGCAAAGACACCAAAGCCTATTTGAAGTTAATGATGGTTGAAGGCTTCAATCTTTGCATAGCACAGAGTCTATTTGTTTGGAAGAACAAAGAACGGAAAAATACTTTGAGGGCTGTCGACTTCCACCCTCTTTTTGTTAATGCATCCATATATATTAACCTGAAAAATAATGATTAACAATAAGAAAATCAATAACCGAAAACAAAATCAACCATGTCAAATAGGAAGGAAAAAGAGAATCCCTAAATTGAGGAACCTAATAACCTAAATCAATTTTAAGAGGAGGTGATATTTTGAATGAAATAGAAGTAAAAGAATAACTCCATGAGCACAAGAAAGAGACATCGAAACGTAAACATAATTAATTATAAGCAAATTCACCTGATTTCTCCACCATCGCTACCAATCAACTTTTACCCTCTCTCTCTCTGATTTAATAGCGAATCATATTAAACATTTCATAAATAGGCAAAACTAAAATAAAAACAACCATAAACAAATATACTAAAAAACCAATATCAACGTCTTAGAAATATTTGGGGAGTAGGGACCTATAAAAGAAGACGATTTTTTTTGTTAAGGTTTGAAAGGGAGAGAGATTAAACCTGAAATAAACCTGAAACTGAACTAGAATGTAGATGTTTGCTCCAAATGCCGATAGAACTCTATTTATATATACAAAGTTCCAAGAGATCAGGGGAGCGTGGGTAGTTGTCCCGGTCACCAGTTGATTGCAAATAAAACGGAAGGTTGACAGTTGAAGGAGAAGAGGGTTCGCCGAACGTGGGAAAGAAGAAGTGGAGGAAGCTAGAAACTGTTTGTTTGTTTGTTTGTTTTTTTTTTTTTTTTTTTTTTTTTTTTTTTTTTTTTTGTAAATAAGAAGTTTATGTACCTAGGTTTGAAAGTTTAGAAGATCATAAGGGTGTGGTTTAGATGATGGTTATTTGTGACATGATGTTAGTAATAATAATAATTAATATCATATAGTTTAAGATAAATTTTTATTTATTTTATTAAAATAATTATAATTTAATTTTACTGATAGCATTCATCCATATTTTTAATGTAAGAATTTTTATTTAATAATTTACTGGTGATTTTAGTTTATCATTTGCTAAATTATTTTTGATAATTTTTTGGCCCTTAAATAATTGAAAATAAAAGGGAGTTCTCCCTGTCTACTTCTTTTAGGTCTTTCTTTCCCTCCAAGCCAACCAGGAACCCTTCTTCCCTTTCATAATCTCCATCGGTCCAAAAATCGTCACTCAAGATCACCCCATCGAAAATTCTTAGGCATATTTTTCACATCCCGAATCCTAATTTGCTCCACAGGTACGTAATGTTTATATGCCTATTCATTGATTCATGTACAAGCACGATCAAGCATCTTTCATGAATTTCAGATCCAAAGTTTTCTGTTACACTTGCTAGCCATCATCTTCCTTTTGAATGCAGTATACCCTAACATTTCGTGTAAATGATCACTGTTGTCTGTGAATTTGTCGTTAACCTTTACGCTTTACGAGAGACATGATTTTGAATTTAGGGTTTATCATCGGCCAGAGAGTTTTTGATCGATAGTCATTTACGCTTTGCACTATGCAGGGTCTTTCACTGATATTCTATACGACATGGGTGACAGTCAGTACTCGTTCTCACTTACTACTTTCAGGTATAATCGAGTTTATTCTCTAGTCCACTAATCTCAGATATGCACTAACCTCGGATTTGTATATGCTTAAAAAATGAAATGACTTTTCTTGTGATCCAATTTAAAAGCATGAAATCTGAGTTTCCAAACCTGTATTTTTATACATTAGATGGCATGTATGGACACATATGTATCTAGGAAAATTTATCTGGTTTTATCTGTTATTGCAGCCCTTCTGGAAAGCTTGTTCAGATTGAACATGCCCTCACAGCTGTTGGCTCTGGGCAAACTTCATTGGGGATAAAAGGTAACTCCAGTTTCATGATTATCTATTTGGTCCCTATTAGTTTTAATAGCTATTAACAACTTGTAGGACATCATAGTTACTGCTGTGACAGTTACTATTGTTGCATCTTTTGATTTATTAATCAAATCTTACCTGTTCAAATGTTTATTGCAGCTTCAAATGGAGTTGTAATTGCAACTGAAAAGAAGCTCCCATCAATCTTAGTCGATGAGACATCGGTAATTACAAATTATATATCCAAAGCATTAGTTGTTAAACTCTAGCATTCTAATACAAAGCAAAATATCAAATCCACTTCAATTTTCACTTCTACTTCTTAAATATTTGTACAGTATCTGATATATTGTTTTGTTGATTTCAGGTGCAAAAGATTCAGATTTTGACTCCTAACATTGGAGTTGTATATAGGTAAGGTTTCGAAAATTCAACCAATTATTTTTATGCAGAATAGCAGCTATGATTATTATACATGTTTTGAAGTGGATTTTATTTTCATTCCCAGTGGCATGGGGCCTGATTCTAGAGTTCTAGTCAGGAAGAGCAGGAAGCAAGCAGAACAATACCATCGACTATACAAAGTACACTTATTGTCCCATTCACACATTTAGGGCTGTTTCTTTTTTACTTAATGGGTTAAGCACTTAATTTCAACAACTACACATGGTTTTTCTTTTTGACTTAATCTGGATAGAATGACTATTTGGCCTTTTTATCTTTCACTCCAAACTCCCCTCACTTTATCTAGACATACATTACTACCCATTAAGTCACTTTACACATACTGGACTTAATGGGAAAAAAATGAACAGCCCTTTAGTTTTATTTTTTTTAGATAATCTTCAGCAATTTCTAAGCCTTTTTAATTTAAATTTTTGTTTGATATGATATTTGCAGGAACCAATCCCTGTTACACAACTTGTAAGGGAAACTGCTGCTGTTATGCAAGAGTTTACTCAATCGGGGTAAGTTTGTTTTTCTTACCCTTTTTGATGGTGAAAACTGATATTTTTATTTTTATTTTTTATAACAATTACTTATTAAATATTCCATATTTTAAGTGGAACTCTTACATTCAGCTTTTAACATATGTTTCTTTGTGTAGTGGTGTAAGGCCTTTTGGTGTTTCACTCCTTGTTGCGGGTTATGATGACAAAGGTCCTCAACTATATCAGGTATATATAAATTGGTTACCTTATTCTTTTTATATATAAACATTTTCTAAATGGTGTATTTTGTGTGGAAATGTATTTGATGCAGGTGGACCCCTCAGGTTCATATTTCTCATGGAAAGCTTCTGCCATGGGAAAGAATGTTTCCAATGCAAAAACATTTCTTGAAAAGAGGTGTTAATATTATGATTGTGTGAATCCTTAATTTTTTTAGACATTTGGAAATGTGAAGAAAATATGAAGTAACAAAATTGTTATTATTAATAACTGTGAATATTTGTCAACTTGTAGGTACACTGATGACATGGAGCTTGAGGATGCCATACACACAGCTATTTTGACATTGAAGGAAGGGTAAGCAGCTTGAATTTTAAACAATGATTAATTTTTTTTTGAGAAAGTAATATAAATAAGCAGGGGGAATTTGTAAAAATATAGGAGTTTGAAACGTTTTTTTTTCTGATACTTTCTCTAGTTAGTCGTTCATTCTGCATTAAGTAAAAACTGTGTATACAAAATCTGTTACTTTTTTTTGTCTGAATCGGAGTAAATGACTATTATACCCTTGTGAGCTTCATTGAACAACAAGGAGGCCAATCTTTTAATAGGGATGGTCTTAATATATATGAAGTGGCTAAAATTTTCACCTAACCCATTCAGTCATTCTGTTTGTATTATGTAAAAGAAACAACCTCATATATCTGTATGCATTAAGCTCTGTATCAATTAAATAAAAAAAAAACAACACCTAAGTTTTATCCTTTAATGTATTTCAGATTTGAAGGACAAATTTCGGGAAAAAATATTGAGATTGGTGTGATTGAGGCAGACAAAACATTCAGGTAAATTTATTAGTTATACATTATAACTGAATCTAACTGTCAACATCTTGATAATATTTTTTTTTGGTTGTTGTTGTAGAGTCTTAACTGCAGCCCAAATTGAAGACTATCTTCAAGAGGTGGAATAGTTATTTGTGTTAGTATTGGGATTTTAAATTTCTTTAAATTAAAAGATTTCCAGGTGTCGAAATCTAATGGATTTAGTTGTGTTGACTTTGACTAGATCCGATATGTACTTGTTGACTATCTTGAAGAACTTATGTGTTGGTGAAAGGATCTATTTGGTTTTTGCATCATTGAACTCAAAACAAAAAGCATGTCTTGCATTTATTAAGATATAAATTAACTAGCAAATAGTTACAAAAGAGTAAATTACATAAATGACTAAAAGGTCCTTGAAAGTTTCTTCATATTTACAAAAGAGTAAATTACATAAATGGTCCTTGTGGTTTGGTCGAATTTGCAGGTTTAGTCTAACCTTTGACAAATTGATAGGTTGTGTCCTTATGGTTTGGATAAATTACACCATTGGTCCTTTTTAATTGATGCTGTTAATACTTGGATGTTAAGTCTAATTAAAAGACCAATATACCTCTATTTACTTATTTGTTATCATTTTATTTTATAAACTACATGGACTAATTATGTAACATGGACTAATCATGTAATAAACACTTAAAGGGAATAAAAGTCCTAAAAGTTAACCCATCATCCCACTCTACCTTGAAATCAGATGAACCTCTTTCCTTATCATTCAACTTTCTTTTCACTTTTTCCTATGCATCATGATCATCATAATCTACTGTCATCGCACCACTGGTACCATCTTCGTTGCCATCATGATTAGTTCTTCTGCCTAAATCATCGTTGCCATCTCAACCACCTCCGGCTCCATATCCATTGCCTCCCTGTTCCTCCCTCTTTATTAACCTGGAAAATGGATTCTCAGGTAAACCACTGCTCGTACATCGTGGATGGTTTGTTTTGTGGACCCGAATTCAATGGAGGGAACAGTTTTCTTGCCGACATGTGTTATGCTATGTGGACTAATGTGACATCCCCAAAATCACGGCCAGAAAAGACCGATTTTGTTTATGCTTTATAAAAATCAGAGTACTTCATTTTATAAAAAGGTTGCGGAATTTGTTCCCAGAAAAACACGATAAATACATTATTAAAACATTTTCGAAGAAACGTATTTTTATTCTTCTTAAAACGTTTGGGATGTCATCGTTAATACAGAAACATAAGCATAAACAGAACTTACATTTATTTACACTAGTGATCTACATCTCTTTAAATCTCTCAGCGTAAAGTGACTTCATATCAACACCTGTGATATACATAAACTGAGTGGGTCAGGCTTGGGAGCCTGGTGAGCACATAAGGTTTTCAACCCACAATAAATAAGTTTATTAATTTCATCAATCAACAATAACCCGATTACGCGTTCCCGTTATCCTCACTTTACGTCCCTAAACACCTATCATAAGGGACCTAGTCTAAGGATCATCATCGGGACGGACACTACTGCTAAGGGGATTCCTCAGCAATAAATGTCCTATTAGGCAACCATGTGGGGGATGGAGTACACCGGTGAACACATCGTTCACAACACCTACAGGTTGCGAGCCTGCTAGTGTTCCACTGGACTGTCTAGAAGAGTCCGTGGTCGTCATCTATACTCCGCTAGATGACTGGATCAACAACAACAACATCGAGGCCTCTCATCATTTTATCACACATCACCTATTACATCTACCCATGTTTTACCCCAACATTTTCGTAGATATAAAATACATATACAGTTTAAATCATTGAAAACATGTATAACAACGTTCATCTAGCATAGATAGCAAGTATTCAGATAATATGCGCACATAGCACGTAATTTATATAAAATACTTCATATCTATGTGTAAGTTGAAGGTAACTATGCACTCACCTGATTAGGTGGTGACTCAGCACTCGGACAACGCTTCGATACTCTCAAAATGATATTCCTTCGATAAAACCTAGTATCGATACCACTAGGGTTTAGTTTAATGATAACCGCGACAAATTAATTAGTCTGAGTATTATTAAGCATTAGTAATACTCGATATATCTCATAATAATAGCCCACATAATTATTTTAAGGACCTAATAACATTCCTATAATTATTTGAAAGCTATATTAAAAGTTGCGTAAGCGTAGCATACTTACAGCGAATTTTATCGAAAACCGGAACTTAATTGGAGCAGCGTTTCGAAACCGAAAAACTCCTTTTTCTCGGGACTCCGGGAGCCTCGGGGCTTCCCTAGGGTGCTAGGGGTTTAACTAGGGCTTAGGGGTGGTTTGGGGTTGTAGAGAGAGAAAGAATTTAGAGAGAGAAAGGATTTTGGTGTGAAAAATGAGGGCACCTTCGGCCCCCTTTTATAGGCGCGAGGGCCTCGCTACGCTGGGCGTTCGGTGGTGCTACGCGGGGCGTAGCTCGGAAGTGGTTGCCAGCTCGCAACAGCTGGCTCGCACTCGGACTCGGACGGATAAGGCCGGAGGTACGCGGGGCGTACCGGACCTCGTACGTGGGGTGTAATGCGAAGGGGCGTGTCACTCATCCGAAGCGAGACCGTGGGCCGCAAGCGACGGCTGGGATTGTGCCATGTCATCAACTTCGCAACAGGTTTCGCATTTTCGAGTCCTAACTTCAAAAATTCGTAACTTTCGCATACGAGCTCCGTTTTTGACGTTATTTATATCCACGCGAAGGTGGGAACGTACTCTACAACTTTCATTTAGACTTCGTCGGCTAATTTTGGCTCGATTTTAAATTTTATATTATCAACCGGTCGGGATAGGATTGGTCTGTTAAATCCTCATAACTTCTTCATCCGACATCCGTTTTCGCCCATCTTTTTCTCGTTACACTACTCTTAACGAGATCTTCGATTCTCATTTAGGTCGTGTTGGCTAAAAACCGCTCGATCAAACATTTGAATTTCGGGCTGTACACTACTAGTCCGAAACTTCGAAAAATCGTAACTTCTTCATACGAAGTCAGATTTGGGCGTTCTTTTTATCGATGTTCTTAGTTTAACATATTCTACGACTTTTGTTTATATTTCTAAGGCTAAAAAGTCTTCTATCATAAATTCACTATTTACGTCTTCCGGTGCCGTGCCGGTTTTGCCGTAAAACTTCGGCGGGTCATAACTTCTTCGTTATAGCTCGGATTTCGGCATTCTTTATATGTACGGAAACCTTGAGACATATTCTACAACTTGGTTAAGATTATTTATTCTAAATAATCTTTTGTCGAAAAGTCATTTTTGACCCCTATTGCCTCTAATTTGTCTAGCCCGGATTTGCGGGCGTTACAACTAAGATCGTCATTGATATTGTCACAGACATCTAGCTTCTAGAGATTTAATGGGAGGGGTAAAGAGACGAAGGTTGATGGGTACAGTTAACTAAGATTAGAGATCGTCATATGGGTTGGCAACGACAATGGGTGTTGGATGATGGTGCGATGGAACAACACTTGAGTCCTTTAATGTCTGATTTTGAATTTGCAACTCATCTCTTATGAAAAAATTAGGTCTTCTCATTACAACACTTGAATCCTTTAATGGGTGTTGGATGATGGTGCGATGGAACAACGCTTGAGTCCTTTAATGCCTGATTTGAATTTGCAACTCATCTCTTATGAAAAAAATTAGGTCTTCTCATTACAAAATTGAGTCCTCATGCTCTGATTTTGAATTCATCATCTTTTGCAAGGATTTAGTGGTGGAAACACATAAATAGGGGTATGGTTTGGATATAAGTCTCCAAGCATCTAATCCTTTTAAAAAATCATCACTATTGTTCTTTGATTGGTATCTGAGTCTCGACATGGAGATTTAAGTGTGATTGATTTTAGTACTTGAGATTTTGTTTTTTTGTTTTTAGTTTCATTTATTTGGGTTTCTTTGATTTGTGTGTACCAGTTTAGATTCTAATATCATTCAATTTTGGTTTTAGATTTCTAATTTATGCTTTTTTACTCATTAGTTGTTGTAAAACTACAAAATTACTTGTAGGCTACGGCTTGCTGGAGAAGATGACCATCATTGGAGACGCCATCGTTGGAGCCAATGAACATATAGGTGGTAGCGGGTGAGGACATGGTGAGCCGATTTAACTTAATAAATTATAATCAACAAATAAATAAAAACAAATTAAAAAAATAGATTGTGGGGTTTGTTAGTCATTTTAAATGTTTTTAACGGAAATTTACTATCAGAGTTAGATAGAAGGACCAAAACTGCAATAATTGGAAACCACATGGACTTGACCTATCAACATTTCGAAGTTTGGACTAGAACTGCGAATTTAACTAAACGGCAGGAACCATTTATGTAATTTACTCTTTACAAAATCACATTCGACATGCAACTTTTGTAGTTTTTAGTAGGGATGAACATGAGTCGGTTTGGGTCGGTTTTTGGCTAAAACCAAACCAAACCATAGAAAGTCGGTTTTTCGGTTTTCCGGGTTGGGTTTATGGGTTTTCGGTTTTAAACCGTGGATTTATGAGCTCCTTTTTTTTTTGTTCAAACCTAGTGTTGCGATGAATAGTATTGTATCACTTTAAATATACTAAAATAAAGAGTACGAATTCTAGTATTATAAAAGCATAAAAATGTTCACAAGATCAAAGTTTAACACAATTAACAGTTTGTTGAAAATAAAGTATTAAAGAGATAAATTCTAAAGTCTAAAACTAAAAGTTTAAATCATAATATAAATAATATATATGTGGGTCGGTTCGGTTTTTATGGACGGTTTTATACGTCAAAACCGAACAAAACCGTTATTTTTCGGTTTTTGTAAAATTCAAACCTAAACCGTCGGTTATTGTTTTGGTTTCGGTTTTTCGGTTTCGGTTATGTCGGTTTTTTTCGGTTTTCGGTTCGGTTTTTGCTCATCCCTAATTTTTAGCTTTAAAAAAGCTAGAAAAAAGAATAAATACAAATCTCAAAGGGCTTTTAATTTTTAGCCTAAACAAAAAGCTTTAAGTAGTATTTAACCAAAAAAATTCTTTCTATTATCACAAATATTACATTTGTCCTTAAGAAAATTTTTATTTTATATAATTTTAAAAGTTTTAAAATCTTTCAGCTAAAAAAATTAAAAACCGTAACTTTCAACTGCTAGCTATTAAAAACTTTAGCTTTCAACTCCTAGTTATTAGCTTTCAACTAATTTTACGAAACAAGTCTGAAATTTTATTTCTCATTTTTTTGGAATGTATCTTATAGTAATTAACTATTATATTTAGTTGGCTATATCTTATTTAAACAATCGTTGGATTGTTCTACAACTTAAGCTTTTATATCTATTCTTATGAAATTTTACATATTTTGTTTAGGTTCTATTTTTTTTAACAACAAGAAATTTATTAAAGCAATACAAGCAAGATGCCAGTGAACATTAACAGAAATACAAGATCAATTTGAACTGATGTTTCAGCTATCCCACCATAAAAAATATATCTTTAATTTCCCATAAAATGGAATTACAATTCATGATCTTGTCCTTGAAATCTTGTTGTTCCTATACCCATAAAACCCATATGAAAACCAATAAAATCACTCTTAATTTGCTGCTTTTATCTTTTTTATCTCTCTTCTGAATAGTTTAGGTTCTATTAAGTTTCGGAATCAAATTTTCCTTTTACATATTTTTTATACTCAAATGGAAACCTCACTTACATGGACATTCGAACTTCTAATGGGTGCAATTTGACAAGTTTGAATGATGAGGGGCCATAGTTGGCAATATCACAGCAATGTTTTGATAGATGTATATGAACAATGAACACTTCAAAAATGTTCGATTTTGGACGACAAGAACGACATGGGTAGCGATCGTAAGTCGAAAAAGAAGAGGTCTCCGGCTGAGTCCTCGTCGGAAGGTTTTTGTTCTTCTCTTCGTTACCAAATATTTCTCTGTTAATACAATTTTCAATACGAATTGATGAGGATACTCGTGTTATGTAGACGAAAGGAAGAACAAAAGGCGTAGAAGTTCAGAAACAAAGAGTGATAAGAAAGAGAGAGACTCCGATAGGAAGCACAAATCGCATAAGTCTTCAACTACTAAAGGTACGCTTCGCTACATCATGAGCTTACATCCAGTTTTAGTTCAGTTGTTGATTTATTTCTGTAATGGAGGAAAGCTAGGGTTTAATTTGTTATCGAGTATCGTCTTAGTATAAACACCCTCGATGCGATTACTTACAGAATCAAGCTACTTAGTGCGATTAGGGCTTTTCAGCTGTCTGTCTGCGCATTCAGTTTTCCATTCACGAAGATACAATACCCAAATTTTTTAGCCTTCTGATGAATCTTATACCCTTGTTCTTGTACAATTGGTATTTGGAACTAAGAATCTAGTTGTAAGGACTTGTATGCTGCCAATAATCCCTTTGATTTGAACAACAAGCTGATTACTGTTTCTCAATTGTTGTAACTTTGATTCAGAAGGGAAGCACAAACACAAAAGTAAACACCACAAGCATGAACGTCGTGTGGTGAGTCCTGTTCAATTGTTTTATTTCAAAAGTATTTAGCAGAAAGTTATTGAACTTCAAGTATATGAAGAAGCTTTTGACTGAATGTTTTCAGATATCAAATTTCAAGGAGCTTTCAGACGCTGATTACTTCTCCAAGAACAATGAATTTGCCACATGGCTCAAAGATGAGAAAGACATGTTCTTCTCAGATCTTTCTTCAGAATCTGCACGTAAACTATTTGCAGAATTCATCAAAGATTGGAACAAACAAAAGCTTGATTCCAAATATTATGATGGCATTGTGACAGGGCCACGAACATCTCATAATTGGAAAATCAAAGTGGATACAAAAGGGTAAGTTCATAATATTTTTAGCATCAGAACATGCAGATTTTCGCTATCTGTTACTTTGTAGAATTGTAAACACTGAGTTTCAGTAAATCTAATTTTAAATTCGTGATTCTTTCAAACTCTCAAATACGTTTATGAAATGATTGGGCAACAAGCTTTAGGGTTGATGTCTTCATAAGTTTCCTCAATGTTCATACTTAGTCCCTTAACTTAGGGTTTGTTCTGAACTCACCCAAGTTGAAAATGTTTTCACATTTAGCCTCCTTAAGAAAAATATTTAATGACAATTCTAATCCAATGATCAATATATATATGATACTAAGGTACTATAATCAAGGCTCAAAGCCTCTTAGATTTTCCCAATATTGAAATAAGCCCAATACTTTATATAGGCCCAACACCTTAATATGCCCAGATGAGCCAGACCATTAAATATCACATGCCCAAAATACACTGTTATTTTCGGTTTAAATTATGATTTAATTAATCATTTCCAAGTACGTATTAAACTTAAAATATTTAATTCAGATGTTTAGATAGTCTGAATATTTCAAAACTATAAAATTAGTAATCAACATGTGTCGAAAAACCGACTATTCACAATTTTGAACTACCTTGTAAGCTGTTTTTGATAGACTATTTTGAGATAACTTATGGAGTTTTTTCAAAAATATTCTAAATATGTTTATATATATATATATATATATATATATATATATATATATATATATATATATATATATATATATATATATATATATATATATATATATCAGTAATTGTCCATTTATATAGTTTTACGTTGCAATCTAGTATATAAGATACCTTTTATTTTTTTACAAACAATACTAGTTAATAAACTACCAATTAGCTTTCCAGCTATAAATGATATTGGTCCTCGTTTAATCCTATTATTACTTCTTCGAATATTTAGTTTGTATAAACAAACTACTCCACTAAAACAAAATTTGTAATTTTAGTTTTTGTTTTCTATTTTCTTTTGCTTAAAGGAAGGGTTTATTTGTCATTCTAAAAGTCAAAGTTTGACTATTAAAATTTTAAAATAATATAGATATGGATATTAGGCATGACGTGTGCGGATCATCATGCTTAAGAAGGAAGGAAGTTAACATCATTAAATGTTAGCATTAAAGTTGTTGCAGACAAAATTTTCATTTATGAGTGAAATTAAGTACAAGGTTTTTAATTTGTACATCGTGTATAAAGAGTTGTATATCTAAGAAAATAATACTTTTGATTTACCTAATACAAAAATAATGATATATTCATAATTTACATTTATTAAATGTACTTTCACAAAAACTTGATCACTACGAGTAACTAAAATAACATTTCATTAAAATAAACACAATTAATCCAAGTAAGCTCATATAATGAAGTTGTGTTTCATGAAACAGGATACTAACCTATTTATTAAAACTAATAACTTAAATTTTTTTGAAACAACAAATAATTTAAATATCTCATGTATGAGATTGAACCCAGGTTAGTTGTTAGATTAAAAACCTCTATTAGACATGTTTGATAGATAATCATGTGAAGACTTTTATTTATGTTTGTTCATTGTAAAATACCAAGGTGTATGTTTTTTTGTTAAATCAAAAAATTAAGACAATTAATCCATGTAAAGCCCATAAAATAAACCAATATTTGGAAGCCCAAAACATTAAAAAGGAAATAATAAATTAACCCTAAAATCTAAATGCCCATAAGCAACACAGAGAGGGAGGGAGGGAGGGAGAATAAGTAGAAGGGGATCAATGGCTCCTTCAACATGCCACGGCTCCATATTTTTTGGTATTGGTCATGGTGGTACATCGAAGCTTAGTCGAAGGCAAATTGCCTCCATTTCGTCCATCCTAAGGAACATTATTGTTTCAGATGCAAAATAGAAAGCAACATTCTTAAGAGTATATGGGTTGTTACATTTGTAAGAAAGTTCCAAATTAACAAAATATTAATACATTATCATCTATCCGAACTCTAAGATAAATCCACAAAAATTATGAAGTTTTGCACTTCAAGTTTCTTGTCAAAGCTTCCCATACAAATAGCTTGCTCCAAGGAGTCGAGACAATATAGGTTGTCATACAGTAGGATGTTAGACGATTTGAGTTGTTCTCAAACATACCCAAACTTGAGTATTTTTTCAACTTTGCTCTCTTTTTTTTAGGAGCTTGTCCCCCCCCCCCCCCCCCCCCCCCACCCCCACCCACCCAAAAAAAAAAAAAAACTATGTCCCTTGACCCCTTGACCTTGACATTAGAGTTGAGTTCAAAGTATTAGATCATATAAGTCCTCATTTAATAACTTTGCTACTACAATAAATTACTGTAACACCATAACTTTTTTAACAAAATTTTCATTTAGAAATCACATAATTCTCATAACATAGTTCATAAAACCCCAAATGGCAATGTTTTCAAAAACACATATTCAGAAAACTGTTTTAAACATAATCCAAGATCCTCAAAATGTGACTCCGCCTCATGTGTACAATCAAGTCGACACATTCTCGTGATCCTGAGAAGTACCTGAAACACATAACACATAACACGGTAAACGTGAACCTTAGTGAGTTCCCTGAAATACCACACATATCTCATTAACCTCTTATGGCTAAGCTCAAATAAGACCCTCCGGTCTATGTATCTCAGTGGGACCGTTCGGTCCCACAACTTGGGTGGACCCTCCGGTCCTAATTCAGCAAGCTCAAAATAACATAACACAAAACACAAAGATATAATGCAGGATATCACAATACTCGATATAAGCACATAAGACCTTCCAGTCACACAAAGATTACCACTCTAGGTAAAGTATAGTGAGTAAGAAGTCGGATAACCTCGAACTTAAATCATCGGTCTAGCCTCTGCCTAACACATATGATAATTATCTCTAATTAATAACGGATCTCAAAGAAGTTAGACTAACCCTTTTACAAACTCATAGAAGGATAAAATACCATTTTACCCTTCCATGGCCTTAATAGTCTACAAATTGAGCAAACCCTAAAAGTCAACTAAAAGTCAACGGCAGTGCGTACGTTGTGTGTACAAGCCCTCTACATTGGTCGTACTCTTTCGCCGTGAATGCATCGGGGATTTTTGACACTACACTGCGCGTATTGGGATTACGCTCAACATATGCCTCGGTTTTGCTCTTCCTACTCATTTGGTCTAATCTGTCAAGACCTTAGCTCAAATCTTAGATCTGGACTACCTAAAGGCTCATACTCCATAAAGTCGGTGACTTTAAGCCTTTGCATGGCTGATAAAGTCACAAACACCAAAACTCTCACTCTCACTCTCTATTCTCAATAATGCTCATATCTCATGCATGGGTTGGTTTAAACGTCCAAGTCTCGATATTTATAAATCTACACCACTAAAAACACTCAAAGGAGCTGATAATAAACTATGGAGCTCAATATCTCATAAAGCATCCAACTTTGGGACCCAAACCCTAAAATGAACTAAAATGATGCACAAATCAAAAGGGTGAGAAAGCTTTGAGCTTTATACCTCTAAATAAAGCTCCAACCACAGATAAGCTGAGATCCAAAGCCTGGACTCCCACTCCTTTCTCTTCAAAGCTTATTCTTCACTCCAAAGAAACACAAGAACACTTAATAGCTCACAAATGGACATACAAGCTCAAGGGATGAGAAATTAGGGTTTGAGAGGGTTGATGTCTGGGAATGGTGGCTAGAAATGAGGCCATCATGTCCTTTAAATAGGGACACACCCTAAATTAGGGTTTTCACTATGGGCCTAGTACGCCCAGCGTACTAGGTGGCATTTGCATAAAAAACACGCACATGAGTACGCTGAGCGTACACAAGCGTACTCATTTACCACCTTTTTCTCATATAAGGACCAAACTTGACAATTACCAAAAAAAGGGTTTATAAAGTATATCTGGTCTTGGGATGTTACAATCCTCCCCCACTAGAATTAGACTTTGCCCTCGAAGTCATGCTCCGGAAATAACTCTGGATACTGCTCGCGCATCTCGGACTCCGGCTCCCAAGTCCACTCGGATCCCTTCCGATGTTGCCACTGTACCTGAACCAGGGGCACCTCTTTGTTCCTTAGAACCTTCACTTTCCGATCCAAGATCGGTATCGGTCTCTCAGTATAACTCAGGCTCACATCAACTTGAATGTCCTCTAATGGTACCACCGTCGTCTCATCGGCTACACATTTCCTCAAATGAGACACGTGGAAGGTGTTATGAATCTGACTCAACTCTACAGGTAGCTCCAATCGGTAAGCTACCTTACCCACTTGGGCGACCACTCTGAAAGGACCAATGTGCCGGGGTCCCAACTTGCCCCGTTTCCTGAATCGAATCACCCCTTTCCATGGGGATACCTTCAGGAGGACAAAATCTCCAACCTGGAAATCTAGCTCGGATTGCCGCTGATCTGCGTAACTCTTCTGGACACTCTGGGCTATCAGTAACCTCTGTCTGACCTGATAAATCTGCTCGGTCGTCTTTAATACTATCTCTTATCCACCCATCACTCGTTTCCCTACCTCTCCCTAACATATGGGAGTCCGACACCTCCTCCCATATAAGAGCTCGAAGGGAGGCATGCCAGTACTAGAATGGTGGTTGTTGTAAGAAAACTCATCCAATGGTAAATAGGTGTCCCAACTTCCTCCGAAGTCCATGACACATGCACGTAGCATATTCTCGAGCGTCTGAATCGTCCCCCCACTCTACCCGTCTGTTTGCGGGTGGTATGTGGTACTGAAATGCAACCGGGTACCTAACTCCTCATGAAACTTCTTCAAGAACCTGGAAGTAAAGCATACATCTCGATCTAACACTATCGAGGTCGGCACTCCATGCCGTGCTACCACCTCTCTCACATAAATCTCGGACAGTTTCTTTGCAGAAGAGCTCTCATTGGTGGCGAGGAAGTGAGCACTCTTCGTCAACCGGTATACAATCACCCATATCGCGTCAACCCCATGCGTAGTCCTCGGTAGTTTAGTGATGAAATCCATCGAAATATGCTCTCACTTCCACTAGGGAATCTGTAGAGGCTGTAACAGGCCATGTGGATGCTGGTGCTCCGCCTTAACCCAACGACAGGTCTAGTACCTCTCAACTACCCATGCTATGTCTCTCTTCATACAAAGCCACCAATAATCTCTCTTCAGGTCCAAATACATCTTAGTGACCCCTAGGTGGATCAAGAATCTTGATCTATGTGTCTCCTCCATCAGTATACGCCGAGCTCCACCCGTATAGGGCACCCAAATCCGCCCTCAGAAAGTCATAAGGTCACGACTATCCGTCTCAAACTCGGAAACCTGCCCAATCACCCGCTCCCTCTTGTAGTTTTCCGGTCTCACGGCCTCCACCTGCGCCTCTCGAATGATATCTAAGACTGGAGTCATCGCCGTCATCCTCACACACACATCTCGAATCCGAGCACTTGCCGCTTTGCGGCTCATGGCACTGACTACCACATTAGCCTTGCCTGAATTGTAACATCCCGAGTTCAAGGGTGCAAAGTTCAGGGTTTAAAGTGAAAATGTGAATGATCAACTCGGCGAGTCCATGGGTAGACTCGGCGAGTAGGGTCGCGATTCTAGTCGCGTGTCTAGTGGCCAACTCAGCGAGTTGGTGCTGTGTGGAGAAAACCCTAATCCTAGTGATTTGGCCCTATATAAAGAACATAATACCCTCTCGCTAGCCTCTTTGCTCTCCCTTGAAGTCCAGAAACCCTAATACTCGTTGTGAGAGAATTAGAGAACATTTGGATCTTGAAGGAGTGTTTATTGAAGAGATCTTTGAAGATTAAGAGGCTTGGAGCAAGGGGCTTTTCAAGGTTTTGACTTATTCTTCTGTTGGAGCCTTCTTTTGAGGTAATGATTCATTGCTTGAGCTGTTATCCATCTAGATCTATCATTTGTGGGATTTTTGGGTGTATATCTAGTGCTATCTTGAGTTTGGAGGTTAGATCTGAGGTTGCTACCTCAGATCTAGAATAGTGATGATCCAAAAGAGCATAAAGTCCCTGTTCAAAAGCTGTTGATGAAGTCTTTTAGCCCCAAACCTTAGCCTAAGAGTGTATTATGCTTAGATCTCCTTGGATTCACGTAAAGTTTGCCACTTTACGTGATGGATGGCTTGTATAAAAGTAGATCTATGGATTGGAGACCCTACATAGCTTGGAAAGCCTTTGTATGGGTTAAGAGCTAGTGGTACTCGGCGAGTCACATGGGTGTACTCGGCGAGTTGCATGAAGATAGGAAGAAACTCAGCGAGTTGGAAAAACAACTCGGCGAGTTGGTTGCAGATAGCCTTGGACTCGGCGAGTCTGTTCTTGGACTCGGCGAGTCTGTTCTTGGACTCGGCGAGTCTGGTCTTGAGGTCCTAACATTTTCTGGTTAAGCTGAGAATCGGTGAGTCAATGGATGACTCAGTGAGTTGAGTACGGTTTGACTCAGAGTTGTGGGACTCGGCGAGTCTTGGGGTGACTCGGCGAATTAATACGTGTTATGGGAGTTTCAGAGCATGGGGACTCGACGAGTCAGCGGGTTGACTCGGCGAGTAGAGTCAACCAGGAGGGTTGGCTTTGACTGAGGACTTTGACTTTGACCAAGAGTTGACCAGTTGACTTCCAGCGGTATTTTGGTTGTTATTGGTATTTTTTGGTTTCGGTGATTCAGTGGTGGAGTTCGTGATGGTGGTCGGAGCAATGTGATCTTGTTCTTCAGTCGGCAGTAGCAGGTGAGTCTTCTCACTATACTTTACCTAGAGTGGTAATAGAGTTATGTGACAGAGTTATTGTATGCTATCTATGCTATGTGTGGCACTGCATTATTTCTACATGATTTATGCTGTGTTTATATCAGAGTTAGGATCGGAAGGTCCACAGAGCTAGGACCAGAGGATCTACAGAGTTAAGTTTAGAGTTATGTGCCAGTGTAATTGTATGCTATTTATTTCTAAGATTTATTGTGATATGTGATATGCCTGATTTTGAGTTATCAGAGTTAGGACCTTTGGGTCCATAGAGTTAGGACCATAGGGTCCACAGAGAGTTGGGACTGGAGGGTCCCACTGAGACACATAGACCAGAGGGTCAACAGAGTTATAACCTTGAGTGGCTAAAATGTGTTAGAGTGGTATTTTGGGGAACTCACTAAGCTTCGTACTTACAGTGTTTTGTGTTATGTGTTTCAGGTTTCTCAGGTTCACGGGACGGTACCGGCTCGATTGTACACACTGGGGGAAGCGTTTGTTTGAGGATCCTGGTTTATTAATTGATTGAACAAAAGAGTTATGTATTGTAAATTAAACAAATGAGATTTTTATGAAAAGCGTTAAAGAGATAAACTATTTTAATTTTCAAAAATTTGTTTGAAAAATTACGGTGTTACAAGTTGGTATCAGAGCCTTGGTTTGAGGGATTCGGATGCACCTTCGGGTAAATCTGGACTCAAGCTGAGGAAGTACGAAAAGTTTTCAAAAGAAATGATTTTCTAAAAGTGAATAAGAGTTCAAAGAGGAAGCGAGAATAAGAAGTGTGTACAATCAGCCAGAGCCCGAACGGTGATTTCCCAAAATACCATTACTTTTGTGTTATGAGATATTTATGATACATTTATAAGATATTATGCATGCTAGAGACAGGCTAGGTATTCCATATCTTAGGACTAGAGTGGCCTGATTTGTGATGCCTTAGTCTAGGAGTTGCTGTTATATGTGATGTGCTTTTGAGTATGAGTGGGAGTATTCAGTTGGAATCCTTTTAGGGGATTTGAGTAGAAGAGTAATCTAGAAGAGACGCCTAGATGAGTATTGTGGTGTTTATCGAAGAATAATTAGAACCCGCGAGGGGCAGAGTTGCAGAGTTCGGTGGTACCTTGAGAATGATCAGAGCAAGCGGAGTTATCATCCAGAGTGAGCTCTATGTATTCTTCGATGCCCGAATGCTGCTTGCTTCGTGCTTTTTGGAACTCTCGATGATGGGAGTCAGCTACCAAGTGAATATGACAATATTCAGGAGGTAGATAACTGGCATCATTAGGAGCTCTTCAGCAACTGATGGCAGAGAAGTGGGAGTGACCTTAGCCAGATGAGTACGCTGGTGGAGTAGAGCATTTCGCTGAGGAGCGAGCACGCATGACAGAATTGGTGAACGAGAAGGTTGAGCAGCTACTTAGGAGCTCTGGGACGGTCCGTGTGGAAAGTATGGGTAGATGTGGCAGGTAGTATGGGCCCGTACTACCGAAAGCAGAGGACCCATACTCGATACAGGGAGTATTCTGAAGGTTCTAAGTAGCATATTGAGGAGTGATGTCATGGTTCGAGTACCATACATCATAGCAGATTGAGGAGTGATGTCATGGTTCGACTACCATACATCGTAGCAGATTGAGGAGTGATGTCATGGTTCGAGTACCATACATCGTAGCAGATTGAGAATAGATGCCAGGGGCTGAGTACCATGGTTCTTAGCAATTGATGCTTGTGATTCTCCGGTTGTCCGATTAGGATTGATTGGTGGAGTTTGGACGCGATGGAGTTTTAGGCCTGAGGGCCATGATTGAGTCTGTAAAGGCATCCCTTGAGAGGGAGGTCGGGAGCATTTCAGAGTATTATTGGTAAGATGTCAGATGTAGTCGCAAGACTCAGGGATTTGTAGAGAAGGCATTTATGGGGGGATTGCAGCCTGAGTGAGCGATCTGTCAATGGAGGAGATGTCACCTTATGTGACCTAATGGGTGCTATTTATGTTTCTGTGGGAAACAGGAGAAACGTGAGATTTCAATTTTGGGGTATAGGAGTAAAACCCTACGGGTTGACATTGATGTCGAATTTTCCACCAGAGTATCAGGCAGCATGTCCACCGCGTGGAAATGATATACCATGAGCAAGTAGTCAGTGGGGATTGAGATGGTCAAGGGCCACATTACACCCTAATTGAGTATAGTAGGGCGTGTGGTGGCGGTATCAACGGGTAATCCAGTCGAGTATATCATGGCGGCGGCTCTTTTGTCTATGATGGATATTGAGTATGGGAGTGGAGGCCCTGTTCTTGTGATGATTCAGGTGTTGGAACTTGGGTTGAGAAGTCGAGGTTGAGGAGTGCGATGATTTATTGTTTCAGTCTAAGAGTCAGTGATATTACTGGACAATCGAGATGTTCGGTATTGGGATGGTATGAGACTTTGAACAACTAGATTCAGTCGTGATGAGAAGTTCCTAAGGACTTCTTCTGAGATTCAGGGTATTTGAGGTTGCTTGATCTCTTTAAAGGAGATTATCAGGCGTTGCGTAGCACCTTCCAAGGGCAGGTGCGATATAGCTAGTGGAAACAGTCTGTGGGATGGTGTGTGCGTCAATTGGTGATGGTTTGAACCCTAAGTGGGGGAGAACCGAGTATTTTGTTGAGGGAACCAGAGATTTGTGCAAGAGAGGGTAGGGTTTGGATACAGAAATCTGCAGCTCGAATTCACGAGGCCAGGGTCATTGGTGATCAAAGAAAGGGGCAAAGCGAGATAATGCATGTGGTATGTGTCTGAGAAAGGATGGGTGTCTCCTCGGCAGTTGGCCAATGGTCAGGAATCCGGTGGTGGTCAGGGCCGTTTCAAAGGGAAGACTTGTATCGATGGTATGGGCAGTCGAGGACTTCTGGGTCAAAGTGTGGATTATTTATGCCCTTTTTAGGGTGGATAGAATATTATCAAGCAGCCAACTCCCGGGCCGGTATGTGTATACTTGCTTGGATTTTGAGCAGTAGGGTAAAAGGGTTTCGGAGGATCATCAGCGTGTTCTGAAGCGTTAACGCCTTCTTTGTATTCCAATTGAGTGTTTGAATACACTGAAGTTGCGCATTGGGTGAAATGAGGAATTATTTATGGAGTTCAGAGGAAATGTGTTGTTGTATCTATATGGTGTTTGGAGTAGGAGATCAGTGGTTAAGGTAGGACATCGCGATGTTCTTTAACGGTGTTCCGTGGTGACCAGGTATAATGTTCTGATTTCGGAGTTATTTAGAATCTTGAGTTGGGACGACTAGTGGTGTATCATGTATTTTCAGTTCCAGTGGGAGCCCTTCGGGTATTGGCATCAAGAGGGATTATTTAAGAAAGTGGATCTCCGCAGAAGTAGGTATTTTGTTATAGCGGTTGCTGCCGGAGTCTGTGATGCATATGTGGGGCAAGTGTGTGTAGCTATCTATGATAGTCTACGGAGCATGAGTTAGTGGGCGTAGTGTGTCGTTGGGATGAGAATGAGAGTATGGGGAGAAGCTACGGGGAGCCGTAGTATTCACTAGTCAGAGGGTGTTGTGATGCTACGGGGAGCCGTAGACTCACAAGTCAGAGAGAGGGAGTCGTGGTACTATGGGGAGCCGTAGTACTCACTAGTCAGAGGCTATCGTGTTATTGCAGGGAGCCGTAATACTCACTAGACGGAAAGAGAGTGTGATGTTGGAATGTACCCCGATCAGGGTATGATGCAGAAGAGTTTTAGGCTTGAGTAGCCTTAGTATAGAGTTTTTGGAGCCTAGTGGTTGAACCAAGGGTGGAACTGGAGGTCAGAGTTGAGTTGATCCTCGGTTGGATTGTACTTTTCGTATAAGGAAAAGAGAATTTCGTGACTTGTGAGTCACTAGGCCGGGATAGTGGTCACGGGGAGGAAGCTAGTGAGATATTTTGGATCATGTAATAGATGATCTTTGGAGGTTCAGTTGTGGAGTCAAAAGCTGACCTGGTACTCAGTATCGAAGTGGGATATGAGAAATGAGATAAAGTTTATCATGGTGATGTCTGAGGACACTTCAGGGAGAACGGATGATTCAGACGCTCGAGGACATGCTTCGGGCATGTGTATTAGATTTCGGATGGAGTTGGGACACACAGTTACTCTTGGCTGAGTTTTCCTATACAACAGCCATCATTCGAGCATTGGTATGCCACCCTTTGAGCTGTTGTATAGGAGGAGGTGTCGGACCTCCATTTGTTGGGAAGAGGTGGTGCATAGACCCGAGAGTCCTTGCGAGCAGATTCAGAGCATGTACGATACATGGAGTAGTGGTTACTCTAAGAGGGATAGTGTAGAGTGGGGTGTGAGCACCGTGACACTTGTCTGAAGTGGCAAGGTTGACAAGTAGATTTCCTTGGGTAAGGAAAGAGAAAGGTAGGTAACTCCTGGAGGAGTGTTGGTTCACGGAAGTGAAAGCAGTAGTGAAAATGGATAATTAAGAGTAGGGTGGTTGAACACTGTGTCTATGCCAGTGGTATGGAAGCGCATCCGGGTTGGGTGTCTGTTGAGGTTGCGGAAGAATCTCCGGTGGTTTAGAACCAAAGGAGTTCAGAAGAAATGCAAGGATAGAGCCTTGGAATTAAGTATGGTTGTGATTAGGAGGTTATGTATATATTGGTAATTCATCCTGGGGATGTTTGATGGTATTGTCAGTATGTCGGGTTTTTCCAACCCAAGGATGTAGAACAAGATCAACATGGGTATGCGATTGCAGAGGAGAGCTCAGGAGAGAGTTGTTCAGGAGCTGAAGGATGGGTCATCCTGTCAGCACAGAAAGAAAAGAGTTGGATTCGAATTGAAAGCGGGATGAGTCCCGGGAGTGAATTCGATAAAGGTTATGATAATCAAGGAAAGGGATAACATTTTGGTACCGAGTCAGGACCCGATGGTCCGGGGTGATGTCTAGCTATGTAAGGGTCAAGCGATCGTTGTGGTTTGGAGCGAGTGAAGTATCATGGAGTGGTACTCGGTTGATATGTGTGGGTATCAGAGGATGTGGCGGTGGTCAGGACACCGCAGGGGAAGAGTTAGGTTGTGGGTTTCGGTGGTAGTGTTTTGAGGAACCTGGTTTGGTTAATGCCAGGTGCAGTGGGAGGTTCTTAGGTGTTCATTCAGGATTTCTCCAAGATCGTTGCTCCCTTGACCCGACTGACCAAGAAGTCGATGACTTTTCATTGGGAGCCTGAGCAGCATGCAACTTTTGAGACTCTTCGGCAGTGATTGTGTGAGGCGTCGATTCTAACCTTGCCAGAGGGTGTTGATGATATTGTGGTTTATTGTGACGCATCAATCAGGGGTTGGGTGTAGTTTTGATGCAGTGGGTTCGCGTGATCGCTTACGCTTCGAGGCATCTGAAGCATCATGAGGCGAATTATCCGATGTATGATTTGGAGTTGGGAGCTCTTGTTTTTTCCCACAAGATTTGGCGGAATTACCTCTATGGGGTTCCTTGTACTATTTACACATACCACAAGAGCCTAAGGTACTTGATGGATCAACTGAATCTGAACATGAGGCATCGTTAATGGTTAGATGTGGTGAAGGATTATGATTGTGAGATCCTTTACTTCACTGTTTTTGCGGATTCGAGAGACTCAGGTTGAGGCTATGAAGGAAGAGCACCAGAATAACGAGTGTATTGTGGGTCAGGTGGCTTCCTTCGATTTTGATAGTTACGGATTGTTGACTCTGCATTGGAGAGTCACAAGTCGAGGTTCTCCATTCATCCCGGGGCGACAAAGATATGTAGGGATCTTTTTCCTAATTATTGGTGGCCCTGCATGAAGTGGGATGTGGCATGGTACGTGGAGCGGTGCATGAGTTTTAGGAAAGTCCAGGCCGAGCATCAGCGACCTCATGACAAGATGCAACTGTTGGAGATTCCTATAT
This sequence comes from Lactuca saligna, assembly GCF_052625555.1. Classification (NCBI taxonomy): domain Eukaryota; kingdom Viridiplantae; phylum Streptophyta; class Magnoliopsida; order Asterales; family Asteraceae; genus Lactuca; species Lactuca saligna. Next base: position 178,221,139 of record NC_136423.1, read on the forward strand.
GGAAATAGGAAGACATCACTATGGATTTTATCACGAAGCTTTCCAGGAATGCATGCGGATTGGATTCTATCTGGGTTATCGTGGATCATTTGACCATGAGCACATACTTTTTTCCGATCCAGGAGAGTATTTCTGAAGAGAAGTTGGCCGAGATTTATATCCGGGAGGTGGTGGCACATAATGGGGTGCCGGTATCAGTGGTTTCAGACATGGATGTTTCTTTTATTTCCAGATTTTGGAAGAGGATTCATGAAGAGATGGGCACTCGTCTCCATTTCAAGACAACATTTCATCCACATACCAATGGTCAGAATGAGCGGAATATTCCGACTCTTGAGGATATTTAGCATGCGTGCGTGTTAGATTTTTGTGGGAATTGGGATACCTATCTTCCCTTAGCGGATTTTTGTATAACAACGGTTATCATGCTAGCATTGATTGACCACTTTCTGAGATGCTCTACGGGAGGAAATGCAGGACCCCGATTTGCTAGGGTGGGGTTGGTCAACGAGTTATATAGAGTACCGAGGTGGTACTCAAGACCACTGAGCTGATTCACCAGTTTAGAGCAGGCTTAAGACAACTCAGAGTCGGAAAAAGAATTATGCTGATAGACACCATTTAGACTTGGAATTCCATGTGGGAGATATAGTTCTCCTAAACGTGTCACCTTGGAAAGGTGTCATCCGGTTCAGGAAGCAGGGAAAGCTAGGTCTCAAGTATATTGGTCCCTTCAGGGTTTTGGCTCAGGTGGGCCAGGTTGCATATCATCTTGATCTTCCAGTGAAGCTCAGTCAGATTCATAGCATATTTCATGTCTCTCAGTTGCGGAAGTATTTTGTGGATGATTCTGTAGTGGTTCCATTGCAGGATATTAAGGTGGATGACCGCCTGAATTATATTGAGAGGCCGGTGGCGAATTTGGATCGAAGAACGAAAACCTTGAGGAACAATGTAGTTGAGTTAGTGAAGGTGCAGTGGTAGCACCGCAAAGGAGCATAGTGGACTTGGGAGCCTGATGAGGAGATGAGGGAACACTATCCAGAGTTGTTCAGGGAAACGGACTTCGACGACGAAGTCTAATCCAAGTGGGGGAGAATTGTAACACCCGATGGTTCTAAGGTATTATTTATTTAATTGTTTAAATTAGCAATGTTCCTTTAGGCTTAGTGATTTGGGCCTTCTATGTGTGGGCTTAGTCGAGGCGTACGTTGGGCGTAGTTGGTTTATCTTGATCACAGAGGCGTGCACGTACACGTTGCGTACAAGGATGTACGCATAAAGTATGTGCTCAGACCCAAAAACCTTAATTTTTAGGGTTCAAGCCCTATATAATATCATTAATTCCTAAGTGTTAGCCTGTTTATCAGCCTTTACTATCAAGAAACCCTAAAATCAAGCCTTAGCTTCCATTGCTGAGTGTGTGAGCCTTTTGGAGAGCTTCTGGTGTTCATTTTGTACATTTTAAAGGAGTTGAAGATGCTAGAATTTGCTTAGCCTAAGAATAGGTCTTGGATCTAGAATCACCACCTTGTTTGCCAAGCTTTCTAGGTATCAAGTTCCCATCTTGATTGGTAGATGCTTAGATCTCTTTTGGATTAAATTGTTATGCTTTTAGCCTTGGTTTGGATGGATGTTGGGATAAGGATGTCTCAAAGGCTTATTCTTTCAGATCTAAGGTCTTCATGGGCTCCTTTGGCATAAAGGTGTTAACTTTATGGAGTTTAGGGGCCTCGTGCATTCATTAAATCCTTTATTAGTCCTTGTTAAGCTTTAAATATTTTTATGGTCATGCATGTACGTAAAGTTAGCAACTTTACATGATATTTCAGCTTAAGGAGGTCAAATCTGCATTCTAGAACAAAGTCTAAATGTAACAGCCCGGAATTTCCAGGTATTTATTTTGGCTTATTTTTGGAAATTGTGAGTGGACTCGGCGAGTTGGAGCTCAAACTCGCCGAGTATGATCGCGGTATTGGGCACGGGTTCGTGTCCGGAATAAGCGAGTCCAAGAGTGGACTCGGCGAGTCCACGCTGTGTGAAGAAACCCTAATTCCTGGGGTTTGAGATCTATTTAAGGGGCCTTATGGCCGTCATTTGTGCTCACCAATCCATAGAGAGAAACCATAGAGTGCTTGAGCGTTTTGAGAGAGAAAGGAAGCCATTCTTGACCTTTGTGGTGTTATTTAGCAAGGAGAAGGAGGTCATAACCAAGAGGAAGCTTAGGAGATTACTATATTGTGGATTTGAAGCTCAGATCTTCCGAACTTGAGGTATTATTTCAGCTCATCTTCTGTCTTATGAAGTATATATGAATTTAGGGTTTCTTGTGGACCTTATTGGGTTGATTTGATGCCAAATAGTCCCCATCTAATGTTGAGGCTTTGGATCTGGATCCATAGAGGTCCAGAGAGCCTCACTCATCAAGCTTTATGAAGAGCAATGGAGATTATGACCTTGAGTTGTGGTATTTGGGACTAAATCATCATAAATGGTCATATAGATGTTGTATGTGCATCAAGATAGTGACTTTACGTGCTATATAAGCTTAGAAGGACTGGATCTATGAGTTAATGGACCAGATCTCACCTTAGGTGCGAGTTTGAGTCATTGCATGGCATGGACTCGTCGAGTCCGAAGAACAGACTCGGCGAGTAGCATGAATATTGCCCAACACTACACAGCGAGTGGTCTTGCCGAGTTGAGGGTTGACTCAGTGAGTCAGGGAGAGTTAGAGTGGGTTGATAGGTGGACTGAGTCAAGCTGGGACTCGCCGAGTTGTTCTTGAGACTCGGCGAGTTGAGTCGTGGTGGCCCCACAACTCATGCCAGGTGGAACTCATCGAGTTAAGAGAATACTCGGCGTGTCAAGAGAGGATCCCAGGGAAATTAGTGTATACGCTTAGACTCGCCGAGTCGCTATAGTGCACTAGTCGAGTCCGGTCAAAGTTGACCGTTGACCATTGACAAGTGTTGACCTATGTTGACTTGTTAAGGGGTAGTCAACCTTAGTTGGGAAAGTGTTAATTAGAGATGTATTATGTTATAGGAGGACTATAGCTCAGGAGATCGAGCACTAGTGATTTCAGGGATTTACGAATTACCGAGACACGCGAGGTGAGTCTTCTCACTATACTTTACCTTGAGTAGGTAACCAGAGTTATGTGACAGAGTATTTGTATGCTATGTATGTTATGTGTTGTATTGCATTATTTCTATGTGATTTATGTTGTGCATGTTTACCGAGTTAGAACCGGAAGGTTCACAGAGTTAGAACCTGAGGGTTCACATAGTTGGGTGCACGGACCCAAAGAGTTATAGCCTCGAGTGGCTAATATGTGTTATATGTGGTATTTTGGGGAATTCACTAAGCTTTGTGCTTACAGTGTTTGATGTTATTTGTTTCAGGTACTAGTGACGACCGCGGGAAGGCGCTGACTTGATCCGTACACACGCATGGGGTTTATGATTTTGGAGATCTTGGGATTTTGTATTACTTAAATTGAATGATTAAATATGGTTGTTTTTTGAATATTAAATGAATTATGTTTTATAAAAATTTGAAAAATTTGTTTTGAAATTTACGGTGTTACACTAAATGGGTTGGGAGTTAAATCTTGAAGTTGGCTAAATTGGAAGAGTACACTTGGCGTATAAGGCTGTATGCGCAGCGTACAAGCCTTCGAGCCAGTACGCTTAGCGTACCAGCTGAGTACGCACAGTGTACTCAGTCTGATGGCATTTCGATGTTGGGCCTTAGGTTTGGGCCTCAATTTGGCCTTATAAGGTTGAGGTTTAGTTGGGCCATCTGAGTTTTGGAGTTTTTGGGCCAAGAACATTATTGGACATTGGGTCAAGGCCTATGTGAAAGGATTGGGCCCAATTAGAAATTGGGTCATATTTTGGGCCTTGATAGATTGTTAACTTCTGGGCCCATTGGGTTGTGGTTATGGGCAACATTCTTAGATCATGTTACAGTAGGGGTAAAATAGTCTTTTTACCTAAAATAGGGATTTTTGGTTATGATGTAGATCTCAAATGTTAATTGGTTTTTATTTGGCAATTGGTAACTCAGGGAGCTATAGGACCAGCAATCAGGAAGCATTCGTTTCTTTCATATTTTCGAGGTGAGTTTCCTTACTCAGTTTAGCGGGTCTAGGGCACCAAGGCCGACCCTCGATTGGTTATGTTATTATACTTGTTGTCTGTGCGATACTTTTATGTGTTTGTATATGTATGTTTATTGGGAGGGGCCCATTATTCGAGTGTGGGTGAGGTTCGTATCTCATTATTATTCGAGTGTGGACGGGGCCTGTTTCTCATTGGGCGGGGCCTGTTATTCGAGTGTGAGCGGGGCCCGCTATTCGAGTGTGGGTGGAGCCTGTATCTTATTTGGATGAGGACTGTTATCTGATATGTATAATATGCGGCATTTTGAGAACTCACTAAGCTGTGTACTTACGGTTTTAGTTTATGTTTCAGTTACTTCCGGTTCTAAGGATAAGAGCTCGGGTTGACTACATCGCACACATTACATGGATTCTGTTTATGGGATATACTCGGATTTTTATGATGTTTGATATATTTATTTTATTGGATTGTATGAACAATGTTTTGGAATATTATTTTTATTTAAATCAAAAATGAAATTTTTTTGTCATAATTTTTGGATGCTTCAAATTTACCCAATTTGAATACTTCATTGCCTAGATCGAGTACTCGTTACTCGTTAGTCGACCTAATATCCAACGACTTTTGCAACGTTGTTCATATTAACTAACAACATTAATTTTTTTAATCAAATAATGTTTTTTCTTAGTTTATTATATTGTTTATTGATAATCATAATCGATATAAAAAGACTATGATATTGGTTGACTTATAGTTGAAAAATTAGTTTTTAGCTGAAAAATAGCTTATGAATTAATAGTGTTTGATAAAAGGTAACTTAAACAGATTGCAATGTAAACTAACATAAATGAACATTTTGATATGCAACTAAAAGAAAAAAAATATATAATTAAGGGCATATTTAGAATATTTTTGAATTTTTTTATAAGCTTAACAAAAATTATCTCGTAGTAGATTATCAAAATATAGCTTATAAGCTAGTTTATAAGTTAAAATAAGCAATTTTTATGATTTATTAAACACTAAATTACAATAAATAACTTATAATTTACGAAGACCTTAATAGATGCTATAAACATGAGCTTTTAATTTTTTTTGGGTATTTTTTAATTAAATAAAGATTTTTAAAAGTTATAAGTTACAATTATATATCTAACTAATAAGTTAGAATTATATATCTAACTAATATGTCAATATCAAAATCCCTCAAAGATATTCAAACACATAAACCTTTTTAATAATTATAATAAAAAATTAAAAACGAATAAAAAAAAAGATTGATAGATAAAGTAGTGTGTCGATCTTTCTTCAAGATATGTTGAAAATATGTGGGTTTCTCAAATAGTTGAACGTTTACGTTGTCTGATGGACAAATATGTGATTTATAAATAGGAAAGCGGATATGTGTTTATGTTCTAAAAATATAATATTGGTCTTTTTAGTTATACATACTAACATACAACATAAATCATCCATTGATCGTTCCTAATCCGAAATTTTGTCACCTGAAAGTATGCTTATTAAAGTATATCTTAAATGAAATATTATATAAATCTTTTTAGAATATGAGAAAAATATTGAATGCTATAATGGTACCAATGTACAACACCCAATGCGTATGAAATATAAATTCATTGATGACCTTCATATCATTTAATGACTTTTAATTTCGCATTTAAGACCACAACTAATATAATATTTTCAAATGGTAACAATAACATCGCAATAAAAGGTGTACAACGCCCAATGCGTAAGAAATGTAATATTGCATTTAATATCTACATACAACACCATTGAATACTTTGAATTAAATACGTACAATATATATAAATCAAATATGAACACATCTATATCTATATCAGTATATATAATTAGATATGGATATTGATGTATGACTTTTATCTGATTCATGAATATAGTGTATATGATTTCATGGTATTTTACGTTTAATATATTAACCAATAACCAATTTGTATCAATCCACGATAATAATAAGGATTAATTGTACCTAAAAATCGTTTACGTTAATTTCTACTGTATAAAGAAATCAACCACCCTTAAATTTTGATTATGAAAATTAATGTCATTAACTAAAAGTTATTGAATGTATATCTCTTTATTATCTTTATATTTAAGTTGGGACTAACCACTTAGGTAACATACATGTTTTAATATAATAACTAACTAGAGGTCTTGAGTTCACAGAAGAGATATACAATTAGTTGCCGTTAATATATATATATATATATATATATATATATATATATATATATATATATATATATATATATATATATATATATATATATATATATATATATATATATATATATCACCATACTAATTGTGTTATTTTGGTTATGTTGTCAGATTTGTATTCTAAATAAAAAAATTATCATTTAGTTTTGATAATTGTTTTAACAGTATAACATCTTGAGGTTATAACTTATAATACATAGTATTGATATTAAATATACTAATATCAATTTCAAACTAAAAAATGTCATATCTTACGGAAAATTATATGAAAATCCTATATATTAGATAGTTTCCCAAGTTGACCACTAATGTTTTATTTATTCCATTTTAACCATGTGTTACATTTTTTTTTAGATTAATCATTCTAACTTTGCTCTGTTAGTTTTGTTTGTGGCTTTTTATTTAAAAAGAATATGATGTGTCAATTGTTAAATCATTAAAAATCATTATATTATAGACAGTCTTATGGTTTCACCACATATAATATAAATTTTCTAATCAAATGGTTTCACCACATATAATATAAATTTTCTAATCAAACCATTATGCATAGGTTCGTTTTGTGACTTGAGTGTAATCGTAAATAATTTCGCATGAAATTCCTCATTCATTTATATCACTGTTTATATATGAGTGCGAAAACATATAAGGTTCTGAATACACTAAAGATACATACATAGGGTAAACATAAATAATAATACAGTAAGACCCCCCCCTCCCTGCAATTTGAACGTGGGGAGAACTCGAACGTTCAAGCTAGATCGAAAATAAAGAAACAATGGTGAGGGAAGGCTCTTCGTAAAAATGTATTCATACCGATAAGAGGATGGCACATGAAGAACACGCAAATAACCTATTGCAACTTTGTTTGCGACAAAGTGCAAATCAATTTCGATATGCTTCGTACCCTAATGATAAAGTAGGTTAGAGGACATGTAAATAACATTCACATTATCACAATAAACTATAATGGCCTTGGCCAAAGAATAGTGAAGTTCAACAAGAAGATTACTGTAACACTGTAAAATTTCAAACAAAATTTTTATTTTTAAATCTCGTAAAATCAATATCACATTTTTTCAAAACCGCAATGTGTCAAATGTTAAAAACACAATTCAACAAAACAACTAATTACATCCCAGAATCCTCGACATAGTCTCAAACAGGTGTGTACAATCAAGTTGGCGCTTTCCTGTGATCCTGAGAAGTACCTGAAACACATAACACACAACCCGGTAAGCACAAAGCTTAGTGAGTTCCCCCAAATACCACAAACACAAATAATAAGCCTCTCATGGCTATAACTCGGCATGCACCCTCCGGTCTTATGCATCTCGGTGAGGACCCTCCGGTCATGTGTCTTAGTGAGGACCCTTCGGTCTCACAGCTCGGGTTGAACCCTCTAGTCCTATATCTCAGTGAAGACCCTCCGGTATCACAATTCGGTTTGGACCCTCCAGTCCTAACTCGGTAAAGCACAGAATAATATAACATATATCACAAAGACAAAATGCACAATATCACATAACTTAGCATAAGCACATATGACCCTCCATTCGATAACTCAAATAAGACTCTCCGGTCACCCAGTATTACTGCTTAGGTAAGTATAGTGCGAAGACCCACCTCAGAAGTAAGCAAGTAGATCTAGCACCCCACGAACAGTCTAGACTCCGCCTACATAATATAATTATCTCTAATAAGAAAATTGTAATAATCACTCCGAGATGCTATGTAACGACCCAAATTTTCAAAATAAAATTTTTGATTAACCAAACACATGCCCATAAATCACAAAAACCAAATATAATTGTTTCAAAACTCATGTCAATTACCATGTTTATTCAAAAACATTAGAGAATCCCATAAAACGCTTGAGAGAGTGCGCGCCGAGCCATCAAGCCTTGCCCTTGCCCTTAGACTCTGATGTACCTTAAACAAATCCACAACGTGTAAGCTAATGCTTAGTGAGTTCCCCAGAGCATACCCCACACACAATCGACATAATACACACCATATTATCTATAAAAGCTACATATACCACAGAAGCCATGCATACATAAACATAAAAGGACGTCGTGGGCTCCCCCAGGGTCTTATACCTTCGTGCCATGGGCTACCCCACATGGTCTTTACCTAGGAATTCCATGGGCTCTCCTACATGGTCTTATATCCAACTTCCATGGGCTCCCCCCGGGGTCTTCCATGTAATAACATACAAATTCAACTAGCATATAATATATCACAGAAGTATCTATCATACTACATAACACATATATAAACATATAAGGATGCCGTGGGCTCCCCCTAAGGTCTTATATCATCGTGCCATGGGCTACCCCACATGGTGTTTACCTAAGAATGACATGGGCTCCCCCACATGGTCTTATATCCAATTGCCACATGCTCCCCCGGGGTCTTCCATGCAAATATCATAGAATCACTATGAAAGAACCTTAGATCAAACGATTTATCAAACAATGACTATCAACAAGAACAACGAAGTTTCACAAAGAACTTTCACTAAGAATGATAATCTCACAAAGAGATTATCGTTTGCACAAAGCGGCTATTAGGGTTTGTGAAAGACAACCTCTCACAAACTTGTACAAAAAGACTATATAGAACTAATCTAGACAATCCCTACAAATCAGGGAGAAACGATAACTAATAAACGATAACTATGGAAACAAGATAAATACTAAATCTGTTACAAAATATTGAATATAAAACTATACACTGAACAACGGGAATGCTGATGCTGATGCTGACGTTGGATTACGTGCTTATGCTGAGTGATCCGTTTCAAACATCATCATATTATAAGGTTCGACCTTACAATCTCCCCCAATATGATGATGTTCAAAATACAGCTATACTAGAACACCACTGGACATAAATTCTTCATACTCAGCTTCAACTTCTACTTTTACTGGCCAGTAAGGACTATCCAGCAGCTCCTATCTTCTATTTAGTAACTCCATAGCAATCAGTATGTGAAACTCTCCAGAGAGATCTTGATGACTCATGCACATTTGTCTTAAACCAACCAGATGTTCTGTTGGAGCTCTTGGAATTTCTGTAGTGCGCTGAAAACACATTTTCCTGTTTTTATCAAGATAAAACATTCCATGTTCAGGAACAGAGATGAACTTATGTTGAACCGGCTCAACACCTATAGGAAGAGAGTTGTTTATTCCTTCAGCACCAAAATTTAGAACCAATATATCTTCACTATCAACTTGAAATCTAGTTCTTCTGATTCTTGGAACTGAGGAACTTGGGCCTTGCTGCTGAGGACGCTGTGTAGGAACAAGATCCAGACGCTGAACTTTCTTGATCAGTAGATGAAGAGCACATGACAGTTCTGAAGAGAGAGCTGAAGTTTGCTTGGATGCTAATTCGAGCAATTCCATCCATTCAGAGTATCTGTATCTGATCAGCTCATCTCTCTTGACAACTTCAGTGTACGGATGTTGAAGACCTTGATGAGTGATCAACAAAGTAAGAATTTTCTCGTTACGAGGTTTTGAGGCTTTAACTTTGATGATCTTATCACTACTCACTCTGCGTTTAAGAACATCTTGAAACCTCTTGCGATCAATCATGTCGAGAACACTATCAGTCCTTGACTTACTGCTACTGGGAGGAGGCTGTGAAGATTTAGATTTGGATTGATATTCTAAAAACTTTTGCATCTGAGCTTCAAAGGATCCTTTGGCCTGAAGTTTATGCTGAATGAGGGATTCATCAGCTTGAGCAATATTCTTTAGAAGCTGAGCTTTATTGGCTTCATCAAGAATTTGCTTAACTTGATCAGGAGACATGTTCCATTCAGCTGCCAAATTGGATATGCTGACAATGGACTTAGGTTTCTTGCTGGGAAGAGAAGTATCAGTAAACAGAAAATTCAGTATCTGCTGCCTTGCGCTTGTGAGATAGAGGTTGAAGATCCTCGCTAGCTACATCTGAGTCTTCTCCTTGAACTGGCACAATTGGATCAATGAAGTTCATGTCTAGCATCTGACACTCATCATCATGTTCATCTTCATCATCATCTGAGGCTTCTCCTTGAACTGGCACAGTGGGATCAATGAAGTTCATGTCCAGCATCTGACACTCATCATCATGTTCATCCTCATCATCATGCTCACTATCTTCAGCAAGCTTTTCAGTCTCTGCTGGTCTATCAGACTCATATACAGACTGTGGTGGCTCGGTCTAGTTTAAAATGTTATCTTCAGATCCAAGCTCAACGGAATCGGTTTCTCCCCCTTTTTGATCATCATCATGTTTTGGGCCAGGGGAAGGAGTTGACAGAAGAGCTCCCTTCAGTTGGTGGAGATCAGCCTCAATACGTAGAAGACACTGACTCATGTCTCGAGTCAGTGTAAGAAGCTCATTAAATGCTGAGGCCGGGATTTGAATGAACTGAGTACCTGGAATTTCTTGTGAGCGATGCTGCTCCCCCTGAGAAGGTTGCTCCCCCTCAGATGGTGGCATCCCCTGAGATTGTTTCTCCCCCTGAGCTGAGTGACCCCTTTCAGTGACAGAAATAGTATGATGAGAAAGTTGAGGGGAGAACTCTGATGGAACCTCACTGATAGCATATCGAAGTCTGCAGGATACTAAGAAATTGACAAAATCATCAAGTTGTAACGACGTAAATTTTAAAACCAAATTTTCATTTTTGTAAACATCAAAACATCGATTAACATTTCAAATTCAACGTAAACAATATTGTCACAACGAAATACATCCCAAAGATCATAAAATAGTCTTTCCCCGACAATGTGTACGATCACGCCGACGCCTTCCCACGGTCTTCGCTAGTACCTGAAACACATCACACAACAACTGTAAGCATAAATGTTCAGTGAGTTCCCCAAAATACAACTTACGCACATACGCCTTTCCAGGCCCTAACCTTTCGGTCCATGTGTCTCAGGGGACTTCCGTCCCGACTAGGTAAACCTTCCGGTCCTACCCACGTCAACCTTACGGTCCACATCACAACGCCTTCCGGCCCATAACATATTCGCCTTCTGGCCCATAATATAATGCCTTCCGACCCATATCAAGCATATCATACATGGCACATATAAAGAATAACTTATCGCACATAATACATATATCTCATATCATATCCGACCTTCCGGTCACACAGTCAAACCCTTCCGGGTACAGTATAGTGAGAAAACTCACCTCGTGGAAAGTCTAAGATCCCGCGTCCTTGCTATCACCGAATCCCAACAACGACTCTACCTCTCCTAAACATAAAATATCATTTAATACACAAAGACTTCCACCAATAAGCTTTACCCCTTATCATCATTCCTCAGAGGGTAAAAGACCATTTTACCCTTCCTTGACCTAAAGTACTCATGTTGACCAAAACCCTAAAAGTCAACAAAAGTCAACCCTGAGAGTACACGGGGCGTACTACTAGATGTATGCGGGGCGTACATCGCCAATCCCCTGGATCGGGGTCTCCACCCAGTACGCTGCGCGTACTGGAAGTTACGCCCAGCGTAACCATCAGAATCAACCACTCTTCATTTATGGTCTTAATCGGTTAAACCATTACTCCAACTTCTAGATCCGACTCTTTTAGTGTGTCTAAACCCATAAAGTCGAGACCTTTAAGCCTTAGCATGGCTGTAAAGGCTCCAACATCACATAACAACATTCTTTTCCAACTCAAGGACCTAGATCTCATGCATGGTGCAATACCCACATCCAAGATGCCATTTTTATGAGTCTACAACTCCAATAGGTCAGAAATATGAAGTATCTAAGCTTATGGAGGCCATTTTCACAAAAAGTCTCCACCTTTAGGACTTAAACCCTAGAAATGATACTTTAAGCATGCAACATGAACCAAGTGACAAGATCTGAACTTTTTACCTGATAATGAAGCTTTAACCCTTGCAAAGCTCAGATCTACACTTGAGCACCACTTCTAGACTTTCCAATGAGCTCTTCTTCTCCTTTGCAACCTTGGAATGGCACCACCAAGCTTAGAATACACACAAAAAGGCTTAAGAACGAAGGCACACACTATTTAGGGTTTCACTCTAAGGGATGGTGGCTAAGAAGTCCAGCCACACATTCCTTTTATAGCGCTCCAAGGAGATTAGGGGTTTTAGATCTGGGCAAGTTATGCCATGTGTAACCTTAGGTACGCCCAGCGTACCTAAAGGGGAACGCGTCCAAATGAGGCGCGCGAGTACGCGCAGCGTACGCCTTGTACGCCCAGCGTACTCGCCTAACATGAAACCCTAAATTAACAACATAACCCAAAATAGAAGAATACCTGGATTCGGGCTGTTACAATTCTCCCCCACTAGAACCAGACTTCGCCCCCGAAGTCTCATATTGAAAACAATTCTGGATACTGATCCCGCATCTCAGACTCAGACTCCCATGTCAGCTCGGACCCCTTCCGATGTTGCCACTGCACTTGTACCAGGGGTACTTCCTTGTTCCTCAGAACCTTAACTTTCTGATCCTGATCGCTACTGGTCTCTCCACATAGTTCAGGCCTGCATCCACTTGAATATCATCTAATGGCACCACTGCCGACTCGTCGACAATACATTTCCTCAACTGCGAGACATGAAAGGTATCATGGATCTGCCCCAACTCAGCAGGAAGATCCAACCGGTAGGCTACCCGGCCTACCCTAGCAATTACCCTGAAGGGTCCAATATACCGGGGTCCCAACTTGCCCCTCTTCCTGAATCGTATCACTCCTTTCCAAGGAGAGACCTTTAGGAGCACAAGGTCACCAACCTGAAACTCGAGCTCGGACCGCCGCCTGTCCGCATAACTCTTCTAGAGACTCTGCGCGGTGAACAACCTCTACCTGACCTCCTGAATCTGCTCGGTCTTCTGGAGTACAATCTCCGTGCTACTCATCACCAGCTGCCCCACCTCTCCCCAGCAGATGGGGGTGCGACACGTCCGCCCATACAACAGCTCAAAGGGTGGCATACCAATGCTCGAATGATGGTTGTTGTTGTACGGAAACTCTGCTAAAGGTAGATAGGTGTCCCATATCCCTCCAAAATCCAAAACACATGCTCGGAGCATATCCTCAAGCGTCTGAATCGTCCGCTCACTCTGTCTGTCCGTCTGCGGGTGGTATGCGGCACTGAAATGCAGTCTCGTACCCAAATCCTCATGAAACTTCTTCCAAAACCTGGAAGTAAAACGCACATCGCGATCTGAAACAATCGACATCGGAACCCCATGCCGCGATACCACCTCCCTCACGTATAATTCCGCCAACTTCTTCGCAGAAGAGCTCTCGCTGATGGCTAGAAAATGAGCGCTCTTTGTCAATCTATCCACGATCACCCAAATCACATTGACTCCCCTCACAGTCCGCGGAAATTTGGTGATAAAATCCATGGTAATCTGTTCCCACTTCCATTCGGGAATCTCCAGCGGCTGCAATTTACCGTGCGGATGCTGGTGCTCGGCCTTAACTTGTTGACAAGTCAGGCATCTCTCAAAAAACCATGCAACATCCCTTTTCATACAGGGCCACCAATACTCCTTCCTTAGGTCCAAATACATCTTCGTAGCACCGGGATGAATTGAGAATTTCGATCGATGCGCTTTGTCCATCAAGATGGTACGCGTACCGCCCACAAACGATACCCAAATCCGACCCTGAAAAGTCATAAGCCCTCGACCATCCGTAACGAATCCTGATACCTGACCTACAACCCGCTCCCTCTTCTGGTTTTCTGGTTTCACAGCCTCAGCCTGAGCTCCTCGAATGGTATCTAAAATCGGGGTCATCACCATCAATCTCATACAAATATCTCGGATCGGGGCGCTTTCCGCCCTACGGCTCAACGCATCGGCGACCACATTAGCCTTGCCCGGGTGGTACAGGATCTCACAATCGTAATCCTTCACCACGTCCAACCATCTCCTCTGTCGCATATTCAGATTTGGCTAATCCATCAAGTACTTCAGACTCTTGTGGTCCGTGCAGATGGTACACCGAACCCCATAAAGATAATGCCGCCAGATCTTGAGGGCAAACACCACAGCCCCCAATTCTAGGTCATGGGTGGGATATCTCGACTCATGAGGCTTCAACTGCCTCGAAGCATACGCTATCACATGCCCCCTCTGCATAAGTACCACCCCTAAACCCGATATAGATGCATCACAGTACACCACAAAATCCTCCATCCCTTTCGGAAGTGCAAGCACCGGGGCCTCGCACAATATCTGACGAAGGGTCTCGAATGAGGATTGCTGCTCCTGTCCCCACGAAAATGCAACACCCTTCCGGGTCATCCTAGTAAGTGGCACGACGATCTTAGAGAAATCCTTGATAAACCTTCGATAATAACCGGCCAATCCTAGAAAACTCCTGATCTCAGTGGGCGATCTCGGCACCTCCCATCTCAACACCACCTCAATCTTGGCCGGGTCGACCAATATCCCTTTCTAGTTAACAAGGTGCCCAAGGAACTGGACCTCTCGTAACCAGAAATCACACTTGGAGAATTTGGCATACAACCTCTCCGATCTCAATACCCCAAGAATTTCCCTCAAATGCTCCTCATGCTGCTCCCTAGACCTTGAATATACCAAAACATCATCAATGAATACAATCACCGACCGATCCAGCATCGGCCTGCACACCTGGTTCATAAGATCCATGAACGCAGCCGGGGCATTGGTGAGCCCAAAAGGCATCACCACGAACTCATAATGTCCATAACGAGTTCTGAATGCAGTCTTCCAAATATCTTTATCCCGAACTCTCATATGATGATAACCCGAACTCAAGTCTATCTTGGAGAACCAAGATGCCCCCTGCAACTGATCGAACAAATCATCGATCCTAGGTAACGGATACCGGTTCTTAACCGTCAACTTGTTCAACTTCCGGTAATCGATACACATCCGGTGTGAACCGTCCTTTTTCTTGACAAATAAAATCGGCGCTCCCCAAGGTGAGCTACTCGGTCGAATAAACCCCTTCCCCAACAGCTCCTGAAGCTGCGAGGATAACTCCTGCATTTCCAGTGGAGCGAGGCGATAAGGCGCCTTGGCGATGGGCGCCACTCCCGGAACCAAATCGATACGGAACTCCACTTTCCTTTCTGGAGGCACACCTGGTAACTCTTCGGGGAACACATCCGAAAACTCGCATACTACAGGAACGTCGTCAACCGAATTGGGCCTCCCCGTGGCCACTCGAGTATCCATCACGTAGGCTAGGAATCCATTGCAGCCCTGCTGCAAACTCTGCCTTGCCCTGGCAGCCGAACAAAACGCCGACCCACACCGGGTCCCCTCGCCATACACAGTAAGAACTCCCCCACTAGGGTCTCGAATAGTCACCAGCTATCTCTCGCAGTCAATGACTGCCCCAAATTTACTCAACCAATCCATGCCCACGATGACGCAGACATCCCCCATCGCTATAGGAACCAAGTCTATAGGGAACTTGACCCCAAAGATCTCGAGCATGCATCCTCGAATCACATTAGTGGTGTATACCGCTTTCTCATCCGCTATAGAAACTCGTAGGGGTCGACTCATCACCTACTGCTCAATACCGATGTGCTGGCTAAAAGTCAACGATCCAAAAGACCGACTCGCACCCGAGTCAAATAATACCAAGGAAGGTACATAATTCACAAGAAAAGTACCTACGCATATCATAATATAAGCACAATACCTTATCATAAAAGTAAATACACGAAAGAATACATACCAGCTACGACATCAGGCGCTGCGCGGACCTCCTCCGCAGTCAACTGAAAAGCTCTCCCACGAGCCTTCGGGCCTCGGCTTTCACCGGCCGAGTCTCGGTAACCCTGGCAGCAGGCATAGATCCCCGGCGAAGCTGGGGGCACTCGGCCTTCCGATGGTCGGTCTGGTTGCAATGAAAGCAAACCATGAATCCCTTGGGGGAATCCCTAGCAATGTGCCCCTCCTTACCACACTTGTAGCAGGCACCCGATCGACATGCCCCCTCGTGACCCTTGCCGCACTTTCTGCAAGTGCGGCCCTTCTGACCTCCCGACCTCGAATCGGCGGACTTGGTCCGCTTGGCTGCCGGCTGAGACTGAGCCGGCCGTTGATCCACCCATTGAGACTCGGCCTCCTCCCTGGCCTGGGTCTCCAACTCGATCTCACGCTTCCTGGAATTTGCCTGGAGCTCAACAAAAGTCTGGTATGACGAGTTCGATACGAACTCCCGGATATCCCTCCTCAGCACACCCAAATACCGGATCATCCGAGCCTGCTCCGTGGACACCTGCTCAGGGCAAAACATTGCCCTCTCATGAAACTTCCGAGTGATCACCGTGACAGAATCATTACGCTGCTTGAGGGTCAAGAACTCCTGAACCAACCGTTCCCTCTCCACCGGGGGAACATACTCGTCTCTGAACATAGCAGTAAACCTCTCCCAAGTCACGGCTGAAACCTCCGCCAGAGTGAAGCTTGCCGTCATGAACTTCCACCAATCCTTTGCTCCCAGGCAGAGTTGGTTCAAAGCGAACCGTACCCTCAGATGCTCTGGACATGAAGAAGTGTAGAAGCATCCCTCGATATCAGCAATCCATCTCATCTCAGCGATCGGATCCTGCGTCCCGTCAAACTCGGGTGGCTTCGTGTTACTGAACTCCCGGAACAGCAACGAGTCACCTCCCTGTGGTCTGGCAGCGACCACAGTTGTGGTAGCTGCAGCGGCTGCGGCCTCAGTCATCGCGGCGTAGCGCTCATCAAAAGTCTCCATTAGTGTGGTCTTAATAGACCCAAACATCTCCGGAATCTCAGCCCGGATCGCTGCAGCCACCTCCTCATAAATCATCTGACGAAGCTCCTCGTCACTCACACTGCTCGTACCAGGTCTGTGGCGTGGTCCAACCATGATGCCTCTGAAATACAACATAGAAATATCAGAGACTCTATCGAGCATAATCGCACTCGATAACGTAACCCTACTCAGTCTCCGATACCCAGGGATTCTTACTTGGGTTGCCCACTGACCCGGTGTCTTCAGTAGTACGGGGCCAATACTACTAACTACACTGCATCAACATTCACCCCAAGTCCTCCTCCCCAAACCCCGGATCATGAGTACTCTATTCGTGCCATGCACTAGCTACCCACTCGCTCTCAAAGCACCTCATAGCAGCAGATTTCCCTAGACTAAGGCATCACAAATTAGGCCACTCTAGTCCTAATATGAATACCTAGTCTACTAGCATGTGTATCAAATCATATCATATCTCATAACACATATTGTAAGAGTATTTTGGGGAGTTTACCGTTCGGGCGTTGGCTGACCGTACACACTTCTTCTCCTTTGGTTGTTTCAAAATCTCTTATCAATTTTTATTGATTTTATTAATTAAAATTTTTCTCAAATCACCGGTTTGTGTTCAGTTACCCCCGAAGGTGTGTCCGAATCCCTCAAACCAAGGCTCTGATACCAACTTGTAATGACGTATATTTTAAAACCAAATTTTCATTTTTGTAAACATCAAAAACATCGATTAACATTTCAAATTCAACGTAAACAATATTGTCACAACGAAATACATCCCAAAGATCATAAAATAGTCTTTCCCCGACAATGTGTACGATCACACCGGCGCCTTCCCACGGTCCTCGCTAGTACCTGAAACACATCACACAACAACTGTAAGCATAAATGCTTAGTGAGTTCCCCAAAATACAACTTACGCACATACGCCTTTCCAGGCCCTGACCTTCCGGTCCATGTGTCTCAGGGGACTTCCGTCCCGACTAGGTAAACCTTTCGGTCCTACCCACGTCAACCTTACGGTCCACATCACAACGCCTTCCGACCCATAACATATTCGCCTTCCGGGCCATAATATAATGCCTTCCGGCCTATATCAAACATATCATACATGGCACATATAACGAATAACTTATCACACATAATACATATATCTCATATCATATCCGACCTTCCGGTCACACAGTCAAACCTTTTCGGGTACAGTATAGTGAGAAAACTCACTTCGTGGAAAGTCTAAGATCCTGCGTCCTTGCTATCACCGAATCCCAACGACGACTCTACCTCGCCTAAACATAAAATATCATTTAATACACAAAGACTTCCACCACTAAGTTTTACCCCTTATCATCATTCCTTAGAGGGTAAAAGACCATTTTACCCTTCCTTGACCTAAAGTCCTCATGTTGACCAAAACCCTAAAAGTCAACAAAAGTCAATCGTGAGAGTATGCGGGGCGTACTGCTAGATGTACGCGGGGCGTACATCGCCAATCCCCTGGATCAGGGTCTCCACCCAGTACGCTGTGCGTACTGGAAGTTACGCCCAACGTAACCATCAGAATCAACCACTTTTCATTTCTGGTCTTAATCGGTTAAGCCATTACTCCAACTTCTAGATCCGACTCTTTTAGTGTGTCTAAACCCATAAAGTCGAGACCTTTAAGCCTTGGCATGGCTGTAAAGGCTCCAACATCACATAACAACATTCTTTTCCAACTCAAGGACCTAGATCTCATGCATGGTGCAATACCCACGTCCAAGATGCCATTTTTATGAGTCTACAACTCCAATAGGTTAGAAATATGAAATATCTAAGCTTATGGAGGCCATTTGAAAAAAAAGTCTCCACCTTTGGGACTTAAACCCTAGAAATGATACTTTAAGCATGCAACATGAACCAAGTGACAAGATCCGAACTTTTTACCTTATAATGAAGCTTTAACCCTTGCAAAGCTCAGATCTACACTTGAGCACCACTTCTAGACTTTCCAATGAGCTCTTCTTCTCCTTTGCAACCTTGGAATGGCACCACCAAGCTTAGAATACACACACAAAGGCTTAAGAATGAAGGCACACACTATTTAGGGTTTCACTCTGAGGGATGGTGGCTGAGAAGTCCAGCCACACATTCCTTTTATAGCCCTCCAAGGAGATTAGGGTTTTTAGATCTGGGCAAGTTACGCCATGCGTAACCTTGGGTACGCCCAACGTACCTAAAGGGGAACGCATCTAAATGAGGTGCACGAGTACGCGCGGCGTATGCCTTGTATGCCCAGCATACTCGCCTGACATGAAACCCTAAATTAACAACATAACCCAAAATAGAAGAATACCTGGATTCGGGCTGTTACACAAGTCCAAGACCGCGATGAACATCTGGTATATCATGGTTGAAAACGACATTTGTGGCTTTGATGTATATGGGAAGAGGAGGAGAGTTTGGAGTTAGGACGACTCTTCTTGAAGTGGAGGAGAAAGTGAACAGTGATGCCGCCATTGAAGAGAGTTAGGATTCTAGGGTTTTTAAGAGAGAGAAGGAAGTTTGAATGATGGGAGGAAGGTTTGGGAGAGAGGTGAAAAAGTTTAAATATGGGATTAAACGGTTAAAAAAAAGGTAATGATTATCTTTATCGAAAATAACTGCGTATCTTGACAGACTGTAAAATCAAAAAAAATAGCCGTTGGGTAAAAAGAGCCATTGTATTGAAGAGGAAACGACAATCAGTGTCTGCGGAAGCGCTATGATTAGTGTCACGAAAAGTTACATGCTGAAAGATAGTTTGTCATCAATTCAAGGTACAACTTGCTTGTTTAAGGTTAGCAAGGTGGTTGGTGCGTGTGATAGATATTGGTTTAATTATCTAACCATCAGCACAAAGTGTTGAGTCTTTATCAGTGAGTGGTGCTTCTTACTAAATCATTAGACACGGAGTGAGAAGAATGTGAAGAGAGGATTGTTGTGTGTGATAGACCTTGGTGTTTTGGTCTAACCATAGGCAAAGACTGTTAGATTCTCATCAGTATGTGTTTTGTCATACTGAATCACAGAATCAGTGTAAGATTGGTAAGAGGGGATAGCTGCGTGTGATAGAGCTTGGTGTTTTGTCTAACCATCGGCAAAGAGTTTCAAATTGTTATCAGTGTATGGTTTAATACAGTGAATCATTCAACTTTGGTTTAGAAGATTTGTAGAAGAGATAGAGATAAGAAATCGTACAATGTACTCAGCATGCTAAACATCATCAACACATCATCATCAGCAAAAAAATTAGTTTATAAGACAATAGCAAACATTAGTAAAACATTTTCAATACAGAGTGATCATTCCAAGTTCTCCAATAATGTGAGCATTAGTTTGAGTATCTAGGGCCTTAGTGAAAATATCAGCTAGTTGATCTGAAGTCTTGACATGTTTTAGAACAACCTTGCCCTTCTCAACATTGTCTCTGATGAAGTGATGTCTGATCTCGATATGCTTTGTCTTTGAGTGCTGAACAAGATTCTGTGTGATCTGAATGGCACTGGTGTTATCACAGTATATAGGAGTCTTTGTGAATTTAAGCCCATAGTCTAAAAGTTGATTCTGAATCCATAAGATTCGAGCACAACATCTCCCAGCTGCAACATACTCAGCTTCTACAGTGGAGATAGCTACTGAGGTTTGTTTCTTGCTAAACCAGCTGATTAGTCAATTTCCAAGGAAATGACATCCTCCTGACATGCTCTTCTTGTCTAAGTTGCATCTTGCATAGTCGGAATCAGTGTATCCAAAGAGTTCAAGCGCTGAGTCACGAGGGTACCAGAATGCCAAGTTCTGAGTGGCCTTTAAGTATCGAAAGATGCGTTTGACTGCAATGAGATGAGAATCCTTGGGATTAGCTTGGAATCTAGCACAGAGAATGGTTCCAAACATGATATCAGGGCGACTTGCAGTGAGGTAGAGAAGAGATCCAATCATTCCTCGATAAAGAGAGTGATTAACATCAGTGCCGGTGGGATCAGCGTGTAGCTTATCAGTCTTGGACACCGGAGTAGAAGTTGGTTTGCAGTCGCTGAGAGAGTACTTAACTAGCATGTCAGCAATATATTTACTTTGACAAATTGAGATACCTGATTTTTGTTGCTGAACCTCAAGACCTAAGAAGAAAGTCATCTTCCCCATCATGCTCATTTTGAACCTTTGAGACATGATCTCAGCGAATTATTTGCTCAGCTTCTCATTTGGAGATCCAAAGATGATATCATCGACATAGATTTGAACAAGAATCATTTCTGAGCCTTTGTTTTTGATGAAGAGAGTATTGTCAATTTCTCCTCTTCTGTAGCCATTTTCAAGAAGATATGATGTCAGTGTCTCATACCAGGCCCTAGGAGCTTGCTTCAGTCCATATACAGCTTTATCTAGTCTGTACACATAGTCAGGGTGCTCTTTGTCTTCAAAGCTTGGGGCTGTTTGAGAAATACTTCTTCATGTAACACACCATGAAGAAATGCCGTTTTGACATCCATTTGTTAGACAATGAAGTTCATGTATGAGGCATATGCGAGAAACAGTCTAATTGCTTCAATGCGGGCAACTGGAGCAAAAGTCTCCCCATAGTCGATGGATTCAATTTGTGTGAACCCCTGAGCAACAAGTATTGCTTTGTTGCGAGTAATAATACCATCTTTATCAACCTTTTGCGGTAGACCCAGCGTGTTCCGGTGATGGCCTTTCCTGATGGTCTGGGAACAAGAGTCCAAACCTTGTTCCTTTCGAACTCGTTCAGCTCGTCTTGCATGGATTTAATCCAGTCAGTGTCTTGAAGAGTTGAGTGTATCTTGTCAGGTAAAATCATTGAAATGAAAATAATATACATGCAAAAATTATTAGAAACACGAGATCTGGTTCGGACACCATCATGAAGATTCCCAATAATTTGATCAACAGGGTGATCTCGATGTCCAGGAGCTGATTCCAATGGATTTGACACTGAAGTGTTATTGCTGAAAGGAACATCAGTTGCAGGAGAATCTTCAGTCTCAAGGGTTTCATCAGCATCGGACAAATGAGTTGTCGAGCTGACCGTAGTATCTTGATTTACAGAATTTGGGTCTGAAATGATATGATCAGGAATAATAGCTTCTTCTTCAGTATGAGAAACTTCATCATATGGGCAAGAGAGAAGCTCTTGAAAGATAGAAGAGGAATGAGCTACTTTTTCATCAGTGTATGATTCTTCATCAAAATTTACATGAATGGATTCTTCAATGCACTGCCTGTTCACATGAAAAACACGAAAAGCCTTTTAAATAGATGAATATCCAACAAAAATACCTTTGTCAGCCTTAGGCTCAAATTTTGATCTGGGATCGCGCTGATTAAGAATATAACAAATGCATGCAAACATGTGAAAGAAGGATACGTCCGACTTTCGACCTTTCAGCATCTCATATGGTGTCTTCTTGTGAACCCAGTGAATTAGAGATCGATTCTGAGTATAACATGCTGTATTAACAACTTCAGCCCAAAACGACATAGGAAGACCAACATGAATCATTAAGGTCCTTCCTGCCTCAATTAGTGTTCGATTTCTTCGTTCAGCAACTCCGTTTTGTTGAGGTGTGCGAGGAGATGAAAAGTTCTGCCCAATGCCTTTATAATCACAAAAGTCTTCAAGAGTTGAATTTCGGAATTCAGTGTTATGATCACTCCTTAGCTGCTTAACTTTGAGGCCAGTCAGTGTCTCGTTTTGACGAATCAGGGAGATAATTTCCTGTGCAGCATGACTTTTCTTATTCAAGAAAACCACCCATGTAAATCGAGTAAACTCATCCACAACCACCAAAGTATACTTGTTTCCTCCTTGGGAACGAACAGGAATAGGTCCAAACAAGTCCATGTGTAGTAAATGAAGAGGAACCGATATGCTAGAACATGACTTGGGTTTGAATGATGACTTGGTTTGCTTTCCTTGTTCATACGCTAAGCACATCTTGTCTTTGACAAAGCTGAGTTTTGGGAGACCTCTAACTAGATCTTGATTGGATATTTTAGATAAATTCTTAAATTTGAAATAGGAGAACCTTTAATGCCAAATCTAGCTGAGATTGGTTTGAGACTTGGTAAAGAAACATTGCATCAGTGCCTTGTCACTTGAGAACATGTCAAGAACTTATATATCATCTTTTCTACTTGCTAAGAGTACAATGTTCTTGTCAATGTTGATGACTCTTCCTTCCTTCTTTGTAAAATGAACTTCATAATCAGCATCACACAATTAGCTGATTGAGATGAGATTGTGTTTGAGACCCTTTACATATGAAACATTTTGAAACACCACATTATTGCACTTGATGTTCCCATATCCTTTAGTAAACCCCTTTCCATTGTCTCCGTATGTTACTGCAGGACCCGTTTTCCTGACATAGTCTTCCAGGAGAGACTTGGTGTAACATCCGAAAATACAACCAATTTAAATTTTTCAAAACAACTCGATTTTCATTAAAATGTTTACAAAAAGGTTTTCAATACAAATCATTAGAGTATTCCCAGAATCACATTGCTACAAAATCATGAGGAGCGGTACGATCGCGCCTTCGCCTTGCCCCGGTCTCCTGAAGAACCTGAAAAACATTAAACCACAACTGTAAGCCCGAAAGCTTAGTGAGATACCCCTAAAATACCAACCACGTATACGCCCTTCCAGGCTGCGACCTTTCGGTCCAAAACATATAAAACATACATAACATAACAGAACATAGAACAACCATGCATATCGGGTCTACTGTGTGACTGGTCCGCCGTATCGGGCCTTCAGTCCACCGGATCCATCCTCCAGGTCTAGTCATGTCCTTCGAGTCTACAGTGGGGTTGGTCCGCTCGCATCGGGCCTTCAACCCACCTGGTCCACTCTCTGAGTCTACAGTGTGACTGGTCCGCCCGCATCGGGCCTTCAGTCGGCCTGGTCCATTCTCCGAGCCTCGGCACGTCTGGTCCGCCCTCGTGGGGCCTATAGCCTATCCGGACCGCTCGCTGGGCGTTCGGAACAACCGGTCCTCCCTGGGTATCTTGGCCTACAGCACAAAGCAGGACCCGCCTCAACCCATCTCCAGTCCAAACAACCATGTGCACAAAACATACAATCATATAACAGTCATAGTCAACAAACCGAGCAAGCAAATCACATAGCATATCATTACCCTAACCGGGTTACCGACCTAACCGGTCACTAGCATAACATCATTCTGTATATCGGGAAACTGACCTTAACAAGGTCTCCTAACATGTACCATCCTAGCTACCAGGATGCAGACACATCAAACAATAACATAATAACCATATCCGAATCTCAATCCAATAAAGGGTCGGCCTTGGTGCCTTAGACCCTGTTGATATAGTGAGGATAACTCACCTCGAAACTGTCGGCTGAAAGGATAAGATCCCGCTGCTCCGAACTCTGACACGAACTCCTCCACTGAACATCAAAACATACAACTCAATAAATACCCTTAATTACCAAAATACCCCTGGAAGACAACTAGTTAACCTTGGACAAGTCAAAGTCAACCCCTGACTGACCCTACTCGCCGAGTCAACCCGATGACTCGCCGAGTCCATATGCTCAGAACTTCCTTCAATCAGCGACCCAACTCGCCAAGTCACCCCAAGACTCGTCGAGTCCAACAACTCTGAGTCCACTCGCACCCAACTCACCGAGTCATCCCTTGACTCACCGATTCATCGACTCAACCAGAAATATTGGGACTTCCTCGACAAGACTTGCCGAGTCCAAATGGACTCGTCCAGTCCAAGGCTATCTTCAACCTACTCGCCGAGTTGTTCTTCCAACTCGTCGAGTTCCAGGCCATCTTCAAGCAACTCGTCGAGTCGCCCCATGTGACTCGACGAGTACCACCGGTCTGAATCTATACAGAAGCATCTCAGGCCATGCAATTGATCCAAAACATAGATCCAACCTCTTACAATCCATCCATCACGTAAAGTGGCAAACTTTACGTGAATGTAAAGAGATGTAGGCCTTATTCACTTTAGAGCCAAGGTTTGGGACATGGTAGCTCCATCAACAACACAAGAACATGGGATTTGATGCTCTTAAGATCTTCTCCACTCCAGATCTGAGGTAGCAACCTCAGATCCATCCTCCAACATCAAGATATCACACAACCAAGCACCCCACACAACCCCAAATGAGAAACTAGGAAAACACAGCCCAAGAACGAAAGTATTACCTCCAAAAGATTCCTCAATAGCAACCAAACTCGAATCCAAGCAAAGCCCTTTGATCCAAGCCACTTCTCCTTCAAGATTTCTTCAACCAACACCTCTCCAAGCTCTAATTTGCTCCACAAATGGACTCTCCACGAATTTAGGGTTTCTGGAACTCAAGGAGGGAATAAGGGAGGCTGTGGAGGGGTATAATGCTCTTTATATAGGGCTCAACCCCGAAAATTAGGGTTTTCTCCATACAGCACCTACTCGCCGAGTCCATCTTTGGACTCGCCGAGTAGGCCACTTGACACGCGACCATAGCCGCGACCTGACTCGCCGAGTCTATCCATGGACTTGCCGAGTCACCCTCCGAAACTTACACTTTTAGCCCTTTAACTCTACTCTTGCGATTCCGGGATGTTACAATTCTCCCCCACTTAGATTAGGCTTCGTCCTCGAAGCCTACGACATCTCATCTTCAATTTACTTCCCACGACGCGCCACCTGACCTTGACCGAACCAAGCCCCTCAAGGTACAACCATAGAAACCAGAAGCTCACTTTCTCCTTCCATATGGTGTCCCCACCACCTACTCAAACCGGGCACCAGCTGTACCCTCCGATAACCACACTCAACAACCGAGAATTACCCATGATGCCTTACTGCTCCAATTCTCATCTTTCACTTGACTCATATGGCTATAAAGCCACGAACCATCGGATCCCCGATCCGAATTCCACTCTATCCATCCCATGTCGACCGAAAGACCCATTCTTCCATTCCGGAGCAACTCCCCCGAGTTCTCCTCTCGCAATCACACGCACATGCTGATCTAGCTCTAGCACCCTCAGGTTTGGATAACTTGATACACTGATGATATCCTCAAACATCCTTCCAGGATGAACCGCTGATACATACCCAAAACCCTGATCAGAATCTAACTGAGAGTCCAAAACTCTTTCTCTGTATCCCTTCCGAACCCCTCTCCCTGGCTCTACGCCGCGATATTCCCTCCGCACCCTAAGCAACATATCAAGTCGAATGAGCTTTTATTCTACCGCCGCAACACACTACTCAAAGACCATCGACGAACCACTCCAATCATAACTCTACACTGCCGCTTTCACTTCCGTGAATTCGCACCCCCTTTTCAGAATTTCATTCCTCCCTCTTTCCTTACCAAGGAAACCACTCGTCCGCCCAGTCACCATGACAGGCACTATGGTGCTCATCCCACGCTACATTACCTTTTTAAAGCGTACCCGACATCCATGCATCACCACTTCTCTGACTCTCATCACAGGGACTCTCAAGACCATGCACTACCTTCACTGCTCAAGATCGCTACCCGGGGCCAGACCTCCCAATGTAATCCCACTGCAACATACGCAACCCATAACCTCGAACCGATCCAACAGTACTCACAGAGTCTTCAGCATGACTGGACCGCCTCCCCAGGCCTTCAGCCAATCTGGACCACTCTCAGGACCTTCAGCCAATCTGACTGGACCATCCTCCGAGCCTTCGGCGTGACTGGTACGCCTACCGGCCTTCAGTCTATCCGGACCGCTCAACTAACATTCATCATTCCGAACTATCCCTTCGGGAAATCCTCCCGCGCATACCGTTCTAGCCCTCTAGGGGTTCCGAACTCTATCTCCATCATAACGACTTGATCCCGGCCTGCTCCCATGCCTTCTACAATCAACTGATCTAGGTCTGTATTCCGCCCTGCACGCCTGTTACTCACCCATACGAGCCTGCTCTCAACTGATAGAAATACCGCTGAATTCCCCATGCAGCTAAACAACCTCTCAGGGCCAACGATCATCCGGAGAATTTCCAATTCTCCCCCACTTAAGACACTGACAATTAGTCACCGGTCACCATCACTGATCTCCCAAAGCAACCTTGCAGGAAATCAACACTTACACTCATAATGTTTTTCACCAGCGCCAACAACTTTCATACAATTCATGTTTCCACGCTGCACAACCCGCTCAAAAGGAACCCAATCTTCAACTATCCATTCCTCAGACTGCAGAATCTACCCGGGCTTCAAACCAACGCCGCATCCGCCACCAATCCTCACAAAGATAATCAACGATCTCGACGTACTAATCCATAACCATATCGATCCTTCAGGGAACAAAGGATACCAAAACGAAATCTTGATCGCAACTCGCCAAACCCTCCGGGAACAACGGATACCACATGAAAACCCGAAACGCAATTCGATAACCAACCAACGAAACCAACAGATAACAATACTCCACAACAATCATAAATAATCAAAAACAGCAGAAAGAACATACCCGTAGCAGCAAGCTGAAAAACACGACCCTATGCCCTTGGGGGCTCCGCTCCACCCTGACCTCAACCTGTGATCCTCAACGTAGCCGGTGCTGGAGCCTGCACCGGTCCTGCAGCAAGTCGTGGACAGTTGACCTTTAAATGTCCAACCTGATGACAACGATAGCATATCCTCAAATCCCGAACCGGCACTGACTGCCGACAATCCCTCGCATAGTGTCCCTCCTTTCCGCACTTGCGACATGCTCCACCGGACCGACAAACTCCCGCGTGACCCCTTCCACACTTTCCACAGACGTGGCTACCCTGATCTCCCATCCTGGAATCAACGGTCTTAGACCGTTTCGTCACTGGCTGCGACTGAACCGGAGCTTGCCTCAGCTCATGCATCTGCAACTCAATCTCTAACTCACGCCGCCTGGCGGCCTCCTGCAACTCCAGCAAGGTCTCGCACCTCTGCGCAGACACAAACTGCCTGATGTCTCTCTTTAGCATACTCAGATATCAGGACATCTGAGCCTGCTCCGAAGCGAACTCAGGGCAAAACATCGCCCTCTCAGTAAACATCCTGGTGATTTCCGTCACCGACTCCGAATCCCGTTTCAGCTCCAAGAACTCCTGATCCAACCTCTCCCTCTCGACCTGCGGAACATAACGAGTGCTGAACATCTCTCTGAACCGATCCCATGAAATCGCAGCCTTCTACGCATCCGAGTACGACCCCATGGTCAATCTCCACCAATCCTTTGCCCCGAGCCTTAACAGATTCAGAGCACACCTCACCCTCTGATCAGCAGGGCATGAACACGTGAAGAAACATCCCTCCACATCTGATAACCATCTTATAGCAACGATCGGATCTTGAATTCCATCAAAAGTGGGAGGCTTCATATTATCGAAGTCCCGATACTGAAAACCTCTACTGGCTCCTCCCCCTGCCGCTGCTACTGCTGCGGTAGCCGCCGCGGCAGCCGTCTCCGTGAGAGCCGCATAGCGCTCATCAAAATACTCCACCATGGCGGTCTTGATCGACCAGAACAACTCCGGCAGCTCAGCCCGAAACAATGCAGCAACCTCATCATGCAGGATCTCACGAATCCTCGCATCCAACTCGTGCGTACTCATCTAGCTGACAACCTCGGGTTGTACAGACCCACCCGGAACTCCCTCTCCTGCTCCTGATCCTGACCCGGATCCACTCCCAGCGTGCCCTGAAATCTCCATACTGAAAATAAAACACCAAATGTCAGACATATTCCACTATCCTGGGAACCAACTCTCATCCCAACCCTAGAGGTCATGGTTTCCCTGATACGCGTATGAGTCCGTGCTTTCAGTAGTACGGGCCCATACTACCTTCCACACCTACCCATATTTGTATGAAGTACTCCCACAACACCCTAGCGACATACATAACAACGCACTATCCTCACAACTAGAGGAACACTAGAAATCTCTCACAAGGAACCCTAGGCTAGCAGGCATCATAAATCAGGCAACTCATCAAGAAATCCTGAAGATCCCTAGCCTAACTCTAGCATGCTGTTCTATCAAAGCTCAAGAAAACAATTGTCATGTATGGTATTTTGGGGTTACTTACTGGCTTCGGCTGATCGTACCTCCGCGTCCTCCTTTACTTATTTTGAAAACCATTTTTAAATTCTCTTTTTGAAAACCCTCCTCGATTTGAGACTGGAGTCACACAAGTGTTCCTCCAATTCACTCAAACCAAGGCTCTGATACCAACTTGTAACATCCGAAAATACAACCAATTTAAATTTTTCAAAACAACCCGATTTTCATTAAAATGTTTACAAAAAGGTTTTCAATACAAATCATTAGAGTATTCCCAGAATCACATTGCTACAAAATCATGAGGAGCGGTACGATCTCGCCTTTGCCTTGCCACAGTCCCCTGAAGAACCTGAAAAATATTAAACCACAACTGTAAGCCCTTGGTGCCTTAGACCCTGTTGATATAGTGAGGATAACTCACCTCGAAACTGTCGGCTGAAAGGATAAGATCCCGCTGCTCCGAACTCTGACACGAACTCCTCCACTGAACATTAAAACATACAACTCAAGAAATACCCTTAATTACCAAAATACCCTTGGAAGACAACTGGTTAACCTTGGACAAGTCAAAGTCAACCCCTGACTGACCCTACTCGCCGAGTCAACCCGATGACTCGCCGAGTCCATATGCTCAGAACTTCCTTCAATCAGCGACCCAACTCGCCGAGTCACCCCAAGACTCTTCGATTCCAACAACTCTGAGTCCACTCGCACCCAACTTACCGAGTAATCCCTTGACTCACTGATTCATCGACTCAACCAGAAATATTGGGACTTCCTCGACAAGACTCGCCGAGTCCAAATGGACTCGTCGAGTCCAAATGGACTCGTCGAGTCCAAGGCTATTTTCAACCTACTCACCGAGTTGTTCTTCCAACTCGTCGAGTTCCATGCCATCTTCAAGCAACTCGTCGAGTCGCCCCATGTGACTCGACGAGTACCACCGGTCTGAATCCATACAGAATCATCTCAGGCCATGAAATTGATCCAAACATAGATCCAACCTCCTACAATCCATCCATCACGTAAAGTGGCAAACTTTACGTGAATCTAAAGAGATCTAGGCCTTATTCACCTTAGAGCCAAGGTTTGGGACATGGTAGCTCCGACAACAACACAAGAACATGGGCTTTAATGCTCTTAAGATCTTCTCCACTCCAGATCTGAGGTAGCAACCTCAGATCCATCCTCCAACATCAAGATGTCACACAACCAAGCACCCCACACAACCTCAAAATGAGAAACTAGGAAAACACAGCCCAAGAACGAAAGTATTACCTCCAAAAGATGCCTCAATAGAAACCAAACTCGAATCCAAGCAAAGCCCTTTGATTCAAGCCACTTCTCCTTCAAGATTTCTTCAACCAACACCTCTCCAAGCTCTAATTTGCTCCACAAATGGACTCTCCACGAATTTAGGGTTTCTGGAACTCAAGGGGGGAATAAGGGAGGCTGTGGAGGGGTATAATGCTCTTTATATAGGGCTCAACCCCAAAAATTAGGGTTTTCTCCAAACAGCACCTACTCGCCGAGTCCATCTTTGGACTCGCCGAGTAGGCCACTTGACACGCGACCATAGCCGCGACCTGACTCGCCGAGTCTATCCATGGACTCGCTGAGTCACCCTCCGAAACTTACACTTTTAGCTCTTCAACTCTACTCTTGCGATTCCGGGATGTTACACTTGGATCCTGTCATATGTCTTGAGAAACCACTGTCTAAGTACCAAAGATGCTCCTGACCCTGCAGTACTGAAAAACTAGTTAGAACACACTGACCCATTGTAAGATGGGTCATTCACAAAGTTATTTGACAATATATTATAGCACTCTTTAGGAAGACAGTTTAAAGAATTTGATTTAAGAGTCCATCTTTCATTTCTAACTTTGATGTTATCAGCTCTTAACGATGTTTTATCAAACTTGCATTCACTGATTTTGTGAGAGGTGTCACCACATCTGTAACAAACTCTAGTACCAAAGTTTTTCTTGGTAAGAAGATTTTTAGATTTAACACATTTGGATTTGAAAGATTTACCAAGTGAACTTTGAGTCCTTTCATTTGACATTGAATTACAACAGAATTCAGTGTCAGAAGAACTATGATCAGTGATGGATAAGGAGCTGACATCATTATCAGATTTAGACTTATGTACTGAAACAATGCAATCAGGATAATGTTTAAGTTGTTCATGAACAGCATGAAACACTCCGTTTGAGATAGGAAATACGATAATATTTTCAGTGAGAGGAGTTGGTCTCTCAAGATGTGCAGGGTTAGAAGTAGGATCAATTCCGGTAATTTCAATATTACACTCAGTAACACCATTAGAATCATTAACACAATATTCATCAATGAGACTCTGATTAATAAAAGTGTTGCTGATAAATTTGTTTTTGAAACTATCTTTTAATTCATTCATGGAATAAAATTCAGATTCCTTTTCTTGAGATTCAAAAACTTTTTCAGCATCAGCAAAATTTCCCCCAAGGATTTTCTCACATGAATGAGGTATTTGAGCAGAAATAACATAATTAGCATTTTTGTGAGATTTAGCCCAAAGTTTTAAAACAATTTGTTCTTTGTTCAAGAGGTCTTTAACTTTATCAATTTTAGCAGATAGCGAGGAATTTGATAAACTAGTAACTCTTAGATTTGCATGAGTAGTGTCAATAATGTTATTTTTCAAGGATAATTCAGTTTTAAGAAGATCAATTTGATTTTGCATATCTCTTATGATTTGATTCTTCTTAGAATTAAGAACACCCATATACTCAAACGTTTTGATTTTTTCATTCATTGAATAGGAAACAAAGTTTTGAACCTGATACATTGAAGGAGAATCAGGGTTGTGCTTCCTGGAGTTTTCAACTGCATTAGACATATCAGCATCAAACGAACTGTTGCTGACTTTACATTCATCAGTATCTTCTATCTTGGTAATCAGACATTTAACTTCATCATCTGATGACTCCTCATCAGTCTTCCATTTTTCTTCTTCAGCGACAAGAACTTTATGTTCCAAGTTCTCTGCTTTCAGTTTCTCAACCAACTTGTTGTACTTTTGCTTCCAGTATTCATCCGAGCTTTGGGTTCTTTGCTTGCATTCTTTTGCAAAATGATCAGTGCTACCACAGTTAAAGCACCGAGCTTTCCCTTTCCTTTCAGTAGCATGCTTCTTTTCAGCATCTGATCTTTTTAAAGATTTCCCACTCATCTTCTTCTGAAACTTTGAGAAATTTCGGCCTGATTTCTCAAAGGTCTTCACAACTAAAGCCGCACTAGCAACAACCTTTTCTAGATCATCAGTCTCACTTTTAGAAGAATTAGTGTCTGAATGGTTTTCAGTGTCTGACTCTGACACTTGCTTTTTGTTTGAGAATAATGCCACTGATGACTTACGCTGAGCATCCTTCATCAGCTCCTTTCTCTGAAGCTTGGATTCCTCATAGTATCGAAGGTTTCCATAGAGACTTTGTAAATCCATTGTGTTGATCTTCTCACTATTTTTTAGCACATCAACATGATTCTCCCAACCTGCACCCAGAGAATCCAAAAACTTATGCACTAGAACAGTTCGATGCTTCAACTAATCTAGTCTCCGCAGATCATTAACAAGAGTATTAAACTTGTTAAAGGTTTGAGTCAGGGTTTCACCTTTTTTTGTAAAGAAATGTTCATACCTTCTGTTTAGATCATTTATTTGAGTAGCCTTGACTTCCTCAGTTCGTTTAAAAGATACAGTCAGCGTGTCCATCATTTCTTTTGCTGAGATGCAGTTCTGAACCAGCCCAAAGATATTGTATGGAAAAGCATAGCTGATTGCAGCCCGAGCATGAACATCGAGACCATTCTTTCTTTTGTCATCCGCTGTCCAGTTTTCTCTAGGTGTTTTCTTCATGACTCCATCAGGAACATTGTTTTTCAAGGGCTGATACATCGGAACATATGGACCTTTGTCGATGATGTCCAACATGTCTTCATCTACAGATTCTAATGCATACAGAGCCTTTATTTTCCACATAGCAAAATTCGTTTCATCAAATGGAGGAATTTTAGAAGAAGGATGATTTGATGAGTTTAAAGAGGAAGATGATGAAGCCATTTGTTTGATAAGAGAACGTTGCTCTGATAACAATTGAAAGAACCTTAGATCAAACGATTTATCAAACAATGACTATCAACAAGAACAATGAAGTTTCACAAAGAACTTTCACTAAGAATGATAATCTCCCAAAGAGATTATCGTTTGCACAAAGCGGCTATTAGGGTTTGTGAAAGACAACCTCTCACAAACTTGTACAAAAAGACTATATAGAACTAATCTAGACAATCCCTACAAATCAGGGATATTCCAGCTAACCAATAAACGATAACTATGGAAACAAGATAAATACTAAATCTGTTACAAAATATTGAATATAAAACTATACACTAAACAACTGGTATGCTGACGCTGGATTACGTGCTGATGCTGAGTGATCAGTTTCAAACATCATCAAATTATAAGGTTCGACCTTACACACTAGCATACCATTTAGCATAAAGCTAACTATCATACCACATATCTCTACTATAGCTAGTGTACCACATAACATAAAATGGGCCGGCCTTGGTGCCTTAGACCCATTGATATAGTGAGAAGACTCACCTCGAAATCAGAAGCTTCCAAAAAGAAATCCTTAGCTGCTGCCCAGTCCACTTCCTAAGCTATCAATACCAATCAATATACCCAATTAGCAATTGAGTCCCATATTATAATCTTTAAACCAATGCATAGGGTTAAAATGACCATTCTACCCTTGGCCCAGTATGATCCAAAACAAGGGACCAAACTCAAAATAAAAGCCCAACACTATAATGTCCATAAATCCATCAATGGCCCAATTTTCCAAATTGGGCACAAACCTCCACTTGGGTCTTGCCATGAGGCCTAAATCGTTATTTTCAGTCCAGCACACTTAGCATCCCAATGGTCCAATAATAATCCAAACACTTAAGCCTAAAATGCTAAAAAAAACTCATGACCCAAACCATAGCCCAAGTTTCCAAATTGGGCCTAATCCTTCCAAGGCCTTTTCCTCACATCACTAGCAGCCCACAACCTGATGGCCCAATGGGCCCAAGATAAAAAAGCCCAATAGTTGGCCTACACTGAAGCCCAAGAAGCAAAACCCATTCTGACTGAGTACGCAGGGCGTACTCATCCGTACGCAGAGCTTACTAGGTTTATAACTTGAACGTTGCACGTACCAACTTTTACGCCCAGTGTACTCGTTTATTAAGTCCTTTTTGCTATTAAGCACTTAATGCTTCAAACTAAGGGACCAAATTCCAGAATTGAGCTCTACGTAACATCTTAATCCATAAAGTCACTGACTTGGTGACTTCTATAACCCACATGAACCCAAACTCAAAGTATAGCAATATACTTCCATGAAAATGACCATAAGTCTTGCATGAACCGATTAAGACATCCAAGATGGCAACTTTCTACCTTACGGACTCAAATAGCACCAAGGGTGGCAACCCTAAGCCTAAGAATCGGATTTGAACCATAAAGCTTCATCCTTAGGACCAAAAAGGTCCAAAACTCAACATAAGAGATCTAAGGAAATAACCTCCAAGTTTAAGACTTTATACCTTAGATGAGAGCCAAAAGGTGGTGTAGTTGTAGATCTAAAACCTCTATCTTCTTCAGTAAGTCTTCATGAATGAATACCTTCTTCAAAAACACCAAAATACTCCTCTAATGGCCAACCATGCTCCAAAATCACTCAAATGAGGGCTAAAGGTCGATTTCAAGGGTTTATAGGGATGGAGACTGAAGATATCAGGGTTAGGTTATGAGATAAGGAGCTTAAATAGGGTCCAAGACCCTAAAATATGGTTCTGATCTGACTAGCGTACGCCCAACGTAATTCTAGTACGCCCAGCGTACTCCAAAGAACATTTGTGACCATCGTGGTCAGTACGCCCAGTGTACTCCAAGGTATGCCCTACGTACTGCCTTTTTCACTAGTACGCCCATGTACTCTTTGTGTACGCCCCGTGTACTCGGCTAAGCCTGAAAACCACGAAACTTCTAAAGACCTTAATTTCTTCGTTCAAAGCCTGATTTCGACGATCCTTATATCGACGGAAAGGTAACGAGAAGACCTACACTTCTATTAACTTATACCTTTCTTAAAACCTTCCGAACAAAAATTAATTTTCCACAAAATCCCGAACTGTCACTTTACCGAAATACCCCTAGGCTCCAAAACACGAGCTTAACACCCGGATCACTTCTAATACATCACCCGCACCAAATGGGCCTAGATTTTACCTTCTCAAAAGCCATAATCCTTATAATTACCGACCTTCGAGCTACAGCCTCATAATAGAAATTGATTTAGAACAGGGCATTACAACTCTCCCCTACTTAAATTAGATTTCGTCCTCGAAATCATGCATCACCATCCCCGACATACCAGAAAACCTGAGCAAAATGACCACAAGCCCGAGAATACCCCATCCTTCCCAAGTCTACCAAAATTAACCCTCGTACTATTCTAGATACCGAAGATGAACAAATTCCCTGAAACCTATTCACATCCGCTCCATCTGATCTAAGGTCTCGAGATGGTCTGTCTCCCTGACAGATTGCCCACAACACATCATTGCCAAGTTCACTACACTTACCTCCCAATTGTCTATTCAACTTCTAATATTATTTAGTCGAACTTTAAGCAACTTAATATATGCCCGAATGAAAAGAAACTCCACACACGGACCCCAAATCACTAGAGTCGCTCCAACTCATCTTGCTGCCACATAACTGCTTCCCTTAAGAACAACCGGGACCTTCCTGGTCCCAACTTGTCTACCAACTATCTAGAACATCAGACATCTACCCGATTGCTGAGCCAAGAACACACACACACAACAGTCCCACATGACCTCCGAAGAACACCTTGTCTGACAATAACTGCCCAATCTATACCGCTACTCACTACTCCTTTAATCCTTTTATCCATCGAATCATGATAGGAAAACAACTTGTCGCCACTGAATCCGATGCAAAGGTGAATTCTACGAGAACAACTGTAATCTTACATGATACCTGGCCTCCTTCGACCTGTCGTTTCTTGGTTTCAATATGTCGTGGCCCTATTACTGATAAAACCAACCCAAGACAGATCATGATGGATTAATCTACCATCAAACCAAACCATTTCATTACCCTAGTATCCTGCATTTGATTCCCTTGGCATCCTTATGATCCCAAATCTCATCTCACTAAAACAATATCCTGTACTAAATATACGCGAACCCTAATTCGGAGTCCCTTCCGAAATGGGTCGATACCCCGCTACTACCTCGAGATCCATTATGCACCATAACTTCCGGTATCCCTTACCTGACCAGTAAATAAATACCCTTATTTGATCATCGAGACTACTAGTCTCACACCCGGTCCAACCACCAAGTTCCTAAGAGATCAAATATCAGGACTACCCAGCCGTAGCCCTCCTATGTCATGTACTACTTATCCATAAGATCTTGCAACTCAATATCCAAACCCTTGACTCAATAGTCTCTACCAGTTCCATCCTGAATTCCCATAACCATCCGGGCTCGCCCATGGATAACCGATCGAATAATCATCTCCGATCCTTATTCTACTTAAGTTGTGGCTTCCCCACAACCTTGCGAACTGGTCTACAATAGCCCCAATCTCCCGAAAGAATTTGTGAATGCTATGGCTATCCCGTAGTCTTACAACGGTTCTCATGCTATCTGATCAGTAGTAAATGCTACAACTCCCTTGTAGTCTTACAACACTTTCACCCTTGCTGTCCTATAGTGAACGCTACGACTCCATTATTGTCTTACAACACTTTCACAATTTACAACACCTCCACCCTAATAGTCCATTAGCGAGTGCTACATCTCCCCCGTAGTCTTACAACACTTTCATACTACATGATCGCTGCCCATGGCCCTATTGCTCACCTATCAATCCGAACACATCTCAACATTGAGCACCCTCACGGTCTATCCTCCCAACTGAACTCAAATACTCACCAGAAAACTACCTGGTTCCCTCCCCCGAAGTCTGCTATAAGACGTCAAGAATACATGATTCAAATTATGGGGAGTTCCCCGAACCCCCATCCCCCGATATCCTATATTCAGTCAGCCCCTAAAGCCGCCTTTCCTCCCCCAATGGGGATGTGAAACACATCCTCGTCTAATACTTGCTTCCATCCTGGATATCTGAATGGTTCTCCCCCACTTAGGTGCTGTTTGTTTTTCTATAAAAACCTCTTCAAACCACTTATTGCTCGCGGCGCAGCACACGCGCAACACTTTTCCTCTCGCAGTAGTTTGTTTTTTGGAAGACTTCAGACTACAAAACCTCTGCGCATGTGCTGCGTGGCGCAGCACTTGACTTGCCTCTTCTAACCTCTTCATCTTTCATTTTTTCTAAGTGTTTTTTCAGGAATTTTTGTATAAATTTTTAAAATTTTTTTTTTCTAACTTTGATTTTCTTAAATTTTTATTTACGGATGTGATACAATTTATTTTTATAATTTCCACGATTTTTTTAACTTTTTTTTTAAAATTTTTTTTTTACGGTTTTATTAATAATATTTTCATTTTCAGTTACATCTTTTTTAACGTGTGTAATTTTTTACGAATTTTGTAGACAACGTTTGCAATACTTTCTTAATTTTTTTTATTATTTTATTTTTTAATGTTTTTAAAAATTAGTTTTTTTCTAGAATAAAACTATTAGCTTCTTTTACATTTTTTAAGTTTTTTTTTAAAGAAATTATATTTTTGTTTTTTACATGATCTTATTATTATTATTTTAATGTTTTAATACTAAAATTATTAAATTTCAGTGTTGAGAACTATTTTCAGTTTATAAAATTAGTTTATTTAAATTTTAGTTTACTGCAGATGTTAAAAAAAACAAACATGCTTCTTATTATAGGTTGCAGCCGTTTGTTCCGCATCTTCTGCTACAGAGGATTGCAGAGGTGGTCTGCGGACTTCATGAATTTTAGCTTCGAAAAACAAACAGCACCTTAGTTTCAACTAAGTTCGCTCAGCACATGAGAATTGAAGGATTACCAAATCCTCTCTCGTTCCAATGATCAATCTACTGACGGTCAGTGCCTAACAAAGCTAGAACACCATGAATAACCCTTTCAAAACAACATGATTCCCAAAAACCAGCTAGCACTTCTTGAATCCCAACAATGCCAATGAATCTAGCTGCTCAAACTAATATCACCCCCAGATATCAGATTCCAAAGGTCGAATGCTCCCACAACACTTCTGCGACAACTTTTCTCCCTCCTTTGACAACCCCGAAAGCCTTTCCAACATAATAGCTAAGGTTACTGGAACCTATTCATAATTACCTCGTACGAACCCTTAAACCAACCCCGACCATACCCAAAATGACACTCAAACACTGGACAATCCGCCATATACAAGGAGACGACCCCGTACTATTCCACCAAAATTCATGGTATGCAGATGGCATAAAACTCTTCCGAGGTGCGTATAACTCAACCAGAACCAGAGATAACAACCAACGATACACCTATTCATGCTGATGAAAAATAACCGCTACTAAATACAGGCAATGCTGGTGGGGAGGAAAAAGGGTACATACCTCGCACCCTCGCCTACCGAAGTTCCGATCTCCCCTGTCTGATTCAGCGAAGTAGAGCCCCTCCCTGCTGGGGATCCGACTCTACCCATTTGTCCACTAGTGATCCTCAATACAGTCAGAGTAGGTGCACTCACCACTCATCTTGAATCATCAAGCAGTCAACCTCCTTGTTGCCCTCCTGATTGCAACAACGGGCTTGCCCCCTATGAGCAATCCTGCTAACGTAACTAATCCTGCTATACCAATAGTAACCCAACCTCTGGAGCGACAAACTATGTCGTCCGGTCCCTTGCTGGAAGTGTCGGAGGTCTTAGGCGTCTTAGCCTGACCCACCGTTGTCTGTGCCTGCTCTATCTTCCGCTTGGTGCGGAAGTCCGACTCCATCTCCCGTTCATGGGCCTTCTCTACCAACTCATTCAGGGTCTTGCACCCTGTAAATCTCACAAACTCTCAGATATCATCCCTTAGCATGGAATGGTATCTCGTCTTGCATGTCCTCATTAGTAGCAAACTGTGGGATCAACAATTCTCGCTTCCAAAACATGATGGTGATCTCCGCCACAGTCTCAGTGGTCAGCTGGAGCTCTTGAAACTCCTTCACCATCCATTGTACCTGAATAGATGGTGCAAACTCCAAGTTAAATCGCCGAACGAACTCGGCCCATGTCATCTTAGCCACACCGGCTGCTCCCACCTGGCTAGTAACCTCGCCTCACTAATCTCGGGCTCTGTCTCTCAGCATACAAGAAGCAAATCCCATATTTTTGCATACGGGCAAGAACTCGTGTGTTGGGCGTTCTCGATATCTGCCACCCAGCGTTGGCTAACAATGGTGTCCTTGACACAAAATTTTTTTTGGGGCTCTGCACGCCTTAAACTCCCGGAATGAGGGAGTTTGCGTCCCAACCTAGCCCGCAACAATCTCGGATCTGAATGACCTGAGCCTCTCCTTCATAATCTCCATCATAGCCTCCTTGACCATCCAAAAGATAATTGAGGTAGCGTTAAGGATGCCCCTTGTAACCTCAATTGCAATGAGCTCATGAAGCCTCTCGTCAATGACCTCGATAGTGTCACCTGATCCAGCCCCAGATCCAGATCCCGATCCTGACCCCTCTGCTCCAAATGGTGTCACCACCATGCTGAACCAAAAGGTACTAAATCATAACGACCAGGTTCTCCATATAGGAGATCTTCCCACACCAGTCCTACTTGGAGTTGTCAGATTTAACATTAGTTTAGGTACAGGTCCTGTGCTTTTAGTAGTACGAACCCAATACTACGCTCCACACCTACATGTACCTTTCCCAATGCTCTACCTGATAACTTCAATTTGTCCCAAAACAAATCACATCCCACAGACTACCGCATATATCAAATCCTAGGATGCCCTAAGATTTTCTCTACCCATACCAATCATATTCGGTTGCATTTATGCATGCAAATTTTACACAGAAAAATATCAATTAGACTTTCGAATAAAGATTCTATCCTAGGACCACAACCAAAGGAAGAATAGGAAATAAGGGAAAATCAATAATTCTAAGGCTATAAACTCCTAACCGTATACAAATTTAAAAGCATACACACAGCAAGTTCCATACGATCATCAAAGCTCAAATATCAGTATAACATGGCTAACACATTAACGAACTACTTAATTGGCTCAGCTGATCATGCGCATTGCACTCTCATCTTTACCTTTCCATAAAAGTTTTTTATTTTATTTTAGAAAACAATTTTACCATCTCCTTAGTTTGAGTCCTGACACACCTAAGAATGTGCTTGAATTCCTCAAACCAAGGCTCTGATACCATCTTGTAACGACCCAATTTTTCAAAAGAAAGTTGTCATTTTTGATTAACCAAGCACATGTCCATAAATCACAAAAGCCAAATATAATTTTTTTCAAAACTCATGTCCATTACCACGTTTATTGCAAAACATCATAATGTCCCATAAAATGCCTGAGAGAGTGCATGTCGCACCATAAAGCGTTGCCCTTGCCCTTAGGCTCCAATGTACCTGAGACAACTCCACAACTTGTAAGCTAATGCTTAGTGAGTCCCCAAGAGAATACCCCACACACAATCCACATAACACATACCATATCAGCTATAAAAGCTACATATACCACATAAGCCATGAATACATAAACATGTAAGGATGTCATAGGCTCCCCCCAGGGTCTTATACCTTCGTGTCATGGGCTACCCCACACGGTCTTTACCTAGGAATGCCCTGGGCTCCCCCATATGGTCTTATATCGAACTGCCACGGGCTCCCCCCGGGGTCTTCCATGCAATAACATACAAAATCAACTAGCATATCATATATCATAGAAGTATCTATCATACTACATAACACATATATAAACATATAAGGATGTCATAGGGTCCCCCAAGGTCTTATACCATCATGACATGGGCTACCCCACATGGTCTTTACCTAGGAATGCCATGGGGTCTCCCAAATGGTCTTATATCTAATTTCCATGGGCTCCTCCCAGGGTCTTCCATGAAAACATCATATAATCACTAGCATACTGTTTAGCATAAATCTAACTATAATACCACATGTGTCTACTATAGCTAGTCTACCACATAACATAAAATGCGCCGGCCTTGATGCCTTATACCCATTTATATGGTGAGAAGACTCACCTCGAATGCAGAAGTTTCATGAAAGAAATCCTTAGCTGTTGCCCAGTCCACTTCCTGAGCCATGAATACCGATCAATATACCAAATTAGCAATTGAATCCCATATCATAATCCTTAATCCATGCAAGGGGGTAAAATGACCATTCTACCCCTGGCCAAGTATGATCCAAAACTAGGGACCAAACCCAAAACAAAAGCCCAACACCATAATGTCCATAAATCCATGAATGCCCCAATTTTTTTTAAATTGGGCCCAAACCTCTACTTGGGTCTTGCCATGAGGCCCAAATCCTTCTTTTTAGTCCAACATGCTTAGCATCCCAATGGTCCAATAATAATCCAAACACTTAAGCTCAAAATGCTAAAAAAAAAAACACTCATGGCCCAAACCAAGGGCCAAGTTTCCAAATTGGGCCCAATCCTTTAGAGGTGATTTCCCTACATCACTAACAGCCCACAACCTAATGGCCCACCGGGACCAAGATAAACAAGCCCAACAGTTGGCCTACATTAAATCCCAAGAAGCAAAACCCATTCTGACTGAGTACACAGGGCGTACTCAGCCGTACGCAGTGCATACTAGGTTCATGACTTGTACGTTGTGCTTACCAGCTTGTACGCCAACGTACTCCTCTGTTAAGTCCTTTTTGATAGTAATAACTTAATGCTTCAAACCAAGGGAGCAAATTACAGATTTGAGCTCTACTTAACATCTTAATCCTTAAAGTCACTAACTGGATGACTTATATATCCCACATGAACCCAAACTCCAAGTATAGCAATCTACTTCCATAAAATGACCATAAATCTTGTATGAACCCATTAAGACCTCCAAGATGGAAACTTTTTGCCTTCGGGACTCAAATAACACTAAGGGTGGCAGTCCTAAGCCTAAGAATCGGATTTGAACCATAAAGCTTCATCCTTGGGACCGAAAAGATCCAAAACTCAACATAAGAGATCTAAGGAAATAGTTACCAAGTTTAAGACTTTATACCTTAGATGAGAGCCAAAAGCTAGTGCAGTTCTAGATCTAAAAGCTCTATCTTCTTCAATAAGTCTTCATGAATGAACACCTTCTTCAAAAACACCAAAATTCTCCTTTAATGGCCATTCCAAGCTCCAAAATCACTCAAATGAGGGTTAAGGGTCGATTTCAAGGGTTAAGAGGGATGGAGGCTGAAGATATTAGGGTTAGGTTATGAGATAAGGAGCTTAAATAGGGTCCAAGACCCTAAAACAGGGTTCTGATCTGACTGGCGTACGCCCAACGTAATTCGGGTACGCCCGACGTACTCCAAAGAACATTCACGACCATCCAGGTCAGTACGCCCAGGGTACTCCAAGGTACGCCCCGCGTAATGCATTTTTTACTAGTACGCTCCGTGTACTCTTTGTGTACGCCCCATGTAGTCGACTAAGCTTGAAAACCACGAAACTTCCGAAGACCATAACTTCTTCGTTCTAAGCCTGATTCCGGCGTTCCCTATATCCACGGAAAGGTATCGAGAAGCCCTACAGATCTATTAACTCATAAATTTCTTAAAACCTTGCGAACAAAAAATCATTTTCTACAAAATCCTAAACTTCCACTTTACTGATATACCCCTAGTCTCCAAAACACGAGACGAACACACGGATCACTTCTGATACATCACCTGCACCAAATGGGGCTAGATCTTACCTTCTAAATGGCCATAATCCTTATAATATCCGGCCTTCAAGCCACAACCTTATACTAGAAATTGATTCAGAACAGGGTGTTACATGCTAAGCTAACTCCAACGCTAAATCTCAATAAGGATGAAAAGACCATTTTACCCCTCCATGGTCTCTAAGGTCCACAATTGACCAGACCCTAAAAGTCAATGCTCAAGTCAACCATCCATGTTGACTAAACTCGTCGAGTTCATTCGTTTTCTCAGAAGTATTGGGGAAATCTACCTCAAATCTTCGAGTTGTCTCATCAACTTGCCGAGTTGTAGTGCATCTAGTCTATCAGGAAAAACCCTAGCTGAATCATCGAGCTGGCTCATGCACTCATCGAGTCCCTCTAACCCAATATTCATTCAAATGATTCTAAGCAGAAATAATGTCCCAAATTCTAGATCTGGCCTCCTAAGGCTGAAATACCACGTAAAGCTGCAAGCTTTACATCCATGCATCATGCATGGCATCTAGGGCTCGAAATGCCACAATAAGCTCTATAAAAGTTTGCCACTCACTTGATAAAGCTAGGATCTTTGGGCTCAAAGGACCTCAAATAGTCCAGATCTGATGTTTCAATTTCATGTCATGCTCAAAAGACTCAATAACCAAAAGATGGATGGGAGAAAGCCCTAAAATGCCCTATAATAAGATCTAACAAAATAAATGATCAAGGTGGTAGCTTCTTACCTCCCAACAGAAGCTAACACCGAAGAACACTAGATCCAAAATTCCCTCCTTGTTCCAAGCCGTGTTGCCCGCTAACCTCCTTCCAAAAGTGCACAAGAATACCCAAATTTAGTCTTTCTCTCTCTCTCTCTCTCTCTCTCTCTCTCAACGAATGAAACTTGATTAAGGTTTCTCACAGAGTTCTAAGGCGACAAGGGAGGCAGATATGAAGGCTTAAGGTCCTTTAAATAGGACACAAACCCTGAAAATAAGGATTTTCTCACTCAGCACTTACTCGTTGAGTTGGGGTCCTCCAACTCGTCGAATAGACTCTAAAAATCATGTGGCCGTTAACTCCTCTACTCAGTGAGTTGGGGCATCCAACTCATCAATTTGCGCTGAAATTATGAAAGTAAGTCAATAAATA
This sequence comes from Lactuca saligna, assembly GCF_052625555.1. Classification (NCBI taxonomy): domain Eukaryota; kingdom Viridiplantae; phylum Streptophyta; class Magnoliopsida; order Asterales; family Asteraceae; genus Lactuca; species Lactuca saligna. The sequence continues at coordinate 178,265,587 of NC_136423.1, forward strand.
TTATACCCGGGAGTTGGGATGTTACAATTCTCCCCCACTAGAATCAGACTTCGCCCTCGAAGTCATCGCCAGGAAACAACTCTGGGTCGCTCCCGCATCCCAGACTCTAGCTCCCAAGTCCATTCGGATCCCTTCCGATGTTGCCACTGCACCTGAACCAAAGGCACCTCTTTATTCCTTAAGACCTTCACCTTCCTATCCAAGATCGTTATCGACCTCTCAATGTAGTTCAGGCTTTCATCAACCTGAATGTCATCTAAAGGAACCACTATCGTCTCATCGGCTACACATGAAACAGCTCAAATTTTCAAATAAAATTTTCATTTAAAATAGAACAACATTATTCAACAAAAGTACTTATTCCAAGTTCATTTCAAAATACAATTAAAAGAATCCCCAAGATCTCCAACGTTGGCAGTGTGTACGCGTCACGCCGGCGCCTTCCCACGGTCGTCGCTAGTACCTGAAACACATACAAACAACTTGTAAGCATAAATGCTTAGTGAGTTCCCCAGTATACGACTTACACACATACGCCTTTCCAGGCCCTGACCTTCCGGTCCACAATACATCGCCTTCCGGCCCGTAACATAATCGCCTTCCGGCCCATAACATATCGCCTTCCGGCCCGTATCATATTGCCTTCCGGCCCATAGTATATTGCCTTCCGGCCCATAACATTTACAACACAGAATACATATAACATAACACACATAACACATACATCATACATCATACCTGTCCTTTCTGTCACATAGCATATCGCCTTCCGGCCCGTATAAACATACATATCATGTATAGCATCTACCTTTCTAGTTATAGCATAAATAACACATATCCCATACGACCTTCCGGTCTCACAGTCAAACCCTTCCGGGTGAAGTATAGTGAGAAAACTCACCTCGTAGTATGCAAGTTATAAACCCTTGGAGCTACTCGCACTCGATCCGCTAATCTGCAGGCTCCCTATAATACCACATACCTTTATTAATGATCTTATCAAACAAGACAACTGACCCTACGAAATTACATACAGGTCAACGGTCAACTTGACCGGACTCGTCGAGTACAAGGGCGACTCGGCAAGTCTAGACGTCCTCCCCAACTTCCCGGTTGTTCCCCTTTCTACCCGTCGAGTATCCCCCTTGAATCGATGAGATCCTCGTGGAAGAATCGTGGGGCCACCCCGACTCCACTCGCCGAGTCTAAAGAATGACTCGGCGAGTCCTAGTGAACCTTCAAGCTACTCGCCGAGTTTGAAGAACAACTCGGCGAGTCCAAGCGGATCTTCAAGCTACTCGCCGAGTCTGATCGTTGGACTCGGCGAGTCCATGCCATGCAGTCAATCAACTGCCTCCTGTAATTCGCATGGTTCCGAAATATATAGACATGGGACTTCCTGGACCTTTAAACATACTATTACTGGGATTTAAACGCTTGGTAACAACACTATAATCTATCAGATCACTAAATGGGTTTCCTAAACCCTAGGTTCGTGTACAACACCAAAACAACAGAAATGATCCGAGTATTACCTGGAAAACGTGTTCTCTGTGTCCCCAACCTTCAGAGCTCAATCCTCTTGATCCTCCTTTGACCACAACCCTGCCTCTTCTTGCCTAACAACTCCTTCACGTTTCCACTAGCCTTCACTCCTGCTCCAGATGCCCACAGACGTTTAGGTTATCTTCAATCGGCCAAAAGACGAGAAATGACGGCCCTAAAGACGTTATATACGATCCAGAATCAAAACGGCTAGGGTTTCTGCTGAACAGCGTCGACTCGCCGAGTCCCTAATGGACTCGTCGAGTCCAGTCGCGAATCTGTGACCAAGACCGTGGTCCTACTCGGCGAGTCAGGCACCAACTCACCGAGTCCCCTCCTAAATATGCCCCAAAATAGTCTTAAATCAATACCTGAAATTCCGGGCTGTTACAACTCTCCCCCACTAGAACTAGACTTCGCCCTCGAAGTCTCACTCTGCGAATAACTCCGGATGTTGCTCCCGCATTTCACTCTCCGGCTCCCAAGTCATCTCCGATCCCTTCCGATGTTGCCACTGAACCAACACCAGAGGTATCTCCTTGTTCCGCAGAACCTTGATCTTCCGATCCCTGATAGCTACTGGTCTCTCGGCGTAATTCAGGCTCGCATCCACTTGAATATCCTCTAACGGAACCACTGCCGATTCATCGGCTATACACTTCCTCAACTGTGATACGTGAAAGGTATTGTGAATCTGACCCAGCTCCGCTGGCAACTCCAACCGATAAGCTACCCGACCTACCCTTGCAATTACACGAAATGGACCTATGAACCGGGGCCCCAATTTGCCCCTCTTTCTGAACCGAATCACTCCTTTCCAAGGAGAAACCTTTAGGAGAACGAAGTCGCCAACCTGGAATTCGAGCTCGGACCGGCGTCTGTCCGCGTAACTCTTCTGTCGGCTCTGGGCGGTCAATAACCTCTACCTAACCTGCTGAATCTGCTCGGTCGTCTGAAGTACGATCTCCGTACTGCCCATCACTCTCTGTCCCACCTCTCCCCAGCAAATGGGAGTCCGACACCTCCTACCATACAACAACTCACAAGGTGGCATACCAATGCTCGAATGATGGCTGTTGTTGTAGGAAAACTCAGCCAAAGGCAAATGTGCATCCCAGCTACCCCCGAAGTCTAACACACACGCTCTAAGCATGTCTTCCAATGTATGAATCGTCCGCTCGCTCTGACCGTCGGTCTGGGGATGGTATACGGTACTAAAATGTAGTTTAGTACCCAGCTCCTCATGGAATTTCTTCCAGAACCTGGAAATGAAACGTACATCGCGGTCCGAAACAATCGAGATCGGCACTCCATGCCGAGACACTATCTCTCTCACATATAACTCTGCCAACTTCTCTACTGATGAACTTTCGCTAATGGCAAGGAAGTGTGCACTCTTTGTCAACCTATCCACAATCACCCAAATTGCATCGACTCCTCTGGCAGTTCTCGGCAATTTGGTGATGAAATCCATCGTAATCTGTTCCCACTTCCACTCAGGAATCTCCAAGGGCTGCAACTTACCATGCGGTCTCTGGTGCTCGGCCTTAACCCTACGGCAGGTCAAACACCTCTCAACGAACCAAGCGACATCTCTCTTCATGCAAGGCCACCAATATTCCTTTCTCAAATCCAAATACATCTTCGTAGCACCGGGATGGATCTAGAATTTCGATCTGTGAGCCTCCTCCATCAAAGTAGCACGCGTACCGCCCACGAATGGTACCCAAATCCGACCCTGAAACGTCAGAAGTCCTCGTCCATCCTTAACGAACTCTGAAATTAACCCGACGACCCGCTCCTTCTTCTGCATCTCGGATTTCACAACCTCGGCCTGTGCCCCACGAATAGCATCTAATACCGGAGTCATCACCGTCAACCTCAAACATACGTCCCGCAATGAAGTGCTCTCCGCCCTACGACTCAATGCATCGGCTACCACATTAGCCTTGCCTGGGTGGTATAGGATCTCACAGTCATAATCCTTAACCACGTCCAACCATCTCCTCTGACGCATATTAAGGTTGGGTTGATCCATCAAATACTTCAAACTCTTATGGTCCGTGTATATAGTACAATGAACCCCGTACAGGTAGTGACGCCAAATTTTGAGAGCGAACACCACTGCCCCCAACTCTAAGTCATGTGTGGGATACCTCGCCTCGTGAGGCTTCAGCTGCCTCGATGCATAAGCTATCACATGGCCCCTCTGCATCAACACTGCACCCAGTCCCGAAATCGATGCGTCGCAATATACGACAAAGTCCTCCATCCCTTCCGGGAGAGCTAATACTGGGGCTTCGCACAGTCTCTGAAGAAGTGTCTCGAAGGAAATCTGTTGCTCGGGTCCCCATGAGAATGTGACACCCTTCCGGGTCAATCTGGTGAGCGGTACAGCGATCTTGGAGAAATCCCTAATAAACCTCCGATAGTACCCCGCCAACCCAAGGAAACTCCTGATCTCGGATGGTGACTTCGGTGCCTCCCAACTCATCACTGCTTCCACCTTGGCCGGATCAACCAATATCCCTGCCTGATTAACAACATGTCCCAGAAATTGGACCTCCCGCAACCAGAAGTCACATTTGGAGAATTTTGCATATAGCTTCTCCGACCTCAGTACCTCAAGGACCTCCCTCAAATGTCCCTCATGCTGCTCTCTAGACTGCGAATACACCAAGATGTCGTCGATAAATACAATCACAGACCGATCCAGCATCGGCCTGCATACCCTGTTCATGAGGTCCATGAACACTGCTGGGGCATTGGTGAGCCCAAAAGGCATCACCACGAACTCGTAATGCCCATACCGCGTCCTAAATGCTGTCTTCTGGACGTCCTCATCCCGCACTCTTACCTGATGGTACCCTGATCTCAAATCGATCTTGGAAAACCAAGATGCCCCTTGCAACTGATCGAATAAATCATCAATCCTCGGTAACGGATAGCGGTTCTTGACCGTCACCTTGTTCAGCTCCCGGTAATCGATACACATCCGGTGTGAACCATCCTTCTTCTTGACGAACAGAATCGGTGCTCCCCACGGCGAGCTACTCGGCCGAATAAATCCCTTTCCCAACAACTCCTGGAGTTGCGAGGACAACTCTTGCATCTCTGGAGGTGCAAGACGATAAGGCACCTTCGCAATAGGCGCAGCCCCTGGAACCAGATCGATACCAAACTCTACTTGTCTCGCAGGAGGTACTCCCAGCAAATCCTCGGGAAAAACATCTGGAAACTCGCACACCACTGGAACCTCCTCCACTGTCTTCGGTCCCTCGGAAGTCTCCCGCGTATCCATCACATACGCCACAAAACCTTTACATCCCTGCCGTAGGCATTGCCTCGCCCTAGCGGCCGAACAAGAAGCTGATCCCGAACGGGTACCCTCGCCATATACCGTAAGAACTCCCCCACTAGGGTCTCGTATAGTCACCAGCTGACGCTCGCAGTCAATGACGGCGCTGAATCGGCTCAACCAGTCCATTCCTACGATGACACAGACATCCCCCATCGCAATAGGAATTAGGTCAATCGGAAATGCAACCCCGAAAATCTCTAGCACGCATCCCCGAAGAACCTCCGTAGCACAAACCACCCTCTCGGCCGCAATAGAAACGCTCAAAGGCCGACTTAACGGCTCACGACTAATGCCGATATGCTGACTAAAAGCTAACGATACAAAAGATCTACTCGCACCCGAATCAAATAACACTAGAGCAGGCATAGAGTTCACAAGAAAAGTACCTACACATACATTAACATAAGCATAACATTTCGACTTTAAGTGAATACATGAATGATACCATACCTGCCACAACATCGGGCGCAGCGCGGACCTCCTCTGCAGTCAGCTGAAAGGCTCTCCCGCGAGCCCTCGGGGCCTTGACCTTCGCCGGTCGGGTCTCAGTAGTCCTGGTAGTAGGTGTAGCTCCCTGACGAAGCTGCGGGCACTCGGCCTTCCGATGGCCTGTCTGGTTGCAGTGAAAGCAAACCATAAACCCCTTAGGGCAATCCCTGGCAATGTGCCCCTCCTTGCCACACTTGTAGCAACTACCAGCTCGACACGCCCCCTCATGACCCCTGCCGCACTTCGCGCAAGTGTGGCCCTTCGGACCTCCCATACTCGAATCAGCGGACTTGATTCGCTTGGCCACCGGCTGAGACTGAGCCGGCCGCCGATCCACCTGCCGAGACTCGGCCTCCTCCCTCGCCTGAGTCTCCAACTCGATCTCGCGCTTCCTGGCGTTCGCCTGAAGCTCAGTGAAAGTACGATAGGTGGAGTTTGACACAAACTCCCGGATATCCCTCTTCAAAACGCCCAAATACCGGCTCATCCGCGACTGCTCCGTAGATACCAGCTCAGGGCAGAACATTGCCCTCTCATGAAACTTCCGCGTGATCACTGCCACGGAATCAGTACCCTGCTTAAGGGTCAAGAACTCCTGAATCAATCGCTCCCTCTCCACCGGGGGAACGTACTTGTCCCTGAACATCTCAGTGAACCTCTCCCACGTCACCGCTGTAATCTCCGCCAGAGTGAAGTTCGCCGTCACGAACTTCCACCAATCCTTCGCTCCCAGTCGGAGCTGGTTCAAGGCGAACCGTACCCTCAGGTGCTCCGGGCATGAGCAAGTATAGAAGCACCCCTCAATGTCGGCGATCCACCTCATCGCCGCAATTGGATCCTGTGTCCCATCGAACTCAGGGGGTTTCGTGTTGCTGAATTCTCGGAACAGCAACGAATCGCCCCCTTGCGGCCTGGCAGCGGCCACGGCTGCAGTAGCGGCAGCAGCTGCAGCATCAGTCAGTGCGGCGTACCGCTCCTCGAATGTCTCCATCAGCGTGGTCTTAATAGACCCAAACATCTCCGGGATCTCGGCCCGGATCGCTGCAGCCACCTCCTCCTGGATCATCTGGCGAATATCCTCGTCACTCACAGTGCTCGAACTCGCCCCATTGCGTGTGATGACCATGATGTCTCTGAAATACAACATAAAATCATCAGAGACTCCACCAAGTACAATTGTACTCGATATGCACCCTACTTAGTCTCCGATATCCAGGGATTCTTACTTGGGTCTTCCACCGACCCGGTGTCTTCGGTAGTACGGGCCCAATACTACCGACCACACCGTATCAGTATTCGTCCCAAATCTTCCTCCCCAAACCCCGAATAATGAGTACTCTACCTCTAGTATGCACTATCTACTTGCACGCTACCAAATATCTCATATAAGCAATCTCCCTAGACTAAGGCATCACAAAACAGGCCATTCTAGTCCTATCATGTATACCTAGTCTTCTAGTATGCATAACAATTCATAATTCAGTGCATAACATAACATTGTAAGGTATTCTGGGGATCTTTACCGTTCGGGCGCTGGCGGATCGTACACACTGCTCCGTTCTTGTTTACCGCTTTACCATTTATAAAATTTTATGTCTTTATTATTTTTAAAAGGTTTTTCCTCAAATCCTTGGTCTGAGTTCAGTTGCACCCGAAGGTACACCCGAATCCCTCAAACCAAGGCTCTGATACCAATTGAAACAGCTCAAATTTTCAAATAAAATTTTCATTTAAAATAGAACAACATTATTCAACAAAAGTACTTATTCCAAGTTCATTTCAAAATACAATTAAAAGAATCCCCAAGATCTCCAACGTTGGCAGTGTGTACGCGTCACGCCGGCGCCTTCCCACGGTCGTCGCTAGTACCTGAAACACATACAAACAACTTGTAAGCATAAATGCTTAGTGAGTTCCCCAGTATACGACTTACACACATACGCCTTTCCAGGCCCTGACCTTCCGGTCCACAATACATCGCCTTCCGGCCCGTAACATAATCGCCTTCCGGCCCATAACATATCGCCTTCCGGCCCGTATCATATTGCCTTCCGACCCATAGTATATTGCCTTCCGGCCCATAACATTTACAACACAGAATACATATAACATAACACACATAGCACATACATCATACATCATACCTGTCCTTTCTGTCACATAGCATATCGCCTTCCGGCGCGTATAAACATACATATCATGTATAGCATCTACATTTCTAGTTATAGCATAAATAACACATATCCCATACGACCTTCCGGTCTCACAGTCAAACCCTTCCGGGTGAAGTATAGTGAGAAAACTCACCTCGTAGTATGCAAGCTATAAACCCTTGGAGCTACTCGCACTCGATCCGCTAATCTGCAGGCTCCCTATAATACCACATACCTTTATTAATGATCTTATCAAACAAGACAACTGACCCTACGAAATTACATACAGGTCAACGGTCAACTTGACCGGACTCGTCGAGTACAAGGGCGACTCGGCGAGTCTAGACGTCCTCCCCAACTTCCCGGTTGTTCCCCTTTATACCCGTCGAGTATCCCCCTTGACTCGACGAGATCCTCGTGGAAGAATCGCGGGGCCACCCCGACTCCACTCGCCGAGTCTAAAGAACGACTCGGCGAGTCCCAGTGAACCTTCAAGCTACTCGCCGAGTCTGAAGAACAACTCGGCGAGTCCAAGCGGATCTTCAAGCTACTCGCCGAGTCTGATCGTTGGACTCGGCGAGTCCATGCCATGCAGTCAATCAATTGCCTCCTGTAATTCGCATGGTTCCGAAATATATAGACATGGGACTTCCTGGACCTTTAAACATACTATTACTGGGATTTAAACGCTTGGTAACAACACTATAATCTATCAGATCACTAAATGGGTTTCCTAAACCCTAGGTTCGTGTACAACACCAAAACAACAGAAATGATCCGAGTATTACCTGGAAAACGTGTTCTCTGTGTCCCCAACCTTCAGAGCTCAATCCTCTTGATCCTCCTTTGACCACAACCCTGCCTCTTCTTGCCTAACAACTCCTTCACGTTTCCACTAGCCTTCACTCCTGCTCCAGATGCCCACAGACGTTTAGGTTATCTTCAATCGGCCAAAAGACGAGAAATGACGGCCCTAAAGACGTTATATACGATCCAGAATCAAAACGGCTAGGGTTTCTGCTGAACAGCGTCGACTCGCCGAGTCCCTAATGGACTCGTCGAGTCCAGTCGCGAATCTGTGACCAAGACCGTGGTCCTACTCGGCGAGTCAGGCACCAACTCGCCGAGTCCCCTCCTAAATATGCCCCAAAATAGTTTTAAAGCAATACCTGAAATTCCGGGCTGTTACAACACACTTCCTCAGTTAGGACACGTGGAAGGTGTTATGAATCTGGCTCAACTCTATAGCCAATCCCAATCTATAAGCTACCTTACCCACTCGTGCGATCAGTCTGAAAGGACCAATGTATCTGGGGCCCAACTTTCCCTATTTACTGAATTACATTACCCCATTCCATGGGGATACCTTTAGGAGAACCAAATATCTTACCAGAAACTCTAGCTTTGAACGGTGCCGGTCGGCATAACTCTACTGACAACTATGGGCCGTCAGTAACCTCTGTTTGACTTGCTGGATTTGCTTTGTCTTCTTAAGCACTATCTGAGTTCCCTCCATCACTCTCTTCACTACCTCTCCATAACAGATGGGAGTCTGACACCTCCTCCCATATAAGAGCTCAAAGGGATTCATACCTATACTTGAATGATGGCTGTTGTTGTATGAAAACTCAGCCAAGGGCAAGTAAGAATCCAAAGTTCCACGAAGTTCATAACACATGCACGCAGCATTTCCTCTAGCATCTAAATCATCCACTCACTCTGCCCGTCTTTCTGTAGGTGATATGTGGTACTGAAGTGCAACAGGGTACCCAACTTCTCATGAAATTTCTTCCAAAAAATGGAAGTAAAATGCACATCTCGATCCGATAGTATCGATGTCGGCCACCACCTCTCAAACGTAGATCTTGGCCCATTTCTCCGCATAAGAGTTCTCACTAATAGCCAGAAAGTGAGCACTCTTTGTCAACCTGTCTACAATCACCCATATTGCATCGACACCTCATGCGGTCCTCGGTAAATTAGTGATAAAATCCATGGAAATATGTTCTTACTTCCACTGGGGAATCTCTAGAGGCTGCACCACTCCATGTTGATGTTGGTGCTCCACCTTGACCTGATGACAAGTCAAGCATCTGTCGACTACCCATGTCACACATCTCTTCATGCAGGGCCACCAATAATCCATCTTCAAATCTACTCCATCAAAATACGTCGAGCTCCGCCTGTATATGGCACCCATATCCGCCCACGGAAGGTCATAAGCCCCCTACTATCCGTCTCAAACTCAGAAACCTGCCCGATCACCTGTTCTCTCTTATGGTTCTCTAGTCTCACGACCACCACCCGGGCCTCTTGGATGATATCTTAGGCTGGAGTCACCACCTTCATCCTCATGCACACATCTCAGATTGGAGCATTCACTACTCGACGACTCTGGGCATCGGCTACCACATTTGCCTTGCCAGGGAGATACAAAATCTTGCAGTCATAGTCTTTCACTACATCCAACCACCTCCTCTGTCTCATATTCAGGTTGTGCTGATCCATAAGGTACTTCAGGCTCTTATGGTCCATGTATATAGTACACTGGACACCATAGAGATAGCAGCGCCAGATCTTGAGGACGAATACCACCGCCCCCAACTCCAAATCGTGGGTGGGATACCTCTTCTCGTGAGGCTTCAACTGCCTTCATGAATATGTTACCACATGCCCCCTCTGCATCAACACATCACCTATCCCTAATATAGATGCATCACAGTAAACTATAAAGTCCTCCACTCCCTCGGGAAGGGCTAACACTTGAGCTTTGCACAATCTCTGATGAAGAGTCTCGAATGAGGCCTGTTTCTCGGGCCCCCGAGCAAAAGTAACACCCTTCCTAGTCAATCTGGTAAGAGGAACTGAAATCTTGGAGAAATCCCTGATAAATCTCCGGTAATATCCTGCCAGTCCAAGAAAACTCCAGATCTCGGATAGGGACGTCGATACCTCCCATCGCATAACTGCCTCCTTGGCCAGGTCAACCAAAATCCCATTTTGATTAACGAGATGTCCTAAGAACTGGACCTCTCGTAACCAGAAATCACACTTGGAGAATTTGGCGTAAAGCCTCTCTATCCTTAATACTCCAAGAATCTCCTAAATATGCTCCTTGTGCTGCTCTCTAGATCTCGAGTATAACAAAATGTCATTGATAAATACGATCACCGAACAATCCAACATTGGTCTGCACACCCGGTTCAGGAGATCCATGAACACTATCGGTGCGTTGGTGAGTCCGAAAGGCATCACCACAAACTTGTAGTGCCCATAATGAGTCCTAAAGGCCTTCTTCTAGATATCCTCCTAGCAAATTCTCATCTAATGATACTCCAAATCTCAAATCAATCTTGGAAAACCAAGACACCCCTTACAATTGATCGAATAAATCACCAATCCTCGGTAGTGGATAACGGTTCTTGACCATCAGCTTGTTCAACTCCCGGTAGTCGATACACATCCAGTGTGAACCATCCTTCTTCTTGACAAAACGGATCGGTGCTCCCCACAGTGAGCTACTCGATCTAATAAAACCCTTACACAATAGCTCTTGGAGCTACAATAATAACTCTTGCATCTTTGGTGGTGCAAGGTGATAAGCTGCCTTGGGAATAGGCACCGCACCAGGAACCAAATCGATCCATAACTCCACCTGCCTCTCGGAAGGCACACATGATAACTATTTGGGGGAAAACATCCGGGAACTCACACAAAACCAGAACATCAGAGATAGAATTCGGCCTCTCAGTGGCAACCTTCATATCCATCACATATGCCAAAAATCCCATACATCCTTGCTTTAGACTCTGCCTCGCCCTGACAGCAGAACAGAAAGTTGATTCAAATCTAGTCCCCTCTCCATACACAGTAAGCACTCCCCCACTAGGGTCTTGTATGGTCACCATCTAATGCTCACAGTCAATCAAAACTCTAAACCGGCTCAACCAGTTCATGCCCACTATTATACATACATCACCTGTCACTATCGGTAAAAAATCTATTAGGAACACAACACCGAAAATCTCCAATATACATCCCCATAATACATCGGTGGAAAGAACTGCATGCCCGTCGGCTATAGAAACCCTTAGTGGCCTCCTCAACACCCCGTGTCTGAGACTAATATGATGACTAAAGGATAAAGACACAAAAGATCGACTCGCACCTGAGTCAAATAACACCAAGTAAGGTACATAACTCACAAGAAAAGTGTTGGATAAGGTGTCTAAGTCCATAACTATTTCTGGTAAATACTTGACCCGACCCGGCATGGTCCATTTGGGTTGCATGGCACCATGCAATTGGATAAACTAAATGAGAGAAATAACACATATGGTTTTTTAATATATTATAAGTTCTAATATATTAATAATATTATTTAATTAATTTGATCAAGAATTAATTTAGAATTAATTAAGTGATCAAAAGATAACTAATTAAATATATGGGTTGATTATGTAAATCATCCATAACTTATATAGTGGGCTAAGAGGCTCCGTGGATAATCAAGATAGGTTAAACCCATTGGATGGTCCATGGAGGCTCCATGGGAGTTACAAACCCATGGGTCATGGAAATGAAGAGTCATGACACATTAGGGTGTAACCCTAGATGTGTCTACACTATATAAAGCTCATGTGTTCTCCCCAAAATCGGTTAGACAAGAAACAAGAGGGCTAGAGCCGATTTAGTGTGTTATACATTCTCTCCAAGTTTACTCCATAGCATTTGGTGTTGTGTGAAGAATTTGAGGCATCACACTTGGGGTGCTAGGCTCACAAGGTTTCAAGGAACACCTACAACAACAAGGTATGTAGTTCTATCTATTATTTAACTTAAAATTGTTCCCCATGTATGCTAGATAGGATCATAGCCTTGGAAATCAACTTTGCATGATAATTAGACAAACATAGATCCAAGGTTATTAGGGTTGCATGTACACTTAGGAAGTGTTAGAATGCTCAAAACCCTTCAGTGGTATCAGAGCCTAGGTTTGCTTGTTTGATTTTTGTGCAAACTGGTTGAAAAAATCGAGTTTTCTGATTTCTGCCCGTATAAACTCGCCGATTCCATGTGGGGACTCGACGAGTCCATGACCAAATGCAAGCTACTCGCCGAGTTAGTTCATGCACTCGACGAGTAGAAGCTGCAGTTTCAGAATTTCGATTTTAGTTTCTTGAAATGGACTAGAAACATTACCCTGAAGTGTTTTGGTTTTTGTAAACATGTTTTAGATGGAGTAATGTTTATGCTAATCCATTTACATCAACAAGTTATCAAAATTACAAGTTTTAAGTGTCATTTTTGATTCATGAAAGTATTCATATTCATGTTCTTGAGCTTATGATGTTTAGATGATCATAGGAATTATTTGTAACCTATGTGGTAGATTAATTCATGATCTTTATGTGTTTTAATGGAGTCCATAACTTGTCCTCATGTTATGGAAAACCAAAAGTCACTTTGCTTTAAAACCATTAAAAGAACTCATGGGTTATAAAATGAAGAGTCTTCATTTTTTAAATACCCTAATAAACTAATAAATTACAAGAAATGAAAAGTTTTGAAAGTTTACAAAACTTGCCCTCAAGTTTTGGAACAAGTAAAGTCTTGATTAAAACTTTAGTTCCAACCCTTAGAATTTATATATATATATATATATATATATATATATATATATATATATATATATATATATATATATATATATATATATATATATATATATATATATATATGTATGAGAGCAAAGTCGTCTTACCGCTAGTACGCCTCATTCATGAAGTCGGTCTATAAGGTGGGTATAAGGTTGTTGCCTATAAAATGGCAACTTAATGGGTGTCTATTCTCACCCACCGCTTGCTTGACTGGTGGAGAGTCGTTAGCCGAATGGGTAAGACAAGGACTTATAAATTCTCATTAAAAATATAATGATTATTATAAAGTAACTAAATGTTTTATAAATTCCCAATCTTAGTTACTTTAGGAAAAATGTGAATAAGATGCTAATCCATGAAATTACACTTTGCACCTTGTTTAAGTCATTGGTGGAGCGTGTGTGGTTTACCGGCACACTAACTTGGACTTAACAAGGAAGGCAAAGGGTGACTTAAGGTTTTTCATGAGGTTGGAAGGAGCGCGTGTGGTTTACCGGCACAACGATTAAGTGAAAAACATTAAGTGTACCAAGTAATTTGCATGGTTACTTCACACCTTGTTTTGTGATCCTCGGTATCCTAGTCACAAAACATGAAGGGCACACTCGAGATTGAAACATGCCATTGAAAAGTTCAATGAATCTCAAAGAATCTAGGAATTTCTAAAAGCCAAATAAAACCTAATAATTTATATTTCGTTTTCATGGTGGAAATTGGTGAATCGTCATTCACCTACCTTTTAAATTTGTTATAACTTGGATTACGGCATCCCTCTTCTAGGTTATAATGTATTGTGATTGGATCCTAGCCTTAATGCTACATTTGGATGTTTTATTAAGGACTATCCCTATATCTAAACTAAACTTACTTTCTTCCTTTCAAATGTCTTCCAACAATGTTACTCCTGGCTCAAACCCTACTCGCTCCTTCTCTCTCATGAACCTTTGTAGGAGAGTCATCTTTGATGGATCCAACTTTACTGAATGGATCAGAAACATCAGGATGGTCACTCGTTACGAGAACAAGGAATATGTTCTTGACAAGGAGCTCAAGGTGCCCGAGCCAACTGCTATTGCTGAGGAGTTTGCTGAATATAAGGCACATGAAAGAGATGCAACCAAAGTGGCATGCATCATGATGGACACCATGACAGCCGAGCTCCAAATGTCCTATGAGGACTACTATCCTTTTGAGATGCACCAGGATTTGATGGACCGCTACCTTCAGAGTGCTCGTCAAGAGCGATATGAAATCATCTCCTCCATGATCACAACCCGGATGAAAGATGGTGAACCCATCACAAGCCACATGCAGAAAATGCAAAGGTATGTGGATAGATTGATGAAGTTGAATGTGAACTTCCCTGAGGAGTTAGCAATAGATATTATTTTGTACTCCTTACCTTCGTGTTATGATCAAATCCGCATGACATACCACATGAATAAGGAGGAAGTTACACTTAGCAAACTTCCGGGACTCATAAAGACCGCATAATTAGGTCTTAAAGGAAAGTCGGTTGTGACCACTCCTGCTACTACTCCGAACTCAGCACCTGTCTTGGCAATCGGGAAACGTAGAGGGAAGAAGAGAAAGAACCCTTCGAAGGGTACCAAGGGTAAGTCCCTTGATGGCTCCTCTTCTAGCGGAACCAAGAAAGGTTTTGTTACACCTTCTTCTGATCCCAAAGAGGCTGAATGCTTCTACTACCACAAAAAGGTGCACTGGAAGCGTAACTGCCCAAAGTACCAGCGAGACGTGAAGGATGGGAAGGTTAAACCCAACCATGCAGGTATTTACACTATCTCATATAATAATTCACTCTATTCTAACTCTTGGGTCCTTGATACCGGTTGCAGTATTCATATTTGTTCTGAATTGCAGGGACTAAGAAGAAATGAGAATGTGGAGCATGGAAAGATAAACTTGATCATGGCGAATAGGAAAGTTTCACCTGTCACCAAGATTGGAGTATATACTTTGTTGCTTAGTAGTGGATTTACTTTAGATTTGAATAAATGTTGTTATTCGCTAGAAATGGCAAGAAATGTTATTTCCTTTTCATGCTTTGTATAAACAAGGTTTTACCTTTTCTTTTGATAATGAAACTGGTGGAATAAATGCTTTCTTTAATAATGTGTTTTATTTTAAAGCATTACCTTGTGATGGTGTGTATGAAGCTGTGTATGTTGTAGATAACTTAGGAAATAATGTATTGTGTATTGATTCTACTAATACTAATAATAACTTGGATAAAACATCATTATGGCATTGTTGTCTTGGACATATAAGCAAGAAACACATAGGCCAACTCCAAAAGGATGGAGTTTTGGAGTCATTTGACCTAAAGTCAGATGATAGTTGCGAATCATGCTTACTTGAAAAAATAACAAAGTCACCCTTCACTGGTTCTTGTGATAAGGGTGAAGGTTTGTTGGATCTTATACACACGGATGTGTGTGGACCCTTCAAACATGCCACAAGGGATGCTAATCGTTATTATGTAACTTTTATGGATGATTATAGTAGATATGGATATGTCTACTTAATCAAGCATAAGTAAGAGACTTTTGAAAGGTTTTAAGAGTTTAAATAAGAATTCGAGAATCAATTGGGCAGGAACATTAAGATGATTCGATCTGACGGTGGTGGTGAGTATCTTAGTATTGAGTTCCTCGACTATCGAAGGGAATGTGGGATTGTCTCACAATTGACACCTCCCAGGACGCTACAGTTGAATGGTGTAGCTGAGAGACGTAATCGAACCTTGTTAGATATGGTTCATTCCATGATGAGTCGAGCTATGCTACCAATCTCATTTTGGGGGTATGCCTTAGAGACTTCCACCCATATCCTTAATCTGGTCCCTACAAAGAAGGTTGCCAAAACACCTCACAAGATGTGGACTGGAAAAGTTCCTAATCTAGCCCACATCAAGTTTTGGGGTTGTGAGGATTTCGTGAGACGCGAGACTCATGACAAGCTCGAACCTCGAAGCGAGAAGTGTATTTTCATCGGCTACCCACAAAAATCCTTTGGTTACCTCTTCTACAAACCTAGCGAGAATGTGGTCTTTGTAGCAAGGAGGGCTGTCTTTCGAGAGAGAGAGTTCATAAGCCAAGGAGACAGTGGGAGGCTAATTGACCTTGAAGAACTTCAAGAGTCAAGTGGTGAAGGAACCTCAAACCCTAGCAGTCAACTAGAGGAGGAATCTCCTGTTGACCCAATTATACCTCCAGTTGTACCTCTGAGGCGTTCCACGAGGGTTAGGAATGTACATGAGCATTACTATGGTTTCCATATTACTGCAGAAGGTGAGACACTTATTAGTGATGAGACACTAGTAGGTATGGATGAATCTAACAGCTATGAGGAAGCCATGGCAGGCCCTGAGTCTGATAAATGGAAAGAGGTAATGGATAGCAAGATACAATCCATGTATGACAATCAAGTTTGGACTTGGTTGACAATGTGCCAGGTCGTAAGACTGTAGGGTGCAAATGGATCTTCAAGAAGACCGAAATGGATGGTAATGTACACACTTATAAGGCTAGACTGGTAGCAAAGGGCTTCTATCAAACTCCTGGAGTGGATTATGATGAGACCTTTTCTCTAGTAGCCAAGATTAAATCTATTAGGATATTGTTAGCCATAGCTGCATTTCATGACTATGAAATATGGCAAATGGATGTCAAAACCGCTTTCCTTAATGGAAAGTTGGCTGAGGATGTTTACATGAATAAGCAAGAGGGTTTTGTCGGCACAGAGTACCCTCCATAAATAGGTAATCGTAATTCAACAGGACACCACACAAGCACTTCAAAGTCTCTCTAGACTACGAAGGAAGAGATCCTTCCCCAGGATCCATCTGTTTTATGTCTTATATGACATCACTAGAATCCTTAAGAAAACTTGCTTTATTTCATTATCTTTGGCATATTCTTGCACGAAGATCTTTATGATTTTCAAAAATCTGGTTCGTTATCCTATTGGTTACCTTCCGGTTCATTATCCTTTCTACATCATGCAAGCAGTTACGCCGCCTGACGCATGCATGACGCACGCCCGCATGTTTGCGCTTTTCCAGGAACTTTTTCAGTGAAACGGAGCATTAACCATTTTCTCTCTCTCTCTCTCTCTCTCTCTCTCTCTCTCTCTCCTGTCATATGGTATAAAAGATTTTTTCCGATTCATTGATCTTTATACTCTCAAAACTCTCACAGTACAATCGGCGATTTCTATCTCTACTATTCATCTTCTTCATGAAGTTTCCATGGCCGCTTCATCAGAAAAACTTTCTGGAGTAGAAAAGATGGCCCAATCCTCGATCCTTAATCTTAAGACAAATCAAAACTTGATTCTCGATCTTAAGCCATCCAAATACGATAGATTTCTTCAACCAATCGTCAAATGCTTAAGGTATTCTAAACTGGTTATCGCTCTCGTGAAATTAGTGATTGTTCCCTTGGTGCATATATGAAAAGCTTATTTCACAGCAAGTTATCAAAAGGGAGATGAGTCAATCACGTTCAAAATCTTAAACCAGAAAACCCAAATCACCAAATAGAGGTTTTGTAACCTCCTAAGGCTTCTTTAGGGTCGTGACCTGGTTAACCTTGAAAGCATCTCCAACTCATCCATACTGGAGATATTCTACCAGATGGGATACAAGGAAGTATTAACTGTAGTTTCCAAGTTCAAGAAGCCTAACTTGTCACCGATGTGGAATGGCCTGTTCACACGTCTATTCAAAAGCTTCTTGGAGAGAGTTACATGCTCCTACTGTGCGACCAAGTTATTTATGACGATGATGTATTACATCTACTCCAGCATCAATTTGGATTACGAATCGGTTCTCTGGCTCAATTTGTCCAAATCACTCTCTCTACCACACGACAAAGTGAAATCTCCTTTGCTCATTTGTAGACCATTTTCATTCAAAAGGAGATCAACAAGCTCAACATCCCTATCCTTGAAGGTTCTTGTATGGCTGCGATTCAGATCTTTCACACCACCATCATTCGAATTGATAATTCCAAATTTTCATTTATCGGCTCAATTCCTAAAGTGATGATTCGAGATGTTCCAGCTACAAGTGACGTGCTGCGAACCTATAGAAGTCTACCTGTATCTGGATTTCTCCCTTTCACCGATGAAATCCAAAAGGTCCTTGACGAGGCGGACAAAGCCAAGAAAGGAGGAAAGAAAAGGGTTGCGAAAGTTGGTCCATCTGAACCTCCTACAACACCAAAAATGAAAAAGGTCAAGCATGCGGCTTGTAGGGCACGAACTCCAACTCTGAGTAATCATGAGGACTCACAGTCACATATAGTTTTGGAGGTTCATGTTCGAGAAGGAACTCAAAACGAACAAGAGGATACTACTGCTTCTTCACAACGACAAGTCGCGTAGCCAATCTCAACAAACCTTGAGGTAACGTTTGAAATCCCTACTTCTGTTCCAATCACCGAAGATTTATTCCAGGATTTTTTTGTTCCTTAACCCACTTCTACTATTTCAACCCCAATCACCATCCCCCTTGTTCACCTATTTCGATGGGGGGTTTTGCAGACACAATCCAGTGTTGCACAATCTAACCCTCTATTTACATATTCAACTGCCACTACAACCACTATCACTGATAAACCTTCAGTTTCTGCCAATGCATCTAATATGGGGGGGGGGGCATCAGGTTTCTCAATTGGTCATTCTACTCCACCTATCTCACCTTTATGCCAAGACGATCTAGATATCGTCTATGGTGGCAATGACGAATATTTGGAGGATTCACCTACAGTCCTTTCAACATTTGGACTGAAAATGATGAAGACACTCTAGTCACCAAAGGGAAGCTCAAGGCCAATAATGAGAAGTTGGATTCGTTGCTTCAATCCACCAAACCTCAACCAGCGAGGAATATTCTCATGATACTATCAAATCCTTCCTTGAGACCCTCACCAAAGAACACACTATCAATCTTGAGAAGATATATCAAGTTGTGGATGCTTCATCTTCAGTCTGCAAGGAAACAACCAAAAAATTCGATACACTAATGACAAATGTTCGTTCCTTCATGAGAACTTTTTTGAGCTCATTTGAGTCAATCACTGCGAGGAAAGTCATTTCCAGCCTTGAATCCACACTTCGCAAAATGAAGACAAAGCTTGAAGTGGTTCGTACTAGCCTCCAAACCAACAACGTTGAGCTTAATTCCTCCATTTCATCAAAGATTACAAAGCTTCAAGATGACTTGGCCACAAAGAATAAAATAATTGATGCTCTCGTAGTGAAAAATGGAAAAGGTGAAGGTTCTCACTGTCAAGCTAGAGAATGCTGAGAAACGGATCAATGATCTCTTATTTGAAAAGGCATTTATGAAAAGTTGTATCGTGAATGTGAATGCTCTTCTTTCAGTCATCATCATGACTCGTTACTCGATGATCACAATCACTGTTAAAAAGCATCTCTCTAAAAAGCTAAGGTAGGTGTTAGCAATGCTCCATAGATTGGAAGGTGTTTCGAAATCATGCTCAATTCCAAAACAAGGGGAGAAAATGTTGTGAAGCTATCAAGAAGGAAAACCCCAAACCGACTGTCAAGCCTACTGTTAAGCCAAAGAAAGACAACAAACTGAAGGATAATGTAGCTTCGGATTCAAAAGGCAAGGAAAATCTCAATGAAGAACCAATAATTGATGATAGTGAAGAAGAAGAGCATGACGGACACGAGCTTAAAAGAAGAAGAGGTCGTGAAGATCAAATGGATAAGCACCAACGAATCATTCGTGAGGTAGAAGAAAAAGAAAGTGTTGAACATGAATCTAAAGTCACACTGGAAAGTCCAAAGCTTTTGTTCCCAGTGTTGACTTTGGAGCATATAATGAGCGAGGTTGTAGATCTTCCAAGCTAGTATTAGTTAGAACCAGTTGTGTCTTTTGATTTGCAAAACATGCAAGACTTACAATTGCATCTACCAATCACTCCGAAAGCACATGAAGTTGCAATACGAAACCTGGAGTGCGAAGAAGAAAATTGGTGTAAAGGTTTATTGTCCAATCGAAACCGATATCTTCCTAAACGCTCGCTTCAAGGTTACTAGAGGTTCTACGAGTCAGGTATGCGAATTTTTTCTAGCCGATCTACCCTTCCTGAACTCGTATGATTGGATTATACTATTCAATATGTTGCTAAGGGTGAATAGAAGTACAAACATCTAGTTGCTCACTTTAAATAGATGTTAATCGCATACATTCAAAAGGTTGGCAAACTGGATGTCGAAATTGTCGCTGTATTGTGAAAGAAGCCTATTGCACTTACAAAAGAAGCTCCAGAAGGTTTTGATCAAATGAATCTTGGGAAGATACGAAAGGATGGTTGGTGCATAGCATTTCAAATGAAACAGCAAACAGATGCAAACTTTCACAAAGTTTTTTTCTTTCTCGTAGATAAACATCTTTACACCATATCATGCCTGCAGTATATTTAGACTTCGTAGACAAATTTAGAGGTAACAACAAAGTAGGTAAGAAGTGCTTCTCTAATATGATCATGTGATACATCCAGGTTCACAAAGTTCTGCTCAATGTAATTCCAAAACTTTATGCAGTGCAGAAGTAAACTCCACAGTAAAGGTCTCCATCCTAATTAACAAATGGGGGGGGGGGGGGTGTTGGGTATTTAGTGTTGTGTCATTGTGGAATTTTGCATTGTATATTTTTTATCCGGGTTGGGTTAGTCAACCCATGATTTATTATTATGGTTTAGCTATTTAAGGTGCATGAATGCACCATATTTTGTAATTGTCTAATTGTATTGTAAACCCTACACGCCTTTATAGTAGTAGTTGTTAATCGAGCTCTTCTAAGGCTGTGATAATTAATCATACGACATATTTGATCCTCATTGTGTGTTCATCATTCTTTTAACTATTTGAATCTATTCGATCACTCTAGATTTAATCTCAACAGGGTCCACTGTAAAAACTACACGGACCACAAGAGCCTAAGCTACTTGATGGATCAGCCAAATCTGAATATGAGGCAGCAATGTTGGTTGTATGTGGTGAAGGATTATGACTGTGAAATCCTTTATCACCCGGGAAAGCCAAATGTGGTGGCCAATGCTCTTAGCCGAAAGGCGGCCGCAGCTCCGATTCGGGATATATGCCTGAGGATGATAGTGATTACTCTGTTGCTAGAGTGGATTCAGGACGTTCAGGTCGAGGTATAAAGGAGGACCGCCGGAAGTGTGAGCGGATCATAGGGCAGGTATCTTCATTCGACTATGATAGTCGTGGACTATTGATCGTGTATCATAGGGTCTAGGTTCATTACTGGGGTGGTGTGCACCAGGTTCTGATGGAGGAGGCACACAGGTCGAGATTCTCCATTCACCCAGGGCTGACAAAGATGTATCGGGATCTTCACCCTGATTATTAGTGGCTCGTCATCAAATGGGACATCGCTTGGTATTGATGGGTTTAACACAAAATAACATCCTATGTGCACATGCAAACCCTAAATATTGGATCTAAGTTTTTCTATTGTACATGCAATTCATCCAAGACTTATGAACCATAGATTTAACATACATATTTCAAAAACAGATCTAGATGATTACCTCTTCAACGATGGCTTGAATCTTCTTGTCTATGAGCTGAGAGTCACAAATGTCACTTCTCTAATGGCTTACAAACACCACACAAGCAAGAGGATGATATTGGAGAGAGGGGAGAGGCACAATTTTGGCTATGAACTCTTCTAGGGTTTCAAGTGGCCGAAAACTGATGCCCTAGTGGTTCTATTTGTACTTGTACTGCTAGGGTTTCAGTCAAAACCTTAATGGACAACTTAGGCCTTAAGAAATTCAAGGAAGCTTCTGGAATAGTGCCCTTATGTCCGAAATTAGGATGGAAACATCCCAAATTTCGTCAATCCCTAGTCCATAAGGCTTCTCAGCCCAATATTCAACTATCACATTTGACAGTTTAAGTCCCCCTTATTTAATTAATGTCTTTTAGTCACATAATTAATTCTTAAATAATTCTTTTCTAATATTAAATAAACTATATGATTTCTCCTTTAATATTTTGTTCATATAATATAATAATAAACCATAATATCCTCTCTCTTCAAAAATCACCATGTCAAGTGGCTTTGGTGAATGCAACCCAAAAAGACCATGCATAACCGACTCAAGTACTTACCAAATATGGTTACAGGCTTAGACACAAATCCAACAGTCTCCTACTTGGATAAGTCTAGTAAATATAAATGCAAATAGAATCAGATTAGCAATCGTAGCTGTCAAAGACACTGTCGAACTCTAATCTTATCAATAACATGTCCTTTAGATAAGGGATCGTATAGTCCTCTATTCTAGATATCGTGCAAACAATTACATGGAACATAGTCATACTTATTGTCCAACAGTTTGTTTCTTGATCTATGATTCTTCTGAAACAGAACTTAATTGAACACATCAATTTAGTCCTGACCAGGCCTGGCACATAAGTCAAACCAAATGATCAAAGGGCCCAGATATCGCTTTTAACCTCTTATGATAAAAGGAATAGATAAACTTCGACTTATATGCATTTACTATTCACTAATCAAATCATACACAACAATTCATTTTATATCATCAAGTTACTAATGCGTTTACGCATTATCAATGCACAACTAATTAGAAAACAATAAACCATATATCTATGTTTTAAGACCATATGATATTATCGTCTTGCGATCATTCGTGATAAATTCCATGAAGTGATTCCAGCAAGCGTGGGTTTATTACAATGCTTAAATCTTATTAATATGTACTCATGAACGTTGTAGCAAACTTTTGCTATGTCTAATACACTCTAGACAAGCTACACACCAATCACGACAATCTTCTTTCATACCTACTCCCAAAGTATGAGCGACAGTGGAACGTTCGAATAATCTTATTAATCAGGAAGTCAAAACATGCAAAATGAAATAATAGGTAATTAAGTAACATAAGATAGTAAGTTTACTCATAAATAATACCCATTTATTTAATCATCAAATGTTAATAACAATTTATCTATTACACGTTTAAAAACTATCTAATCTAAACTAATATCATCCTTCAACCCAATGCTCCTAGCATGCTACAAGTGCTTAACCCTACTCAGTCCCTCCGTAAGGGGATCTGTTGGGTTATCCTCTGATGACACCCTCTTCACTACGAGGAGTCCTTCTTCTACCCGATGTCTAATGAAATGTTATTTCCTGTTGATATGCCTAAAACTGCCATGATCCCTCGGTTCCTTGGTCAACGCAACCGCACCTTCGTTATCATAAAAATTTCCATAGGCTCCCGTATGGCTAGGACAACTCCAAGGTCTTTAATAAAGTTCTTCAACCATATTTCCTCCTTTGACACTTCGCTCGCTGCAATGTACTCTGATTCACACGTTGAATCAACTACAGTCTCCTGTTTGGAACTTTTCCAAGTCACTGCTCCTCCATTAAGGGTAAAAACCTAGCCCGACTGCAAACGGTAGTTGTCCCTTTCGGTCTAAAAACTAGTGCCACTATACCCTCGCACCTTTAAGTCATCACTCCCACGGTGGACTAGAAACCATTCCTTGGTCCTCCGAAGGTACTTAAGAATATTATTGACTGCGGTCTAATGTGCTTTGCTAGGTTTCCCTTGATATCTGCTGACCATGCTCAAAGAAATGGCCACATCAGGGCGAGTACAAGTCATCTCATACATGATCGAGCCAACTACGAAAGCGTATGGTACTCTGCTCATCTCTGCTATCTCGACTTCGGTACTCGGGCTTTGAATCTTACTCAACTTGGCATTAAATTGGAGTGGTATTCTGACTAAGTCCTATTTGTCTTTTACTCCTGTTTCTCACTATCCTTATTCTCAAGATATAGGCAGCCTCTCCGAGGTCCTTCATAGCAAAACACTTCCCATGCCAGGAATTAACCTCCTGCATGGTCTGGATGTCGTTTCCTATGAGTAGTATGTCATCAACATGCAATATGAGGAAGCATACTATACTCCCACTGACTTTGACACATACACATGATTCATCCTCACTTCATAGAAAACCAAACTCTTTGACTTTCTCATCGAAACAAAGATTCCATCTGCGAGACACTTGTTTGAGTCCATAAATGGACTTCTCAAGATTACACACTCTATTGGGATGCTTCGCATTGAAAAACCCCTTTGGCTGATTCATGTAAACATCCTCAGCCAACTTTCCGTTGAGGAAAGTGGTTTTGACATCCATTTTCCATATCTCATAGTCATGAAATGTAGTAATGGCCAACATCACCCTAATAGACTTTATTGTTGCAACCGGTGAGAATGTCTCATCATAGTCAACTCCGGGAGTTTGAGTAAAGCCCTTTTCAACCAATCATGTCTTTTAAGTGTGTACATTCCCATCCATGTCGGTCTTCTTGAAGATCCACTTGCACCCGATCGTCTTACGACCTGGCACAATATCAACCAAGCTCCAAACTTGGTTATCGTACATGAACTGAATCTCGTTGTCCATCGCCTCTTTTCACTTCATAGATATCGGGCCTGCCATGGCTTCCTTATAGTTGTTAGGTTCTTCCAAATTCACTAGTGTACTATCACTAATGAACATATTCCCTTCTGTAGTAATATGAAAACCAAAAAACTAGGGTTGAACCCTAACTCTTTCGAAACCTCTAAGAGGTAAGGACTCATCAATTGGTTTAACCGGAGTTTCCTCCTCGGATTGAGAGCCAATGTTGGAGGGTCCTTCAGCTCTCGACTCTTGAATCTCTTCAAGATCGATTTTCCTCCTACTGTCCCCTTGGCTTATGAGTTCTCGCTCTCAGAAAACCCCTCTCCTTGCAACGAAAACAACATTGTCACTCGGTCTATAGAAGAGATATCCAAAGGACTTATATGGGTAGCCAATGAAAATATACTGCTCACTCTGAGGTTTGAGCTTTTCATGAGTCTCTCGTCTTACGAAAGCCTCGTAACCCTAAACCTTGGTATGTGCCAATGAGGGAGCTTTCCCTATCTGAATCTCGTGATGTGTTTTGGCAACCTTCTTGGTAGGGACTAAGTTAAGGATAAGCGTGGCAGTCTCTAAGGCATACCCCCAAAATGAGATAGGTAGCGAAACACGACTCATCATGGAATGAGCGATGTCTAGCAATGTTCGATTATGTCTCTCATCCACACCATTAAACTGTGGTGTCCTAGGTGGCGTAAATTGCGAAACGATTCTGCATTCCTTGAGGTAGTCGTAGAATTCAAGACTTAGGTATACCCGACCTCGATCAGATCGAAGCATCTTGCCCAACTGATTATCCACCTCTTGTTTAAACTCTTTGAACTTTTCAAAGGTTTCTGACTTGTGCTTGATTAAGTAGATATACCCATATCTGCTATAATCATCAATGAAAATCACATAGAAGCGGCACACATCCCTTGTGATGGATCTAAAGGGACCACACACATCGGTGTGTATGAGATCCAATAAACCCTCACCCCTTTTACAAGTTCCAGTGAAGGGTGACTTGGTCATCTGTCCAATTAAACAAAACTCGAACACGTCATCATCCCTAAGGTAGAATGACTCCAAAACTCCATCCTTTTGGAGTTGGGCTATGCGTTTGTTGTTGACATGTCAAAGATGAAAATGCCACAAGTATGCTTTGTCAAAACTATTGGAGGAATCGATACACAACACATCATTTCCTAAATTATCTACAATCATCAGAGTTTCATATATTCCATTACAAGGCAATGCTTCAAAATAGAAAACACCATTAAGATAAGCATTAATAGATCCCTTTTCATTATCAAATGAATATCTAAATCCTTGTCTATATAAATCATGAAAAGAAATGATGTTTCTTGCCATATTTGGTGAATAGCAACAACTATTTAAATCTAATCCTAATCCATTACTAAGAACTAAAGAGTAAACTCTAATCTTGGTGACAGGTGATGATCTTTTTTTTTCCAATGATCAAGTTTATCTTCCCATGCTCCACATCCATATTTCTTCTTAGGCCCTGCAAATCGAAACAAATGTGAGAACCACACCCTGTATCAAGAAACAAGAAATAACATGTGATGATTCATTAGATTTAATAGCGTAAATACCTGCGAAGGATGGCTTGATCTTTCCATCCTTGATATCTTGCAGATACTTCAGGCAGCTTTGTTTCCAATGCCCTATTTTATGGCAATAGTGGAACTCTGCCTCCTTGGGGTTGGAGTTGGGTTTAGCAAAACTAGCCTTGGTTCCACTAGAAGAGGTACCTTCTTGGGATTTTCCCTTATGGTTGCTCTTTGAGGGAGCCTTTCTCTTCTTACCCTTTCCTTTCCTAATTGCCAAGACTGGGCAGCAGCAGGAGTAGGAGTTGATGCAACAAATTTATCTTTGAGATTGCTCTCAGCAGTCCTTAGAAATCCTTGAAGACTGCTTAAAGTGACCTCTTCCTTATTCATATGGTAGGTCATGTAGAATTAGTTATAGCATGGAGGCAAGGAGTGAAGGATGATATCAATTGCCAACTCTTCATCAAAGTTAACATTTAACGTTACCAGGAGATCAACATATCTATGCATCTTTCGCAGATGAGCGGAAAGGTACTCTCCATTAACCATTTTGGCAGTGATCATCGAAGTGATGATCTCATACCTTTATTGCCTAGCACTTTGGTGGTACCGATCCAGCAGATCTTGATGCAACTCATAGGGACACATGCCATCATAGTCCTTCTGGAGTTCTGTAGTCATAGTTGCCAACATGATGCAATGGACTTTCATAGCATCACGCTTATGGGCCTCAAAGGCAGCGATCCCATCGGCAGTGGCAGTGTTGAGGTTGATTTCCTTTAGTTTTTCATCGAGGACATCCTCTTTGTCTTCATAACGAGTGACCATTCGGATGTCACGGATCCAAACATTGAAATTGGACCCATCAAAGATCACTCTCCCACACAAATTCATGAGTGAGAACGAGCCGAAGGAATTTAATTCGGAAGCATTGTTGTTCACGTTCGACATCTGAAATAGAAAAGAGACAAGTTTGACTAGAAATGAATCCCCAATTAAACACACAAATGTGAAATTAGGGCTAAGATCCAACAATATTATTTATAAATTAGAAGTGGGATGATGTAATCTAACATGCAAATAATTTGAAGGTAAGTGAATGACGATCCACTAATTTTCCACCATGAAAAATGAAAAAGACATTAAGTTTTAAATGTATTGAAAACTCCTAGATATTTTTGAGATGCATTGAACTTTTCAATGGCATGTTTAAATCTTGATATGTCCCTCAAGTTTGTGATTGGGATGCCGAGGATCACAAAGCGGGAGTGAATAACCATGAAAATGTACATGGTGCCCCCACTGTTACAGTCACCTATTTGACGTGCCAGTTAACTACACACGCTCCGTCGAACTATGACAAACATCGATTCACCCTTTTCCTCATTTTATTAGAACCCAATTAGTGTCCTGGTTAACCACACACGCTCTACTAACGTCTTAGCAAGTGTACAAAGTGTAATTTCATGGAATTGCATCAAATTCACTTTTGTCTATAGTAACTATGATTGAGAATTTTTTAAAAACATTTAGTTACTTTAGAATTCATTATACTTTTAATGAGGAAAGCATTTTCCATATCCTACCCGTTCGGCTAACGACCCTCCACCAATCAAGGAAGTGGTGGGTGAGAGTGGACACCCATTAAACGACCATTTTATAGGCCATAACCTTACTAATGATTAGACTAGCATTTTAAGTTATACAAATATAATAATTATTCTTATAATATTATAATAGTATACGGTGAATTTTATACTTATAAAATTCTAGGGTTTGAAATCTAAATAATTCAAATTAAACTTTTAATAAAAAATTAAAATTCCAAAACTTGATGGCAAGTTTTAAACTTTTCAAAACACATAGGATCAAATAGAAAATAATATAAATCATACAATTAATTTAATGATTATCTAAATTTGACCTATTTCAATTTAATCACAAGATAATTCATCAAATAATAAAAATTTATAATATATAGAATTTATTATTTAGTTAATTGGTAGTTATATTTTGATTTGGTAACGATAATAACATAATAATAATAAAATCAGATTTTATTAGTCAAATATAGTTTTGATAATTATCCTTCAGCAAAAGAGCAAGAAATCTCGAGATATCCTTTGTCTGACAACCCGACTCACCGAGTCCCCGTGAGAACTCATCGAGTTGATCCAACTCGTCGAGTTCCTCATTGGGACTCGACGATTTCGTTAGTCAAAGGGCCAAAAAACGAATTTTAAAGCATGAATGAACATACAAGGCATGAATACAATAGAAACTAATCAAGGCTCTGATACCACTGATGGGTTTAACACAAAATAACATCATATGTGTTCATGCAACCTCTGAAGCTTAGATATAGGTTTCTCTATTGTACATGTAATTCGTCCAAGACTTATGAACCCTAGATCTAGCATACATATTTTGAAAATATCATAAGAAAACAGATCTAGAGGATTACTTTTTAAATAATGGCTTGAATCTTCTTTTCTTGGAGCTTAGAGTCACAAATGTCATTCCTCTAATGGCTTACAAACACCACACAAGAAAGAGCATGATATTGGAGAGAGGGGAGAGGCACAATTTTGGCTATGAACTCTTCTAGGGTTTCAAGTGGCTGAAAACTGATGTCCTAGGGGTTCTAATTATACTTGTACCGCTAGGGTTTTAGTCAAAACCCTAATAGACAGCTTAGGCCTTAAGCAATCCAAGGAAGCTTCTGGAATAGGGCCCTTATGGCCGAAATTAGAATGGAAACATCCCTAACTTCATCCATGCCTAGTCCATAAGGCTTCTCAGCCAAATATTCAACTATCACACATTTTACAGTTTAAGTCCCCCTTATTTAATTAATGTCTTTTAGTCACATAATTGATTCTTAATTAATTATTGTCTAATATAAATTAAACTATATGATTTCTCCTTTAATATTATTCATATAATATATTAATAAACCATAATAACCTCTCTCTCTTCAACAATCACCATGTCAAGTTGCTTTGATGAAGGCAACCCAAAAGGACCATGCACAAATGGATCAAGTACTTACCAAATATAGTTACAGGCTTAGGCACAAATCCAACAGGTATGTGGAGCGATGCTTGACTTATAGGAAATTCAAGACCGAGCACCAGCGCCGTCTTGACAAGACATATCCCTTGGAGATCCCCGTATGGAAAGGGAAGAAATCACTATGGATGTCATAACAAAGCTTCCCAGTACCGCACATGGGGTAGATTCTATCTGGGTCATCTTGGATCGGTTGACCAATAGTGCACATTTCATACCGATCCATGTAAGTATTTTGGCGGAGAAGCTGGCAGAAATCTACATCAAGGATGTAGTAGCTTGGCATGGGGTGCCGGTTTCGGTGATTTCTGATAGGGATGTGCGGTTCACTTCTAAATTCTGGAAGAAGTTTCATAAACAGTTAGGCACTCGTTTGCATTTCAGCATGGCCTTCCACCCGCAGATGGATGGTCAGAGAGAGCGTACCATTCAGACATTAGAGGATATGCTATGGGGGTGCATCCTAGACTTCGATTGTAGCAGGGATACCTACCTTCCATTGACAGAGTTCTCTTATAAAAATAGCTACCATGCAAGTATTGATTGGCCTCCCTTTGAGATGATTTATGGGAGGAATTATAGGACCTTGATATGTTCCAGTGAGGTGGAAAGAGGGTCATGGGGAGTACCACTCAAGCCGACAGAGAAGATCCAGCAGGTTCGGAGTAGACACTAGATGGCTCAGAGTCGGTAGAAAAGCTACGCTGAAAGACACCGATCAGACCTTGAATTTTATGTCGTGGATATGGTCCTTCTGAAGGTATCACCTTGGAAAGGTCTCATCCGCTTCAGAAAATGAGGCAAGTTGGGCCTCGGGTATATCAGACCTTTCAGGGTTATAGCCTGGGTGGGCAAGATGGCGTATAGGTTGGATCTTCCGAAAGAGCTTAGACAGATCCACTTCATTTTTAATGTCTCCCAGCTGCGGAAGTGCTTAGTGGATGACTCTGTAGTTGTTCCTTTAGAGGATGTCCAGGTAGATGACAACCTAAACTCCAACAAGAGACCAGTAGCCTTTCTCGACAGGAAGATGAAGGATCTAAGGAATAAGAGGGCATAGTTGGTGAAGGTGCAGTAGTAACACAGTAAAGGATCGGAATAGATGTAGGAGTCGGAGGATGAGATGATGGATCATTACCCAGAACTATTTCCAGTTGCAGTAGACTTCGATGATGAAGTCGAAGATATATGGGGGAGAATTGTAACGTCTGGTTCCTGATATGTATTTACTTTAGAATTATTCACTTTTATATATAAACTCGACGAGTTGGAGGCCCCAAATTCGTCGAGTAGAGATGAATTAGACCACGGATTTGGAAACATACTCGACGATTTGGGAGGCCTCAACTCGACAAATAGGTTGGCAGAAATGAAACCCTAATTTTGAGGTTTTCCACCCTATTTAAACAACTTAACCCCAAGGTGTTTGCCTCATCTCCAGCCTATAGTGTCCAAAACCCTAATCTCAAAACCATAAGCCATTTTTGGTGATTGTGAGCTAATCTTGTGCATTCATGGTCAGTTTAAAGAAAGAGAAGCTTGAAGGAAGAGCAATGACGTTTGAGAACAGAGTAGATCCAGAAGTTGGGCTTCATTTCGGATTCATCTGAGGTATAAATCTTCAACCTTGTCCATGGCATGCTTAGATCTAGTCTTTGGATGTTTTGCTTCATGTTTTGGTCCAAGTATGTTGATGCTTGGGATTTGGACGTTCCATTTGGGCAAACCCTTCAGGTCTAGGTTCTTGAGGGAACTTCATGGCATAAAGGTGCCAACTTTATGGCCATGGAGATCCCATTCAACTTTTAGATCATATTTTTGGTCTTTTAAGGCCTGTTAGGTCATGCATGCAAGTAAAGATGAGAGCTTTACGAGACCAAATTTTCCCTTGAGTCCAGATCTATGACCTCATGGTCTATCGTGAAGTTTTGATGGCTTTTGGAGTTGGATCTAAGCCCTTTTAGAATAGGTTTTGAGTTTTATGTGCTGGGAGAGGTCCTTAATTGGTAAAGTTGGAAACTTTACCCTTCTAGACGTATTTCCTGCTTGGATCCAGAAGATAGGGCATTGATTTGAAGAATAGGGACTTAATGCATTTAGAAGGTTGACATACTGAAGAACTCGACGAGTTGTTCTGGAAGTTTCTCGACTCTGTTGGATAAAGAGGGACTCGACAAGTTATTGGAGAAACTCGATGATTCAACCCGGGATATCACGATTATTTGAGTTAAGGGGGAACTCGATGAGTTGGACCGTGATTTCATGATCTTATGAGTCTTGATAACTCAGCGAGTTGAAGGGGAAACTCGACGGGTTGAGTCAACTCAGAGTGTTGACTTTGACTTTGACTTTCACCATGACCAAAGTTGACATGTAAGGGGTTATGAGTATGAAAGAGTATTTAAAGGAAATCTTTTATGTTTAGGATGTTGAGTTGGGTTGATATTCAGATTCGAGGATTTTCAGTTACTTTCTAGTATTCGAGGCGAGTTACCTTCCTGTATGAGTGGGTCGAATGTACCAATGCCGGCCCACTAGTAGTTTTTTACAGTAGAGATGATTGTCTTTGTGATAATTGTATGTTATGCCACTGTATGTTGACATTTATGTGTTGTTACTCTATGTTATTATATGGTAGTGGTAGGTGGTGATGCGTGTCTGAACTCAAATCGAGGGTTTGAGAGATTTTTAAAAGAAAAGTAATTTTTCTTAAAATAAGATGAAAGGTTTTTATAAAGAACAAGGAGTGTGATGCGTGCAATCGGCCGGGCTCAAGTATGTTTTCCCTAAGATACCCATACATGTTATATTATGATATGAAGTATGAATATGTGAACTGCATGCTAGATTAGGGCTAAGGATCTAGGAAAGATGTCTTTTATGCCTACTGTATGTGCTTATTAAGCTACATGCTAGTACACATCAGTCGGTGAGGTGATGGCATGTTTAGGAAATGCCTGGTTTTGGTTACTCAATGCTCGAATGCTTCTTGCCTTGTGCTTTTAGGAGTTTTAGTTATATTTAATTAACTAGTAAACAAATATGTTAAGTTACATATTACGAATACTAAATAATTTCAAAAGGTTAGGTCTAGCCTTATTTCGTAGCTCTTGTCTAAGTCCAACCGTTGTAGGGTAGGACATCTCATTCAAAGAATTATCTGGTATTAGTAATATGTAATGGTATTCGCAAGCTAGTTAGGGAGATATAGTTGAGACTTCTTATGCAGTTGATGGTGGAGAATGGATCAAAGATCACCGTAGGGAAAGCCTAGGAAGAGATTAGCGACATGACCGATTTGATTAAGAATTGTATAAATGGATAGGAAGTAACTTTGGTAAACCAAGGCAAATCAAGGGGAAAGTACACATAGATGTGGAAGGTAGTATGGACCTGTACTACTAAAAGCATAGGATCCGTACTTGACTCTTGGGGAGCTGCGGGGAACCTAGAGTGGAAGAATGTGAGATCTATCGATGATATGTATAACCTTGAAGATTTTGTGTTTTGTTTCAAAATGGTAGTGACACGTCATGGAGCAGGAGGTTCAGGGTCTAGGTCAGGTTCGGGTACGGTTTCTGAACAAGTTGATGAAGGATTGATCGATCATGGAGGGTATCATTGAGCTGATGGAGGATCGCCTTAGGGAATTCAGGAGTGACATAACACTTGAACAGTTAGGGACTCATACGCTCTCCTTCAAGGATTTTAGGGGATGCGGAGCACCATACTTCTACGGAGTGAAAGACCCCATTGTGACTAGGTGATGGATCGCAAACATTGAGTCTGTACAGGTGACGAGCTTCTTCCCTGAGGGGTCGAAGGTCAGATTTGATGTTGGGTGTTTCAGGGAGCAAGCTAGAGACTAGTGGGAGGTAGTCAGTGATACATTGGGAGCCCCAGCCATTAAATCCATGACCTGGTCGGATGTTGCATCCAGGTTTCGGGTGGAGTTTGCACCAGCTAAGGAGCTTCGGTAGATGTCCACGAAGTTTTTGGATATGAGACAGACTATTGAGACGGTGGCAGAGATTACTGCCAAGTTCAGGGAGAGGGCCTTGTTGGTGCCCTGATATGCGGGTGATGAGGAGATGAGGAAAACCTAGTACCATGATATGCTCAGAGATTACATCTGGAAATATGTCAGTTATTCGGCGTGCCCGAATTTGGATGATATAATAGCCAGGGTGCGGTAAAGGGAGATTAATATAGAGCATATCAGGAAGAGGAAGGTAGAGACTAGGCAGATAACTGGGGTTTCGGTGATGAAACCCAAGGTATTCGACTCGAGGTCGAAGGGTCAGCAAGGCCGGAGCCGCTATGGGCAATGCGGCAAGACGCATGAGGGAGTTTGCAAAGTAGGGGATCGGGCTGCTATAAGTGTGGCAAGTTATGGCACTTTAGCAGGGATTGTACTGCCCCAACCCCCACCATTCAGACATCAAACATGCTTTGTTTTCACTGCAATCAAAGAGGCCATAAAAAGTCCAATTGCCTGATATTGGTATTAGGAGCGCCAGTGGTGGTGCCAACTCCAGTGACCCTACAGATCACAGATGGCCGCCAGGGAAAGTTAGATGCTCATGTGGTGAGGAGCTAATCCTTCCAGCTGACCGTCAAGGAGGTGCGTGTTGCACCAGATGTGGTGATGGCTATGTTTCTTTTCCCTGATTTTTCTTTCTTGTCAATTTTATTATTTATATTCCATGTATTTTGTTTTAGGATCGTTCCATGTAAACTGTATTCCAGTGTTGGTATTATTCGACTTGGGGGCTACCCAAGCATTCGTATCTCTTGCACTCAGCAAGAGGTTTGTTGAGTCTATGAGTATGTTGGATTGTCCTTTGGAGGTCGAGATTGTGGATGATCAATCCGTTCAGGCATCAGAGGTTTATAGAGATTGTGTCCTAAGGATGTATGACGAATGTTATCTCATAGATTTGGTTCTCATTCCTTTGCGTCGGAACAAGGTTATCATAGGCATGGATTGGTTGAGCCCTAATGGGCAGTGATCGACTATGAGCAACAGTTGGTTTGGGTCAGAACCCTAAATGGGGGAGAGCTGGTAATTCTGGGTGAGAGACCACAGCGTGGACTGATCATGTGTTCTGTAGTGAGAGCTAGACGCTACTTTCATCTAGGATATGCAGGTATTATCGCCTATGTTATGGATACCCGGGAGAAGGGTAAGCCAGTTGTGGATGATGTTCCAGTTGTGCGGGAGTATCCGGATGTTTTCCTGGAGGATTTTCCATAGATACCTCCGTAGAGGTAGGTAAAGTTCAAGATTGACATAGTTCCTGGTGTGGCTCTGATAGCCAAGGCACCATACCGGTTCCCCCCCCCCTCCCCCGGGAGACGCAGGAGCTATCTACACATTTGCAGGAGTTGTTAGACATGGGATTTATTAGGCTGAGCAGTTCTCCATGGGGAGCCCCGATCCCATTTCTGAAGAAGAAGGATGGGTCACATCGGATGTGTATAGATTACTAGGAGTTGAATAAGCTAATGGTGAAGAACCGTTACTCCCTCCCAAGGATTGATGACTTATTTGACCAGCTTTAGGGTGCATATTGGTTCTCCAAGATTGATCTGTGATCAAGTTATCACTAGATGCGAGTTAGGGTCGGCGATGTGCATAAGACATCCTTTTGGACTCGTTATGGTTACTAGGAGTTCGTGATAATGCCCTTTAGGCTCACCAATGCTCCTACCGCGTTCATGGATCTCATGAACCACATGTGCAGACCGATGCTGGATCGGTTTGTGATAATTTTTATCGATGGCATATTGGTGTATTCCAAGACTCAGGAGCACCACGAAGAGCATCTGAGGGAGATGCTGGAGACACTGAGGAGAGAGAGACTTTTCGCAAAGTTCTCCAAATAGGAGTTTTTTTACACAAGGTGTAGTTTCTAGAGCACCTCGTCAACCAGAACGGTATATTGGTCGATCCGGCCAAGGTAGAGGCCGTGATGAGATGGGAGGTTAAGAGGTTTCCATCCGAAATTCAAAGTTTTCTTGGTCGGGTGGGTTATTATCGTAGATTCATCCAAGATTTATCCAATATAGTTGTTCCACTGTAGAAGCAAAATTGTAAAAGTCGAATATTGTGTTTTGTATTGTTTCGTATTTTATGTTATTTTACTAAGTCATATTTGTGCGAAGTGTAATGTTTAGACTTAGTATATTTTTTGTACACTCATGTTCCCTATAAATAGGGACTGAGGTTAGAAGTAGAGGATAACTTTTTTAAATGCAAATATCCTTTCTGCTTATTCTGTAATCAGTCTTCATCAATATGAGATCTGATTAATATTTACTCTTCGTGTTCTAACTCTTCAATTACTAAAATCATACTTTGTTTTCTTAAATCTCGATAACAATTCTCTTCAATTGGTATCAGAGCAGGATTCAAACTGCATCGATCTGATTTTCGTGTTAGAATCATTTGCTTTTTGAGTTGCAACTTTACTCAAAATTTTCCGCGCATTTTGGTTTTTAAAAATCACATTTGATCTTCAGATTTGAATTGATTCTGTCTTTGAATTGTTTAGTCGAGTAATGGATTAGTGATTTGTGATCAATTCAATTGATCAAATTCTCAATTTCATCAAGTTTTTGAAGCTTTCTGAAAATTTCTGTGTTCATCAATGGCGAACTTCAACATGAATACAATGACTTCCTTCTCTCACTTGCTTGGTTCTTCAACCAAAATTCCGATGTTAATTCCAGAATACTATGATCAGTGGGCTGATAGAATGGAAGATTACTTAAATGGAATTGATGAAGAACTTTGGAATTGTATCGATGGAACAGTGCAAGCTCCTGTTAATGTTCAACCAATTGGTCCATCTGCTGCATCTACTGAAGTTGCTAATCAAGAAAAACGGTTGAAGAATAATGAAAAGAGGTGCATGAGGGAACTAAGACGTGCTCTTCCTCCTGTGGTTTATAATTACATTCGTAGTTGTAAAACAGAAAAGGACATCTGGAACACTCTAAAAGAGAAGTATCAAGGTAGCGAAAAGACGAAGATCAATTCTGTGAAGCAATGTCTAGTTGAACTGAAAGAATTCAGACAAAAGGATGCTGAAACACTTGAAAATTACTATGATCATCTGAATGAGCTTATGTTTCACTGCAATAGGTATGGAATCACTAGGTCTCTCATGGAGTTCAATTTAACATTCATTATGGGTCTTCGCAAGGAATGGCGAAGTGTGAGAATGATGATTAAGAATCAACAGAGTTTTGATACAACTCATTTGAATGATCTCTACAATCAGCTGAAAACACATGAATGTGAAGTTTCGGAAATGTATGAAGAATCAAAACAAAGTATTGGAGGTCCTTTGGCTCTTGTTTCAAAGGTATCAGAAGCTGATGTTAATGAAAAAGATGGTTCACATGATGAAGGATTTTTGATGAACTCTGATGATGAAGCTGTGGCATTCTATTCAAACAACAGAGTTAAGAAGTTCTTCAAAAGTCCTTTTAATCCAAAAGGAAAGGCTTGTGATGCGAAGAGTGCAGTCACAAAAACTGGAGGAGAGGAGAGGAAGAAATTGGAGAACACTGATGAGAAACAAAAAGATGCGAAAAAGCTGAAGGTGACTCAGGAATTTACTGTCACTACTGCAATGGTGCGAATCATTTTGCATTTGATTGCATGTTGCGAAAGAAAGAAGAGAAAAAGGGAAAAGTTAAAGATGAAGCATACTACTCTGAAAAGATTGAAGAGATACGTGCTAAGACCAAAGGAGTGTCTTTGGTTGCGAAAGGTGAAACTGATAATGAAGAAAGTGGTACGTTACCAGATCTGATGACGAGGAAATGAGGCATCCTACACATGGAGCAATGTTCGCAAGTTTTGAAGATTGCGAAGAGGAAATTTCAGGAAGGTGCTTCGTATCCAAATCCACGGACAAATCACCCATGACCACTAAGGTACGTGCAATACTTGAATCTTTTAATCTTCATTTATCTGCTTATGATGCTGAAATTGTTTCATTTGATGAAGCTGTGGCTTATTTTGATTCTGTTATTGTGTCTGCTAGTACTGAAGCTCAAAAATTAAATATGCAACTAGGTGAGACACGAAGAGAGTTAGAAATAAAGAGGAGCATAGTAGAAAAACTTGAAATGCAGATAAAAAATGTAGATTGTGATAGGAATAATCTTACAAATGATGTTAGGTTGTTGCTAGTACAAAGGAACATATATTGTAATTCTGCCAAATGGTTATATGCAAAATTAACTGCTTTACATCATTCTTCTGACATTAGCAAAGAACAACATATGAAACTTTTACCTTTTCTTGAATATGAACGTGAAAAAGTTGATGTTGTTTCTTATGATTGCGAAAGTACAATTGCTCAATTTGACAAAATACCTGATGATAGATATACATATGGTATTGTGAAAATTGATGAATTTCTGAATGCTGATGAGTTGGTTAACATTGTCAATGAAAGTTTGACAAAGAGTGAACAAGTGAAAATCTTAAAGAAAACAGAAACTTCAACTCTTGCCTCTCAGTTCAATTATGCTGATATTGATGAAAATTCAGATAATGTGAGTGAAATCAGTGAGATAGAAGAGGAAGAAGAGGTTGATTGTTCTCAATTGTCAATCATTAATATCACATCTAAGATTAAAGGTAAAGAAATTATTGTTGATTCAATAGTAGAGGATGAAATTGATAAACCTTTAACTTTGCAACATTGTAAGTTTGATAATGTGGAAATTGAAAGCTAGAAATCTGATGATAATGAAGAAAACGGAGAAGAAATGAAAGATTCACATGAAATACCTCAACGAGTTGTTGTTGATCAAGTGTTTGAAAATACCAAAGAATTTGATAAAATTTTAAATGACAAAGGCGCACATTATTTAGAAACCAACACTGTGGTATATCCAAATTTTATATGTACTGATAAAACCATTTTTCCAAATCAAGTTTTTGTCACTACTGGAAATGCTGAGAAAGTTCATCCTGAATTCAAAAAAATGATTGAAAAAGATAATCTAAAGTCAACCACAGAAGGCTTTTTCACAAATCAAAACACAGAAGAAAACAATTTAACTCAAAATTCTTATGTTTTTCAAAAACAAACATCATTACAAAAATGGGTGGTTAAAGGTGAAAAACCACACAAATTTTTTGAAAAAGTTGAAAAATCTAAGGCTAAAGTGAAATTAAATTCTCATGAATTCAAATTGATGGTTGGAAATTATTCAACAGAAAATAATGTTTCAAAAAGAAAAGCAAGAAAAGCAATTTTCTGGCAAGTTGTGTCAAATGACAAACCAAGAGATGAAAAAGAACACATTTCAAAAACAAAATCATCAAAATTTCAGAGCAAAAATAAACAAATAGATTCAAGTTTTAATAAACAAATAAATTTTGTTGATAAAATTCCATATGTTCACAAATATGACAACAATCGAAAATTTGAGAATTCGCAAAAATTTGCAAATAATCAAAAGTTTCAAAATGTTGGCAAATTCACGAATACTTAATCAAGTTTGATAGATTCAACTCAAGCAAAAGTAAAATTTTCACCAAAACAACCAAATTTTCCAAATCCTTCAGTTTCAAAACAGACCAAAGTTTCATATACAAAAGGAAAATCTGATGTAAGTACAATCAATCGTTGGTTTGAAGGGAAAGGAAGAAAATATCAAAGTGAGAAATTTACAGAGCAACAAATCAAGAATGCATTTGACAAGTTCGCAAATAACTCTTCCACTACTAGTTCATCATCTCATCATTTGCAAATTCTAGTTCAAAAATGGAAACCAGTTATCAAAAATGTGAATGTTGTGAAGGATAAGATTACAATCAATGGAAATCCAAAACTATTGAATGACTATATTTCAATATCTAGATCTGATGATGTTGATATAATGGATTCTGTCACAAACAAAGTGAAAACATGGTTCTTAAATTCAAAGAATTTGTTTCATTCTACTAATGATGGACCCAACAAGTCTTGGGTTCCTAAATTTTTCCAATAAATGCAGGTGATGTGTGACGAGCAATATGATACGAAATGGTATATTGATAGTGGTTGCTCTCGTCATATGATTGGAAGAAAGGAAAAATTGCAAGATTATAGAAGCTTGGAAAATGCAGGAGTAGCAAATTTGGGAATAATCACAAGTGTCAAGTGAAAGGCTATGGGAAAGTCACAAATGGACAATTC
Organism: Lactuca saligna; assembly: GCF_052625555.1. NCBI lineage: Eukaryota > Viridiplantae > Streptophyta > Magnoliopsida > Asterales > Asteraceae > Lactuca > Lactuca saligna. Next base: position 178,305,178 of record NC_136423.1, read on the forward strand.
ACTGTGAATAGAGTTGCTTATGTTGAAGGACTTCAACATAATTTGATAAGTGTGTCACAACTTGTTGTTGGTACTGGAAATCAAGTTGTATTTAATGAAGAAGGAAGTATCATTTCAAATGCGAAGTTAAATGAAATACTTATCAAATCAAAAAGATTTGGTGATATATTTACACTGGACATCAAACCAATTGTGGGAAAACCTATTGTGTGTTTACTATTAAAAGCATCCAATGATGTCAGTAGGCTTTGGCATAGAAGATTGTCACACTTGAACTTTAGAAATATTAACAAACTTGTCACTGAAGATTTAGTTCGAGGGTCACCTGTACTAAAATTTGACAATGATTCTCTGTGTGCAGCTTGCGAACAAGGAAAACAACATAGAAAAGGTCATCCGATTGTGATAGATTCAAAAATTGTAGAACCATTAGAACTTCTTCACATTGACTTGTGTGGACCGTCGACTGTTGCTACAATCAATAAAAAGCGGTACATTTTAGTTGTTGTAGATGATTTCTCTCGATTCACATGGGTGTTTTTTCTCAGGTCAAAATCTGAAGTTGCTCAAACGATGATTGATTTTATCAAACAGATTGAGGTTAGTCTGAAAAAGAATGTTCGAAAAATTAAAAGTGATAATGGTTCCAAGTTTAAAAATCAAACTCTTGATTCTTTTCTCACAAGCAAAGGCATTTCGCATAATTTCTCATCACCATATACTCCGCAACAAAATGGTGTTGTTGAAAGAAGAAATCGATCTCTATGCGAAGTAGCCAGAACCATGTTAACATATGCGAATCTACCTCAATATCTTTGGGCAAAAGCAGTTTCCACTGCATGTTTTACACATAATAGATCATTCATTCATCAAAGATTCAATGTTACCCCATATGAAATAATCATTAATAGGAAACCTAATGTAAAATTCTTTCATGTTTTTGGTTGCAGGTGTTTTATCATGAATCTCAAAGATAATTTGTCCAAGTTCCACGCTAAAGCTGATGAAGGCATATTCTTAGGATATTCACAGAATTCAGTTGCATACAGAGTGCTTAATAAAAGAACTAGAAAAGTTGAAGAAACTTTCAATTTAACGTTTGATGATTACTATCTTAAACCAATGGATACTAAATTTGAAAATAAATCAATACTTGTGGATTCAAATACTCAAATTGATAATTCTGAAATAAATGATTTTGATTATGACTTAATTTTCAGAATTCCTGACAGGGCAATTGAAGCGGAAAATAATGCTCCTGATAATCAAACATCAGAATCCTTAAAACATACTGATGATTCGACAATAACTACAAGGACAATAACTTGCGAAAGTATGCCTGATGCTAGTATGGAGGAGGAGCATCCGAGTATTCATGAAGATTGTCAGCCAACTTTCGAGGGGGAGAATGAAAATATGAATCATCAAGTTGAGGGGGAGCATTCGCAGAATCAACAGGAACATCATTTTGAGGGGGAGCATCAAGATGAAGATCATGTTGAGAGGGAGCATGATGAAACATAGACAATTAATCTTGATGAAAATGATGAGTTTCATGAACTAAATGATAATTTTTCTGTTGCAGGATCTGAAAATGAAGGTATGTATGAAGATGCACCATTGGAATTTGATCCTAATTTTCCACCACTTGCGAAATGGACAAGAAATCATCCAAAAGAACAGGTAATTGGTTATACACAAGACGGTGTGTTGACAAGAGCTGAAATCCGTGTGAAAAATGAGGTACTGAATGCGAACCAAGAACTGTGTATGTTTAATGTCTTTATTTCGAAAATAGAGCCAAAGACAGTAAAGGATGCTATAGAACACTCAGATTGGGTTGTTGCTATGCAATCTGAACTGGCTGAATTTGAACGAAATAAGGTTTGGAGATTAATTTCTAAACCTTCTGATGTTTCAATTGTCGGATTAAAATGTATTTTTAAAAATAAAACCGACAAAGATGGCAATATTATTCGAAATAAAGCTAGACTAGTGGTTAAAGGTTATTCGCAACAAGAAGGAATAGACTATGAAGAAACATTTGCACCTGTTGCAAGAATTGAAGCAGTTCGCATATTTTTAGCTTATGCAGCTCACAAAGACTTTGATGTTTATCAAATGGATGTTAAGTGTGCATTCTTAAATGGAGAACTTGAAGAAACAATGTATGTTGAACAACCACCAGGATTTATAAACAATGAACATCCTGATCATGTTTACATCCTAGATAAGGCTGTGTATGGATTAAAACAAGCACCAAGAGCCTGGTATGCAACACTAACAAATTTCTTGAAACAATCTAAATTTAAACAAGGATCAGTTGACCCCACATTATTTCGCAAGAAAGTTGGAAGTCATCTAATGCTTGTTCAAATTTATGTTGATGATATTATATTTGGCTCAACTGATCCAGCATTGTCAATTGAATTTGAAAATCTAATGAAAAGTCAGATTGAAATGAGCATGATGGGAAAAGTTAATAATTTTCTTGGTTTACATATAAGACAGAACAAGGATGGAATCTTAATCAATCAAGAAAAGTATATGAAGAGCTTGCTTGAAAAGTTTGGAATGACTAATAGCACGAAACTAAGAGTACCAATGGCAGTAGGAACAAGACTAACTCCTTCGTTAGATGCTCCAGCTGTTGATTTAACACTTTATCGAAGCATGATAGGGTCTTTATTGTACTTAACTGTAAGTAGACCTGATATTATGTTTTCGGTTTGTAATTGTGCTAGATATCAATTTAATCCCATAGAACCTCATTTGACTGCAGTGAAAAATATTTTTCGCTATCTTAAGGGAACAGTTTCATTAGGACTTTGGTATCCTTCAAAAATGGGGTTTTTCATTCAAGATTTTTCAGATTCTGATCTAGGAGGATGTACTTTGGATAGGAAATGTACGAGTGGTGGATGTCAACTATTGGATGGGAAGTTGGTGAGTTGGCAATCAAAGAAACAAACTTGTGTGCCTATATCAACTGTTGAGGCTGAATACATTGCTGCTGCTGCTTGCACTTTGCAAATTATTTGGATTCAGAGTCAACTTCGTGACTATGCAATAAACATGAAAAAGATTCCTTTGTATTGTGATTCGCAAAGTGCAATTCGTATTTGTCATAATCCAGTACAACATTCAAAGACAAAACACATTGCTCTTCGATATCATTTTATCAAAGATCATGTGGAAGATGGGAATATTGAAATTCATTTTGTTAAAACAACTAAACAACTTGCTGATATTTTTACAAAACCTCTTGATGAAAAATCATTTGTTAGAATTTTAGCAGGTTTGGGGATGATTGATGCGAATTCAATTTCAAAAACTCAGGAATGAAAGTCTGGTTCCGCAGTTATGAGTCAAACTTGTTCATATGTTACTGTTCATCCATAGGCTTCGCATGGCTTCGCATCCACATCTTTTCGCATTTGCGATTATAACAACTAAGGTTAGGTTATTGATTCATTTTGTAGTTTTTAACTTTTGAAAAATAAAAAAGCCAAAAAGATTTTATGTTTATTCATTTTTGTTTTTGAAAAATTAAAAATCCAAAAAGATTTTGTTTGGTTATGTTTTTATTTTGAAAAATTCAAAAATCACAAAAATATTTTTGTTTTCTTTGTTCTTTAAACATTGTGTGCTGAGAATTTTGTACAGGGCTTAATGCGAAGAAGTCATACTTAGGTGTTTCTACGGGAAGGTATTAAATTTTTTTTTAACCTAGTTAGGATGTCCCTAGAAGCATGCTGCTGTATGTAGACCAAAAGCCTCAACAAGACTCTATGTGTGCCAAGAAAGCCTTAATGAAATTATCACATGAAAATTTCTTCCCAAAAAGGCTTATATTCGCATAAGTCAAAAGAGCTACCTTACTCTTCTCAAATGAGTTAAGAGTTTTCTGTTTTGTCCATTATAACAGAGGTACACTTCGATTCTTATCCAATCTTTTTAAACCAAACAATTCTTTCGATCCAAATTTCTGAAGAGATTTGTCCTTGAGGTCTTTGATAAAACCAATCAAAACCTAGACAAATCACAAGTCTGTGTTTATGATCTAACATCATGAGTCCGTGATGAAATTGAAACCCAAACATCATAAACCTTAAGGAATTGATGGGGAACTTTGTTCCAGATTTTTACGAAACCTTTGTTTCATGTATCAAAAAATTTTGAAACTCCAAATCATATTCAATTCGCATGCGTGGTCTTGATCAAATATTTGCAACCAACAATGTTTGTTACCCAACAAGATCCAGAACAAAATTTTCTTTTGAATATGATTTCAATGTGAGTTTTATTCGCAAATCCTAGTCACGATAAATATTTTCAAAAGCAAACTTGTCACGGACTACACTGGTCAAACAAGTAATTTCATTTACAATTTCTCACCTTATGTTAAGGCTGATATGTAATGAAATTTTAAATCCAATCCCAAATTTCTTTTAAAAGAAGCCCTTCGATACTTCTCTATAAGTATTCGATTATAATTCATGGGAAACTACACAAGCTGTTGATTATCTCTCTTGATGATTAAAGAAGCAACTTTTGCCTGGGGTTTAACTGCATTTATGTTAAATTTAATTTTTGACATCACAGAATTCCAATTTTTTTTTTTATTGTTTCTCATCTTATTCTGTTAACACAATGCACACACGAAATCCTAAAGGTTCTGAGTAAAACCAACTTAGACTGATGATTTCGCAAATCTGGCATATGACTTCACTTTATATCCCAAAAGTGAAAGAGCCTTGACTCCATGCGAAGGGTTTTAACGGTTCAAATTCAATAACAGGAAACTTGACAGGCAGTGTACTCCAGATGGTTGGTATTCTATCCGGTTTTCAAGGAGAAGTGACAGTTACTTTTTGAAGCGTGGTTATCTTTTGTCGTCATGATCCGATTTTCAAGGTGCCACGTCAGATAACATTAAATGCATCCCGCTTTAATTTCAAATTAATTTGGGTAACCTAAAAAAGGGGGATCAAGAACACTATATACGGTTACGCACACAGAACTCTCACAAACCTCCAAAGTCTCAAACTTGAGCAAACCTTCTCTCTTTCAAACCCTAACAATTGCAGCCACTCAATCCAACACTGATCAAGTTCTTTCTCAATCTCTGATGAAAATCCAAAGCACAAATTATCAAGTTGATCCAAAAGTATCTTCTTATCCTGAAGACTTGAAGATGCTTATCGTTGCTCTGAAACGATCACCTCTATCCACTGCCATGTTTAGCTCCTTCTCTGTTCCGATGACATGGTTATTATTGGCAGTTTCAACGGCATCACACAATAATACAACTGATGTGATAACATTCAACTTGATCAACAACAAACGGGTAAAACTTTCTAAGAAGATGTTTGTTGAATTCTTCCAGATTCCAAACAATCCTCCATTTTTCAAACCTGTTAACTCTCAAGTCATTCACATGCTCAATGAGATGTGTCATCAACCACAACTTGAGAATATCAGTGACTTTCGAAAGTCTGGGTTGCCGTGCATGTGGAATTTCTTATTTGGTATTTTTCTCAGATACCTAACAGGAAGAACAGTTGGACTGGATAGAGGACGAATTGAAGTATATGCCATGGTTGTGGGTCTATAGTATGACATCAATGTTGATTATGCAACCCAATTATGGAAGGAATTTGTTCAGAGTCTCAAAAACACAAATTCTGAAAAAGGGATTTCGTGTGCAAGATATTGGAGCTTAATTATGGAGAAAGTCTATGAAAAAGAAGGGATTCGAGTACCGGAGGATGTTGAAGTTGCTAAATTTTCTTTATATCAATTTCCAAAGGTTGTAGAAGATGATGCTGCTATTTTTACTCACGTGGCTCGCATTCCAGATGCGATGCTTCGCAAAGTATCTCAAACTCACAAGGTCTTGGTGAGATATTTGCGAACAGTTGATCAATCTGTGCAGACTGTAGTATTATTAGAAGTTGCTACTCCATCAAAGAAGAAGAAGTCCATAAAGAAGAATGCGAAAGGTTCATCTTCACAACAAGCTCAAAATGAAGATGTTCAGATTGAAGAAACCTCATCTAAATCAAAGCAAGAAATAATAACTTCCAAGTATGGGGTATTGAAGAAAATTCGCAAGGCTGAGGTGAGCAGTAAAGGAGTTACTATTCGCAGTATTCCAGCTCCAGTTTCACCAGGAATGAAAAGGCAAAGAGATGAACATGTTGCGAAAAACATGCAACATACTCTCACAAAAAGAAGGAAATTGGTGATTCGAAATGTATCATCTGATGAAGAAATAGTCCCAGAAACTCCACCAGTGCCGTCTATGGTAAATGTTTCCTTACCTATTATCCCAACTTCGTAAATTTCTACCACAATACCACTCACCGAATCACTCGAAATAGTCACTACCAAATCAATTTCTGAGGAGGTACCTATTTCTGATATGGTTGTCAACGTATCTGATACGGGGGCACCTATCTTGAGTGTTGAAACCACAATTCCAATCACCTTACCTATTTCCTTACCAATTGTTTCAATTCCATCCACAATTCTATCCACTACCTCATCAATTTTTGATCATCCTCTTCAAAATCCATTTACAACACTTTTTCCATCACAATCACCAGAAAATTCTCAACCTTCGCAACCTTTATCTGATAATGAAGCTGAAGGAGTAGCCTTTGGAGGGGTCTTTGAAGATATTCATTTTGATTCAGAGGAAGAGGATATTCCTGATCATATTCTTATGATAGGAAAACAATTTAAAATCCTGAATCAGAAGTTGAATGCTATTATTCAGTCGCAAGCTGATTCTGGCAGGACGTCTTCTATCTCAGCCATGGAAGTTGATGTAATGATTAAGGGTGCTGAGAAACGTATAATGGAAAAAGTTGATCAATCTGATAAGAACAATGAGCTTCGCATTTACGCTGAAGGGAATAGCTTTTCTTCAATGGTTCAGGATTTGAAAACAGTTACAAAAGAACGTCATGTTCTTTTTGTACAAGATGTGAAGAAAGTTAGGGAGGATGTCAACTATAAAATTCAAGAGTTGAAAACTGAACTGGCGAAGGAGCTCCAGGATATTCATACTCAAAATGTTGATGTTCAAAAGCAGATTGAGGAGCTTAAAACAAACAAACCAACAACGGAGAGGTTTGATTAGTTGATCCAGTTGGTGACAGAGCTTAAAACGGTGGTTTCGCAATCTTCATCCACACATATTCTTACTCCTGAGTTCTTGTCTCTAAAGATTAATACTTTAGAACAAGCAATTCACGAAGCTATTGCTCCACTTGCCAACTTCACCTCTTTACTTCCAAGGGGTGCCCCACCTGCTTTCACAGGGGTGCAAGGGGGAGAGAAAAGCTCAAGTAAAGAGGAGGATGCAAAGATAGTGGGAAAAGTTATATCTACCCAGCTGAAAACTACTCTTCCCGTGTTTACGAAGCCAATTTTCTCAACTACAATAACCACAAGACCTATTGCCAAAGGAATTGTTATTGGAGAAAAAGCAGGAGGTTCAAGTTCAAAATATCAAATAGATATGGAGGGAAAAGGAAAGGGAATATTATACGAAAAATCAAAGAAAGAGAAGAAAGTTGCGGCTGAAGCAGAGATGGAAAGAATGAGGCAGATTCAAAGTATCATGACACAACGGGCAAGTGATCCTCCCACAACGAACAAAGGAGATCTAGCGAAACTTTACTCTTACGAAACTATAGAGTCAAAGGTTGTGGGGAGGGAAATGTATGAATTTGAGAAGAAGGCAAATAAAAGTTATGATATTGCGAATTCAGACAATTGCCAGCTAGATTTTCCAATCAATGAAATGCTCTTCATCAATGCTCAGTACAAAATTAGTGAGAAGTTTGATAAGCCTAATGATTTTACAAACATGAAAATCAGATTTCATGCTGTTTTAGGGAAGAATCCAAATGAAGTTTGGTCATTATTGAAGATCAAAAAGGTGCTAACAATCAAGAAAGATGTATTGTTTCAAGACATGCTTCAAAATTTTTGTTATTTTGTTATCAGAACAGACAACAAGCAGTATGACTTCACTATAGCAGATTTTCCTCTGATGAACTGCAACGATTTGATTCAAGTGGCTCTGATTTTGAAACGTATGGAAGAGAATAAGCTCAAAGGCTCTGAGACTGAAGTATTCAAGATAGGCTTCGCACATGTTAAGACATTCATCGACAATTATTTCGATTGTTTGGCTCTTACAGATGATGAATTGGCGAATGTTTTGGGAAGAGAAGTGAAAGTTCCTTGGGAAGATACTTTATCCCAGTCAGCATTGTCGAAATATGCTGTTGGTGAAATATGTCTCAAACCTTTTGGTATGGTGTTTTCAAGGAGAGATACAAAAGGGAATCCTAAGAAATTTTTGTTTAAAGTCTCAGAGATAGAAAGATATAATTCTTCGCAATATACGCACTTTATTGTTCGTATGAACAATTGCAAGAAGAACAATGAAGGAGACAAGAAGGATCTTATGAAGGTGATCTCCTGGTATGGAGAAGTGCAAAAGACAATTCACTCAGTTGTTCAAAAGCTTATAAACTGAATAGCTTTGACTGTTTACAAAGGGGGAGATTGTAGATGTAAAATTGTAAAAGTCGAATATAGTGTTTTGTATTGTTTCGCATTTTATGTTATTTTACTAAGTCATATTTCTGCGAAGTATAATGTTTAGACTTAGTATATTTTTTGTACACTCATGTTCCCTATAAATAGGGACTGAGGTTAGAAGTAGAAGATAACTTTTGTAAACTCAAATATCCTTCTGCTTATTTTTGTAATCAGTCTTCATCAATATGAGATCTGATTAATATTTACTCTTCATGTTCTAACTTTTAGATTACTCAAATCATACTTTGTTTACTTAAATCTCGATAACAATTCACTTCAATCTCTTTCAAACCCTAACAATGGCAGCCACTCAATCCAACACTGATGAAGTTCTTTCTCAATCCCTGATGAAAATCCAAAGCACAAATTATCAAGTTGATCCAAATGTATCTTCTTATCCTGAAGGCTTGAAGATGCTTATTGTTGCCCTGAAACGATCACCTCTGTCCACTACCATGTTTAGTTCCTTCTCCGTTCCGATGACATGGTTATCCACTACTAGAAAATAGACCTTTAATGACGCGCTTTTTACGACACGCGCTGATTAACGATACGCAATAAGACGTGCCCTTAAAATAATGTTATCTCTCCAAAAAATTTAAGGATTTACGTCACGCATTATTGCGTGCCCTTAATTTAGTGTCTCAAGAAAAAAAAATTAGAAACACGGAGGGCACTTTATCTTAAACGCGCGTCGTCTCTACCTATCGCTTTATATTTTAATGAAACGCGCTTTTAGTAGACAAGGGGGGAAACGAAATCCCCAAAATTTTGAAAACCCGCCTCGTTTTTTCTATCTTCTATCTATCTTTCATCCTTGCAATCCACTCTCCCCTCTCTGATAATCTTTCCTCTAGATCTCCCTTCATTCTCTACCTCCAGTCTCTCTGTAAACCCTAAGCCATCGCCACCTCCCTTCTCTCTAGCACGTGCTACGGTTTTATTTTCTTTCAAGCTTCCACTTCTCTCGTTTTCTCTAAACCTAGTACGTGCGAGGGTTCGAATAACTGAGCGAATGCAAACAATCAATTTTCCATTTCAACTTCTTTGAACTCTAGATCATCGGGTATATTTTCAGATTCCTTTTCCGGTTTTGTTCACTTTTGAAATTGGAATGGGACCCGTTCTTTTCTACTTCAATACTCTTGATCTCAACCGGCTTTTCTTCTTCCACTTTGTCTTCTTCTACTTCTTCTAACAATGGAGGTTCCTGCTAAGGGGTAACCTCGGCAATATGCAATTGAAAAACCCCAAATAAGTCGAATTTTTAGGTATACGGTTCTTTATCTGGAAGCACAAGGCCATCTACAATCGATTAAGCTAATCTGAGCTCACAGGTACATGTGAGCTTTATATCTTCCCCCCTTATCTTTCAACCGCATTAACGATCATGGCAATTCCCACCACACTATCGACACTACCTTCTCCTTCTTCATGTCTCTCTTCAAAATCACTTCAACCCATTCATCTTACTTTCCCTAAAACCACAATTTCACTTTCAAAATCCAATTTTACCCCCTTTTCAATTCATCGTTCAAATCCAATCAATCTCGCCTCATCAAGAAAACCCATCAGCTTCATCTGCAGTAGTTCATCCATTGTGTCGACAAGCACTACCAATTACGAGGTAACTACCAACAATATACGAATTTGAAGTGTTCATATTCATTTTTGTAAATCCCCATTTGGGTAAGCATGGTTTTCTCAGTTATTAGGGTTTAGTTTTATGCAGATTTTCCTTTCCCAGTAATCTGAAACCATGTTTGCTTCTTCAATGGCTGTTAAAATTTTCTAAAATAAAAGTTTACACACCAAAATTTGGTGGAAAAAACTTGGATTCCACAAGTATGAAACCATATCTGCTTCTTCAATGGTCACTTTCTAATACATTTGACAGTTTTCAGATGACTCACAAGAGGTAGAGCTGAGATTATTTCTTGGAGATGAAAGCATTCAGAGCTCGAAGGATGTCATTGTTGACACCCCTGAACACAGAAGAGCTACTCGAAACTTTTACTAAGCAAACAGTTGATTCATGTGAGTGATTTCACCAATCTTTATGAACAAAATGAGACTTTTTTATGTTAATTTAACAAGTAATAATTAATAAATTCTAGTGGTGATTGCAGAAGTTGGGAGTAAAGTAGCTACAGTTGAACAAATTCAAGAGACCCCTCTTGTGATCAAATCGACTTCTTGTGAGATTCCCTTTATACCCTTTAACTTAAAATTCTCAATGTCACTATACTTCCTAAATAGCTAGATCACTAAATGACATATAAATCCTTAATCAGGTTTAGATGTTATAGTGGCATGCATAGATTACAGAAACTTTCCCATTCCAGCAAACTGCAGGTGTTAGTCTTTTGTTATTTTTTCAATTTAGTTTTTTTTAAAAAAAAAATAATATATAAGTGTGTTGATGTTAACTTACAGTTAAGAGGTGTCTTCTCCTTTACTAGAGAACAAAACCACAATGACACCATTATCAATATCTTCGGTTCGATAAAATCCATAACTGAGTAAAACAAAAAATGGGAGGCTGCTGTTGTTGCTTTTCTAAAGGAGTAGAACTCAACACTTCACCCCGATTTTCCTTTCCCAGTAATCTGAAACCATGTTTGCTTCTTCAATGGCTGTTAAATTTTTCTAAAATAAAAGTTTACGCACCAAAATTTGGAGGAAAAAACTTGGATTCCACAAGTATGAAACCATATCTGCTTCTTCAATGGTCACTTTCTAATACATTTGACAGTTTTCAGATGATTCACAAGAGGTAGAGCTGAGATTATTTCTTGGAGATGAAAGCATTTAGAGCTCGAAGGATGTCATTGTTGACACCCCTGAACACAGAAGAGCTACTGGAAACTTTTACTAAGCAAACAGTTGATTCATGTGAGTGATTTCACCAATCTTTATGAACAAAATGAGACTTTTTTGTGTTAATTTAACAAGTAATAATTAATAAATTCTAGTGTTGTGGCTTCTGAACTTCTTTCTCAGGTATGCTTATTGTAGTTTGACTTTCATTGACAATCTTGAAAGACAATAATTTATGTAACTATAAATCTACAATTACAGTTGCAAGATTAGAATAATAGAAGGCAGTTTGCACACCCTAGTTACTTCCATGCTGATGGTGTCAATGATCACTTCATTTCTCAGGTAATAATTATTTACTTAATTCACATATTTTTTATAAGTTTGATTTTGTGATGATTAAAAAGAATCCATCTATTTACTTAATTCACAGGCGTTGATTGAAAACACAAGGGCATATGACATACTGAAACAAGATCCTTTCTTGGTGCCATTTACAAGTAGAGTTAAATTATTCACAGTGAGTTTATAACTTATAAATTATAATCTATTCATAGTCATACTATTTTTTTTTTACTAATTACATTTTTATCAAACTATATAGTCACAACTTGCTGCAATTAAGGAAAGGCCAGGGTCTCATTCTCTTTTAAACAGAAGCACTTTTAAAAGGCACTTTCTTCGGTTAGCAATTTCCCATGATTTTCTTTCAGAACATTGAGCGCCTAAAGAAGTATACTTTGATATATGTGGTGGTCCAGCAACCTTTATTCAGGTGCTTCTTTTATATTTCTTTTTAGATTGAATGCTTTGTGTAATTTCCACATGGTGCACCTTAAGTTGTCCCCTAACTTCCATTTTCATAAGTTTTCTAGGTTTAAAAAAGATTAAGAAAAGAGGAAGTCATGGATCCTAAAAATAGCCCACTCAGTAAAAACAAACCCACTTAGTAGGAAAATGTCCTAGCTTTGGTGAGTTTTTTTTGTCCCAGCTTCTGGGTACATGGAATTTTTTATTTTTAGAAATTAATTAATCAGAATGACTCAGTCGATATTACCTGCTTCATGATCAGGTGCCTCTCTTGATCTTGTCTATTTGTTCTATCAATCAATCTCAGGCTATCAATCTTTTGGGTATGATGCAATTAGTCAACTTTGTTCATGTTTGGGATCTATGTGTCTATGTGTAAAATGTCTGAGTGCTTTTATGTAGTTGGCTGAAATGAGACTTTTTAGTTTTTCAATCCACAAATCTGTCTGATGCAATGAACTACACTGACAAGCAACTGACAACAGCTGTTGTGTCTAAAGGGTTAAGACCTGGTCTTGCAGGGACTGAATCAGGTGCACCACCAAGATTACTATCTCTGGTACAAAGATGTTAGGATGCTGACATTCACAATAGGCCTTTATTTGATGATATCATCTCCAAACTTGATCTCAACATGGTTTTGCCCTGTTACCTATAAAAGGCCTCTAAAATATTCTCCTATTCTTATGTATTTGCCTGGTAATTTGTGTTTGGTTATAAAATTACACAAATTACCATTTTACCCCTGCAAAATATGCTTATATTTACTTCCTAGTTGGATGTGATACTTTGTGTAGGGTTGGAAGGAACTGGAACTGGCCTTGTTGTACATGAGAAAGCTCTTGGAAAGTGAGTTGAATTTAGCTAAGTCATTATTGAGTGAGATAGGCCAATGTACAACTGCTTATCCATATAATCAGCTGTTTGGAGCATTAGTCTTAAAGAATTATGAAAGGCAAGATGCAACTTTACTTAGTTGGAATTTGATGTACATAGTAGATTAGATGCAAATTTATATATTGTAAGAAATAGAATTGTATGACATTAAATTTATGCAATGGATTCTATTTTTTGTATATGATATTTTATTATCTATTATGAAACATTAAATATAAATTTAATTTTAAAATAAGTAAATCTATAAATAATATTTTTTTTTAAACATTTAAAATTACGATACGCAAAAATGTATGTCGTCTTCATTTATGACATGGCCTTTCTTGACAGGGGCTTTCTTGATACGCATTGCGTGTCATTAACACGCGCGTCGTAAGTTTACGACACGTGAATGCGTGTCGTCTTCCTTTATGACAGGGCCTTCCTTGATACGCATTGCGTGTCATAACCGCGCGTCGTAAATGCGCGTCGTCTATAGATGACGCGCAAAAGCGCGTCGTCTATAGATGACGCGCAAAAGCGCGTCATCTCTCTTTATGACAGGGCCTTCCTTGACACGCATTTGCGCGTCGTCTGAGCGTTTTACGACGCGCAATGAGCGTCGTAAAAGGCCTTTTTTCTAGTAGTGATCTTTGGCAGCTTCAACAGTATCATACAATCATACATCTGATGTGATAACATTCAACTTGATCAACAACAAACGGGTCAAACTTTCCAAGAAGATGTTTGTTGAATTCTTGCAGATTCCAAACAACCCTCCATTTTTCAAAACTGTTAACCCTCAAATCATTCACATGTTCAATGAGATGGGTCATCAACCAGAGCTTGAGAAGATCAGTGACTTTCGAAAGTCTGGGTTGCCGTGCATATGGAATTTCTTATTTGGAATTTTTCTCAGATGCCTAATAGGAAGATCAGTTGGACTGGATAGAGCATGAATGGAAGTATATGCCATGGTTATGGGCATATACTATGACATAAACGTCGATTATGCAACCTAGTTATGGAAGGAATTTGTTAAGAGTCTCGAAAACACAAATTCTGAAAAAGGGATTTCGTGTGCAAGGTATTAGAGCTTAATTCTGGAGAAGGTTTATGAAAAAGAAGGGATTCCAGTAACGGAGGATGTTGAAGTTGCTGAATTTTCTTTGTATCAGTTTCCAAAGGTAGTAGAAGATGATGAGGCTATTTTTACTCATGTGGCTCGCATTCCAGATGCGATGCTTCGCAAGGTATCTCAAACTCACAAGGTCTTGGTGAGATATTTGTGAACAATTCATCAATCAGTGCAGAATAGGGTATTACTAGATGTTGTTGCTCCGTCAAAGAAGAAGAAGTCCACAAAGAAGGATGCAAAAGGTTCATCTTCACAACAAGCTCAAAATGAAGATGTTCAGATTGAAGAAATTTCATCTAAATCAAAGAAAGAAATAATACCTTCCAAGTCTGGGGTATTGAAGAAAATTCACAAGGCTGAGGTGAGCAGTAAAGGGGTTACTATTTGCAGTATTCCAGCTCCGGTTTCTCCAGGAAAGAAAAGGCAAAGAGCTGAAGATGTTGCGAAAAACATGCAACATACTCTCATAAAAAGATGGAAAATCGGTGATTCGAAACGAATCATCTGATGAAGAAATAGTTCCAGAAACTCCACCAGTGACGTCTAAGGTAAATGTTTCATTACCCATTATCCCTACTTCGCAAATCTCTACCACAATACCACTCACCGAACCATTCGAAATAGTCACTACCAAATCAGTTTCTGAGGAGGTACCTATTTCTGATACGGTTGTCAACGTATCTGATACGGGAGCACCTATCTTGAGTGTTGAAACCACATTCCCAATCACCTTACCCATTTCTTTACCAATTGTTTCAATTCCATCTACAACTCTATCCACCACCTCATCAATTTTTGATCATCCTCTTCAAAACCCATTTACAACACTTTTTCCATCACAATCACCAGAAAATCCTCAACCTTCGCAACCTTTATCTGATAATGAAGCTAAAGGAGGAGCCTTTGGAGGGGTAATTGAAGACATTTATTTTGATTGAGAGGAGGAGGATATTCCTGATCATATGCTTATGACAGGAAAACAATTTAAAATCCCGAATCATAAGTTGAACGCTATTATTCAGTTGCAAGCTGATTCTGGCAGGATGTCTTCTATCTCAGCAATGGAGGTTGATGTAATGATCAAGGGTGCTGAGAAGCGTATAATGGAGAAGGTTGATCAATCTGATATGAATAATGAGCTTCGCATTCAAGCTCAAGGGAGTATTTTTTCATCAGTGGTCCAGGATTTGAAAACAGTTGCAAAAGAACGCCATGTTCTTTTTGTACAGGATGTGAAGAAAGTTCGGGAGGATGTCAACTATAAGCTTCAAGAGTTGAAAACTGAACTTGCGAAGGAGCTCCAGGATATTCATACTCAAAATGTAAAAGTTCAAAAGCAGATTGAGGAGGTTTTTTCAAAGGTGCAAAAGTTTGTTGACGTTCCTATCCTTAAAGCCAATAACGAAGAAACAAAGGAGAAGTTTGATTAGCTGATCAAGTTGGTGATAGAGCTTAAAACAGTGGTTTCACAATCTTCACCTACACAAATTCTCACTCCTGAGTTCTTGTCTCTAAAGAATAATACTTTAGAACAAGCAATTCAGAAAGCTCTTGCTCCACTCACCAATTTTACCTCTTTACTACCAAGGGGTGCCCCACTTGCTTTCACAGGGGTGCAAGGGGGATAGAAAAGTTTAAGTAAAGAGGAGGATGCAAAGACAGTGGGAAAAGTTATATCTACCCAGCTTAAAACTACTCTTCCCATACTTACGAAGCAAATTTCCTCAACTACAATAACCAAAAAACCGATTGCCAAAGGAATCGTTATTGGAGAAAAAGAAGGAGGTTCGAGTTCAAAACCTCAAACATATATGGTGGGAAAAGGAAAAGGGATATTGTACGAAAAATAAAAGGAGGAGAAGAAAGTTGAGGCTGAAGCAGAGATTGAAAGGATGAGGCAAATACAAAGCATCATGAGACAAAGGGCAAGTGATCCTCCCACGATGAACAAAGGAGATCCTGCGAAGCTTTACTCTTACGAAACTATAGAGTCAAAATTTGTGGTGAGGGAAATGTATGAATTCGAGAAGAAGCCAAAGAGAAGTTATGATATTGCGAATTCAGACAATTGTCAGCTAGATTTTCCAATCAATGAAATGCTCTTCATCAATGCTCAGTACAAGATTAGTGAGAAGTTTGATAATCCTGATGATTATACACACATGAAAATCAGATTTCATGCTGTTTTGGGGAAGAATCTAGATGAAGTTTGGTCTTTAATGAAGATCAAAAAGGTGCTAACAATCAAGAAACATATATTGGTTGAAGACATGCTTCAAAATTTTCGTTATTTTGTTATCCGAGCAGACAACAAGCAGTATGACTTCACTGTAGCAGATTTTCCTCTGATGAACTGCAACGATTTGATTCAAATGGCTCTGATTTTGAAGCATATGGAAGAGAATAAGCTCAAAGGCTCTGAGACTGAAGTGTTCAAGATAGGCTTCGCACATCTTAAGACATACATTGGCAATTACTTCGATTGTTTGGCTCTTACAGATGAAGAATTGGCGAATGTGTTGGGAAGAGAAGTGAACGTTCCTTGGGAAGAAACTTTATCCCAGTCAGCATTGTCGAAATATGTTGTTGGGGAAATATGCCTGAAACCTTTCGGTATGGTGTTTTCAGGAAGAGATACAAAGGGGAAACCTAAGAAATTCTTGTTTAAAGTCTCAGAGGTGGAAAGATATAATTCTTCGCAATATACGCACTTTATTGTTCGTATGAACAATTGCAAGAAGAACAATGAAGGAGACAAGAAGGATCTCAAGAAGGTGATTTCCTGGTATTGAGAAGTGCGAAAGACAATTCACTCGGTTGTTCAAAAGCTTATGGACTGAATAGCTTCGGCTGTTTACAAAGGGGGAGATTGTAGAAGCAAAATTGTAAAAGTCGAATATTGTGTTTTGTATTGTTTCGTATTTTATGTTATTTTACTAAGTCATATTTTTGTGAAGTGTAATGTTTAGACTTAGTATATTTTTTGTACACTCATGTTCCCTATAAATAGGGACTGAGGTTAGAAGTAGAGGATAACTTTGGTAAACGCAAATATCCTTTCTGCTTATTCTGTAAATAGTCTTCATCAATATGAGATCTGATTATTACTCTTTGTGTTCTAACTCTTCGATTACTAAAATCATACTTTGTTTTCTTAAATCTCGATAACAATTCTCTTCATCCACTGACCCGACTGACCAAGAAGTCGATGACATTCCGCTGGGGGCCAGAGCAATAGGCAGCTTTCGAGACTTTGAGGCAGAAGTTGTGTGAGGCACTAATATTGACTCTACTAAAGAACATGGAGGATTTCATGGTGTATTATGACACGTCTATCACGGGCTAAGACGCAGTACTGATGTAGAGGAGGCCCGTCATTTAGTACGCCTTGAGGCAGCTGAAGCCTCATTAAGCAAATTACCTAACACATGACCTGGAGTTGGGGGTAGTTGTTTTTGCCCTTAAGATTTGGCAAAACTACCTCTATGGGGAATATTGTACTATCTACACATAATATAAGAGCTTGAGGTACTTAATGAATCAGCCAAATCTGAACATGAGGCAGCGACGTTGGCTGGATGTGGTGAAGGATTACGACTGTAAGATCCTTTATAACCCGGGAAAAGCCAATACGGTGTCCAATGCTCTTAGCCACAAGGCGGCCATTGCTCTAATTCGGGATATATTCCTGACGATGATAGTGATTACTCTGCTACTGGAGCGGATTCAAGAGACTTGGGTCGGGGTATGAAGGAGGAGCCCCGAAAGTGTGAGCGGATCATAGGACATGTAGCTTCATTCGACTATGATAGCCACGGATTTTTATTGTGCATCGTAGGGTCTGGGTTCATTATTGGGGTGATGTGTAGGGATGAGGAATTTGTCCTAAATCCCGATCCCGTATCGATACCGTACTGGAATTGGTACCGAACCATTCTGAAATTAAAAATATGGGATGATACTTGGTACTCTAAATACATGAAATTCGGGAATCGGTACTGCTAGTACCGGTACTATTACCGAAAACCGGTACCATTCTCGGTACCGGTACCCGTGATGTTAATTCGTGTCGGTACTCGGAATTAACTTTCGATCAAATTCGGTATTCAGGAAATTAGGAAAGGGACGGGTCGGTACCAGTTCCGTCCCACACTCATCCCTAGTGGTGTACACCAGGTTCTGATGGAGGAGGCACACAAGTCGAGATCCATTCACCCCAAGGCGATGAAGATGTATCAGGATCTTCGCCATGATTATTGGTGCCCTTACATGAAGTGGGACATCGCTTGGTATGTGGACCGATGCTTGACTTGTAGGAAAGTCAAGGTCGAGCATCAGCTACCTCACGGCAAGACACATCCATTGGAGATCCCCATGTGGAATTGGGAAGACAACACTATGGATTTCATCACAAAACTTCCCATGACTACATGTGGGGTAGATTCTATCTGGTTATCGTGGATCGGTTGACCATGAGTGCACATTTATTACCGATCCATGAGAGTATTTCGGCTGAGAATTTGGTAGACATGTACATCAAGGAGGTTTGACAGTGATATGCGGTTCACTTCCAGATTTTGGAAGAAGTTTCAAGACGAGTTAGGCACTGGTCGACATTTCGGCACGGCCTTCCACCCACTGACAGATGGTCAGAGTGAGTGGACCATTCAAATTCTGGAGGGTATGATGTGGGTGTACATCCTAGACTTTGGTGGTAGTTCGGATACCTACCTTCCATTGGTAAAGTTATCTTATAACAATAGCTACCATGCCAATATTGATCTGTCTCCGATTGAGATGCCTTATGGGACGAAATGTAGGACCACGATATGTTGGAGTGAGGTGGAATAGAGGGTTATAGGGAGTACCGAAGTGGTACTCAAGAGGATAAAGAAGATCCAACAGGTCCGGAGTAGACTCCAGACAGCCTAGAGGCGGCAAAAAAGCTACGCCCAAAGACGCCTATCGGACTTGGAGTTTTAGGTCGAGGATGTCCTTCGTAAAGTGTTACCTTGGAATGGTTCTATCTACTTCAGAAAACGGGGCAAGCTAGGCCCTAGGTATATCGGACCTTTCATGGTTATAGCCCGGGTGGGCAAGGTGGTGTATAGGTTGGATCTTCCGTAAGAGCATAAAGAGATCTACAACACTTTTCATGTCTCCCAGCTGTGGAAGTGCTTAGTGGATGACACTGCAGTTGTTCCATTAGAGGATATTCAGGTGGATGACAGCCTGAAGTATATCGAGATACCAATAGCCTTTCTCGACAAGAAGATGAAGGATCTAAGGAACATGAGGGTAGGTTTGGTGAAGGTGCATTGGCAGCACCTCAAGGGATCAGAATGGATGAAGGAGCTGGAGGATGAGATGAGTGAGCACTACCAAGAACTATTTCCAGCCACAGCAGACTTCAATGACAAAGTCTGAGATAAGTGAGGGAGAATTGTAATGCCAACTTCCTGGTATGTATTTAATTTAGAATTATTCAGTTTTGTATAGAAAATCAATGAGTTGGAGGCCCCAAACTCATCGAGTAGAGATGAATTGGACCACGGATTTGGAAACCTACTAGATAAGTTGGGAGGCCTCAACTCGACGAGTAAGCTGGTAGAAATGAATCCCTAATTTTGGGGTTTTGCACCCTATTTAAACACCTTAACCATAAGGTTTTGCACCTTAATCCATTTTTGGTGATTGTGAGCTAATCTTGTGCGTTCTGGGTGAGTTTGAAAAAGAAGAAGAAGAAGAAGCTTGAAGCACGAGCAAGGACGTGTGAGAGAAGAGTAGATCCAGAAGTTGGGCTTCATTTCTAATTCATTTGAGGTATAAAGCTTCAACCTTCTCATGGCATGCTTAGATCTAGTCTTAGGTTGTTTTGCTTCATGTTTTGGTCCAAGTATGTTGATGGTTAGGATTTGGATGTCCCATTTTGAAAAACCCTTCAGATCTAGGGTCTTGAAGGACTTCATAGCATAAAGGTGCCAAGTTTATGGCAATGGAAGTCCCATGCAACTTTTAGACCATCTTTTTGGTCTTTTAAGCCCTATTATGTCATGCATGCGAGTAAAGATGAGAGCTTTACGTGACCAAATTGTCCCTTGAGTCCAAATCTATGACCTCATAGTCCATCTTGATGTTTTGATGGCTTTTGGAGTTAGATGTAAGCCCTTTTGGATTAGGCTTTTGAGATTTATGTATTAAGAGAGGTCCTTAATGGGTGAAGTTGGAAACTATACCCTTCTAGACGTATTTCCAGCTTAGATCCAAAAGATAGGGCCTTGATTTGAAGAATAGGGACTTAATGCATTAAGAAGGTTGACAGACTGAAGAACTCGACGAGTTGTTCTGGAAGTGTCCCGACTCTTTTGGAAAAAGAGGGACTCAAAAAGTTGTAGGAGAAACTCGACAAGTTAACCTAGGATATCACGATTCTGTGAGTTAAGGGGGAACTCGGCGAAATGGAGGAAAACTCCACGTGTTGGATCACAATTTCATGATCTTATGATTCTTGAGAACTCGGTGAGTTGAAGGGTAAACTCAACGAGTCAAGTCAACTCGGAGCATTGACTTTGACTTTGACTTTGACCTTGACCAAAGTTAACGTGTAAGGAATTATGAGTATGAAAGAGTACTTAAATGAAATCTGTTATGTTTAAGAGCTTGAGTTGGGTTAATATTCGGAGCCGAGGATTTTCAGCTACTTTCTAGTATTCGAGGTGAGTTACATTCCTGTATGAGGGGTTGAAGGCACCAATGTCGGCCCACTAGTAGTTGTTTATAGTAGAGATGATTGTTTTTGTGATAATTTTCTGGCATGCCGCTATCTGTTGAGATTTATGTGTTGTTATGCTATGTTATTATGTGGTAGTGGTAGGATGCTGAAATTGCCCCCGTAACCGGTCGAAAAGACCTGTAACGACATGAATTTTCAAAACAATTTTTCATTTTTATAACATAACATATATCATAAAGTAATCACAAACTCAAGTGTATCAAATGTTATCCCAGTGAAACATATCCCAGAATCTCTAATTCATAATACATAATACTCTATCAATGTGTACAGATCATGTCAATGCCTTCCCGCGATCCTCATTGGTACCTAAAACACATATCACATAACACGGTATGTTTCACTCTATCAGTGTGTACAGAACAAGAGAATGAAAATGAGGTGAAGGGTAGTGAAAGACTTACTTTAAAGGAGTTGTTGTTGTCTGGATATACACATATTGATGCAATGGCTGCTATGAAAGAGGTATGTGTTGTTACACATTTTTGGCTTTCATATTGTAGCTTTACTAATTAGCCTGCCATATTGTAGGTTTATGGAGAAGTTTAGGAAATAGATGTATATGAAATAGATGTTCAGGAAAAAAGAGATTAAAGAAAGAGAGGTTGAAGAAGAAGAAGTTGAAGAGAGAGTGGTTGAGGAAGAAGAAGTTGAATGAAGATAGGTTGAGTAAGAAGAAGTTAAAGGTAGAGTGGTTGAGGAAGAAGAAGTTGAAGATAGAGAGAGGTTGGAGCAAGAGTGATGCCCTTGGGTCATGGTTCTTACAATTTCCATTAGGAGAAAAAGAGGAAAGCCTCTGAAAGAATTAGGAAACTGAAGCTTGGGAAAATGGTTGAAGATGCTGATGGTGGTGGTTCTTCCAAAACCCCTTGGGTCTTAGATTAAGAATGGGCATTAGTAAATGGGATTCCCTTTTTGTAAACATCTACTTTTGGTACACTTGTATTCTCGTAACAAGCTTCCAATTCATGTCCATAATGTTTGGTAGAATTGGAAGTTTGGTTCTAATTAGGTTACATGGTATGGTAGTTGCTTGTGGGAAGCTTTGTAAAGTACATTCCCCTTTTTGGGCTGTTAACTGACATTGATATTTGGGAAGCTTTGTAAATGAAATTGTATGATTCTTAAGTTATCAAGATATATGCCTTGATCACTATAATTGTTGTTACCTTCCATGTTTTGGTTAGTTTGGTAAGTAGGTTAATACATATGTATGTTTTAAAGGACTTAACTGTTATTACCTTCCATGATTTGGTTAATTTTATACATATGTATGTGTTAAAAGACTTAATACATTTTTATCATTAATACATAATAAGTTGTTATCATTGTTATCTCTTACAAAACCATAATATTACCATACATAACACATGCATCTACTTACTGCCTAACTTGATCAAAATACCATTACACCTAAACTACTACTACTACCATTCCACCTGAACCTAACTAATGCCCACAACTTCACAACATTGTGAACCATAAACCCCATCCCAATCACCACCACCAAAAGCATGACCATCATAAGTAGCTCCACCTTCAACAGGTTTAAAACATCCACTTGACCTGCTTTGTTGTTCATGGCCTCCTCTGAAAGCTTCAAAATCTCCATTCCAAATGATTTATTGTTCTTAGCCTCCTCTAAATCCATATGGAACTTCCACATAGTTTCATTGTAGTAAGTGTTTGGCAGTGGTGGATCAAGCCATAAAAAAAACGCATTTTTTTGGAGTCCTGCACAACAACCACTTCTTCATACTAGTTCAAAATGAACACAAAAAGTAGGAAACATAATATTACCTAATATTTTGGACACCCCCATAATTTCCTCCATGGATTATCAATAGTTTTGGAGATCGATAATGTCATAGGATCATGAAATTCACATCTCAAATATTCAGACCAAGAATTCCATAGAGCCATTTCTATGTACCCTTGTGTGTGTGTGTTGGAGGAGCTTACCATCTTTTTGGTTTGACATTGGAGAAAATAATCAAACAAAATCCAGCTAACAACTACCTCCAACGTTCGACTAAGCTTTGTGACCTACTGAAACTGATGAAACCAACACTTTGCCCTTTTGCCATAATTCCACGAAAATATCATGGTCATAGTAAATGAAAAATTAAATTCAGGGCTTTTTCCAATTTAGTACCAAAAACATGAGACTTTAGTGATATTAGGCTTATAATAGACATTGGAAACAGGGAATATGAATCAAAAACATTTGATTGTAGCTATAATATATTTTGTCATTTTCTTTTTAACTAAAAATTTCATGATAATCATTTGACGTTAAAATTAAACAAAAACAAAATTTAATTTACATATTAACCAAACATTCTAGACTTGAGAGACACCTTTAAAAAAGTATATTCTTGAAAAGCCAACACTTGTCAAACCGTAAACAAATATACAAACCCCAAGTGTATTTGTACTATTGCTCAACATTTTTTATGATGGTTCCAAAATCCAAGCACTTGAAAGTGCCATGAAATAGTTCTGGTCTGACCTCACTATTACGAGTCACCATTCCTGTAAATACTAGTCTACCTATCTCATATATGCTTAGTTCCCTGTACACAAACATATGTTCAAATTTGAAATCTTCAAACAAATGGTGGTAAATGCAGTTGTGAATTGATAATAAAAATATAATGTGCCTTTTTTATAGGTAAATTATAAAATGCAATATTGATATCCTTATTTGGGTTGTCATCAGTTATGAAGGTAGGTTCCTATCCCATTACAAACCGCTTACATGCATTATTTAGGTACGACTCAAACCTAAAAGATGTACCATACAATTCAACTATTTTAGTACCTAAACGTCTTGCGAGCTATGTTAAGAAAATTTACTCAAAACAAAGAATGTATACCTCAAATATTCATCAGAAATGGCTTTCTGCAAAACATCGTTAAACCTCATAACATGAGAGAAATCGATGAGCATGCCGTTGAAATTGTTTGGTCTCATTGCTTCGATTCCCGATTCATAGAAAGGTTCCCTTGAATCAGCATCTAATCTAAAATTGTAAAGATTATATATATATATATATATATATATATATATATATATATATATATATATATATATATATATATATATATATATATATAAGCAAAGACCAAAAATTTTCAAAAACATGGATTGCATCAATTTGTTTTACATCTACACGAAAAAAAACTGTTGTGCTACCGCTTAAGAAACTTCAAGAAGATATTATCGACCTTTACTGCTTTGTTGTTAGATATATCGAGAGAGAGGGAAAGAGATCTGAGAAAGATAAGCAGACGTGGAAGAAGTGGAAACGGATTCATATATCTTGTCGGTGACTTTATTGATAAAGGGTAAGAAGAAATTGTGGAGACGAGGAAGAAGTGGAGGCGAACACGAGTAGGAAGTCGATCGAAACCTTGATTGATCGATTAAAGAAAAAACGAAAAGAAAGAAAAGCTTACTGATTTATTCGAGAATGATAATCATCTAGTCACAGGTTTTGAATTTTGATGATCGATTGTAGAAGAAGAACCTGTTGATAAGAAACAATGGTGACTTTGATTTAGGGCTGATCATTTGAATGATCTTTATGATCGATTAAATGTTCAATTTCAGATCAGAAACGGTCGATTGTAGAAGAAGAAGAACCGGTTGATCTGAAACGACTGATGATCGATTGAATATTCTAAACTTATCTGTGCTTCTTGCGACTTATCAGGAATACAACTAATATCCTATTATATCTCTATTATACCATAATTAATTAATAATAAGATTACTATAATACCCGTATATTATTTATTAAATGATTTAATTTATCTAAAATCTAATTGGTGCAGAGATTCACATAATAGATAATTAGAACATATGAACCTAATCCTCTCTCTCTCTCTCTCTCTCTATATATATATATATATATATATATATATATATATATATATATATATATATATATATATTGTAACGACCCAAAAATCAAAGTCAAAAATTTCATTTTAAATATAGCTAAAACATTAAAACCATTTACTCTAACAATTCAAATTATTATTACGTAAAACATTTATCAGAGTTCACCCCAAAATCATTCATTACGGAAATCATAGGTGTGTGCATTGTGACCAATCTGAGCTCTTCGTTTCCAAAACGATGATATCTGAAACCATAAACAAAACCTGTAAGCACGAAACTTAGTGAGTCCCCCAGAGCATACCCCACACACAATCCACACAGCACATATCATATCTTCTATAAAATCCATCTCTACTGCATACCACATATCAATTAGCAATAAAAGCTACATCTACCACATAATACAAAACAATTAGCTACAAAGGCTACCTCTACCACATATCACATATTCATTAGCTATAAAAGCTACCTCTACCACGTATCACATATCAATTAGCTACCGAGCTATCTCTACCATTAGCCACAAAGGCTATCTCTACCTTTAGCCCCCAAAGGCTATATCTACCATCAACCATAAGGCTATCTCTACCATCAACCACAAAGGCTATCTCTACCGTATATCATGCATACATACATATCACACATATCTACATAGAAAATATACCAACTATCATAAAATGGGTCAGCCTTCATGCCTTAGACCCATTTGTATGGTGAGAAGACTCACCTCGCACTATCGAAGCTTCCCACATGAATTCCTTTGTTGTTATCTCGCCAACTTCCCAAGCTGCCCCTACCAAACAATATACCTAATTAGTAATAGGGTCCCAAACCATAATCCTTAATCCATGCATGGTGTAAAATGACCATTCTACCCTTGGCCTAGTATGATCTAAACTTAGGCCCAATTCCAAAACAAAAGCCCAACACTAGGTAGGCTTTCCAAGACCAGTAGTGGCCTATTAATGGCCCAATTTGCCAAATTGGGCCCAAATCCTCTAATGGGATTTACCCTAAGCCCAAACATCTCCTTGGCACACATTATCTAACTTCTGATGGCCTACTACAGCCTAAAGAACCAAAATCCCTTGCATGGCCCAAACCGAGGCACAAAACAGCCCAAACCCATATCTGATGAGTACGTTGGGCGTACTCCTATGTACGCTAAGCGTACAAGCGAAATGGTGAGTACGTTGGGCGTACCTGCATGTACGCTCAGCGTAATCCCCATGTTAAGTCACTTTCCCATTAAGTGCTTAATACTCTACTCTAGAAGCTACAACTATAGATCCAAGTCCTTATTAATGTCTTAATCCATAAAGTCACTGACTTGGTGACTTTGCATGCCCCAAACAAGTCGAAACTCCAAACATGATAATCTACTTCCATGGAAATTGTCTTAACTCACACATGAACCCATAAAGACCTCCAAGATGGCAACTTTCTGCCTCAGGGACTCATTTAGCATTGAGAGTGGCAACTCAAAGTCCTAGAATTCGGATTGAACCACAAAGCTTAAACCTTTGGACAAAAATGGTCCAAATAATCACTCTAAGAGATCTAAGAAGATAAATGATCAAGATCAAAGCTTTATAGCTTCATCAAGTTGAGAATGAGTCCCAAATTCTAGATCCACAAGCTCTTCCTTGATTCACATCTTTGCAACAAGTTCCATCTTCTTGAAATACACCATAACCTCCCAAAAAGCACCCACCAAGCTCACAAAACTATTGGATGAAGCTACCACTCGAATTTAGGTTTTAAGACTTTGAGAATAAAAAGGAGACGCACCCCCTCGGACTTAAGGTGCTTATATAGTGAGCCAACCCTAAAAATTAGGGTTTAAAGACTCTAGGCATATGTTGGGTGTACGTCTCCAACACCCACGACTCCTCATCCCCTCTATGTTGGGCTTACCCCAGCTTACGCTGGGCGTACTCACCTAGCCGCCACCTTGCATGCATGGCCTGAACTGCAAGCTTTTCAATTCAGCGACCAATTCTGCCAACCACTTCAAAGTACTATAACTTCTTCATTCTAATTTTGTTTCCAATGAACTTTATATCCACGAAAAGGTGGCAAGAAGCCGTACGCTCCTAGCTACACCCCAAGCCTTAAAACCTTTCAGATAAAATCCAAGACTCATAAAAGACCGAATTGTCATATTACGCTTATACCCTTGGTCTCCAAAGACACAATTAGACACTTTCAAAATCGGGCGTTACACATACACACACACACACACACACACACACATATATATATATATATATATATATATATATATATATATATATATATATATATATATATATCGTGACAACCCGAAATTTTCCATCCAGTTCGGTCTAACACTTCATTAAAAGCCAAACTCAATCCTGCTATCATTTAGCACAATTTGGAGTCTGTTTGAGAGTTCTGAGCCTTGTACACTTAAGGGATAAGTTTCGGGGTTTATATGCTGAATCTATAGCTCAAAGAACAAGTCTAAAACACCTTGAATAGGATTTCACGGCCACCACATGAGAGTTTACGGCCGTAAACTCCATGTGGGACGTAAACTCCTCCTATAAGGTGAAGTTCTGGCCATTTGTTTCATTCCTCCCTTTTCCTTGGCTGAAATCCTCTCAACTATCATCCCGATCTTCGTCCTCGATCTTCAAATCTTGTACGTTCATTTTCTTAACTAGTTGATATCTTACATGAACTAGTAATTCTACATGATTTCATCCGTGAAATCATTCCATTTTGTAGATCTTCAAGTTTCACCAAGAACACACACTAGTGTTCTTGGCCAAAAACGACCATTCAAGCTCCTAGATCATAAGTACTCTTGTTCCAACTCATTGTACACTAGGTTTAACATGTTTAGGGCTTATAAAACATAAGGAAACACATGATTCAAGGATTTTACGGCCAAGACATGTTCTTGGGCCGTAAACCCCTTTTAGTGGTGCAAATAGCACCCTAAGACCTTAGTAAGCCTTGGAACTTAGCATAGAACCCTACCCCATTGAACTAAGTACTTCAATACATGAAATGGTACTTCATACCATGATTTTACGGTCGTAAACTAATGGGGAAGTGGTTCCCAAGATGTAAACGCCATACAAGGCCATTCTTGGACCTTAAACCCACCCAACCTCTTGTTTAAGCCTTGGAACACTTAACCACTTAAGTCATTATAGCTTTGAGCCTCATTTGGAGACCCAATTGAGAGTTTACGACCAGGAGTGAACTCCCTTGGGTCGTAAACTCCAAAAAGTATGGTCCATTGACCTTAAACTCCCTTATAAGGGCTTACACTCCCTTGTTGCAACCCAATGGCTTCCTAACACTTTGACCAAAGTGTTTTCCTCACATTAGGATGTTTATACATGTCTAATTAGTGTTATAATCACTATTTATATATATATATATATATATATATATATATATATATATATATACATATGTCTTCACATGTTATTGGGATCATTGTGTGTGTTTAAGTCTTCACTTGACACCAAACACTTGTCCAACACTTCCATCCGATCCACTCACTACAGGTGAGTTCATACCCCTTAATTAACCTTTAAATTGTTTCTAAATGTTTATAAATGCTTTATGGAGAATACAAGTTGAATCATGCTAGTTGTTATATCAATCACATGTGATTAATTACTAGCATGCAAATGGATTTACTATATGTTAACTGTTTTACCAAACAGATTTCTTCAAATGACTTTCTTAAATGTTTTTACATGTTTAAAAGTCTTTATCAAACTGTCTTACATATTGTATGTTTCCTTTCAAACTCTGTTACAAATGTGTTTCAAACAAAGGTTTTCCGTATACTTAAAACTGTCTTATCAAACAAAATACTTTCAAATCGTTTTATAAACTGACATCAAGTCATTGCTTCTTAGTATTAAACTTTTCAAAGGTTTTACAATACCTCTTTTATACTTTTATATTGTCAAATGCATTCCTAGATATGTATAATTATATAAATAATGTTTAAAGGACTATGGACGGCTATCTCGCTTTATTTCCTTTTCCTCATTGGGATGTGGCCTTAGGGCATCGGTTGCTCGTCCGAAAGTCGTCTAAATATTAGTTATATATCATGTATACATATATAGAAATAAAAGTTCCCTCAATCAGTTCAGTACCTTTGGGTAGCAAAGGCATACTTTCGATTATACACGTACATTATAATAACTATAATAGGTATAGTTAGGAGATATTACTTACCATTCCAATTGCAAGGAATCACACAAGAGTCAGTTCATTCATGAGTCTATACTAATACATTATATGTTACATGAATACGTTTACATGAATATGTTTACATAGATACGCTTACATGAGTACGTTTACATAGTTACGCTTACCTAAATACATTTACATAGATACACTTACCTGAATACGCTTACATAAATACGATTACAATACACGATAACAGAACAAACATAATAAGGTGCTATAGCATGGAACAATTACAGGATCTAACTATACAAATGAATCGCTGATGCATTGAGATAGTTATATTAGGTATACATGATCATAATAATGTGGATGTTCACGACTTGCAATCATGCGGGGGTCGTGTTTGGTTCCCAGAATCTCTTGACAGGGAGCGTTTAGTATGGGATCTAGCCATCACATTATTTCTTAACCCTCAATAACCACTTATTACAAATACTACAGTACTTACACTGTATATACGACAATTACAAAAGGATACAAAACTCCAGTTAATATATTATTAATACCTTTACTATGTGTCACATTAAAATAATCGATGAGGTAGATTAGATTTGAATAATAATAGTCATACAGTCGGATCTTGGTAGAAGGCTACTTTCAAAACAGTCGGGTCTTGGTAGAAGGCTACTTTCAAAACAGTTAGGTCTTGGTAGAAGACTACTTTTTTATACTAGTAGGAAATATGAGATTTTTCAAGGGGTTTCAAACGTTACAATTACTTACAAACATTTTCATACTTATATAAACTTTTCTTCAAACATTTACAAGTCTTTCCTTTACAATTTTTACAAGACAAAGACACATAAATACTTATGAATTCATCAGCTTTTTGGTTGATACTCGCTTTCAAAATAACTTGTATTTTCAGGTCACAAATAGACAGGTACGACGACCAGGTTTTATAAAGATGAAACAGTTAAGATTCGTCTTTTATTTTGAACATTCATCCTTGATCGTGAAATAGATATCACGGAAAGTATTACATTTTGAGAACCAAAAATTATATTTTTATTTTGTAAATAAAAAATGGTAGATATTTTTTTTGGACAAATGAAGTAATAAATTACATTAAAGTCTTGGTCATGTCAGCATTTATTAAACTTAATATTATAATATTTGGAAAACACAGAAGTTATTTATTTCACTTTATATTGATGAAACTTAATATTATAATATTTGGAAAACACAGAAATTATTTATTTCACTTTATATTGATGACATTCAAGCGTGGATGGAACTTAATTTTGTAGGCATTATCATCAAAGCTTTGTATGCATAATCAATTTAATGAAAATATTAATGGTGGAGAATATTCAAATTTAAAATTTTATACGTGATTAAATTTTATTTCTAGCTTATTTATGAACCAATAAATTGATAGATTATTCGTCGATTTCTTATGAATTTTACTTGTATACCAAACATATATTTAGCATTCAAATTATATGGCAACATTTGTGGCAGTCAAACACAACTAAACTTTATAGTGACTTGAGCTGTGACAAAGATTTTGTTCTTCTCTTTGAATCACAAATATATAATATATTAACCATAGTTATATGAATTACTCTATAATGGGAAATTCATTAAATAAAATTATTTATCATGTCGTAAATAGCTTAATAAATTTTTTGGAAACTTAATTAAACGTATCGATTTGACTTATTTTATTTATTATCAAATTAAATAGATATGAAAAATAGACATTAGACATGTCAAGTTAAATTATGTAATTAGTCAAGTTATATGTTTTTTAGAACAAACATAGTCAAGTTAATTAAATTCAACAATAATTTTTAATTTATTTTTTTATAAGTAATTAAGATACTAAACAATAGCCAAAACCTTAAAACATACTGTAAAACAAAACTAATACATCGATTAATATTTTTAAAACTAATTATCAATAAAGAATTAATAGCATAAACAGCTGTCGACGAGGTTGCTTCATCAACTTCTCTTCTCTTTTCTACCAATTTAATGCGCCACCACGTCAAGGCTCTGATGAGCTTCCGACTCTACCTCCGCCTTCGCCGCTCCGCCCTTCCCTTCCCTTTCTATCGAACTATTATTTATTAAATGCACTTTGAAACCAAGAAATGTAACATCGTGTATACTATATTTTCATAAAAAATCATTTCCTTGTTTTTTTAGTATTTATTTGAATTTACCCTATATATCATTTATCAACCGACGCATAATAAGCTAGTTTCTAACGATAGAGTATTTGACCGGAGTCAAAATTCAGTTCCATTTTAATCTCATGTTTACATGCGAATGTGTAAGTCTCATGTTTACATAGTATGGGTTAGTCTTGGTTCTGCATGTTTGGATGTTTCGGTTTTTGGGTCCAATAGATACGGGTTTTAACTGAAACCGGATCGGAAGTCTAAAAATCATTTAGTTCTTAAACTCAATTTTGCAATCCACTAACTCTCGACTCCTATTCAGAAAAAAACAGCGCGCCTCCCTATGTTACTGGTCTATTCGACCAAGAGCCACTCGGCCACTCCCAAACAAACCAAACCCCGAATTTTTTTTGATCATCTCCATCGTCAACAAAGAAGGTACAAAGTATTAAGTTTCTTCACCCCATTGGTTGTCACTGATGGAAAATTAGACATAACGTTGGGTAATTATTTATAATTTTCGTAACATTTCTTGTTTTATTTGATATACCATAAATTAGAATGATTAGATACTAACTATCTTTTATAGTTTTTATACAGAGATAGCAAAGGCGATAAAAAGAAAAGGAAATAGGCAATTTGATGTTTAATTTGTTTTTTGGGTTTTGAAACAAAAATATTTTATTGTTTATTTTGGTTTATATGTTAGACGTACCTAGTGCTATAGAACTTGTAATGTACTGCTACAGGCTTGGAAATATATTTGTTAGAAGGTACTTGGGTTTAGAACAAAGAAATTGTTATTGTTTCTTTTATGCTTCTCTATTATATACCTTTTATCAAGTTATATACCTTTTATCAAGTGATGCATTCTAAGCATTTAAGACCATCTTTAATTTATTTCCAGTTTCCTTTATAAATAGAATAAAAAATAATATAAAAGTTGTTTTATTTTCAATATTATTCTATTTGTTATTTTATTTTTTATCCTAAATAATGTATTCTTAATATGTTCTATTTTTGTAGCTTATATATATTGTCCAACACACTCATTTACTAATTAGATTTTAACAGATATATATTATATATTTTTTCATTACAATTATATTATAAATTATATTATATAAAATTATAACAAAATAAAATGTTTATATATATAATAAACTTGAATTAATTATTAGTTCATTTTAAATAATTATTAAACAAATATTATTATATTTAAAACAAATATATATTCTATGTTTTGAAATATGTATTTATCAAGCAAGAGATTGTGACAATTAACTGTTTTTCATTCATCATTGTTTTAACATTAATCAATTTCGCAACTACAATTAGCACGTCAAGATCATATTCATCTTAGATTACAATATTATATAAAATAATCCATTTAGTCTGTATGCCATATAGTACTGTGTGTTTTATTATAATATGTTAACGTGTTTGTAAGATATATTTAAATTGTCAACTTTTATAAAATATGTTAATGTGTTCCAATTCTTTAATATATATTTAATGTTTATATGAATGTGATATTTAAATATTAAACTCTATATTTATGATTAATATATAACAAGATATTACAAATATTAAATAGTACTTTTAAATTATAATTAATATATAAAAATAAACTAAAAATATATAAAATAAAAAAGAGAGGGTCTAAACTATATTTTTGAAGATATGGAGAAATATTATTCTTGTCTCCAAAATTTGAGGTATAAATGGGATAGCATTGGAGTAGAATGGGGGGAAAATGAGGAAAAATAAAGCTTGGAGGTGGGTTGGAGATGTTTGTTGAAACTTAAAAGTGAACATTCAGCAATCCTAAGTTCAATTGCCATATCCGAAGTCAGTTTGTGTTCCGAAGTGAAGTGTTATCCGAAATTTGTTCCTATCTGAAATGAAGATGAGTTGGTGATAAGGAGATTAGGAGTGATAGCATTCCAGAATGGACTTTATGTCTAGAATGATTGATGATCCAAAGTCGATGTTTTGTCTTGTCGTATTTATTATATTTGCCACTTAGCATGATTAAAAATCTCATAGGATTAAGTCTGTTTGTCAACTTGGACATTCAGAATGTCAGAAACATTTCTTTTATCCAGTCCTATGTATGTTTACCAGTTTGTACTATGTGTCATGCTTTCCTATTTATAGGAGTATTAAATGTTAATTCAAGTGACAGATCATTCAAACTTTAGCATATTCAAGTTCTTTCATCTTTCCAAATATTCTCTAAAAACATTCTTCTTGTTCTTCATTTATTATCTTTACTTTGATCTTTATTCTCATTTATCGCTTGAACATTTGTTGAATACTTTATCGCAAACTTGACTGGTTTATCCAGACTTGACTAGAACATTTATTAGCAAGAAGACATTGATCTTAAGCATTCACTTAAGGTTTGAGTTTTCAAACCTTGTCCCTGCGCATCAGATCATTCTTATTTTCTCAATTGGTATCAGAACATGAGTGGCTGTTCTTTGAATCCATAAGAACGGATTATCATTGATTTGAAATTATCTTGGTATTTCAATCATTTCGGTGTTCAGGATAAAAGTCCTTCTATATACCACTTATGCTCAAGATATCTTAACTTCAATGGCTGCTTCTAATTCTCAACAAATAATTTCAATGTAAATCGCAAAGAGCATAGGTGGCCCTACACGTGCCCCATTGCTAGTTGTGGAAGAATATGATCACTGGAAAGTTAGAATGGAAAGATTTTTGTTAGCCAAAGAGAAAGGTGAAACTATTTGGAGATTCGTCAAAGAAGGCCGTCATGTTCCTGTAAGAACAGTTGTAAAAGATGTGGTTGCTAAACTTATGGGTAAAGATGAGACTCATCCAACTTCTCTAACAGTTGATGATATTGAGAAGTTGCATGCTTATCAAATCGCCTTCTCTGAAATGGTGTTTGGTGTTCCCCATCGCTCTTTAAACACATTAAGTTGGGTAAACCAACACAATAAATTTGGGACACTCTCCAAGATTTGATAGAAGGTTCAGAAAACATGAAATACAAGCGTCTCACTTCGGTTGTCAATGACTTTGACACCTTCATTACCACTCTTGGTGAATCAGTGACCTCGGCCTCTAACCGTTACCGAATAGTAGTCAACAACATGATTGCACATGGGATTGTTCGAACTCCCCTGGAGTACAATCTCAAGTTCATTAGCAGCCTTGGTAAAGGATGGGGAATGTGAAATCTTGTCTTCAAAGTAATGTCTCTTTGAAAAATTTAAAGCTCTATCAACTTTTTGATGAACTTCAAGGACACGAATCCAATGTTGCTCAAACCATAAGAGAACTCTCCGGAGGTCCTCTTGCCCTTGTTAGCTCCTATGAACCAACCATTCTAAATCCTACAACCTCATATCCTTTCAAACCCACTATTCCTTCAGTTCAATCCTCCTTTCCTGTTTTACCCACACAAAACTACTCTATTGATGATTCAAAAGCTATAGATTCAGAACTCCGTTTCCAACAAAAATTTGCTATGCTCTCCATGAAATACAAACGTCCCTTTAATCCATATTATAAACCGTACTAAAATCAATTCCATGTTCCTCACCAAAATAATCCTCAACCATACTCTCCTCCGAAATCACAACATCCTTCGGAAAATCCTCCCTCATACAAACCAAACATCTCAAAACTAGACTTTACTTCGGAACCACTGCAGAATCCAAAATCGGTCAAGCCAAAAATTGTGTGTCACAAGTGTAGACATGCAAAACACTTTGCAAAAGATTGCTTGGCTGAAGCTTCAGAAAAGCCAAAAATCAAGGACTTTGCACACTATGCCCGAAAATCTCAAGAGATGGCAGAATGTGAGAAAGCCTTTGTAACAATTGTATCAAGGGATGTAGAAGGATATTGGTCATTCGAAGATGATGATGACCTGGTGACCAGAAGAAACATGTGCTTGATGATGAAACAAAATGTTGAATGTGATGAAGGATATTGGTCCTCTAGGTCTGAATTTGAAGATAATGTTGATGAACCACACTACTGCTACATGGCCACCAATGATCCACCTGGTCGAAGCATCATTCAGCAGGTAAAATCTATGATTACAGATAACAATTTTTATTTATCTCTTTGTGAACCATATCTAACTCATATCTAATTAGATATGAACATCATTTATAAACCCTATGAGTCAGCCATAGAAGCCTGTGAGAAGAAGCAAATTGAGTTGAATCGTCTTAGGTTACGTTTCAAAGATAAGAAGTTAAAAATAGAGTCTTTAGAATGAGATATTGTAATGTCAAAAGATGAATGTATCATTTTAAAAGACAAATGTGAAATAACTTATTCTGAAAGAAATGTCTTGATCTCTGATAACAAATGTCTCAATGATAAGATAAATGCTTTGCATAATTCTATTGACATGCTTAAAGAAAATGAACGGATGAACCATAACTTTCGTCATCCATGGTCCAAAGCTCCCGGTCTCGGAAGCGAGTGTCCGAAACCAATAGTTAGTCTATTGAAGGAATTGCAAAATCTAACATTCATGGGATAGGTTCCGGACATCAAACATTCGGACACCCCTATTTCTCCTTTATCGCCCCTTCTTGAGAACAAAGACCACTTTGCGTCCCTAATTCTTGAGTTTCAACCAATTGTTGTCAAGTTTCCCGATTCTACGCCACTTCCACCTCTGACAAACCTGGACCTGAATCGGACCACGGAATTTCATCAAAGTGTTTCAAATTGTGTAGATTATGTTCCGATACATAATCCTCCTAACAATTGAGTTATTGAAGAAATCATTCCGGGGACAACTGAAAATGTTACCTCTAAATTTGTATGAGCATCCTTAGATGATCAAT
Organism: Lactuca saligna; assembly: GCF_052625555.1. Taxonomy (NCBI): domain Eukaryota; kingdom Viridiplantae; phylum Streptophyta; class Magnoliopsida; order Asterales; family Asteraceae; genus Lactuca; species Lactuca saligna. The sequence continues at coordinate 178,341,377 of NC_136423.1, forward strand.
TTGAAACCTCAAGTTGTGCCACTTCTGATTCTTGCGAATCAAAATCTTTAGTAATTTCAAAAACAAAATTGGTTCCCATTGATCCTAAATTTAGTAATCCATCTGCAGGTAAATCCTCCAAACCTTTGCCTTACTCCAAGAAAAAACCAATGTTAAATAGGAAGGATATTGTCGATCCTAAAGTAGAAGCTCGAAATACTCACAAAAAGGAAGTTAAGTCTAGACAAAACACCGGATTCCTTAAGAACTCCAAAAAGGGTAATCGAAATTCTCATTCCTCAATCCTTAGTAAAACTCATTCACTCCCACTAAGATCCTCAAGGGACCTTCAAATTTCTTTAGTCCTATAGAACCAAAGAATGTGATCAGTCCCACTCAGCCTAACTTTAGTGTAAATACCACATCTGTCCAAAACACCTCTCCTCAAACTATTTCATCTGTTTTCATTGCTAACTCTGATGGCATAATTTTTAAACCTAATCTTTCAAAAACCAATGCGTCATCAAGCAAACCAAAAGGTGTAACATCCCAAAAGCACAGTCTAAAAATTTCGTTTAATTTAATAATAAAAACCATAGTCAATAAACCTCATATAAAAATCATAAGCAATTTATCTCAAAATATTGTAACAACTGTGAAGTATATCAGAGTATAAGCATCCCAGGCTGAATAAATGGTGTGTCCACTGCAATCTTCCCAAGCTCCTCTTTTGAAAAATGAGTACCTGAAACCAAAACTGAAAACTGTAAGCACAAAGCTTAGTGAGTCTCCCCAAACTACTACATACCATACAATAACATATAAACACATATTGGGCCTTGCCCACTGCATCGGACCGAGTTCAGAAACCGAATCGTACCGAAGTCCGGAACTGACTAGGGCCTTGCCCTCTAAATCGGAACGAAATCTGAAAAATGCATCGGACCGAAGTTCGGAACTGACTGGGACCTTGTCCCCTGCATCGGACTGAAGTCTGGAACTAACTGCATCAGACCGAAATACAGAACTGACTGGGACCTTGTCCCTTACATCGGCCAGAAGTCTGGAAACTGACTGAGCATAACATAGCATACCATAAACGTATCAACTAGCATAAACACATATATTGCATATTGTATCGGACCGAAGACCGGAACACATAACACAAAGACATGCTTGAATCACAAAGACATCAAGCACACTGAACTACTGCATCAGACCATAGTCTGGAACTACTGCTAACTAGACGTGTTGGCATTGTGGCCGTAGACCCATTCCTACTGGAAGGAAACTCACCTCACACTGCTGAAGTCCCGCAGACTCAATCCTACACTATTGAAGTCCCGCAGACTCAACCCCAACTGCTAGATGACAGATTCCCGATCTGTCAACATCAAAATAACACCCAATTAATAATTGGGTTCCACTACATATCTAAAATTACATACTTTAGATAATTACTACATTACCCTAAGCTTGGCTTACCCAAGCCCAAGGTCCAATCCATAGGCCCAAAGTCAACTAGGGATCAAAGCCTAACATATGGCCCAATTTTCCAAATTGGACCCAAATGAAACACTGATTTTTCAAACAAAATTTTTGATTTTTATAAAAGCATAATTCCATCAATATTCATAGAAACAACCCCTTTTAATTGTTCAACAAGATATTACAAAATCCCAAGATCAAAATGTCAAGCTCCAAACGTGTGTGTACGGATCAAGCCGGCGCCTTCCCACGGTCGTCACTAGCACCTGAAACAAATAACATCAACACTGTAAGCACAAAGCTTAGTGAGTTTCCCAAAATACTACATATAACACATATTAGCCACTCGAGGCTATAACTCTGTGGGTCCGTGCACCCAAACTCTGCGAACCCTCAGGTTCTAACTCTGTGAACCTTCCGGTTCTAACTCTGTAACATGCACAGCATCAAACATATAAAGTAATGCAGTACAACACATATCATACATAGCATACAATTACTCTATCACATAACCCTGGTTACCTACTCAAGGTAAAGTATAGTGAGAAGACTCACCTCGCGTGTCTCGGTAAACCGTAACCCTGAAATTGCTAAACACTCGATCTGCCGAGCTGAAGTCCCCCTATAGCACAATATATCTCTAATTAACACTTTCCCAACTAGGGTTGACCATACCATAACAGGACAATCTAGGTCAACGCTGGTCAACGGTCAACTTGACCGGACTCGACGAGTACACTATAGCGACTCGGCGAGTCTGAGCGAAATCACCAATTTCCCTGGAATCCTCTCTTGACACGTCGAGCATCCCTTCCCAACTCGACGAGCTCCACCTGGCACGAGTTGTGGGGCCACCACGACTCAACTCGCCGAGTCTCAAGAACGACTCGGCGAGTCCGGTTTGACTCGGTCCACCTGTCCATCCTGACTCCCCCTTGACCCACTGAGTTCACTCAGCCCAGCTCGGCGAGGCCACTCGCTGAGTGGTCGTGCAGCATTCAAGCTACTCGCCGAGTCTGTTCTTCGGACTCGGCGAGTCAGAGCCATGCACTGACTCAATCTCGCTCTAAAGGCCAGATCCAGTCCACTAATCCATAGATCCAGTCCCCCCATGATTATTTAGCACGTAAAGTCACAATCTTGATGCATAAATAACCTCTACATGATCACAAATGATGTTTTTGACTCTACTACTTCAACACAAGGCCAAGGACTCCATTTCCACCCATAAAGCTTGATGAGTGAGGCCCTCTGGACCTCTATGGATCCAGATCCATGGTCTCAACTCAAAGAGGGAACAAAAGGGCACCAAATCACCCCATAAATGATCATATTAAGCCCTAACTTGCATCAAGTTTCACCAAACAGAAAATGGTCCGAAAATATTACCTTTAAAGTGATGATCCAAGCTCCAATCCACGAAATAGCAACCTCCTTTGCCTCCTCTTGCCTAGAGCCTCCTTCTTCTTGCTAAACAACACTCACAAGGTCAAGATTTGCTCTCAATCCTTCACCAAACGCTCAAGAACTCTAGGGACACACTCTGGGGGTTGGATGAGCGCAAATGACGGCCATAAGGCCCCTTAAATAGGCCACAAACCCGGGGATTTAGGGTTCCATAACACAGCGCAGACTCGCCGAGTCCATACCCTGGACTCGCCGAGTCCAAGCGCGCACCTTCGCTCAATCCCGCGTCCCTACTCGGCGAGTCTGAGCCCTGACTCGCCGAGTCCCTCTTACAAAATAATACAATTAAACTTACATTATACCTGGTAAAATCCGGATGTTACAACTCTCCCCCACTAGAACTGGACTTCGCCCTCGAAGTCCCGCTTTAAAACAGCTCCGGATGCTGCTCCCGTATCATATCCTCCGGCTCCCAGGTCATCTCTGATCCCTTCCGATGTTGCCACTGAACCAATACCAGAGGTACCTCCTTGTTCCTCAAAACTTTGATCTTCCGATCCCTAATAGCCACTGGTCTCTCCGCATAATTCAGGCTCGCATCAACCTGAATATCCTCAAGTGGAACCACTGCCGACTCATCGGCTATACATTTCCTCAACTGCGATACATGAAAAGTGTTGTGAATCTGTCCCAACTCTGCTGGTAACTCCAGCCGATAGGCTACCCAGCCCACCCTGGCGATCACACGAAATGGGACAATAAACCGGGGTCCCAATTTGCCCCTCTTCCTGAACCGGATCACTCCTTTCCAAGGAGAGACCTTCAGGAGAACAAAGTCGCCGACCTGAAATTCCAATTCGGACCGGCGCCTATCCGCGTAACTCTTCTGCCGGCTCTGAGCGGTCACTAACCTCTGCCTGACCAGCTGTATCTGCTCTGTCGTCTGATTCACGATCTCTGTACTGCCCATTACCCTTTGCCCAACCTCTCCCCAACATATGGGAGTCCGACACCTCCTACCATATAACAGCTCAAAGGGCGGCATACCAATGCTCGAATGATAGCTGTTATTGTAGGAAAACTCCGCTAGAGGCAAATACGAGTCCCAACTACCCCTAAAATCCAATACACAAGCTCGAAGCATGTCCTCGAGTGTCTGTATCGTCCGCTCACTCTGACCGTCGGTCTGGGGGTGGTATGCGGTACTAAAATGCAACTTAGTACCCAACTCCTCATGAAATTTCTTCCAAAAACGGGAAGTGAAACGCACATCGCGGTCTGAAATAATCGAGATCGGCACCCCATGCCGAGATACAACCTCCCTTACGTAAATCTCTGCCAACTTCTCTGCTGAAGAACTCTCACTGATGGCAAGAAAGTGAGCGCTCTTTGTCAATCTATCCATAATCACCCAAATTGCATCAACTCCTCTGGCAGTCCTCGGCAATTTGGTGATAAAGTCCATAGTGATCTGTTCCCATTTCCACTCGGGAACCTCCAATGGCTGCAACTTGCCATGCGGTCTCTGGTGTTCGGCCTTTACCCTTCGACAGGTCAAACACCTCTCGACAAACCATGCTACATCCCTCTTCATACAGGGCCACCAATACTCCTTCCTTAGATCCAAATACATCTTCGTGGCCCCGGGGTGGATCGAAAATTTCGATCTATGAGCCTCCTCCATCAATGTAGCACGGGTACCGCCCACAAACGGTACCCAGATCCTGCCCTGATAAGTCATAAGGCCTCGACTATCCGATATAAACTCAGAAACCATCCCAACAACCCGCTCTCTCTTCTGCATCTCCGGACGCACGGCCTCGGCCTGAGCCCCACGAATGGCGTCCAGAACTGGAGCTATCACGGTCAATCTCAAACATACATCTCGCAGGGGAGTACTCTCCACCCTGCGACTCAACGCGTCGGCTACCACATTAGCCTTGCCCGGGTGGTACAAGATCTCACAATCATAATCCTTGACCACGTCTAACCATCTCCTCTGCCGCATATTTAGGTTAGGCTGATCCATCAAGTACTTCAAACTCTTATGGTCCGTGTAAATCGTACAACGAACCCCATACAAGTAGTGCCGCCAAATCTTGAGGGCGAACACCACTGCCCCCAACTCCAAATCATGTGTGGGGTACCTCGTCTCGTGAGGCTTCAACTGCCTCGATGCATAAGCTATCACATGACCCCTTTGCATCAATACCGCCCCCAATCCTAGGATCGATGCATCACAGAATACCACAAAACCTTCCATACCTTCCGGAAGGGTTAATACTGGAGCTTCACACAACCTTTGGCAAAGCGTCTCAAAGGAGGTCTGCTGCTCGGGACCCCATGCAAATGCCACACCCTTCCGGGTCAATCTGGTGAGTGGGACCGCAATCTTGGAGAAATCCTTAATAAATCTCCGATAATACCCTGCCAACCCGAGGAAACTCCGTATCTCAGAAGGTGACCTCGGCACCTCCCACCTCATCACTGCGTCAACCTTGGCCGGATCGACCAATATCCCCTTCTGGTTAACGAGATGTCCCAGAAACTGGACCTCCCGTAACCAGAAATCGCACTTGGAGAACTTTGTGTAGAGTTTCTCCGCTCTCAAAACCCCAAGCACCTCCCTCAAATGCTCCTTGTGCTGCTCACTAGATCTCGAATATACCAGAATATCATCAATGAAAACAATCACCGACCGATCCAACATCGGCCGACATACCCTGTTCATGAGGTCCATGAACACAGCCGGGGCATTAGTGAGCCCAAAAGGCATCACCACAAACTCATAATACCCATAACGCGTCCTGAATGCTGTCTTCTGGACGTCCTCGTCCCGCACTCTCACCTGATGATAGCCCGACCTCAAATCAATCTTGGAGAACCAAGATGCTCCCTGTAGCTGATCGAATAAATCGTCGATCCTCGGCAGCGGGTAACGGTTCTTGACCGTCAGCTTATTCAATTCCCGGTAATCAATACACATGCGATGCGAGCCATCCTTCTTCTTCACAAACAAGATGGGTGCTCCCCACGGCGAGCTACTCGGCCGAATAAACCCCTTCCCCAGCAACTCCTGAAGTTGCGAGGATAACTCCTGCATCTCTGGAGGCGCAAGGCGATACGACACCTTAGCAATAGGTGCGGCCCCCGGAACCAAATCGATGCCAAACTCCACTTGCCTCGCGGGAGGCACACCTGGTAACTCTTCGGGAAATACATCTGGAAACTCCCGCACCACCGGAACTTCCTCCACAGAGCTCGGTCTCTCGGAGATCATTCGCGTATCCATCACATACGCTACATAACCCTTACAGCCCTGCTGTAAACACTGCCTCGCCCTAGCAGCCGAACAAAAGGCTGATCCAGAACGTGTACCCTCGTCGTATACTGAAAGAACTCCCCCATTAGGATCTCGTACAGTTACCATCTGTCGCTCGCAATCGATAACCGCACCGAATCGGCTCAACCAATCCATGCCCACTATAACACAAACATCACCCATCGTAATCGGAATCAGGTCGATCGGAAACTCGACCCCGAATATCTCCAATACACATCCCCGGAAGACCTCTGTAGCACAAATCACTCTGTTGGCGGCTATGGAAACCCGCAGGGGCCGACTCAATACTCCACGACTAACACTGATACACTGACTAAATGCCAAAGACACAAAAGATCGACTCGCACCCGAGTCAAATAACACTAAAGCAGGTACAGAATTCACAAGGAAGGTACCTAAGCATAGCATGATATAAGCATAATATCTCAACATCATAAACAATAATGAAAAGGAAACATACCAGCCACAACGTCGGGTGCGGCGCGGACCTCTTCCGCAGTCAGCTGGAAGGCTCTCCCCCAAGCCCTTGGTGCTTCGGCCTTCACGGGCCGACTCTCTGCAGCAGCAGCTCTGATGGCGGCGGGGGCAGACCCCTGAGATGCCCCGCGCAGCAGTGGACACTCCGCCTTCCGGTGTCCGGTCTGGTTGCAGTGGAAGCACACTGCAAATCCCTTGGGGCAGTCCTTAGCCATATGCCCCTCCTTGCCACATTTGTAGCAAGACCCTGCCCGACAGGCGCCATCGTAACCCTTGCCGCACTTCCCACAAGTGCGGCCCTTCTGGCTCCCGGGTCTGGGATCAGCGGGCTTGGCCCGCTTGGCTGCCGGCTGGGACTGTGCCGGCCGCCGATCCCTCCCCATAGACTCCGCCTCCTCCCTGGCCTGAGTCTCAAGCTCAATCTCCCTCTTCTGAGCATTTGCCTGTAGCTCGGCAAATGTCCGGTACGAGGAGTTCGCAACGAACTCCCGAATATCCCATCTCAAAATGCTCAGATAACGGCTCATACGTGCCTGCTCGGTGGATACGTGCTCAGGGCAAAACATCGCCCTCTCCTGAAACATCCTCGTAATCGCTGTAACTGACTCGGTACCCTGCTTGAGGGTCAGAAACTCCTGTGCCAGACGTTCCCTCTCCACCTGAGGAACATACTCATCTCGGAACATGGAAGTGAACCTCTCCCAGGTCACTGCCGCAAGCTCGGTCGGTGTGAAATGCGCAGTCACAAACTTCCACCAGTCCTTCGCTCCCAAGCGAAGCTGGTTCAGCGCGAACCGAACCTTCAAATGCTCAGGGGACGAGCAAGTAAAGAAGCATCCCTCCATATCAGATATCCACCTCATAGCTGCCACCGGGTCCTGTGTACCATCAAACTCTGGTGGCTTGGTGTTGCTGAACTCCCTGAACAACATCGCATCACCTCCCTGGGGTCTTGCCGCAGCAATCGCTGCGGTAGCTGCTGCAACCGCAGCCTCAGAAAGAGCGGCATAGCGCTCGTCAAACGTCTCAATCAAAGCGGTCTTAATGGACCCGAACATCTCTGGTATCTCGGCTCTGATGACCGCAGCCACCTCCTCATGAATGATCTGTCGAATGTCCTCATCACTAGATCCGGCATCCTCCGGCATGTGACGTGTCCTCACCATGATCAACCTCTGAAATACAACATGTGATAATTAGAATTCACTCGAACACCCTTACATTCAACAATCCACCCCTCCTTGATTCTTGGCATCCCCAGATTCTTATTTGAACTGTGTACCGCTCCGATGCTTTTAGTAGTACGGGCCCAATACTGCTGTCCGCACTGTCTCGGTACACACCCCAAATCGTCCTCTTCGGATCCCAGTCCCCAAGTACTCTATTATACTTAAATCTCTCTGAACAGATCTCACACAAAACCCTAGCTGCTACCTAATTACTCTCAGCGTCTCGTAGCAGCTCACCATTCCCTAAGCTAAGGCATCACAAAACAGGCCACTCTAGCCCTATCGGCAATACCTAGCCTACTCTAGCATGCACACACATCACAATAATAGTTATTACATAACAAAAGATATTTTGGGAATTCACCGTTCGGGCGCTGACTGATCGCACACACGTTTCTTCCTGGAAAACCCTTTACTCTTAGAAAATTTTGGTTTTTATTTTGAAAATATCTCTTCATTTCCTCAGTTTGAGTTCAAATACCCCCGAAGGTGTACCCGATTCCCTCAAACCTGGCTCTGATACCAATTTGAAACACTGATTTTTCAAACAAAATTTTTGATTTTTATAAAAGCATAATTCCATCAATATTCATAGAAACAACCCCTTTTAATTGTTCAACAAGATATTACAAAATCCCAAGATCAAAATGTCAAGCTCCAAACGTGTGTGTACGGATCAAGCCGGCGCCTTCCCACGGTCGTCACTAGCACCTGAAACAAATAACATCAACACTGTAAGCACAAAGCTTAGTGAGTTTCCCAAAATACTACATATAACACATATTAGCCACTCGAGGCTATAACTCTGTGGGTCCGTGCACCCAAACTCTTCGAACCCTCAGGTTCTAACTCTGTGAACCTTCCGGTTCTAACTCTGTAACATGCACAGCATCAAACATATAAAGTAATGCAGTACAACACATATCATACATAGCATACAATTACTCTATCACATAACCCTGGTTACCTACTCAAGGTAAAGTATAGTGAGAAGACTCACCTCGCGTGTCTCGGTAAACCGTAACCCTGAAATTGCTAAACACTCGATCTGCCGAGCTGAAGTCCCCCTATAGCACAATATATCTCTAATTAACACTTTCCCAACTAGGGTTGACCATACCATAACAGGACAATCTAGGTCAACGCTGGTCAACGGTCAACTTGACCGGACTCGGCGAGTACACTATAGCGACTCGGCGAGTCTGAGCGAAATCACCAATTTCCCTGGAATCCTCTCTTGACACGTCGAGCATCCCTTCCCAACTCGACGAGCTCCACCTGGCACGAGTTGTGGGGCCACCACGACTCAACTCGCCGAGTCTCAAGAACGACTCGGCGAGTCCGGTTTGACTCGGTCCACCTGTCCATCCTGACTCCCCCTTGACCCACTGAGTTCACTCAGCCCAGCTCGGCGAGGCCACTCGCTGAGTGGTCGTGCAGCATTCAAGCTACTCGCCGAGTCTGTTCTTCGGACTCGGCGAGTCAGAGCCATGCACTGACTCAATCTCGCTCTAAAGGCTAGATCCAGTCCACTAATCCATAGATCCAGTCCCCCCCATGATTATTTAGCACGTAAAGTCACAATCTTGATGCATAAATAACCTCTACATGATCACAAATGATGTTTTTGACCTCTATGGATCCAGATCCATGGTCTCAACTCAAAGAGGGAACAAAAGGGCACCAAATCACCCCATAAATGATCATATTAAGCCCTAACTTGCATCAAGTTTCACCAAACAGAAAATGGTCCGAAAATATTACCTTTAAAGTGATGATCCAAGCTCCAATCCACGAAATAGCAACCTCCTTTGCCTCCTCTTGCCTAGAGCCTCCTTCTTCTTGCTAAACAACACTCACAAGGTCAAGATTTGCTCTCAATCCTTCACCAAACGCTCAAGAACTCTAGGGACACACTCTGGGGGTTGGATGAGCGCAAATGACGGCCATAAGGCCCCTTAAATAGGCCACAAACCCGGGGATTTAGGGTTCCATAACACAGCGCAGACTCGCCGAGTCCATACCCTGGACTCGCCGAGTCCAAGCGCGCACCTTCGCTCAATCCCGCGTCCCTACTCGGCGAGTCTGAGCCCTGACTCGCCGAGTCCCTCTTACAAAATAATACAATTAAACTTACATTATACCTGGTAAAATCCGGATGTTACACCAAACCTCTACATGGACTTCCTTTAAGGCCCAATTGCTCAGTCCGGTCTGACATATCTCATTATAAGGGCCCAATATCGTACAACCATCTAGGCCCAAACTATGGCCCATCTATGGCCTAATTTTCCAAATTGGGACCAATCCTTCATATGGACCTTACCCTAGAGCCCAACTAATTACTCTACTCCATTTAATTATTCTTGGATGGTAACACAAAGCCCAAGTGAAATTAGGGTTTCTCATAAAATAATAATTAGGGTTAAGTGTTTCTCACTTAACCCATTAAGGGCTTAACCCACTCAGGACTTAATCCATTAAGTCCATTATTGCTTAGATTAATTTCTGCCAATGATTATTATTTAATATTTCACTTATTAAATAATTCATGTGTGTGTGTCCTGATAATTTCTCAAATATTAGTATTTTCTCAATTAGCCCATTAAGGACTTAGTCCATTAAGTCCTTTATTCTACTAGATAAATGGCATGAAAGTTTGGGCTTGATTCACAATCCAATCCCAATGGCCCAAAAGTGGATCCAAATAAGTCCAAGGCCTAAATACTCATAATTAGGGTTCTCCACCCAAGCATGGCCCAATAAGCCTAAAACTAATCCATAAGCCCATTAGGGTTTTGGCTAGGTCCATTAGGGTTTGCTAGCAAGGCACCACCCACTACCACCTCGGGTAGTGGTGGTCTATGGCGGCTTACGGCGGCGGCCACTACCTTACGGTGGTGGTTTTGATTCTTTTCATTAATCCAAAATTCAAGTTACATTTTACAAGGCTAATCTCAATTAACCAAACACACACACACACACTAAACTAATCACGCATACACACACCATGGCGGCCGGTAGCAGTTCTTGGCAGCAGACACCACCTTACGGTGGTGGCAGTGGCTGCTCTTGGGAATTCCGGTTAAACAAAACGCACATAAAATATCATAACTACCAGAACCGTGATAACACATGAATACACACCCAAAACTACACCCACATCCACCTCTCATGGTGGCTAGTGGCGGTGGAAGAAGGAAGAAACGACAACAACGAGATAACGAACACAATAGCCGCTTCGGGGTGGCGATAATGACCAGAGCAATTAGGAGTGAGCCAACGGCGGTAGATGGAGTTGGGGGTTTTCATTCGCCACCAGAAACAACCGTAAGTGGCAACTATCTCGATTTCTCACCACCCATCGAACGAACATCGGCCTAGCAATCCTTGATTTCACCGGCAGTAACCAACGTCACTCGAATGGTCGTTCTTGTTCCGTCAGCGGTGATGAGCACCCGATGATAACTAGTCCACCTCCCTTCACTTGTTGTGACGTCCCTGCAATCTGACAGTCTTCAGCTTTCCATCAACGTGAGTCACTAGTGGTCATTCGGAGTCTTGGCGCTTCGACTGGTCGAGAAGGAAAGAGGGGAGTTAGGTGGTGACGGCGGCTGGAGGAGTGGAGGGATAAGGGTGGCGGCCGCTTCTATCACTTTAGGCTTAGGGTGTGGCACCCGGTTATGTTGGGTTATATACCTGACTCACGAAACATTGCCCCATAATGACAAGTTAAGCCCCTCATTTCCCTCATTTCTTTCAAACTAATCCATATTCTACACTTTTAACCCTGCCTTCAGAAATCTTTACAACTGAATCCAAAACTTACCTTTTAAGTCGTGATCCCATAAATTCCTTTCATAATAGACCCCTAAATTATTAATAAACCCTTAAATCTTCAAATCTTTTTCTATTTAAATCCATAAATTACTAAACACACCCTAACCTCCGAAATCCGTTTCAATTTAGTCCCAAACTTTCATTTATTAATTTATTTAAATAAACAGGGCGTTAAAACGCTCCCCCACTTAAATTAGATTTCATCCTCGAAATCATTTCTTACCATTCCTTTCACTTTAAACCTTTCTAGTAACATGGTCACCATGTTGGGCACACCCTAGCCTTTCTAGGGTAGTTGTGACCAATCTTCTTAAATTCCTCGCAACAAGATAACATCTACTCAGTCTGAAATCTATTATCTTGAGATGATATGAATCCCTAATAGACCACTCATATTGAATCATTATGGTTGAACCCCGCGGTGGGTGACTTAGCATTACTCAACTATCTGATACGCTTACCATAAATGAAATCTTTAATTACCATTACTGTTGAAGACCCAAAACTATCTGAAACACTGATCTGCCTGAAAACACTCAACTGCTTGAAACACTGAATTGCCTATACATTGAACTGCATGAAACACTAAATTGCCTGAACGCTAAACTGCTTGAATCAGCATGCTGCTACATGGCTGCTTTCCAACTTCTATCGAGACCTTCCCGGTCTCGATTCATTCGTCATTCATCTGGAATACCGGTTTCCAACCCGATCGCGGAGCCAAAGGGCTCCCTACTTAGTCACCTCACACAATTTCTGAGCTAAATTCTTCTCTGAAACTACAGCTACTAGTTATCTTGTTACTGCAGCCCTAATAACTTTCTGATCTAAATGATCGATTCCATACGTCAAATCCAGACGTCACCAAACCCACCGCTAAAAGTGATTGCTACATGACCATTGGTAGCCTTATGTCATAAATGACCTTATGCAGTCCACTGCTTCCTTGCTCTCATCTCTGTAGTGGCGCTTCTATAATTTTATCACTAGCTTAATCAAGTCTAATCCGTCTGGGAAACTCTAAAATCCAATATGTGGATTTCCATATCCTCACTACTATACCCAAACTAGTGGGTACTACTGTCCTTCCTGCGTCTTAACGACGCACTCACTCTATCTAATAACATAGCGAATGCTACGGCTACACCCGTAGACTTGCAACACTCTATCACTATCTGCTACTAGTGAATGCTACGGCTACTCCCGCAGACTTACAACACTCAAACACTATCTATCTGCTAGTGAATGCTACGGCTATACCCGCAGACTTACAACACTCTAACACTATCTGACTGCTAGTGAATGCTACGACTACACCCGCAAACTTACAAGACTCTAACACTATCTGATAGCTAGTGAATGCTACAGCTACACCCGCAGACTTACAACACTCGCTTGTCTCGCACTCAGTTGACTCATGTCCTGACTGGAATCCCCAACCGGATTCCCTAAGGCTTGCTAGCAAACATTCCGAGAATGCGACCTAATCATTGGCAAGTTTTTCCAAACTTCCATATCACACTCTCCTCGAACCATACAACCACATGGGCTGTCTTCCTTTCAGACAAGGATGCAAAACTTATCCTAGTCTCAAAACTACTCCCGCTTCTGAATCCTTGGGCGATTCTCCCCCACTTCAATTCAGCTAATGCCTTACAGCATACCAAACTGGAAGAATTCCCAATCCTTCTCACCACCCATGACCAATCTGCTAGAACTCACGCTTATCCGAGCTAAGGTTTCAACACCAACTAATCCAAAGGATCAAGCAACTTCTAAAAATTCGAATAAATCTCCGGTAATAACCCGGTAGACCTAGGAAGCTCCTAATCTCAATTGGAGACCTCGGAATTCCCCTCTGCATCACGACCTCTATCTTGGCCGGATCGACTAGAATATCCTTCTGATTGACAAGGTACCTAAGAAATTGCACCCCGCATAACCAGAACTCACAATTGAAGAACCTTGAGAAAATTCTCTCCCTCCTCAAAGTCCCTAGCACCTCCCTCAGGTGCTTCTCATGCTGCTCCTCAGTCTGGGAATAAACCAAGATGACGTTGTACTTTCCAATCCCGCAAGTGTTGCACCGAATCTGGTCCTGCTGGTCTCTCGAAAGCTAATCCGAAATCTTGGGTCTCCTCTCGAGACCCTTTTATATAAACAACTGATCTGGTTCCTTTTTCCTAATGTGCTCCAAGTCCATATCTTGTTCTCAGGCTCAAGAAGTCATATCATTCAGGGTCTTGTACCCCGAGATACTCATGATCTCCCTGCTATCATTCTACAGTATGTTCTGGTAACTTTCCTTCTTCATTTCCTCATTTGTTGCATACTGTGGTACCATATAAGCTCTTTCCCGAGACTTGGCAGTGATCTATGCCACGGTCTCAGTCGTCTGGTGGAGATCTAACAACCATTGTGCCAACTGCTGCGCCTCAATCTCTGTGGCACACTTTGCCCAGAATCTGGTCTAAAACTCATCCTATGACCTAACATTAACTGCATCATCACATAACTCACTACCGAACTCTTCCTATCAAGCCCGTGCTCTATCCCTCAGGACACAAGAAGTAAGTTAGATCTTGTCTCCTTTCGAGACAACGTCTTGTACAAAAAGTGTTGGTATCATCTGCCAACCATCTGTTGCTAACAATGGGGCCCCTAACCCCCATGTCAATCTCAAGCCTCACAAACTTTGAATTCCTGAAACATCAACGCACGGGTCTCTATCATGACTGTTATCTCTATGCAGAATGCACTCGGCCTCTCATCACAAATCTGTATAATTATCTCCTTGATCACACTGAGGACCATAGGAGTCTGGTCAATGATACTGCATGAAATTGTTGGATGGAATGAACTCCCTCATCTGATCATTAATCTGCCCTGCTCCAGAGTCCGAGCCTGATCCCTCGTCGACACCAGAACTACCATCTGGTCAACCACGTAGCATCACTATACCGGTAATACACCATCACTAACATCATAATAATTATCAAAAATCGAGGGATCTCATACACTACAAGTTCCCTGGTCTTATCTCAGCCCTCCTTGATTCGAGTACGATCCTCTGTTTTCAGTAGTACGGGCCCATACTACCTTCCACATCTATCCGTCCTTTCCTCAAGAACTTCCATGACTCCACCAAGTTACTTCTACTACTACTGATCTCTGTTGCTCTCATCCTAGGCTCGCCGTAGGCAAACTTCTGACTCATCCAAACGAGTCCTTAGCTGCTGACAGTCCCTTCATAATGCCAATTAGCCACCACATGGATACCATCACATGCAATGAGGCTCAGATAATCCTTCGAGTAAGGGACTCATCCCTACAATGGTTAGGACTCAGACAAGAGCTACGCAATAGGTTCAAATCCAATCCTCTAAGATTATTCAACCCTGATTGCATGTGACTTAACATATCCACCTAATAGCTAACTCCCATCACTCAAAGTCCTACAAAGCACAAAGCAAGCAGCATTCAGACAAAGGGAAACTACTCAAGCAATCTATTCTCATAACAAGAAACTGTAGTAGCATAGAATGCTAAGCTCATACTATCCGGCATAACCTAAACAGGTTATCCTACTACGGTCTACTCAATGCTAGCATGCAATTCTCATAAAGCTGAAACACATAAAGCAGGCACATAAGGCATCCTCCTAGATCTTTAGTCCTATACTAGCATGTTGTTCTAATGAGACTGAAGCTGAAATTAAAACTGATAATCATAACATAACTTGTATGGGTAATTTGGGAGTACTTACTTGAGCTCGGCTGATTGCATTCACAACACCTTTTTTTTTCTTTTCAAAGTTCTTCTCTTTCTAAAAATTCTTTACGCTTTTTCTAAAACTATTTTCTTTTCTCAAAACTCCCTTTTTATAAAAACTGATTTACTATTGAAAATTTCTATACCAATTCCTTAGTTTGAGTTCAGACACACCCAAAAATGTGCCTGAATCCCTCAATCCAAGGCTCTGATACCAACTTGTAACATCCCAAAAACACTGTAACACCCCGAAATATCAAAACTAGAGTTGAAGGGCTAAAAGAGTAAATCTTGAAGGGCAACTCGGCGAGTCCATGGATGGACTCGGCGAGTAGGGTCGCGACTTTGGTCGCGTGTCATGTGGCCTACTCGGCGAGTCCAAAGATGGACTCGGCGAGTAGGTGCTGAGTGGAGAAAACCCTAATTCTTGGGGTTGAGCCCTATATGAAGAACTTAACATCCATTCCCCTAGCCTCTTTACTCATCCTCAAGTCCAGAAACCCTTAGTATTTGTGTGTGTGTGGATCAAAGTGCATTTGGGAGCTTGAAGGGTATTTGTTGAAGAAATCTTGGGAGTTTGGAGGCTTGGAGCAAGGGGCTTTGCTTGGATTCGAGTTTCATTGCAGTTGGGGCGTTCTTTTGAGGTAATATCTTGTTCTTCGGCTGTAACTCATATGGATTCATCATTTTGGGGTTTATGGGAGCTTATCTTGGTATGTTTTGGAGTTTGGAGGTTAGATCTGAGGTTGCTACCTCAGATCTGGAATGGGGGAGGTCTAGAGTGCATTAAAGTCCCTGTGTATGAGTGCTTAGTGAAGCCATCATGTCCCAAACCCTAGCTCTAAAGTGTATAAGGCCTAGATCTCTTTGGATTCACGTAAAGTTTTCCACCTTACGTGATGGATGGGTTGTAGGAGGCTAGATCTATGTTTTGGATCAATTGCATGGCCTGGAATGCTTCTGTATGGATTCAGACCAGTGGTACTCGGCGAGTCACAAGGGTGGAATCGACGAGTTGCTTAAAGATGAGCTGAAACTCGACGAGTTGGATGAACAACTCGGCGAGTAGGTTGAAGATAGCCTTAGACTCGGCGAGTCTGTTCTTGGACTCGGTGAGTCTTGTCGAAGAATCCCAATATCTTTTGGTTGAGTCGAGAATCGGTGAGTCAAGGGATGACTCGGTGAGTTGGGTGCGAGTGGACTCAGAGTTGTTGGACTCGGCGAGTCTCGGGGTGACTCGGCGAGTCACATCGCGGATTGAGGGAAGTTCTGAGCTTGGGGACTCGGCGAGTCATCGGGTCGACTCGGCGAGTATAGTCAGTCAGGGGTTGACTTTGACCATTGTCCAGAGTTGACTAGTTTGAATTTGTAGTGTTAGTCAGCCAGGATCAAGGTGGTATTAAGTAGAGATATGCTTGTGTTGTAGGAGGACGATAGCTCGGGAGATCGAGCGCTAGCAATTCCGAGATACGCGAGGTGAGTCTTCTCACTATACTTTACCTTGAGTAGGTAATCAGAGTTATGTGATAGAGTATTTGTATGCTATGTATGTTATGTGTTGTACTGCTTTATTTCTATGTGATTTATGATGTGCATGTTTACAGAGTTAGAACCGTAAGGTTCACAGAGTTAGAATCTGAGGGTTCACATAGTTGGGTGCACGGACCCATAGAGTTATAGCCTCGAGTGGCTAATATGTGTTATATGTGGTATTTTGGGGAACTCACTAAGCTTTGTGCTTACAATGTTGATGTTAATTGTTTCAGGTAGTAGTGACGACCGTGGGAAGGCGCCGGCTTGATCAGTACACACACTCGGGATTTATGATTTTGAGATCTTGGGATTTCGTATTACTTGGATTGAATGATTGAAAATGGTTGTTTTCTTAATATTACATGAATTATGTTTTATACAAATTTGAAGAATTTGTTTTGAAATTTACGGTGTTACAAACACAGTCTGAAAATTTCGTTTAATTTAATAATAAAAACCATAGTCAATAAGCCTCATATAAAAATCATAAGCAATTTATCTAAAAATATAGTAACAACTGTCAAGTATATCAGAGTATAAACATCCCTGGCTGAATAAATGGTGTGTGCACTGCAATCTTCCCGAGCTCCTCTTTTGAAAACTGAGTACCTGAAACCAAAACTGAAAACTGTAAGTACAAAGCTTAGTGAGCCTCCCCAAACTACCACATACCATACAATAACATATAAACAAATATTGGTCCTTTCCCACTGCATTGGACCGAGTTCGGAAACTGCATCGGACCGAAGTCCGGAATTGACTAGGGCCTTGCCCTCTGCATTGGACCGAAATCTAAAAACTGGATCGGATCGAAGTCTGGAACTGACTGGGACCTTGTCCCCTGCATCGGACCGAAGTCAGGAACTAACTGCATCGGTCCGAAATCCGGAACTGACTGTGACCTTGTCCCCTGCAACGGCCCGAAGTTCGGAAACTGACTGAGCATAACATAGCATAGCATAAGCGTATGAACTAGCTTAAACACATATACTGCATACTGCATCGGAACAAAGTCCGAAACACATAACAGAAAGACACGCTTGAATCACAAAGAAATCAAGCACACTGAACTACTGCATCGGACCATAGTCCGGAACTACTGCTAACTAGACGGGTCGGCATTATGGCCGTAGACCCGTTCCTACTGGAAGGAAACTCACCTCACACTGATGAAGTCCCGCAGACTCAATCCTACACTGCTGAAGTACCGCAGACTCGACCCCAGCTGCTAGATGACAAATTACCGATCTGTCAACATCAAAATAACACCCAATTAATAATCGGATTCCACTACATATCTATAACTACATACTTTACATAATTACTACATTACCCCAAGCTTGGCTTACCCAAGCCCAAGGTCCAATCCATAGGCCCAAAGTCAACTAGGTATCAAAGCCCAACATATGGCCCAATTATCCAAATTGGGCCCAAACCTCCACATGGACTTCCCTTAAGGCCCAATTGCTCAGTCCGGTCCGACATGTCTCATTCAAAGGGCCCAATATCGTACAACCATCTAGGCCCAAACTATGGCCCAATTTTCCAAATTGGGCCCAATCCTTCATATGGGCCTTACCCTAGAGCCCAACCAATTACTCTAGTCTATTTAATTATTCTTGGATGGCAACACAAAGCCCAAGTGAAATTAGGGTTTCTCATAAAATAATAATTAGGGTTAAGTGTTTCTCACTTAACCCATTAAGGGCTTAACCCACTAAGGACTTAATCCATTAAGTCCATTATTGCTTAGATTAATTTCTGCCAATGATTATTATTTAATATTTCACTTATTAAATAATTCCCGTGTGTGTGTCCTGATAATTTCTCAAATATTAGTATTTTCTCAATTAGCCCAGTAAGGAATTAGTCCATTAAGTCCTTTATTCTACTAGATAAATTGCATGAAAGTTTGGGCTTGATTCACAATCCAATCCCAATGGCCCAAAAGTGGGTCCAAATAAGTCCACGGCCCAAATACTCATAATTAGGGTTTTCCACCCAAGCATGGCCCAATAAGCCCAAAACTAATCCATAAGCCCATTAGGGTTTTGGCTAGGTCCATTAGGGTTTGCTAGCGGGGCACCACCCACTACCACCTTGGGTAGTGCTGGTGTATGGCGGCTTATGGCGGTGGACACCACCTTACGGTGGTGGTTTTGATTCTTTTCATTAATCCAAAATTCAAGTTACATTTTATAAGGCTAATCTCAATTAACCAAACACACACACTAAACTAATCACGCATACACACACCATGGCCGCTGGTAGCAGTGCTTCACAGCAGCCACCACCTTACGGTGGTGGCAGTTGCTGCTTTTGGGAATTCCGGTTAAACAAAACGCACATACAATCTCATAACTGTCGGAATGGTGATAACACATGAATACACACCCAAAACTACACCCACATCCACCTCTAATGGTGGCTAGTGGCGGTGGAAGAAGGAAGAAACGACAACAGCGAGATAGCGAACACAATAGCCCCTTCGGGTTGTCGATGATGACCGGAGCAAACAGGAGTGAGCCAGCAACAGCAGATGGAGCTGGGCGGTTTCATTCGCCACCAGAAACAACCGCAAGTGGCAACTGTCTCGATTTCTCACCACCCATCGGACGAACATCTGCCTGACAATCCTTGATTTCACCGGCAGTAACTAGCATCACTCGAATGGTCATTCCTGTTCTGTCAGCGGTGACGAGCACACGACGATAACTAGTCCGCCTCCCTTCAATTGTTGTGACGCCCCTACAATCCAACAGTCTTCAGCTTACCGTCAACATGAGTCACTGGTGGTCATTCGGAGTCTTGGAGCTTCGTTTGATCGGGAAGGCAAGAGGTGACTCGGGTGGTGACGGCGGCTGGAGGAGCGGAGGAATAAGGGTGGCGGCCGCTTCTATCATTAAGGGTTAGGGTGTGGCACCTGCTTATGTTGGGTTATATACCTGACTCACGAAACATTGCCCCATAATGACAAGTCAAGCCCCTCCTTTCCCTCATTTCTTTCAAACTAATCCTTATTTTACACTTTTAACCCTGCCTTCAAAAATCATTACAACTGAATCCAAAACTTAACTTTTAAGCCGTGATCCCATAAATTTCTTTCATAATAGACCCCTAAATTACCAATAAACCCTTAAATCTTCAAATCATTTTCTATTTAAATCCATAAATTACTACACGCACCCTGACCTCCGAAATCCTTTTCAATTTAGTCTCGAACTTTCATTTATTAATTTATTTAAATAAACAGGGCGTTACAAAAGGTACCAAGAAAACAAATTTTTCAAAATATTCAAAGCAAAATTTTGTGTGGAAAGTCAAATCTCATATTAAGGAAACCACAGTTCCGGTGTCAGTCTTTCCCACCAATCTAGATGTTTATGTTCCGAAACAAACTACTCTGGAAATCCATGCCATTGAATATTACTATTGGATTAATGAAAGAACCTTGTCATTCTGTCTATTCCCTAAAGAATCTCGGAACAAACTTTCTAAACCTTCAATTGCTTATAAGTCATTTCATAAGCCCAAGACTTGTTCCTTTGTCCCAAAACCTAACTTGGAGCAAAAAAAAATCTACAATTCACTAATTTTGAAGGCACTCTGTGCTTCAGAGCAAGAAACAATATGGTATATTGATAGTGCTTGCTCTATGCACATGATGGGTCAGAAGGACATTCTGCAAGATCTGAAGCTTGCACCAAATGTTTGATATGTAACATATGGCAACAACTCTAATTCATAAATTTGAGGTTATGGCATCCTTACCAATGGCAATTTCTCTATTTCAAACGTGGCATATGTAGCTGATTAGAAGCACAATCTCATAAGTGTGGCTCAAATCACTGATGCAAATCATCGGGTTGTATTCTGCAAGAAACATAGATACATCATGACTGAAGACCGAAAAGAATGTTTGATCAAGTCCAATCACAACAAGAACATGTATCCTCTTGATATAAGCATGATAATTGGCAAGCCACAACTATGCTTACTTTCCAAAGCTATTCCTGACATAAGTTGGTTATGGCACCAAAGGCTTTCTCATTTGAACTTCAGATACATGAATGATCTTGTTTCAAGAAAAATGGTTAGATGTCTGCCAGTCCTTAAGTTCGAGAATGGTCACTTATGTGTTGCATGTGAATGTGGTAAGCAGTCAAAGAAAGGTCATCCTATCATCATTGAAAAATCAATCTCAGAACCCTTAGAACTTCTACACATTGATCTGTGTGGACCTTCACACGTGGAGAGTTTACATCACAAAAAATACATCCTTGTGATTATAGATGATTTCACTAGGTTCACGTGGGTCTTCTTCCTCAGGCTAAAATCAGAAACAACCTTCGAGCTGGTAAATTTTATCAAAGGAATACAAGTTCTCATAAAACTCCCAGTTAGAAGAATCCGAAGTGATAATGGTTCAGAGTTCACGAACTCCACCACTGAGAACTTTCTTTCCCGGAAGGGCGTTGACCACAACTTTGCTTCTCCCTACACTCCTCAACAAAATGTTGTAGTTAAACGACGAAATAGAACACTAGTTGAAGCTGCTCGATCAATGCTCAATTTTGCAAATCTTCCACTCTATCATTGGGCTGAAGCCATTTCCACAACATGTTTTACTCAAAATACAAGTATCATCAATCGATGCCTCAAGAAAACACCGTATGAAGCTATGAATAGTCAAAAGCCAACAATCTCCTTTCTTCATGTTTTTGGATGCAGATGCTTCGTCAAGAACAACCGTGATTAGCTTACCAAATTTCAACCCAAAGCTGATGAAGCTATTTTCCTTGGGTACTCCCCAAAATCAAAGGCTTATGGAGTCCTCAATCGACATACTTGAGTTATTGAAGAAAGTTTTGATGTTACCTTAGATGATAATTTCATTCGGAATTCTGGCCCCACTCATGTTACAACTTACATTATGGATTCTGGTGCTCCTTCCCCGGAATGTCCGAACACTTAAGTTATCCATGAAGTAGATTTTGAAACTCTATTTGGACCCTCTGAAACCACCCTTGATTCGGAATCTCAGATAAGGCAACATTCCACTCCGAATGTTCCTGTTTCTCAACATATCTCCGGTCTGATTCCAAGTCTTCCTCCATTTGATCCCAAACCGTTTCAACCTTCTCAGGTTGAGGGTGAGAATGGTCAACCTTCCCTTGAATGAAATGTAGATGGATTCCAAGATGCAACTGCTGACTTCGATGATTCAAATCTGATCACCATTGATGATAATGAAGATTTATTTGAGTTTCCTTCTGATGATGATGTCAACCTCTCTGGTTCAGAAGTTCATGGGGAGCATCATCCTCAAGTTCAAACCATTCAGGGGGAGCAACTCAATCCTATCATTGATATTGGCTTGTCTGATGCTCAAGAACTTCCAAGGTTACATGTTTGGACCAAGGATCATCCTCCGAACCAAGTAATCGGAAACCTAAACGCTAGTGTACAAACTAGATCTGCTGCAAGCCTTCAAAATGAATGTGACTTTTTGGAATTTATCTCCATGGTTGAACCCAAGTCCATTAAAAAAGCACTTGAACATGCTGATTGGATCGTAGCCATGCAAGAAGAATTGGCAGAATTTGATAGAAATGAAGTTTGGTCTCTCATCCCTCCTCATAATCATCCCATAGTCGGTACGAGATGGGTCTTTCGCAACAAATTAGAAGATACAAGAGTTATTATTCGAAATAAATCAAGACTGGTGGCTAAAGGTTTTACTCGGATTGAAGGGCTCGACTACAATGAGACCTTTACTCCTGTTGCACGACTTGAAGCAATAAAATTTTTTCTTCTATATGCTGCTCACAAAGGTTTCAAAGTTTACCAAATGGACGTCAAAAGTGCTTTTCTAAATGGTGAACTTGACGCTGAAGTATACCTTCAACAGCCTCCCGGATTCAACAATCTCTCCTTTCCTAACCACTATTACAAACTCCGAAAGGCAGTCTATGGCCTCAAGCAAGCTCCTTGTGCATGGTACGAGACCCTCATTAACTTTCACAAGCACTCTAGTTTTCAAAGAGGTGTTCTAGATCCTACTCTATTCTGAAGATCGAATGGAAAGCATCTCATGATGGTTCAAATTTATGTGCACAACATCATTTTTGGATCTACGGATTCATCAATGGTTGCTGACTTCGCTAAGATGATAATCAATCAATTCCAAATGAGCATGAATCGGGAGTTAAGCTTTTTTCTTAGTCTCCAACTCAAACAGACTAACATAGGAATTTCCATTCATCCAGAGAAGTACATTTCGGAAATCCTCAAGAAATCCTCAATGGTTACCTGTGCCTCTGCCAAGGTACCTATTGGTTTCGAACACAAGATCTTTGCCGACCCTTCGGATGTAGCTGTTGATCAAAAGAAGTACAGAGGAATGATTGGATCTCTACTCTATCTCACAGCAAGTCGTTTGGATATCATGTTTGCAACATGTTTGTGTGCCAGATTTCAAGTCAACCCAAAAATGTCTCATCTCTTGGATGTGAAACAAATTTTTCGATACCTTAAAGGTACCAAGAGTCTCAGAATATGGTACCCAAAAAATGGGAGCTTCTTACTTCAAGCATACTCAGATTCAAACTATGATGGTCTTCAACTTGATAGAGAAAGCGCATCGGGTGGCTGACAATTTTTAGGTGGACGATTGATTAGTTAGTCATCCAAGAAATAAAACTGCTTTGCTCTCTCTACGGCCGAAGTTGAATACATTGGTGCTGCCAGCTGTACCTCTCAAGTTCTATGGATGAAGTCTCAACTCTTGGATTATGGTTATCATTTTTAATTCATTCCTATCTATTGTGATTCTCAAAGTTCTATTGCTATTTCACACAATCCAATTTCATCACTCTATGACGAAGCACATTGACATACGGTACCATTTCATAAAGATCATGTTTTGAATGGTAACATTGAACTCATTTTTGTTCAATATGATGATGAGATTGCAGATGTCTTTACTAAGACATTAGACAAAACCAAGTTCAATTGTTTTCTGAACAAGATGGGCATGATGATGGCAGATCCTTAGTTCTTTCAAGAGACTTGTTCTCTTTGACGAAAGTATTTGACAGCAAATTGGTTCTGATCTTAAAATTATTTTCATCTCGGAACTACTTTCTCTCAGAATACATAGGATCATTTTATTTGTCTCTATTTCTAATCATCAATTGAATCTTAAGTCATACAGCTCATCCTGATCATTTGTTGTTCTAAGTCCACATAGTCATCCTGATCACATTTTGCATCTCAGAATATACTTCATAATGGAATCCTGGAATTCCACTCCGAAAAGGTATCACATTCTGTACTTCGAAGATTTCAAAATTCACTCCGGAGGTTTTCTCAAATCTTGTTCTAGAACATCTTTCACATCATTTTTAGGAAATCCTTTAAATTTATTACTCCGGAATCGCAAACAATTTTTGACTACAGAATCGCAATCCTTTTTCTTAACCTCGGAATTCAAGCTTCACTCTAGACAAACATCATTCCAGACCATTTCAAAAAAATTTCACATCAGGATCACAACATTTAACCCTCCGAATCACAAACTATCCAAAATCGATCACCTGGAAACCCAAGAGTGCATAAGATGAAAAGTTAATCAACGATAACTTTTGATTCTTATCTTCCTTGAAATTCGTGCCACGATCCCACACCTCCAAAAGCAACCATCAAATAGCCGTTTGGGTTTTCCACTTCTAGCTACAAACAACCCTACCTTTTCACTCCCAGATCAACTCAACCTCCAAAAGCGGTTACTCATTAAATGCAACTCGGTCCAAATTCGGATACTCATCATTACTTCCCTTAACCTGACCCATTTACGCTTACCTATAAATACTTCCCAAACACCTCATTTACCTCTTTATGCGTTCATCACTCTCAAACTCCAAAATTCTATCTGTGTTCATCGTGATCTTCAAGCTTTCAACTCTCTGTAACAATGGATTCCCAACCTGCATCATAGAACATTACAGCAACTGCCTCCACTCACAAGAAATCGATTGCCATGAAGAAACCCTCCAAGGGATCATCATCATCGACATCGCCTGAGCATTTTATCAGAGATACGATCCAAGCGTTTTCACTAAACCTTATGGATTACGATGAATCCATTAGAGTCTTGATCGAGTTTATAGCAAACCATCCCATCTCCATTCGTCTCACCAAAGTCCATGATCCACCTCTCCCACTTCACCACCTTCACAAAGCCTTCACCATAATCAAAATTGAAGATAATGTTCTGGAAACAAAAATCATTGGCGATTGAATAGTGCCCATCCATAAATCCACATTCCTTAGGGCAATCGGCATGAAACAAAACTCCAAGGGTTTCAAAGTACAAGAACCAAATTATGGGTTTTGAGCATTCTAACACTTCCTAAGTGTACATGCAACCCTAATAACCTTGGATCTATGTTTGTCTAATTATCATGCAAAGTTGAATTCCAAGGTTATATTCCTATCTAGTATACATGTGAACAATATTTAACTTGAATGGAAGATAGAATAACTTACCTTGTTGTTGCTTATGATCCTTGAAACCTTGTGAGCCTAGCACCCCAAGTGTGATGCCTCAAATGATTCACACAACACCAAATGCAAAGGAGTAAACTTTGAGAGAATCTTACACTTGCAATAATCGGCCTAGCCCTCACTTGTTCATGTGTAGCCAATTTTTGGTGGAGAATATGATCCTTATATAGTGTTGACACATCTAGGGTTACAACATGTAAACCCTAATGTGTCATGACTCCTCATTTCCATGACCCATGGGCTTGTAACTCCCATGGAGCATCCTATGGGTGGAACCCAACTTGATATTCCATGGAGCTTGTTAGCCCACTATACAAGTTATGGATGATTTACATAATCAACCCATATATTTAATTAGTTATCTTTTGATCACTTAATTAATTCTTGATCAAACTAATTAAATAATATTATTAATATATTAGAACTTATAATATATTAATAATCCACAAGTGTTATTTCTCTCATTTAGTCTATCCAATTGCATGGTGCCATGCAACCCAAATGGACCATGTCGGGTCGGGTCAAGTACATACCAGAAATAGTTATGGACTTAGACACCTTATCTAACACCAACTACATAAGAGTTCCAACAGTTCTTAAACCACATTGGGTACATACAGGAATACAAGGCCAAAGACTTCAAGAAATTTGTTGTTACAGGATTATGGATAATGTTGATGCCTTTCATCATCTGCGGGTTATTTGGCAAGCACAGTGGAACGGACACCCTGAACACAGATTGGCTTCACGTCGTCTACAGTATCTAGTCCGGACGAAGCAATGCGGTTGGTCTTCTGGAGGTTCTATGGCAAGACTTATACAAATTTTCCATCAAGAGAAAAGACAATGAGATTTACAGCCCTAGGTTATAGGCTTTGACAATTCAACAGCTCTTCAAAGAACTTTCTAAACTGCATCCTGTTAATATGATTCCTCTGGAGGTATGCGTTTCTTTCAAAGTTGTTAAGTCTTACAGAATTTCGGACCAATCTTCTGTCGAACCTGTCTGGAGGTTACCTCAACACATGCTAGACCTTATCCCTTCCGGATCTATTCATTTACAAAAACATCTGGAGACTTCGATTGTGTTTGACCGAACACAGTCTACCCAAGTCCCCATTGAGCCCACTCCAGAAGTGGCCAAGCCAACATCATCTGAACCAAAGAAGACCAAGAATTCGGCCAAGCAGAAAACTTCCCCCTCTAAGTCAAAGCCTCAAAAGAGAACCAAAGTCGGCTCTTCCTCTCAGTGGGAAGGAGCTAAGGATATTCCAGCTGACTCTAGCCATCCGAACATCCCTCCTGCCACCACTCATCTAAGGTGCCCCTTAATGTTTCAAAATCACAAGCATATACTCATGGGGATTCTGCTAATAATCCACCCTCACTTTCGCAACAATGTGATGCCAATGTTGAACATAGTTCCTTGCCCCCTGGAACTCACCCACATGTCAAATTTGATATCCTATTTTTTCTTCACATACACACTCTGGAACCCCTGTTCCAGACCCCAAGCATTCCGAAGCTGGAGTAGTCCCTCCGACTTCGGATGCCACAACTGGTCTGATACCTAGAAAGAGTACAGGATGACCAGGTTCTAATGATCCTCTGTGGGAAGATTTTGTGAACATGGTTGTGATCAGATGTTCGGGCCTTACTAGAGAACAAGTGGAGTCTACACTCATTTGCATGAGGAATAGAGAAATTCAAAGCAACCTTCCTTACGTTCCTCCCAATGATGCTGATGCCAATAAAGAACTTGCCTCAAAACAAGCTCCAGTAAATCCTCACAACAACTTCATTCAAACCAATGTGGATGAATAACTCTTACAGGAAGTTATGCTGAATGATGATGGAAACATAGTTTCGGATACACACTTCATATCATATAACAAATTCCTATCCAAGCCATCCTCATCCAAGTCTTCCTTTGACTTCGGATCCTCCTCCTAAACTCCGAATGGAGATGATAACTCTAACATCAGGATACAAGAAGATGATGTTGCTACTCATCTCAGTCCTTCTAGAAATCCTACATCTCATAAGGAAAAGCCATCACACTCCAATTCTGACACTCGATCATCTGTTAGAAATTATATTGATCCGTTTTCTTTTCTCGAGATTCAAACAATCGTGTTCAATACCATGAAGAAAGTCTCCTCCATCGAAACTTCTGTAACAGAGCTCAATACCAAAATTGATAAAAAGGTTTCCGGATTGCCTTCCAAACTCAATGTCATTATCCAGTCTGTATCTATTTAGTCTGGATATTCCGTTGCTGAAAGATAAGCTCAGTTAGATCAACTAATCTCACTCCGGCTCTAACACTCCTTAGAAGAAGTTGAAGCAAATTATGGTGCCTCGGTTTAGCACTACCTTGATACAATCACAACAATGCTCGAGGTTCATGATGACTTGGTTGTTGCTACCAGTGATCTCATCAAGCATACCCATGTTCATCATGAGAAGCAGATTCAGAGATTGGAGAAGGAAATCATGAAGAATGATGAAATGAATCTCATAATTCAACAAGTCCTCATCAAACTAGTTCGATCCACTTGGAACATTATTGATGTTCTGAATCGAAAGTTGGATGAGATGTTAGTCATCCTTGGTCATCTGTTTGATCATCTTTCCTCTCAAGCGCCCACTTCTGAAGCGTATGATGATCTCACCAAAAAACTCAATTCTGGAATTCAAAAAGTATTTGAAAATTTTTATGGTATGAAGGAGTCACTGTTGCTTGCACCGGTTCCTCGTTTCACCGATGCAAGAGGTGGAGAAGGCCCCAGTCATGTTTGGAAACCAGCCTCGGAATTCACACTCCGGGATGAAATTGAAAGTGATGAAGAACTAAAGATCTTTTTTGTATCATCTCCCAAAGCTTCAGATGTAGAAGACAATGATGAAGAATATGTCACTAATGGAGTTCTTGGTCTAGAAGCTCCAAACAAGCTTTTTCTGAAAGTGATGACAGAGCAAGAAAAGTGGAACTGGCTCGTAGTCTCTTAGCCATCCTCTTTGTCTGATGTTCACAGGAGGGGAATTCAAATGGCTAAGGAAAAATCATTTCTCACAACTCAAGCCTTCCGAGCCACCCATTTTATGCTTACTCCAATTCCAGCTCCATGGATCGCTCTTATTGACCAGGATTGTCCACTCCGGATCCTTGATGACATTCTGGAAGAACGTCTTCTGAACCACACTCTAGAATTTGTAATTGATGAGAACATGAAATTCATCATGTCTGCGCTCCAAAAAACAAAGGGAAAGAGCCAATGCCGAACAACTAGCCTTCCACTCCAGACCTCCACCAAAGAAACATTTTGGATGGTCCCAGGAGGAAATAAACAAAACTTTAGAGGAAAGTATCCTGATCCAAGCTCTCAAGGATAATCCTTATCCGATGTGTGGTATATCACCTCTTTGTCATGAAGGCATTCTCTGTGATCATGAAATCATTCCTTTCTTGTATTACAATGTTCCGAAAAATGATTTGGATCGGGTTGATCTTCCTCTCTCTCCTTACAGCACATACTGCATCAAGTTCGCTCTTCTTCACCCTAATGACGATCTGGAAGTGATCCTCCGGACTAAGTGTGAGAGACTCGAAACATTCTACTCCAAGAATACACAACCTCTTAAGGAAGTATGGACAAGGAATAGAATTACCAAAGTCCATGGATTTGGAAGAAAAATCTTAGTGAAGTTTGAACTCAACAGCACCTTATTTCAATTTTACATGCTCCGGAACAAACCAACACCTCATACCATCACAGACGCTGATTTCCCTTTGATGAATCCGAATAACATTATCACATTGTCTGCTCTTTTTCGAGGAATACAAAAAGATGATATCAGTATGGGTGCCTACCATGCTGCTCTGAGTTTCCTCAAGGATTATGTCGTGGAGTTTTGTAGATGCCACTATGAGTTGGATTACCTATACGAAACTGAAGACTTTGTTGCCAAAATCAACTTTGTTCTTCCTGAGGCTGAACTGCTTGCGGATGGCCCAATCGATGATCCGGTTCTAGGGTTTTTCTACACAACCAGGAAGACAAACAAAAAGAACTATTTTCGAGTCCTTGATAAACAACTGGTTCCTACGAAAGCACTTCAAAAGTTCATTAGCCATGCATCCAAGTTAGAAGCTCTGGAACAGGTCAAAGCAAAGTTTGTGAGTCATCTCTCCTGGTATAGTGAAGTCAGAGAATGGTTGTTTATAGCCTACACCTTCATTAAGGAATAAACTATTTAAGCTGACTGGATTTCTAAGTTCACTTAGGAGAAGATTGTTGGAACCTGAAAGTGAACCTTTAACAATCCTAATTTCAAATGCCATATCCGAAGTCATCCTGTGTTCCAAAGTGAAGTGTTATCTGAAATTTGTTCCTATCTGAAATGAAGATCAGTTGGTGATAAGGAGATTAGGAGTGATAGCATTCCAAAATGGACTTTATGTCCGGAATGATTGATGATTCGGAGTCAATGTTTTGTCTTTTAGTATTTATTATGTCCGGAATGGCTTGAACATTTGTTGAATACTTTATCTCAGACTTGACTGGTTTATTTAAGCTTGACTGGAACCTTTACTAGCAAGCAGACATTGATCTTAAGCATTCACTCAAGGTTTGATTTTTTAAACATTGTCCATGCGCATCAGACCTTTCTTGTTCTCTTAATGCTCCAATGGTGTAGTATTTGATGCAAGTTGAAATTCAATTACGTTTTAATCTCATGTTTAGGGTGCCCATAATAATTATTTGGATTGAATCGACCTGGACACAAAACGTAACCGTACTGACCGGACCAAATTACATAGTGTGAGTTAGTCCTTTGTGCTACAAGTTTTGATGTTTCATTTTTTGGTTCCAATGGGTACATGTTTTATCCGGAACCAAATCATAAGTATAACGAAATATTTTTTGATCAAGAATCATTGTGAAATGATATTTGCTATTGACATATGATCCTATAGTGTCACACCATAAGCAAGTAGACACTAATTGATTATTTATTTAGTAATTTGATTATTAATAAACACAATCAGTACATGTATTTTATCGGAGAATTATTATTTTAAGAAAAAAATAAAACTAGAGAGTATAACTAGTTATATATTGATTTGGAATGATTAAAAGGTTTAGTACATTATTATGGACCTATATATGTAACGCTCCGATTCTCAGGTATTGTTAATATGAGTTTTTGGATTAGGCCCTACACGACGAGTTGGTTTACCTACTCGTCGAGTAGCAGTGAGAAGGATCGCGGGTTAAGTGACTTACTCGACGAGTCCATAATGGGACTCGACGAGTAGGAGCTAGCAAGTGAAACCCTAATTCCTGGGGTTTGCATCCCTATTTAAAGGGACCTTAGCCTCCCTTGGACCTCTTTACAACTCCAAAGAACCCTTGAGAGCCTTATTCGTGTGTGTGCCTTGTGTGTGTGTTTGAAGCTTGAAAGAGAGTTCTTAGAGAGAGAAGACTTGAGGAGAAGGAGATTGAAGCAATTGGAGTGTGGGAATCAACACTCATCTCAGATATCAACTTCAAAAGGTACCCAATCCGTCATTCTCCCTATAGTTCTCCCTTATTAGGTGAGTTTTAGGGTTTTCATGGAATATCAAGTTGGTATGATGAGCTATGGACTAGATCTGAACTTGTAACTTCAGATCTGGACTCTCTTTGGATTCTAGAAGCATAAAGTTGCAACTTTAGTCGTGATTGAGATCCCCTTTGTGCATAAAGACCCATCAATAGCTTAGATTTGCCATTTTGGGCCTTTAAAGCCATGCATGCATGTGAAGTTTGCAACTTTACATGAGAAGCATGCCCTAGAAGCTTGGATATGTGATTTAGAGCCGCTGCATAGCTCAAAATGGATCTGTATGGAAAGAGGACTAAATGGACTCGGCGAGTCGTATGAAGATGGCCATTGAACTTGACGAGTTGGTTGAACAACTCCGCGAGTCCGATAAAGATTGTCATGAGACTCGACGAGTTGAAGAACAACTTGGCGAGTCGGATGAGTTTTAACCAAGAATAATGTTCATGAGTATATCCATCGAGTCGCAGGGAGGGAACTCGACAGGTGGCCTTAAGGTCTGATCGGGATTCTAAGGAACTCGACGAGTCACCTCAATCACTCGGCGAGTTGGATTGTGCTTCAAGGCACTGACAATTAGCTGGTTGTACTTGGCGAGTTGAGGTCAGCATGGACTGTTGACCTTGAGTCAGGACTTTGACCTTGATCAAGGGTTGAGTATTGGGTTATGGAGTACCTTATAAGGTTAAAGACATAAGCGTATATTGAACTATGGTTATAGGTGGTGGGGTTGATGTCGAGTGATCCAAGAGTTAGAGTTTACCTTCCGAGTCAACATCTGCGAGGTGAGTTATCCTCACTATATCGATAGGATCTACGGCACCAAGGCCGACCCTTCAGTTGTTATGGGTATGGTATGTTGCATGTGGTTATGATTTGTTAGTTCAGAATTGAGGTAGACAGTATGTTATGCTTTTATGATCCGTAGGGATTGGTGTGTTAGTGACCTGCTAGGTCGGTACTCTAGTTACAGGAAAATTCTATGATTGTGATCAGTGAGATAGATATGTTTGATGTTTGTATATGCTAGTATATGATAGCTATGCGCTCATGGTTATTTGCATGTTGGTTGGGTTGAGGCGGTCCTTCTTTGTGCTTAAGGACAACATACCCTATGAGCGGTCCATGGAGACTATAGGCCCACATGGCGGACAGTCATGTCGAAGGCTCGGGATAGATCCAGACAGACTATAGGCCCGGTAGGGCGATCCAGTCAGGCCGATGGCCCAGCATGCATGTTCATTGATTGATTATTACTATTATGGTATTGTCAGTATGGTGTTGGTATTTTGGGGGTAGCTTACTAAGCCCTCGGGCTTACATTTTTCAGTTTACTGTTTCAGGTACTTCAGGAGATCGTGGAAAGGCGAAGGTGTGACCGTATCGCTCCTCATCCTTATGTTATGATTTTTGGGACACTCTGATGGAAATATGATTTGAAAACATTTTGTAAAGAATGCGATGTGGCTTTTATATATTATTGAAAAAGTTTAAATTTGGTGTGAATTTTATGGATGTTACAATTTGGTATCAGATCCTTGGTTTGAGTGAATTGGAGGAACACTCATGTGAATCCAGTCTCAAATAGAGGAGATTTCCGGAAATTAGTTTTAAAGTGGTTTTCAAAATAAAGGATGGAGGATGCAGAGGGTACGATCAGCCGGAGCCTATAAGTAAACCCCAAAATACCATGCAGTTATTTGATATTTTGATATCTTAGAACAGCATGCTAGTGCTAGGCTAGGCATCTTCAGGAATCACATGCTAGATTTTCCTGATTGCATGATGCCTATTAGCCTTGGGTTTCTTGTATGTGGAATTGACATCATAACTATAGATGTTTAGTGTATGCATCACGGCTGTGCATAATAACGACCTTATAGCCTGAGAATGTTGATTCGGCTTTCAGGAAGGATCGGATATTCGAAAGTCTATTGGGTCCAGCATTATGTGCAGCTAGCGTGCATTAGCGCTACAGGGTATAATGGAAGTTTCATGAATGTGAGAGTCGTGTTAAGTGGTGAGTCTAGATGCGAGGTATTTGGTATTTCCCTAGAAGGAGGGTTGAGTGCATTTCCTATGTTGATGATATTGTTAGGGCGTTGTGGTGATACTTGAGACAAATATGGGTAGGTGTGGAAGGTAGTATGGGCCCGTACTACTGAAAGCACAAGACCCATACGCGTAGCAAGGAAGTCACAACCCCTAGGGTTTTTGGGTTTTGGTGTCCCGACATTATGTTATTTATCTGATGACTTGTGTGTGTGTGTGTGTGTGTGTGTATATATATATATCAGTTTGGTGGTGAGAAGACGTGTTGCATCGGGATCCGGATCAGGATCAGGATCGGGGTCAGGAGACAGAGGGTTGGAGGTGCTGGCAGCACCTGAGCCCGTGGTTCAGATAGGGACAGAGGAGTTGGATGCCAGGATCCGAGAGATCATGCACAACAAGATTGCTGTTGCGTTCCGAGCGCAACTGCTAGAGATGTTTGGGTCGATTAAGACCACGATGGTTGAGTATTTTGATGAGTGATATGTAGCTCTAGCATAGACAGCTGTCGCTGCAGCAATTTCTGCTGTAACTACGGCAGGGGTTGGAGGAGGAGTCGGTAGGGCATTCCAGTACCGAGACTTCGATAATACAAAGCCCTCGACATTTGATGGTACACAGGATGTGATTAGGGCTATGAGGTGGTTATCTGACATGGAGGGTTGTTTCTTCACGTGCTCATGTCCTGCTGACCAAAAGGTCAGGTGTGCCCTGAACCTGCTGAGGCATGGGGCGAAGGACTGGTGGAAGCTGACGACTGGGTCGTATAATGATGATCAGCGGGCTGCTGTTACTTGGGAGCAGTTCAGAGATATGTTATGCACCCACTACGTTCCACGCGTTGAGCGGGAGTGGCTTGCACAGAAGGTTCTGACCTTGAGACAGGATGGGGAGTTTGTGATGGAGATTACTCGTATGTTCATGGAGAGGGCTATGTTTTGCCTGGAGTTCGCTTCAGAGAAGTCTTAGATGACTCGTTATCTAAGTATGCTCAAGACTGATATTCGACAGTTTGTGTCTACCCAACGATGTGATACGCTTCCGGACCTTTAGGAAGCCACAAGGCGGCGTGAGTTGGAGATAGAGTTGCAGCTGAAGGAGCAGCGTCAAGCACCATCATAGTCTCAGTCGGCGCCTAAGCGGTCTAAGACCGCTGATACATAGTCTGGGGGTCAGCAAAGTCGTACTTGTGGAAAGTGTGGCAGGGTTAGTTTGAGAGTTTGTAGAGCAGGAGGTGGGTGCCACAAATGTAGCAAGGAAGGGCACTATGCCAGGGACTGCCGTCAGTCCACCCCTCTCGCAGATATGAGGATTTTTTACCATTGTCATCAGGTTGGTCATGTAAAGACCAACTGTCCACAGCTCGCCGCCAAGTCGGTGCAGGATTCTGCGTCAGCTGCTGCGAGTTTTGGAGAAGGGAGGCTAATCAAGGTGAAGCCTCCGAAGGATCAAGGTCATACCTTCTAGCTCACGGCCGAGGAGGCGAAGTCAGCACCAGATGTGGTTGCTGGTACGTTTCTATTCTCTGTCTCAATCATTGTATTGTGCTATGCTTATTGATTGTACCTGTGATTAGGTACGTTTTTAGTAAATTCTTTGCCCGCTTTGGTATTGTTTGACTCTGGGGCGAGTCGGTCGTTTATATCTCAGTCCTTCTCTAGAGGGTTCAGTATGCCGATAGATGATCTTGAGTATCCGTTGTGAGTTTCAATCGCCAACGAGCATGGGGTTTCTGCTTCTTCGGTCTACCGGGGATGTGAGTTAGAGATTTTTGGGGTGTCTTCCTGATAAATTTGGTTCTTATCCCCATGGGAATGTATGCGTAATTGTAGGGATGGATTGGCTAAGCCGTTTTGGCGCCATGATTGACTGTGAGGGACAGCGGGTGGTGGTTCGAACCCCAAGTGGGGGAGAACTTATAGTGTATGGTGAGGGCACCAGGATGGGATCAGGGTTTTGTTCAGCAGCCAAGGCTCAACGGTATATTCTGCACGGGTGTGCCGGTTATTTGGCGTATGTGGTAGATACGCAAGTTAGATAGCAGCTGTCAGTTTCTGAGGTCCCGGTGGTGAGGGAATTTGCCGATGTGTTTCCGGAGGAGTTACCCGAAGTGCCTCCGAAGAGCTGGGTTGAGTTCACGATCGACTTAGTTCCAGGTGTGGCCCCTATCGCCAAGGTATCGTATCGAATGGCACCACCTGAGATGTAGGAGTTCTCATCTCAGTTGCAGGAGCTGCTGGGCAAGCAGTTTATTCGTACGAGTAGTTCACCCTGGGGAACACCAATCCTTTTCATCAGGAAGAAGGATGGTTCGCACAGGATGTGCATTGACTATATGGAGCTGAACAAGTTAACGATGAAGAACTGTTATCCACTCCCGAGGATAGATGATCTTTTTTATCAGCAGTAGGGTGCGTCTTGGTTTTCCAACATTGATTTGAGATCAGGATATCACCAGGTCAGGATGAGAGAGTAGGACGTGTAGAAGACTGCGTTTCGGACTCGTTATGGTCATTACGAGTTCGTGGTGATGCCGTTTGGGCTCACCAGCACGCCAACAGTGTTCATGGATCTGATGAACCGAGTCTACAGACCGATGCTCGATCGCTCAATCATTGTGTTCATAGATGATATCTTGGTGTATTACAAGACTCGAGAGTAGCATGAGGATCATCTTAGGGAGCTGCTAGAGGTTATGAGGCGAGAACGGTTGTATGCCAAGTTCTTGAAATGCGAGTTTTGGTTACGAGAGGTCTAGTTCCTCGGACATCTCCTTTACCAGGAAGGGATTTTGGTCGATCCGGCCAAGGTGGAGGCGGTAATGCAGTGGGAGACTCCGAAATCTCCCTCAGACATCAGGAG
Organism: Lactuca saligna; assembly: GCF_052625555.1. NCBI lineage: Eukaryota > Viridiplantae > Streptophyta > Magnoliopsida > Asterales > Asteraceae > Lactuca > Lactuca saligna. Next base: position 178,377,536 of record NC_136423.1, read on the forward strand.
TTTCTTGGGTTTAGCAGGGTATTATCGGAGATTCATTCGTGATTTCTCCAAGATTTTCGTACCCCTCACTCGTCTAACGAGGAAGGGGGTGGATTTCAGGTGGGGCCCTGAGCAGCAGAGGGCGTTTGAGACCCTCCGACAATGTTTATGCGAGGCGTCAGTGTTGACACTCCCAGAGGGATTGGAGGATTTTGTGGTATTTTATGATGCATCCATCACATGCTTAGGGGTAGTCCTCATGTAGAGGGGATGAGTGGTAGCCTACGCATCGCGACAGCTGAAGCCGCATGAGACGAGATACCCTACTCACGATCTTGAGTTGGGAGCGGTGGTTTTTGCTCTCAAGATTTAGAGGCACTACCTGTACGGGGTCCGTTGTACTATATACACGGATCACAAAAATTTTAGACACATCATGGATCAGTCGAACCTGAATATGAGGCAGCGCAGGTGGCTGGATATGGTCAAGGACTATGATTGCGAGATCCTTTACCACCCTTGTAAAGCGAATGTGGTTGCGGATGCTCTGAGCTGCAAGTCAGCTGGGTCCTCGACCCCAGCCAGTTGTATGAGGATAGCAGTGGAATGCCTACTGGTGGGTTTGATCAGAGATGCCCAGATTGAGGGCATAAGTCCAGAGAACTGGAAGTTGGAGAGGATTAAGGGCGAAAGCGTCCGGTTTGTTTAGGATAGTTGCAGATTGTTGACCAGTGTCACACCCCCAAACCAAAGATGGCGGAAACGTCCGGGGGTGGAGGACTTCATGTATAGTATCATAACCACAATTGCAATAGTAATTTAAGAAAACACAACCAACATATATGTAATTGAAAGAGTTACATCATTGTATGAATTACATGTTTTCAAATCAATTACAATATGTTGACAAAACATGAAATGTTGACGCCTTAACGTCCCAGCCTCAAAACGCACTTTGATACCTGTTTAATGATTTCCTGAGAATACAAGTTGTTTGAAAAAAGTGTCAACACAAAGGTTGGTGAGTTCATAAGCTTTGTTTTAAAACTTGATAAAAGTCTTTCTCTTGTAAATTTCATGTTTGTTTCAGAAAATCCGATGTTTTCCTTAAAATGTGTAATGTAGTCTTATATCCGAAGACCAAAATGTATAAGTAACCTATCTTACTGATAGAAAATGATATGTGTTTAAATCGACATAAACGCGTTTGAATTAAATGAAATCCCCGTAAATTCTTATGTTTGTTAATACTTTCTGAGAGTTTATTATAAACATGCTATGACCTAGTTGGCTTGAGACGACGTTCTCCAGGCATCGGAAATGTTATGACATTTGTCACCCCAGAACTGCCGGTCTAACTGTTGTATGCAGTTAAGGTGTGGGTTTGTCAAACCCAATATAGATCTATATAAAACTATCATGCTCTCCCTCAAGGAGACTCTGGTTACAATACAGGACTTATTGTTAAATGTGAAGTGAATGTCTCACAAAGTCATTAACGAATTTAAGTGTAATGTGATGAAAATCCCTTTTTGTATAAATGTACCCTTCTATATGAGTGTGTTGTGTAATGTATCAGAAACTATACCTATTATAGTTTATCAAAACAAGGGTAGTAGTGGTAATGTATGTAAACTATATTTAACATAGTTTATTCAAGTGTTTGTATGAAATGGATGTACTTTGATTAATTGGTTATCTTTATATATGTATCAAAATCCATTTATTAACTGATGTATGTTTATATACCAAGACAAAATGTCATTTATTTGCAATAACATATATTCACATAAAGATGTACACCTTGCTCGACATGTTACAAGGTGAAATGAAATTGTTAGTATTTTCCTGTTATTAACAGATTCAATTATTTTTCTTAGAAAATTTATAGAAAATTCATAATCGATCCAAATCCGAATCTGTAAATTCTGGGGGTTTGAAAAATGAGTCTAGTTTGTTCATAAATTTTCTTATGATTTTTAATGACATCCAACTTAGGTGAAAACGTCCATAAACACAGGCTAGTCCAGATTGGTTCTTGAAATGATAGATAGTTTTGCAAAAATCACCATAAAATGTAGAAAAATCGTATGGAGATGTGCAAGTATTAATTTTAAAGCTATAAGCCTGAACTAATGTTTTTTAAAATAGTTTTGAAAACAAAAATGTTTAAGTTGACTAAAACAGTCCGTGAATGGAGCCCAACTTTTCTGATGAATGCTGTTAGAAGTATTTAGTTGTGATCTTGGTGGTTTTAACTTGTATTCCCCCCTCCCCCTTAAAACTTAAGAAAATATGAAATTTTAGGGGTATGAACTCACCTTGAATGATTTCAGTAGATGAGTGTTGGAGATGAGAAGTGTTCAACTCAAGACACACTTGAAGGATTACTTTGAAGATGTAAGAATCTAACACAATAATGATGGAGTTTGTGTAAGCAATCAATGATTTGAGTAAAATGAAGTGTAATTATCACAAGAATGTAAGAACTATACTTACCAAGAATGTAAGAAATTTTGATGATCAGCCTTAAATCTCAAATTTTTAGAGAGAGAAATTGAGAGAAAGTTGTGTTTGATCTTTTGGCAAAATAAGAGAAATGAGTGAAGTGAGGAGTGTGGGATGATGTTCTAGCTCTAATAATGTGGAAAAGGTTGGGAATGATTGAAAAAAGTACATTGACAAGACCTGGGCATGGTAGGAGGAGTATAGTTGGTAAAAGGTAAGTCAACACTCCACCCCATTGTACTTCACCAACTAAATCTTGGATAAGATTGGCATTAAAAATATGATTAATTATGTATTTTGGGTATTCATTTGTTAAAATAAAGTTTTGGGTGAAAATCCCGCGTTAAAATGATGAAAAACAGACTTAAAATGCTAAAAATATTGAAAATCGGGTGAAAATTGTCAAAATTCGAAGCTCTTAGCCGAAGTTGCGAGGTCTCAACTCTTAAGGAGTTGAGAACCGAAAGTGGGGAAAGGACCGATAGGAGGGGAAGAGGAACTGAGAGCGCGAGGAGACGAACAGAAGGCGAGGCTCGGTCTTGGCTGTGCAGGCTCGCTCCTCGGACAGAAGCTCCAGTCTCGGACCAAAAGTCAGGTCTCGGTTCGGTTGAGTGGTTCTTGGTTCTTCCTAGTTTCGGCTGCTGGGTCTCGGTTCTTCCTAGTTTCAGTTGTTGGTCTCGGTTTCTAATAGGTTTCAGCCTCTAAGAGGAGTTTCGGCTCCTTGAGGCTGTTGTACTCGTTTTAACCCCGTTTCAAGCCGTTTTTGACCTGGTTAAGGGTTTGGATGGCCCGAAAGACTATGAAAAGTTACGCAAACTTTCGAGAGAGATTTGGGAGAGATTTGAAATAGAGAGAGATAGAGTGACTATGATTGAGGGAGGTTTCGTTTGTGACCTTTTTGAGTGTCCGGCTTCGTAAGGCAATGTTTGTAGACCCCATTAAGCCTTGTTGTAGTGTCCTACACACTCCTGATGAGTGTGTAATAGTGTTTTATCGCTTTGGTTCAATGTTTAGCATTATCAATGCTATGAAATTTCAAACGTACGAATTTTCCACTAATGTTTTCTCATTAAAATAGCGGGTTGTTTAGTAAATACACAATGTAAACCCTAATATACAAGGGCTAATTGAGTCGTCCAGTTTGACTTGTTGACTTTGTTTGACTTTGACTTGTCCCGAAATTAACTATTGTCATAACCCGTTACAGTCGGGTTTGGGTTCCGATGTCCGGAGGGGTCAGGCAGACAGTGATGGAGGAGGCTCATAAGTCTCGTTTTTCGATTCACCCGGGAGCCACCAAGATGTACCTTGATTTGAGTTCGAGTTATTGGTGGCCTGGTATGAAGCGAGATATTGCTTGGTTTGTTGAGAGGTGCTTGACCTGTAGGATGGTCAAAGCCGAGCATCAGAAGCTGCATGGTAAGTTACAACCTCTGGAGATTCCCATGTGGGAATGGGAAAGAATCGCAATGGATTTCATCATGAAGTTGCCGAAGACAGCAACGGGGTTTGATGCTATATGGGTCATCGTGGATTGATTGACCAAGAGTGCCCATTTCCTATCCATACGGGAGAGTTCGTCGGCGGAGAAGTTGGCCGATCTGTACGCCAAAGAGATTGTCTCTCACCATGGGGTTCCAGTTTCTATCGTTTCCGATCGAGATGTTAGGTTTACTTCCCGTTTTTTGTAGAAGTTCCATGAGGAACTAGGTACACGACTGCATTTTAGTACAGCGTTGCATCCGCAGACTGATAGGCAAAGTGAGCGGACGATTCATACCCTTGAGGATATGTTTGAGGGCGTACGTTATTGATTTCGGTGGAAGTTGCGATTCCCACCTACCGCTTGCAGAGTTCGCCTACAACAACAGCTATCATTCCAGTATTGGTGCCCCGCCTTTCGAGCTGTTGTATAGGCGGAAGTGTAGGACCCCAGTTTGTTGGGGCGAGGTTGGGCATAGAGTGATGGGTCGGACAGAGGTAGTTCTGCAAACTACCGAAATGATACAGCAAATTAGACAGCAACTGCAGACCGCTCAGAGCCGACAGAAAAGTTATACCAACCGACGCCGATCTGAGCTGGAATTTCAGGTGGGAGATATGGTTCTTCTGAAGGTCTCACCCTGGAAGGGTGTGATTCGCTTCATGAAGAGGGAAAATTGGGTCCCCGTTACATTGGGACATTCAGGATTATCGCCAGCGTTGGCAGGGTGGCTTATAGGCTAGACCTTCGATGAGCGCCTGAACTATATTGAAAGGCCTGTGGCGATTTTGGAAAGGAAGAAGAAGATTCTACATAACAAGGAAATACCTTTGGTAAAGGTACAATGGTAACATCGGAAGGGATCTGAAAGCACATGGGATTCAGAGGCGGAGATGCGCAAGCATTACCCGGCATTGTTTATTCCAGCGGACTTTGAGGACGAAGTCTAGTTCAAGTGGGGGAGATTTGTAACGCCCAAATTCTCAGGTAATGTTAATATGAGTTTTTGGATCAGACCCTACTCGACGAATTGGTTTACCTACTCGTCGAGAAGTAGTGAGAAGGATCGCGGGTTAAGTGACCTACTCGACGAGTCCATAATGGGACTTGGCAAGTAGGAGCTGGCAAGTGAAACCCTAATTCTCGGGGTTTTCACCCTATTTATAGGGACCTTAGCCTCCATTGGACCTCCTTACAGTTCCAAAGAACCCTTGAGAGCCTTATTCGTCTGTTTGTGTGACTTGTGTTAGTGTGTTTGAAGCTTGAAAGAGAGTTCTGGAGGGAGAAGACTTGGAGGAGAAGGAGATTGAAACAATTAAAGTGTGGGAATCAACACTCATCTCAGATATCAACTTCAAAAGGTACCCAATCCGTCACTCTCCCTATAGATCTCCCTTAATGGGTGAGTTTCAGGGTTTTCATGCAATATCAAGTTGGTATGATGAGCTATGGACTAGATCTGAAGTTGTACCTTCAGATCTGGACTCTCTTTGGATTCTAGAAGCATAAAGTTGCAGCTCTAGTCGTGATTGAGGTCCTCTTTGTGCATAAAGACGCATCAATAGCTTAGATTTGCCCTTTTGGGCCTTTAAAGCCATGCATGCACGTAAAGTTTGCAACTTTACGTGATAAGAATGCCCTAGAAGCTTGGATCTATGATTTGGAGCCACTGCATGGCTCAAAATAGATCTGTATGGAAAGAGGACTGAAAGGACTCAGCGAGTCGCAGGGTCGACTCGGCGAGTCGCATGAAGATGGCCATTGAACTCGACAAATTGGTTGAACAACTCGGCGATTCCGATGAAGATTGTCATGAGACTCGACGAGTTGAAGAACAACTCGGCGAGTCGGATGAGTTTTAACCAAGAATAATGTTCACGAGTATACCCGTCGAGTTGCAGGGAGGGAACTCGACAAGTGGCCTTAAGGTTAGATTAGGATTCGAAGGAACTCGACGAGTCACCTCGATGACTCGACGAGTTGGATTGTGCTTCAAGGGACTCGACGAGTAGCTGGTTGTACTCGGCGAGTTGAGGTCAACATGGACTGTTGACCTTGACTGAGGACTTTGACCTTGATCAAGGGTTGACTATTGGGTTATGGAGTACCTTATATGGTTAAAGACTTATGCGTATATTGAACTATGGTTATAGTTGGTGGGGTTGGTTTCGAATGATCCGAGAGTTGCAGTTTACCTTCTGAGTCGACATCTACGAGGTGAGTTATCCTCACTATATCGATAGGGTCTACGGCACCAAGGCCGGCCCTTCAGTTGTTATTGGTATGGTATGTTGCATGTGGTTATGATTTATTAGTTCGGAATCGAGGTAGACAGTATGTTATGCTTTTATGATCCGTAGGGATTGGTGTGTTAGTGACCTGCTAGGTCGGTACTCTAGTTACAGGGAAATTCTATGATTGTGATCAGTGAGATAGATATGCTTGATATTTGTATATGCCAGTATATGATAGCTATGCGCACATGGTTATTTGCATGTTGGTTGGTTTGAGGCGGTCCTGCTTTGTGCTGAAGACCAACATACCCTATGAGCGGTCCAGGTAGATAGTAGGCCCACATGGAGGACCAGTCATGCCGAAGGCTCGAGATAGATCCAGACAGAATGTAGGTCCGGTAGGGCGGTCCAATCAGGCCGATGGATCAGTATCCATGTTGATTGATTGATTATTACTGTTATGGTATTATCAGTGTAGTGTTGGTATTTTGGGGGTATCTCACTAAGCCCTCGGGCTTATATGTTTACTGTTTCAGGTACTTTAGGAGATCGTGGCAAGGCGAAGGCGTGACCGTATTGCTCTCCATCCATATGTTATGATTTTTGGGACACTCTGATGGAAATATGATTTGAAAACATTTTGTAAACAATTCCATGTGGTTTTTATTTATGATTGAAAAAATTTAAATTTGGTGTGAATTTTATGGATGTTACAATATAACTCTACCAAATAAATATATGTACACTTAAATAATAGAATGATGTGTTTAATGCTCCATTCTCTCTCCTTTCTCTAGAACCATCCATGCATGATTAGATATGGCTTGCTTGCATGTTTGACTTCTTCTTACACATACTATGTTACATGTAAGTCATGGTTTTCATTTAATGAATTCATGGTCTTCCATTCATGTGCGTAAGTATATAAATAAGAGTGAAGACTTGAATTAGTTAACTTCTTCTTCTTTTTGTCTAAAAGTCGAGAGCTCTCAAGCTCTTCCCCTCTCATCTATCTTACAAAGTGTTATGTAATAAAGTGCGTAAAGTGTTTATCCTTTGAGACTAATATGATAATAGTTTTTTAAGGCTTAAGAATCACTAATTACAAGTATAGACTAGCATATTTGGTGGCTTAAACTTGCTAGGTAGATACACATAAATAAGCTCTACTTTGGATTCAAAGTCTACACATATGTTTACAAAGGTGTTGTTTGTTTTTTTGGAAAAAACCTCTTCAAACCTCTTATTGTTGAGCGGCGCAGCACACGCGCATCACTTTTCATCTCACAGTTGTTTGTTTTTTAAAAGTCTTCTGAGTCAATAACCTTTGCGCGTGCTTTGTGTGGCGCAACACTTGTACTGCCTCTTCCAACCTCTTCTTCTTCTTTTTTTATTGTTGAAATTTTGATTATATGTTGTTAAAATTTTATTTCATATTTTTTTTCATTTTCTTTCATTTAATCTTGTTATTTTTCGTTTTTTTATATTCAATAATGATAATTTTTTATGAAATATCATTAGTTTTTTACAAAAATATCTTTATTTTTATTGAAATATTGTTATTTTTTATTGAAATATCATTAATTTTTACCGAAATGTTATACATTATTAAATTTTATGTATTAAAAAGCTATTTTCGGTTTATAAAATTAGTTTATTTTAATTTTTTAATATCTGCAGCAGTATGCAGATGTTAAAAAAACAAACACGTTTCTTATTATAGTCTGCAGCCGTTTGGTCCACCTTCTCTACTGCAGAGGGTTGCAAAGGTGGTCCGCAGAATTCATGAATTTTTGCTTCAGAAAATCAAACAACATCAAAATGATCATTGGTGGGTTAAAACGGTTTTAACTTTATTCAAGTTTTAAGGCTTTCATTGTAGTATGTATTATTTTTAGACAACATGTTTTGAATAAAACTCAACAATTGGTATCAGATTCATTTTGCATGCATGGTTAGATTATAATGTTATTTGGATAATCTTTGTTGTGGAAAAAATGGATGATTTTCTTTTATAAGAAAATATTATACATATTTTCTATAACAACTTTAAATTGTTTATAATTGTTATTTTTTGTGACCAAAGTTTTAACATGTATTTTTGGTCATAGAAGTTATCTTAGAAAAACAAATTGTTGTTTTATATATAAATATATGTATGGTGTGCATAAACTAGCCATAAACCATTTATGATATGTTTATGTTGATTTCTTAAAGTTTGAATATTTATTTATTAATATTGTATGTAATAATTAAATAGATAATTATCATCTTGTTTATTTTTGTAAATAGTATATTAGTTTTAGAATAATTTATTTTTATAAAAATGTAACACTATTGAATATGGTATCCATTTTGAAGATCAAATATTCATGCATTTGATTTTGATAAAGTTTTATAAACTTCATAAATTCATTTCATTAACCTACCACAATATATTCAAACAAGTGGAAGCATAAAGAATATCATACAAGGTTTTGGTCATTATGTCCCTTGGGATTGAACTTGATATTTTGTGATGGCTCACAAAATGTTACTAGTTTATGGTTGGTTTATGCACATATATTTTATGTTTTGTGATCCTTGTTTTATGTTAATATTATGCATGTTTGTAGAATAAAATTTTAAATGCTGTATAATATTTTGATCACAAAATGATCACATGGAGTTTGGTTTTAATAAAATTTCTCTATTAACATAAGATGGTAAAATGGTTTTATAATAAAAAAAAGTTCTATTTTTCAAAATTATATAACAGCAAATTTTGACGATTAAATTTTCGGTTGTCTTGAAAAATACCTTATATTTTGTGTTTTTTGCGGATTAAACCTCAAATTTATGTTTTTCCTGAAATATACCTTGTATTTTTTTTTTTCAAAAAAAACCCTCAACATTGTATTTTCTAGAAAAAAACCCTCAACCTTCTATGTAACTACTGTTCCAGTTATCATTTTATTTTCTAAGTAATTTACGGTTTTAGACTGGAACTCAACGAGTTGGGGAGCTTCGACTCGTTGAGTAGAAATCGTTTTTTTTTTTGGGGATGTGGGACTTAGGATCTACTCGACAAGTTGGAAGGCCCAACTCGACGAGTAGACGTTGTAAAGAGAAACCCTAAATTTCAGGGATTTGTACCCTATTTAAAGAACTTATGGCTCAATTGTAGCCTCTTTCATCTTTCTTATAGCCCAGAGAAGCCCCGGTTCTAATCTTATACCTTCTTGAGTGTGAGTGAGATCTTTTGAGAGTGATTTTGGGGTGGTTGAGAAGGATTTTCAAGCCTGAAGAAGAAGGAGTAAAGAAAGAAGCAATAGATCCAACATCTACTCTGTATTGGTGACCATCTTGAGGTATAAAGTCGCTATCTTGACCTTTAGCTTCTTAGATCTCATTTTATGGAAGTAAATGGTCACTTTTGGTGCATAACGGTGTCATTTTTGGATTGAATCTTGTTATGAGGATAGGGTTTCAGATCTGAACATCCCTAGACCTCTAAAAACATAAAGTTGCTCACTTTATCTAGCCTTAACCTTTCTCCATGCCCTAAACTTTGTTTAAACCTTAGTTTTGAGTGTTTTAGCCTCTTAAGGCCTTGAATGCACGTAAAGTTGGCAACTTTACGTGGAAACTATACCCTAGAGGGCTGGATCTATAGTTTGGAGTCTTGAATTCCACTAGAAAGGACTGAACATTAAAAGGACTGAAAAGACTCAACGAGTTGCTTAGCTAACTTGACAAGAAAGGCGAGGTTCACCCATTTTCCGGATCCTAATTGATCTCGGTGAGCTGATTAAGGATTTCGGACTTTAGATTTCGGCTTAGATTTTTTAGCCCTTAGACATTGAAGAACTCAACGATTTACTCGAGTAACTCGATGAGTTGACTCGAGATTTCAGTTTTATGGACCATGAAGGAACTCGACGAGTTTCTAGATGCACTCGACGAGTTTGGTGAACATGGACTATTGTCCTTGACTGTTGACATTGAATTTGACCAAGGGTTGACCAAGTTTGACTATGAGGGAATTTATGGCATTTCGGGATTTGACAAGTTAATCATGTTTTTGTTATAGGTAGTTGAGTTGGAGCTGTGCATTGGGACTTATCCGATCTTAGTGGTTCAGCATTCTTGAGAGTTTAGTCTCCTTACCATACCAATGGGTCGAAGGCACCAAGGCCGTCCCATTTTATGATATGTGGTACACTCGTTGTAGTGATACGTGGTATCACATTTAGTTATGTTAAGTGTTATGCTAGTTATATATGTGATACTTATAGGGAAGACTGTAGTTAATTATGAACATTGGTTTGGCATGCGGAATTAAAGAGCACACAAAGCGTTCTGGGGCCTTTATATAATATAAAAAAAGATATCAAAATCTTTAAAAGGCGATTGAGGGGTAATCATATGCTTCTAATAAAAAATTATCCTCTCATCAATGAACGCAATGATTTGGGTGTTTAAGAGATGCATTCGATTATGTATGGTTTTACACAAAAAGCAATCTAGAACTAAGTCTACATAATTAACACACACATATGCTCAATGTTACATCTCTCAAGAACACCTCTACAAGTGGTATGAACCCACCTTATATAGAGGTTTTTACATGTCTCTATCTCACTCTCTATCTCATAAGTCAAAAGGCTAATGCACCACTTGCAACTGGGTCTTACAAAAGTCAACACATTTACAAAGTCATACGTGGATAAGACTGTAACCAACATTTTGCCCCTTAAACTTAGGAATGGATGACCCACTTCAAATCTTCCAAAATCGAGCAACTATGCGATCCAAGCCTCAAGCATGACACATGTGGAGATGAACTTCAAATCTTCAATTGTTCAACTTGGGTTCTAGGATGTGAGACCATACGAACCGAGCATCAATGAATGATCAAGAGTTTCTCAAACTCGAAATAGTTACCCAAAAGTTGAGCATAAAAACACATCCCGAAAATCTTCATTAAATCCAAACCTATCTCGAACCGAAATCACTTCCGAATCTCTAATCTCATCATTTCATAAACTTCAAAAATTCAAGGTCACTTCGGTCTTCAAGTTGGCGTAATATGAAAAATTCAACTTTGAATTTGCATATAAATTCCTCCCCCATTTTATAATCGAAATTAGATTATAAACCATCAAGGAAAGAGAACGTGCTCTATTCGGAAATTTTCATGTCAAAACACCCCCTTAACATGTGGCATAAACTTTGTGCTTCAATCCAGAAAATCCAAATAAATCTTCAATTTTTAACTTTGTTCACAGACCGCCTTTGACAAAATTTATCAAAAATGGGTAGAAATTGTCAATTTCAAAATTCTGCAGTGACCCAAAATAGCCAAAAATGTGAAACTCTCCCCCTTTTCGAAGCTAGGTATAAAGCGTCAATTTGCATAAACTGTAGGGTCCTAAAATGCATATTTTTCAATTTGTTAGCAAAATCAGCCCAACTCGAAATTGGGTATGAACAGCCAAATTTTCAAAACTTCAAGGACTAATTTTGAAATTTCTTCCTCTTCTCCTCCAAAACTTCGAAAATCACCTCAAATGTCGAAGTTGGGTAAAAACTGTCAAACATTCGAAAGTGTATCTTCAAGTTTCAAAATTGCTGCTACTTGCTTCAAATTTTCGAGAATCACCACATAATGCCAAAATTTTGAAACTATAAGGTCCACTTTGAAACTTCTTCCTTTTGTCCTAAAATATCGAAAATCAACTCCAATTTCGAAAGTGGTTAAAGACTGACAAACATTTGAAACATCAAGAGCTATCTTCGAAACTTTATTACATTCTTCTCCATTCGTTAATCGTTCCAGACATACAAAAAATTTCGATACTTTGACAAAAAAAAATTTGTTGTCTAGATCTTCGTTAGTTCGAGTTCCAGTGTATCGTCTTGTAAAAATCAATTTGCAAGCAACAACTTTCGAAATCCCTTTTTCAATTTCCTTCGTTTATCATCCACCATAAATATGAATTCGATATATCGACTCCAAACTATTGACCGTCAACAAAGAAATCAAAATGTTGGCCTTTTCATTCTTTCCCAATTCAAGTTTTGTTCGTCCCCAAATTATCGAAATCAAAAGCAATTAAAACCTTCACTTTTCAACTGGGAAACCTTCCCTTCCTGCTCATTATCAGTTGACCTCCAAGACTCAATCTTCATTGATCGTTCATCCTTGACATCAACTTAGACCCATCGACATCAAATTATCGTTTCCAAATCAAATTTTGACTATAAACATTATTCGTTCCAAACCAAATCTGGTCGGCATCAATCATCGACCATCAATTTTGACTTTTAGCAGCCTTTGACTTCACAATTTTGTATTCAATTTATTTCATTCACAAGTCTGTAATTCCAATAGAAAAGAATTGAACATATGAACCACTTTGTATGAGAATTAACTTTCAACAATATGAATCCAATTTTGACTTCTATTTTTATCATCGTAACATATTTGACTTTCAGTTCAAGATAATCAGTGGAACAAGTTGAAATTATGTTGACTCGAATCAACATATAATCAAAATCAAATTCGACTCCAATGATTTCCATAGCAATCAAAATCAAATTATTCTAGAACCAAAATCCCACCATCGACTCAAAAGAAGAATCAATTCTAATCAATTTCGATTGTAAACTCAAAAATAATTTCGATTATGTGGCTTACGATTTGAAGACTATCTTCAAAACAATATCGATACTAGACTGATACTCAAGAATCAAGACATCAAATCAAATAACAGAATAAAGAGAAATACCAATCGACTCAATTTTGATGGGATAAGAAATAACGAGATGGAAGTAGATTTGAGATTGAATGATGATCAGTAATCAAATTTATTTGGGCTCAAGAGATAGACATGAACAGTATTCAAAAGAAATAAATGTGGGCCCAATTTGGATGAACAGTAACTGAATGACATTTAGGCTTGAAATTTGATCGATGACCAGTAATTTCCGAAAACTTTTAGAATTTGATTATAGTTAAGAAATTTTGATCTAATCAACAATAAATTGATCAATCAATGGAGTGAAAACGAATTTTGATCCATTGAGACAAAACGATCAAACAACCAAGAACGTAACGCACGATTCATTGAAACTAAGAGAGGTCATATAGAGAGACTCACCAAAAATGTTCAAATTTTGACAAATTTTGTCAAACCAAGAATCTTTCTTCAAAAAATCACGTTGATCTTCGAAGACCCACTCTGATACCAAATGTAGTGAATTGTGATCATTGGTTTGGCATGCGGAATTAAAGGACACACAATGAACACAGTGATTTGGGTGTTTAAGAGATGCATTTGATTATGTATGGTGTTACACAAAAAGGGATCTAGATCTAAATCTACATAATTAACACACACGCACACACACACTCAATGTTACATCACTCAAACACACCTCTACAAGCGGTATGAACCCACCTTATATAGAGGTGTTTACATGTCTCTCTCTCACTCTCTATATCATAAGTCAAAAGGCTAATGCACCACATGCAAGTGGGTCTTACAAAAGTTAACACATTTACAAAGTCATACATGAATAACTTTGCACCCAACAAAGACCATCGGAGGAGCCAATGGCAAATGGATGCAAGACCATGTGGGGGAGCACATGGCTTTTCAAGTAAAGACCATGGAGGGAGCCCATGACACTGGATGTAAGACCATGTGGGGGAGCCCATAGCTTTCCAGCTAAATACCATGGGGGAGCCCATGACACTTAGGTGTAAGACCATGTGGGGGAGCCCATGACATCCTAGAGTAAGACCGTGGGGAGCCCACGACATCCTTATATGTTTGTATACATGGCTTATATGGTTTATGTGGCTTTCATAGCTAATATGGATTATGTGATTATGTGGATTGTGTGGGGTATGCTCTGAGGAATTCACTACACATTAGCTTACAGTTTGTTGATTTGTTTCAGGTACTTCTTAGCCTAAGGGCAATGGCAAGGCTTGATGATGCGACATGCACTCTCCGGTATTTTGATTTGATGGGATACTCTGATAATTGAAATAAAAATTGTTGATGTTATGAATTTGAAAACTATTGTTCATGAGATTTGTGGTTTATTGGAAATGTTTTGAATATTTAAAAAAATGAAAATTTTCTTTTGAAAATTGGGTCGTTACAATCTAAATGTTTCCAAATAAACCCTTAGCTCTTTTAGTTTTTCTCGAAAAAACCTCACATTTTATAATTTTGTTTTTGGGAAAAACCGACTAAAACAGCAGATCGAAAAAAATGAAAAAAAAAATACTATGTCTTTTTTCAAGAAAAAAATAAATTTTAGGCTTTATCGGGAAAAATCACAAAATATAAGGTATTTTGTGAGATTAACCCTTTAAATTTTATAAATATAAAGAGGTCGGTCAAACTCCAAACCTTATATAATAGAAAAAGTAGTTTTATTAAATGGTTTATAAATGTTCATTTAGTGCTCAAACGTTAGACCTTCATATATATGATATTAGATTTAAATTTTGATCGCATTGAAAATATACAATTAACTTTTATAAAAGTAACATTGCAATAAAATATGATTTTAATACAAATATATCATGGCTTATTATCGTCAAATTTGAAAACAGTCACATGTCACTTGTTTAAGCTTGTAAAATAAATGATACCTAACCACTTCTTTATCTTTTTGGTGGCTCATGTAGTTTTAGAATTTTTAGTGTGATAAATGATACATAACTACTAGTTATGGTTAGTTCTACATGTTTTTCAAATTGGATGTCTTATCCAAAATCTTTTGTGAAAAGGTCACCTAAACAAGAGATATCTAGGGTATAGACGGGATCAAACATATGGATTAAAAAAAGTTGTTAGTGATGCCATAGCATTAAGAATTCTATATTAGAATATAATTGTTAATCTCTATCTACCTTATTAAATTAAATAAATAGGAAAAATAATACATAACTATTTACTTGTTTTGCAACTTCGATCCTAAATTTTTATAATTACTATTTTAGAAAAATAAAGGGTATTAAGTATTAAAGATTTAAAAAATAATAATAAATACTTAATGAATTTTGTTAAACTTTTTAGATGAAAATAAAATCCACTCTTACCACCATGTATCATATTTCTTTTGTTGTTCAACAAGAGACAATAACATTTAATGGATATAATTTCAACCAATGGTTTCGTGTCTTGAAAATTATTTTGAAAAATGATCAGAGCTTATACACAACTAAAAGTCCAATTCCTGAATAACCTCAGTTTACCTGTAGGTTTCAACATGATGCTTGGTGGAAGAATCACTATGATGCTAAAGATGTATCTGCCACCTAAAAGATCTATATGCTCAAGCATCGATATAGAGTGATATTGCTAGATAATGTATGATCTTAAAGGGTCACGCTAACAACAACTTCGTACAATTGATTATTTATTAAAAACTAATTTTAATAAATATTCATAAACTCTTATAATTAATTGGAAATTATTTATTTCATCATAATAATAAATTTTCAATGGCAAGTAACATAATATATCATAAGGATTGATTTATAAAATCATGTACATCTTTTGGGAATAGAAATACTTTTGTCTTTTAGCTAAAGAGATAAGGTTTTATTATTTATATGTAACACCTCATTTCTATTGTTCCGTAGGATTCAATATAAACATTGGTTTATAAAATTCGAAGTAGAAATATATATTACTCTTTAGCCCAAGTAATCATCATAGACACTTAGGAAATATCGATACAATTTCTGTAGATACATAGAACACATAAATCCGACTTTGTACGAAGGATCTATGCTTATTCGAAGTTTCACAAAAGTGAGTTTTTGATAAATCACTCTTTAGCCTAAGATATCTAAATGAATGTCATAGTAATCATTAAACCGACAATATGCATATAGAGAACGTCCAACTTTGACTTGATAAGAGGAAGTTATGATTTTTGGTAGTTTCCCCAAGATAAGATCCTAAATTTTAGGGATTTAGATAATCTCATATCTTGTAATTATCCTTTAATGGTTAAATATGGTAATTAAAGATTTTGAATTATCTCATCCCATAATTTTCAAAATCTAGAGGGATTTAAGAGATTAGGATAAATTAATTGTTTAATTTAATATAATCCTTTATGATTTAGTAATTCAAATTAATTGTTTAATTTAGATAATTATTAAATCAAGAGTTTTAATATTTAAATTTTAATTTAAAAGTTTTAAATTTCAAAAATTTTAAATTGAAATTGAAACCCTAGTATTTTAAAATGTTTAAAATACACCCTATACTATTATATTATTACAAGATTAATATATATATATATATATATATATATATATATATATATATATATATATATATATAGGGTTAGGTTCATTTGAGACCACCTATATTTTGTGAGACCGTGAGACGTATTTTTTTATTTTTTTTATTTTTTTTTATTTTTTTTAATTTTTTTTTAGTTAATTCATGTTTCGAAAATAATATTTAAAAAAAGAATTTTTTGATTTTTCCATTTATTTTGCATTTTAAAATTATTTTTAGAATATGTACAGTGTAATATTCTATTTAGAATATTTCACGTATTTTTCAAAAAAAATAGAATTTTTTTTATTTTTTTTAGTTAATTCAAGTTCCGAAAATAATATTTAAAAAAAGAATTTTTAGATTTTTCCATTTGTTTTGCATTTTAAAATTATTTTTTAGAATACGTCAGTGTAATATTCTATTTAGAATATTTCACGTATTTTTCAAAAAAAAAAACGGAATTTTTTTTATTTTTTAAAATTTTTTTTAATAGTTTTTTATATTTTTTTTAGTTAATTCAAGTTCCGAAAATAATATTTAAAAAAAGAATTTTTGGATTTTTCCATTTATTTTGCATTTTAAAATTATTTTTATATTTGGTCTCACGGTCTCACAAAATTAGAATGGTCTCAAATGAACCTGAACATATATATATATATATATATATATATATATATATATATATATATATATATATATATATATATATATATATATATATATATATATATATATATATATATATATATATGCTAGTCTTACCGATAGTAGGCCTCATTCACGAAGTCGGTCTATAAGGGGGGTATAAGGTTGTGGCCTATAAAATGGTAGTTTAATGGGTATCCACTCTTACCCACCGCTTCCTTGATTGGTGGAGGGTCGTTAGCCGAACGGGTAGGATAGGGCGATCCTCTCTTCATTAATAAGTATAATGAATCTATATAAAGTAATTAAACGTTTTTACAAAATTCTCAATCCTAGTTACTTTAGGCAAAAGTGAATTGATGCAATCCCATTAAATTACACTTTGCACCCTTGCTAAGAAGTTAGTGGAGCGTGTGTGGTTAACCGGCACACTAATTGGTTCTAGGCAAAGGTGGCAAAGGGTTACTCATTGTTTGTCATAGTTCGATGGAGCGTATGTGGTTAACCGCACATCGAATAGGTCACTGTAGCAATGAGGGCACCATGTACATTTGCATGGTTATTCACACCCTCTTTGTGATCCTCAGCATCCCAGTCACAAACGAGAGGGGCATATCGAGATTTAAACATGCCATTGAAAAGTTCAATGAATCTCAAAAGAATCTAGGAATTCTCAATGCATTTAAAACTTAAGACTTTTATGTTTTCATGGTGAAGAATTAGTGAATCGTCATTCACTTACCTCCAAATTATTTGCATGTTGGATTATGGCATCCCTTTTCTAATGTGTAAATAATGTTGTTGGATCCTAGCCCTAATTTCTCATTTTGGGTGTTTAATTAGGGATTCAATTCTACTCAAACTTTGTTCCTTTCTATTTGCAGATGTCTAACGCAAACACCAACAACGCTGCAGCTGGTTCATTCTTGCTAATGAGCCTATGTCAAAAAGTGACATTTGATGGATCGAATTTCAATGAATGGATAAGATACATTCGCATGATGGCTTGTTACGAGGACAAAGAATATGTCCTCGACGAGAAGCTTGAAAAGATCAATCTGGAAATCGCTACTCCCAAAAAAATGGTCGTGTTTGAGGCCCATGAGTGTGATGCAATGAAAGTTCATTGCATTATGCTGGCCACTATGAATCTTGAACTCCAAAAGTCTTATGAGGACATGTATCCCTATGAAATTCACCAAGATTTGTTGGGGAGGTACCACCAAAGCGCAAGACAAGAGCGCTATGAGATCATCACTGACATGATCACCGCTAAGATGGGGAGTGGAGAGTCCCTAACCTCGCATTTGCAAAAGATGCAGAGGTATGTTGATCGTCTTCACAAGTTAAATGTTAACTTTTGGGAAGATTTGGCTATCAACATCATTCTCCACTCCTTTCCCGAGTGCTACAACCAATTTAGGATGACCTACCATATGAACAAAGAAAAGGTCACCTTAAGCAAACTCTAAGGGCTCCTGAGGACTGCTGAGAGCAACTTCAAGGACAAGTCTGTTGCATCAACTCCCACTCCACCCGCTGCTCCTGTTTGGCCATTGGGAAAGGGAAAGGGCAAGAAGAAGAAGGCTACTTCAAAGAGCCACCACAAGGGAAAGCCCCAATATGGTACCTCTTCTAGTGGAACCAAAGTTGGTTCTACAAAGCCCAACTTAAACCCAAAGGAGGAAGAGTGCCACTAATGCCAAAAAATAGGGCACTGGAAGAGAACGTATCCGGAATATCTGTAAGCCATCAATGATGGGAAGATCAAGCCATCTTTCGCAGGTATTTACACAATTAAATCTAATGATTCATCGCATGCTATTTCTTGGGTTCTTGATACAGGATGTGGTTTTCACATATGTTCTGATTTGCAGGGACTAAGAAGAGATAGGGATATGGAGCATGGAAGAATAAATCTAGTCATGGGGAACAAAAGATCATCGCCTGTCACCAAGATTGGAGTGTATTCTTTAACGCTTAGTAATGGATTAGGTTTAGATTTAAATAATTGTTGCTATTCGCTAGATATGGCAAGAAACATCATTTCATTTCAAGGTTTGTTTAGACAAGGATTTAGATATTCGTTTGATAATGAGAAAGCTTCGATTTATGCTTATCTAAATGGTGTTTTATATTTTGAAGCATTGTCTTGTAATGGAATTTATGAAACTGTTATGGTTGTAGATAACCTAGGAAATGATGTATTGTGTGTGGATTCTTCCAATAGTATGAATAAACCATGCGTGTGGCATTGTCGTCTTGGACATGTTAACAAGAAACACATAGCCCAACTCCAAAAGGATGGAGTGTTGGAGTCATTCGACCTTAGGGACGATGACGTGTGCGAGTCTTGTTTACTTGGAAAGATGACAAAGTCACCCTTCACTGGCACTTGTGAAAGGGGTGAGGGTTTATTGGATCTCATACATACCGATGTATGTGGGCCCTTTAGATCCACCACAAGGGATGCAGACCGCTTCTATGTGACTTTCACTGATGATTATAGTAGATATGCGTATATTTACTTAATCAAGCACAAGTCAGAAACCTTTGAAAAGTTCAAAGAGTTCAACCAAGAAGTGGAGAATCATTTGGGCAAGAAAATCAAGATGCTTCGATCTGATCGAGGAGGAGAGTACCTAAGTCTTGAATTCCATGACTATCTCAGGTAATGTGGAATAGTTTCGCAATTGAAGCTGCCTAGGACACCGCAGTTGAATGGTGTGGCTGAGAGGCGTAATCGAACCCTGCTGGACATGGTTCGTTCCATGATAAGTCGTGCTTCACTACCTATCTCATTATGGGGGTATGTCTTAGAGATTGCCGCCCATATCCTTAACTTAGTCCCTATAAAGAAGGTTGCCAAAACACCTCACGAGATGTGGACAGGGAAAGCTCCCTCGTTGGCACATATCAAGGTTTGGGGTTGCGAGGCTTTCGTAAAACGAGAGACTCACGACAAACTCGAACCTCGTAGTGAGCGGTGTATTTTCGTCGGCTACACGCATAAATCCTTTGGATATATCTTCTATAGACCGAGTGACAATGTTGTCTTCGTTGCGAGGAGAGGGGTTTTCCGAGAGCAAGAACTCATAAGACAAGGAGACAGTGGGAGGCAAATCGATCTTGAAGAGATTCTAGAGTCGAGCGATGAAGGAACCTCTAACGCTGGCGCTTAACCCGAGGAGGAAACTCTGGTTGAACCAATTGACGAATCCTTACCTCTTAGATGTTCCGAAAGAGTTAGAGTTCAACCCCAATTATATGCTTTTCATATTACTAAAGAAGGGGACACGTATCTTAGTGATAGTACACTAATAAATTTAGATGAACCTAGCATCTATAAGGAAGCCATGGCAGGCCTGGAGTCTGCAAAATGGAAAGAGGCGATGGACATCGAGATTCATTCCATGTACGACAACCAAGTTTGGAATTTGGTTAACCACGTCCCCGGACATAAGATGGTTGGGTGCAAATGGATCTTCAAGAAGAAGACCGACATGGATGGGAATGTGCACACGTATAAGGCGCGATTGGTTACGAACGACTTTACTCAAACTCCCGGAGTTGACTACGATGAGACCTTTTCACCAATGGCTAAAATAAAGTCTATTAGGGTGATGGTAGCCATTCTTGCATTTCATGTTTATGAAATATGGAAAATGGATGTCAAAACTGCTTTTCTTAATGGGAAGTGGGTTGAGGATGTTTACATGGCTCAGCCAGAGGGTTTTGTCAATGCGAAGCATCCCAATAGAGTGTGCAAGCTTGAGAAGTCCATTTATGGACTTAAGCAAGCATCTCGTAGATGGAATATTTGCTTCGATGAGAAAGTCAAAGAGTTTGGATTTGTACGCAGCGAAGATGAATCATGTGTGTATGTCAAATCCATTGGGACTTTTGTTAGCTTACTTGTATTGTATTTCGATGACATACTACTCATAGGAAACTACATCCCGACACTGCAAGAAGTTAAGTCCTGGCTTGATAAGTGCTTCGCTATGAAGGACCTCAGAGAGGCTTCTTATATTTTGGGAATAAGGATAGTGAGAGACCGAAGTAAGATACTACTAGGACATAGTCAGAATACTTACTTGGCCAAGGTGCTAAAACGTTTAAGTATGGAAAACTCGAAGAAGGTAGAATTACCGATCCAAAGTAATGCCATGTTGAGTAAGACTCAAAGTCCGAGTACCGAAGCCGAGATGGAAGAGATGAGCCGAGTACCTTACACTTCTGCAGTTGGCTTGATCATGTATGCTATGACTTGTACTCGCCCTGATGTGGCCTTCGCTTTGAGCATGGATAGTAGATATCAAGGGAACCTTGGCAGAGCAAATTGGACCGCAGTCAAGAATATTCTTAAGTACCTTCGGAGGACAAAGAAATGGTTTCAAGTCCTTGGAGGGAGTGATGACTTAAAGGTGAGAGGGTATAGTTATGCCAGTTTCCAGACCGACGGGTACAACTATCGTTCATAGTCGGGCTGGGTTTTTACCCTTAATGGAGGAGCAGTGACTTGGAAGAGTTCCAAGCAAGAAACCGTAGCTGATTCAACATGCAAATCAGAGTACATTGAAGCAAGCGAAGCATCAAAGGAGGCGATATGGTTGAAGAACTTCAATGGAGATCTTGGAGTTGTACCTCCCATAAAGGAGCCTATGGAAATTTTCTGTGATAATGAAGGAGCGGTTGCCTTGACCAAGGATCCGAAGGATCATGGTAGATCTCGACATATCGACATAAAATATCACTTTATTAGACATCGTGTAGAAGAGGGACTCCTCGTAGTTAAGAGGGTATCGTTAGAGGATAACCCAGTAGATCTGCTTACAAAGGGATTGAGTAGGGTTAAGCACTTGCAGCACGCTAGGAGCATTGGGCTAAAGGACAATATTAATTCCGATTAGATAGTTTAGAAACGTGTAATAGATAAATGTAATTGACATTTGATGATTAAATAAAGGAGTATTATTTATAAGTATAGCCACTGTCTTATGTTGATTGTTTAACTATTATTCCGCTTTGCATGTTTTGACTTCCTGAATAATTGAGTTAATTAAGAATAATCGAATTATTCAAACGGTCCACAATCGTTCATATGTTGGAAGTAGGTATGAATGAAGACTGTCGTGAATTAGTGTGTAGATTGTCTGAAAGGAATTAGATATAACAAAGGTTTGTTACAACGTTCATGAGTGCTTATGAATTAGTTTGAGCATTGGAATAAAATCACGCTTGCTGGAATCACTTCATGGAGTTTATCATGAGTGATCGCAAAAAAATAATAATATGGTCTTAAAACCAAGATATATGGTTTATTGTTTGCTAAGTTATTGTGCATTGATAATGTGAAATTGCATCAGTAACTTGATGTCATGAAACACATTGTTGTGTATAATTTTATTAGTGAGTAGTAAATGCATACAAGTTGAAGTTTATCTGTTTCTTTTATCCTAAGAGGGTAAGAGCGATATCAGGGGCCCTCGAAGATTTGATTTGACTTATGTGTCAGGCCCGATCAGGACTGAATTGATGTGTTAAATTAAGTTCTATATCAAATAAATCTAAGATTGAGAAAACAAACTGTTGGACAATAAGTATGACTATGTTCCATGAGATTGTTCGCACGATATCTAAAATAGAGGACGGTATGATCCCTTATCTAAAGGACAGGTTGCTGATAAGGTCAGAGTTTGATAGCGTCTTTGAGAGCTATGATTGCTAATTGAGCTATACTTGCATTTGTGGTTACTAGACTTATCCAAGTGGGGAGACTGTTGGATTAGTGTCTAAGCCCGTAACCATATTTGGTAAGTACTTGACTCGGTTGTGCATGGTCCTTTTGGGTTGCCTTCACCAAAGCAACTTGACTGGAAAATAATAGAGAAAGAGGTTATTATGATTTATTAATATATTATAAGAATAATATATTAAAGGAGAAATCATATTTGTTTAATTAATATTGGTCAATAATTAATTAAGAATTAATTATGTAATCAAATGTAATTAAGTAAACTAGAAGGGCCGAATTGTAATTATGTGATAGTTACAAATTAGGGCATTGGATGCCCTATGGATGGGGTGGTCGAATTCAAGGTGATAAGGCCTTATAATTCGTCCAAGATAAGGATTCAAGGCTTATCTTATCGGTTGCTTGGTGGGCAAGTAACCAGATAAGGATAAGGATTGAAACCCTAATCTCTACCCTATATAAAGACCCCTTAGGCCTTATAAAATTGGCCACTTGATCCCTAAAAGACCTAGAGCCAATTTTTGCCTCTCCCTTCTTTATCTCTTGCTTCTCCATTTTCTTGTGGTGTTTGTGAGCCATTAGAGGTACTACACTTGTGGTACTTGCTTTCCAAGATAAGGAGATTGAAGACTAGGGTTGTTATTACAATATAACAACAAGAGGTATGTAATCCCTTCTACTATATAGATTTTGAAATACCTAGGTGCATGCTAGGGTTCTTCTTGTGATCATAAAGTTGCGTATCTAATAGTGAAAACATAGATCCAAATCTAGGGTTGCATGCACACATAGGAATTTTTGTATAAAACCTATCAGTGGTATCAGAGCATATGGTTAATTGTTTTCAATTAGAATTATACAATTGTATGAATTTGACACTATAGGGAAAGAGGACTAGAATCGGTTTACTAAAATAATTAAACAACTATCAAAGGACGATCCAAATTTCGCTGAGGATTGGTCGCTTGTGAGTAGTTGGAAGTATGGTATTGTATGGACCATATCGACATTATTATGAATAGATAAGATTCTATTAAGAATGAGTTGTCATATGGAAAATGTGGAAATGTCTCCATATTGTGAGTTGGATATTGAGAGTCTATGTCTAGATTAGAAAATTTTATGCAAGAAGGATGTTCAAAGGAATGTACTTTGAATGTGAGACTTCATGTCTATGGAATTGTCTTGTAAAAATTTCCGATAGAGTACTTTGTAATTTCATTAGCCAAGTCTTGGTGACTTTTATGCTATGACTTTGCGAAAGGATCGTTGCATAAAATGTTAGAATCTAGCATATTCTAGTATTGGCAAGAACCTTGTGTTCTAACACTAATGATAAGGATTGGGAATTGTGAAATGAGTATCATTAGAAAAGTTTCAATTGATCTATTTCACAAAGTAAGGACCATAGGAAACATAGTGTGCATGCTTTGTGCATAGGACAGCTATTGTTGTAAGTTGAGTAATAAGTTGATTTTTTGAAACAGTAAACAATGAATAATGAGTAATCAATATGGCGTTTAAACAAAAGTGTTTTATTTACTCCCACAAGTTTGGGGCCATATAAGATTACTTATTATCATTATGTTCAATTTGCATGTTTTTACTTACAGAATAACTGGGTTATTCGAACCTCCACAGTCGGTCATACGTTGGAAGTAGGTATCAAGGAAGTCTGTCATGAATCTGTCTATAGATTGTCTAAAGTGCTTAGACATAGTACATGTTTGCTGCAGAGTTCATGAGTGCTTTAATATGATTAGAGTATTGAGTTAAACTCATGCTCACTTGAATCACTTCATGGATTTATCACGGGTGATTAGTGACACGATAACATTGTATATTCTTGAAACCAAGATGTGTGAGTTGTATCTTGCGAGTCGGTTACACATTGATAATATGTAAACGCACCAGTAACTTAATGTTATAAAACGTATTGTTGTGTGTGATTCGGTAAGTGATGTAAGTGAGCATTGAATCGAAGTTTATCCGTTCCTTTTACCCAAAGTGGGCTATAAGCGATATCTATGGGCCCCTTGATGATTTAGTGATGACATCCTAAGCGCTTGGCCAAGCCGGGACTAAGTTGACGTGTTCAATTGTAGTATGTTGTCAGTCATGATAAATTGGAAATCAGGAAATAACACATGAACAAAGAGTATGATTAAGATCCATGTCTCAGTTCATACGATATCTGGAATGGAGGAATATATGATCCCTTATCTAAAGGACATGCTTCTGATAAGATCAGAGTTGACAGCGGCTTTTGAAAGCTACGATTGCTGATCACGTTCTGAAGTCATATGCTGAATAGTTATTAGACTTATCCAAGTAGGAGACTGTTGGATTAGTGTCTAAGTTCATAACTATTTTGGTATGTACTTGACCCGATTGTGAGCATGGTCCTTTTGGGTTGCCTTCACACTAGTGACTAGATAGGATGACTGTTGAGGAGAGAGGCTGGTTTATTGTTAAGAATAATAAATTGGAGTATAAATATGATTTTTTAATATATTATATGAATAATATATTAATTTGGAATCATATTATTAATTAGTATTTAATCAGAAATTAATTAGGAATTAATTTCGGGATTAAAGGAATTAATCAAAAGTACAGGGGTTGTTTTGTAATTATTTTATAGTTGTGACTTTGGGCTATTGGATCACCTTTATTAAGGCTTGAACAAAAATCCTAGAAGGATCTAGGAGTTTTCATCCAAGGGCTTAAGGAAAGGAGTCAATGGATTTGCTTATGCCCTAAGCTAAGGGATTAGGGTTTTCACCTTGAAACCCTAGTTAGCCTTAAGTATAAATAGCACCCTAAGGCACTAAATTCGGCCAACCCTTGGAGAAACCCTACTAAGGTCCAATTTTGGAGCCTTTGCCTCACTTCCTCTATCTTATACTCATCCTCTCACCCAAAGTGTGTTTGTGAGCCATTAGAGGTACTACACTTGTGGTACTTGCTTTCAAGAGCTAAGGAAATTTCAAGGAACTAGTTGTCATTGCTATATAACAACAAAAGGTATGTAATATGTTCTCCTTTGTGAATTTCGAAAATCATAGGAGTATCCTAGGTTTCTTTTTGTGTTCATAAAGTTGTATGTCTAATAGTGAAAACATAGATCCAATTAGGGTTGCATGCACACATAGGATTGTTTGCTATGTATAAAACCTATTAGTTCGTATTGTGAGAACGTGACACATAAAATATTATGGCAGAAGATTAATAAAGTATAATATCTTTATGTAAAACATTATGCATCGTGTCCCATACGCTTCGGGTATAGGATCGATTGCAAATTCCATAATATTTTATGTGTCACATTCTCACAATACGAACTATGATTACGACATCCCTCTTCATAGTTCGTATTGTGAGAACGTGACACATTAAATATTATAGTATTTGAAATCGATCCTATACCCAAAGCGTATGGACACGCTGCATAATGTCTTACATAAAGATATGATACTTTATCAATCTTTTTCCATAATATTTTATGTGTCATGTTTTCACAATTCGAATTATGAAGAGGGATGTAGTAATCATAATCAAAATTTGAGAACACACTATGTATCCTTTGACTATATTTATTAAAATTTCTTAATCTAAGCTTTAGATTTTGAAACAATATTATCTCCCTTAATTATAGCAAAACAACTTTTCAACCCCTACAACTTTGCAAAGTGAATCTTTGTCTATAATTAATATTGTTAACTTGCAATACTTACCATACTAATCATACAAGCACAACACTTATTATCCCACTATTATGATGATTATTATCATATAATCATAACACTTATGCTCCCACTAGCTTTGACATGTATTCAGAAAACAGCTGAACTTCCAGAAAACATTGCCTATTGAATTTCTGAAGTTCATATTTCTAATACCAGATGCTTCGATAAGCCTTTATCTAACCTTCTTAAACTTATACACCTTTGCCTTAGATAGCTCATATATGTGTCTAAACAATTCAGAACTTATGTTACTAATTCCCAAATGTTCAGACTAATTGCCAAATCTCACAATTCAAACTATGGAAATGGATGTCGTAACCATAATCGAATTTGAGAATACAGTTTTCACAATTCCTATCTTCTTAAAATCTCTCTTAGTGAAAGCATTTTCTCACATTCATTTTCATGAAGGATGGAATCTTATGACACTTAGATTTTATGGTGTATGTGTTCCTATCCATGTGAATTTGCTAAAACCAAGTTTGCAACAAATCCAAACTCATATGGACTGAACTTTCTTAATCTTGATTTCTTTCCTTATGGTAACACGAGTGCCCACCATGTCTTCCAAGTAGTTTAGCAACTTATCCTTACATATTAATGTACTTTCCATTGATCAAAGTACTTTATCTTTATGCATTCAAATGATAACTCATAGAACTCACATGCATAATTAACTAAATTGGACTGGCACAGAAACAAAATTATGTCAACATGACAGGTTGTAAACCTCAAGTCAAGTGCTAGTGATGATTAACTAGGTTTATTCTTGAATTTGTTCTTGAACCTTTTCAAGACGTTTAAGACTCCCACTGACTCTTTGACATATAAGGTTCTCTTGTCAGAAATTTTTTCTAGACAAAACAAATGTTCAAGAGTTAGTGTAGTTCTTATCAAGACAAAACACTTCACATAATTGGTCCTAGTTGGTCTTTGTCTTATCCAAGACAGCACAACTTACCAATTTCAAATTTGCAAGAATAAGAAAAATTTTGCAAATTCCAAATTTGTTGAGTGTTATAAACCTTCTTAAGACTTGCCACTCAATTCACAATCTTGGATTATAACTCTAAGACTTGATATTGGAATGAAGTATGACTGAATTCTTGATTTAACCATTTCTACAATTCTCGATTCCTCTTCTTAGACATGCAATTGTACTAAGACTTGCTTAGAGGATCAATTGAGACATGGTTCTTAATCATTAAGACTTGTTATAAAACACAATAAAAGGTACTCTCCCTTCTTCTTAGAATAGAGAAAATTTTATCTTTCTGCCTACTTGATTCTTCTTATTCGTTCTGCTATTGATTGAAACTCTTTCAATCAACTTAGAATTATACTCAATCTTATAGTATAACCATATTTACTAAACTTTAGTAAATCATGACAAATATCTTTGTCACTCTTGTGGTAGACTTGATCAACGTACGACCTAGTGTACCCGATCTCCTAGTCCTTTAATTGACACTTTGTCAAATAATTAGTCTAAATATCCCAAATGTGAAAGTTTTTCATTCATCATACAATACTCGTTGCATGATCCCAAGTTTCTATCCACTTGAAACTTGGGCGATGAGAAACTCTCCCTATTTGGTAAACTCTTGACACTTCCACATATAACCTAATTAAGAATCAAATCCATTTTGCTAATAATATAAGTACACAAACATCAATTTTTTCATACACGCCATTGTAAGGATAAATAAATAAGATAAAACCAAAATTTATTTTATTGCAGAAAAATTCATCCTTACAATGCAATTTAATTAAAAAACTATGTTATTTCATATTTCTTATCAATCTATTCTAACTCCAAGTAGTAGCTCAAGAATCCAATCTTCCAGCAATGCGATCGAAATCCATTTCTTCATGATTAGATTCAACTCACTTCTTCCCTTAAGCTTCCTCTCTTTTCTTCGATCCTACAAAACATCAAAATGTAATCTTATCACATCATGTATTAAGAATCTAGAATAGGAACTTAAAAGAGTTAGTTAATGGATTTTACCTGAAGTAGAGCCATACATTTTGACTCTCCCATCTCTTAGATCTCTCAGGTATATAGGGCAGCTTTATCTCCAATGCCCCTTCTCTTGGAAGTAAAAGCAAATGGACTCCTTTGGTACTTAGCAAGGGACAATCTCAGCCTTTTCTGGACTTCCAGTGTAGCCAATGTCTAATGAAGTCTGGGAGTTTGATCGACTAATCAAGTTTGCTTGACCAGTGCGCCAAATCATCGTTGATTCAGCAACAACAAGCAAATAGGTCAAATCAATGAGGGTCACGTCGTGAACCATCATATAGTACTCTCTTACGAACTCACTATACGAATCAGGAAGTGACTGAAGAACCCAGTCAACAACCAACATCTCTGAGATATCGACACTCAACATCCTTAACTTGTCAATGTGCGACTTCATCTTTAAGATGTGTGCACACACATGTTTCCCATCTTTGTGTTTAATTGCCAAAAGGGCTTGACTGAGCTTCAACTTTTCAAGCCTTTGAACTTGTGGGTCAGGGAGAACAATTGGAGGAGGTGGAGGAAGTGAAACATGATTTCTTGTTCCTTGATCATATCGTGGAACATCATCTTCATTTGGAAAGCTTGTTTCATGGAATTTGGGATGATCATGATTGTCATAACTAGACATCTACAAAACGGGAGAAAATTCAAGTTAAGTTGATTAGAATCCTTGATGTAACACCCAAATGAAACATCTAGGCTAGGATCCAACACAATACTCCACAACCC
The DNA here is from genome assembly GCF_052625555.1 of Lactuca saligna. Taxonomy (NCBI): domain Eukaryota; kingdom Viridiplantae; phylum Streptophyta; class Magnoliopsida; order Asterales; family Asteraceae; genus Lactuca; species Lactuca saligna. The sequence goes on from NC_136423.1 coordinate 178,406,957, forward strand.
AGAAAAGGGATGTCGTAATCTAGTTGCAGAATATTTGAAGGTAGGTAAAGGACGATTTGCCAATTTCCACCAAGAAAAATGAAAAGGAAATTTAAGTTTTAACTGAACTGAAACTCCTAGATCTTTTGAGATTCATTGAACTTTTCAACGGCATGTTTAATCTCGATTATGCCCTTCTATTTGTGACTAGGATGCCGAGGATCACAAATAAGGTGTGAATAACCATACGAATCTATGTGGTGCACTCAACGCTACTATCACCTAATCAATGTGACGGTTAGCCACACACGCTCCATTGATCTATGATAAACATAGAGCCACCCTTCGCCACCAATGTCAATCCTAAATTAGTGTGCCGGTTAACCATGCACGCTCCACTAACGTTTGACTAGGATACGAAGTGTAATTCCATGGATTAGCATACAATTTCACATTTTTCCTAAAGTAACTATGATTTTGGAATTTGTAAAAGTATTTAGTTACTTTGTACTTCATTATACTTATAATGGAAGGTTTTTGTCCTATCCTACCCGTTCGGCTAACGACCCTCCACTAGTCAAGAGTATGGTCGGTAAGAGTGGATACATATTCAATCGTCATTTTATAGACAATTTCCTTAAACACCTCTTATAGACCAGCTTCGTGAATGAAGCCTACTAACGGTAAGACTGACTTAATCTTATATATATATATATATATATATATATATATATATATATATATATATATATATATATATATAATCATTAATCTTATAATATTATAATAGTATAAGGGTGTATTTTAAACATTTCAAAATACTAGGGTTTTAATCATATTTAACTTTTTCAAAAACTAAAACTTTTTAATTTTAACTCTTAAATATTAAAATATTGATTTAATAATTATCCAAAATTAAACAATTAATTTAAAATTATTAAATCTTATAGGATTGTTTATTAACTTAAACAATTAATTTAATCTAATCCCATATCCCCTAAGATTTGAAAATTTATGGAATGGGATAATTCATAAGATCTTTAATTATATATTTAAGGAATCAAGGATAATTATAATATATGACATTATCCAAATCCCTAAAATTTAGGAATCCTATCTAGGGGACAAGGCAAAATTCGAAATTCTAGGGCTAGACAACCCTACACTACTAGAAAACAGCCTTTTACGATGCGCAATGCGTGTCGTAAAACGCTTAGACGATGCGCAAATGTGTGTCAAAAAAGGCCCTGTCATAACGAGAGACGACACGCTTTTACGCGTCGTCTATTTACGACGCGCAATTACGACACACATTTACGACGCGCGTTTATGACACGCATTGCGTATCAAGGAAAACCCAGTCATAAAGGAAGATGACACACATTTGTGTGTCGTAACCTTACGACGCGCATTGCGTATCATTAAAGCCCCTGTCAAGAAAGGCCATGTCATAAATGAAGATGACACACATTTTTGCGTATCATAATTTTAAATGTTTAAAAAAAATATTATTTATAGATTTACTAGTTTTCAAATTAAATTTTTATTTAATATCTCATAATAGAAAATAAAATATCATATACAAAAAGTACAATCCATTGCATAAAATTTTATTTGTATTGTATTTTTTGCATAAAATTTAATGTCATACAAATAATCGTTCCATTAAAAAATAAAACAAATCAATAAAAGTTGGCCATGGAGGTTCGCCTGCAGTGACTCTAGGGCATGAGGCAAAGCTTTATGTTTGCAGCGGTGGATTAGTCGGTGCGCGAAAGCTGGCCCGGAAACCCTCGTTAGGGAAGTTCCCTTTCCAAAAAAAAATCAATAAAAGTTGCAACAAAAATTTACAACCTAATTAGATACAACAAAAATAAAAAAAATATATATACCCTCAAATGTTTTTTAAAGTCTAATCTCCATGTCAGCTCTTCAACTCACTTCTCCAGTTTGTCCTTAGCTTCTCTAAGGGCTCCAGCATCTTTTGCAGCATGTGACAACATATTATAATTTTTTAATTACTATTTATTCTTATAATTCAAAGCACTTAGATAAAATTGTATTATATAATACTTAGATTTTTTACAGAAAATCCACTCACCAGCTTCAAAATTCTTAATTCTCTCCTGCTACTTTTGGTCTCCATAGACATTAAAGTGTAAGATTTGATTTCTGCTTATTCACCCTTGTTTCTAATCATTTTCTTAAATACTTTACAAACATAATTTATCCATAGTACCTGAACTATAGTTACAACCTTGCTTCTTCTTCTTCTTCTTCTTCTGAACTCATCTCTTGCAGCCAAAATTAAATACCATTCGAGATCAAATTCCTGGCATGGCATTTGTTAAAGGAAGCATGCCAATTTTTCCAAAAGCATTCCAAGTTATAGTCAAAAGTAAGAATGGAATCAAATTCCTTCCCTTTGGAATGGTGTGAAATCCATCAAACATGGAATTTGAAATTCCGTCCATTTAGCAATCAACAATGCCATGGAATGGTATCTTGAATTCTATAAAAAAATTACAATTTTGCCCGAAATCAAACGCTCAAAATGAACGGTGGGCATTTGAGGGTGTAGAATATTGATGGTTTTTTTTACCTTTGTTCCCACATAAAATGTTACAAGCAAGCCAAAAAGAGTGGGTAGTCCTGGAAAAAGAAAACAAAATTTGATTTTATCAACTCCAAGTAGATATGTGCAATAATTTGGGGAAAACAGAAATAGAAATAGAAATCTTCTGTCTGAAGAAATACATATTTTAGCCAACTTATGCCCGATGGTCCGATGACAAAGCCCACATGGTTAGCCACCTACCAAATAGATATAATGGCAAAATGGTTAGCATATCCGTGGACATTGGTCCCCTTGGAAGTGTTGTTATTTCAGGAACATAGATTAGGGTAGTTTTATTCAACACAAACCGTGAGACACACAACTGTGATAGCACCATCAACTGCACTATGGTCACGCAAAATAAACTCCTTAAATACGTTATCAGCCTGCAAAACCACAAGTCAAATTTCATGGAATTCGAATCTCGAACTATTTATTTTTGTTATATGTATGTATAATGAGGGTATTTTGGTCTTTGAACAAAAAAAACAAATTCCTTCTAGGAATTGTGATATCCATTTAACCGACAAACATAGAAGTTGAAGGAATCAGACAGAATTGAATTCCGTCCATCATTTGGCAAGCAAACACACACGCCATGGAATGGAATCTCGAATGATAAGAGATTACGTGGTGATAATTTCCACCAAAATTAAAAGTGAAATTCCACAAAAATTATATACCATTCGAGATCATGTCATATGGCAACAAATGTGAAGACAACCCACACATTTAAAAGCTTCCTTCCAGATCCCCCAAGAGGAATGTACATGTACTTATAAATATAAATCATTTCATAAAATAAATTTAGTATGTTGTAGTCAATGTCATTCTTGATTTTAAAAGACATGACAAGACATATATATATATATATATATATATATATATATATATATATATATATATATATATATATATATATATATATATATAGGTAGCTCTTCAAGGTTAGATAATAACTGAAATAACATACATAATAATCTTTACCTAACAAGCCATTTGTTAAAGGTAATTGAAGATGCAAATTATGTTGTTGGTGAGAGTGATGGCATACAGTGGACCAGTTTGACCGACTTCCACACCGATTTGACCAATACTTTACTAGAAATAGAAGAACAACTTAGAAATTTGGAACCTTCATATGCTTTAGCTCATTGGTGGTATTTACTTGATCCTTTTGCAAAAGCTGTGTTTTTGACAAAACCATTCGCATGTTAAAAGAAGGTCAACAGGTCAAAACAATAGGAAGTATTGTGGATTTTTATTCGATCGATGATACTGTTTTTCCTTCGAAGATTATAGAAAAACATGAGAAAGATAATGTCATCTTGTTGTTTACATTTTCTTCAGATATCATTTTGTGTCAAACAAACAACCTTAATGATGATGATAACATCGACATCGACACCGAATTTATTTGTGGTTCTTCTTTTGCATTGAGAGAAAACAAGAAATCAAAAAAGATATATGAGATTACTGAAACTAATACAGAGAGTTATGAAAGATGTAAAAAATCAAGGTCTAAGAAATCCGATCACCATTATGGACATGAAAAAGAGAAAAAAAACTGAACTGGAATTGTCATCTTAACGATGATGACTATTTACTTTCAGCTGTTTTAAAAAACATAGGTATTATAAAGAAAAAACCATGTCCCCCAAAAGGTCAGAGGAAATACAAGGGTACAAAAGGAAGATGTGTATTGCATCCAAGAAGTATAATAAAGTTTGGTCAAAATCACATGGAAGGGAGGTGGTCTGGTCTTGGTGTAAGGACGGTTTTGTCCTGCTTGATAGATTTTAGGGTTATTCATGTAAATGAAGTGATTCAATACAGGAATCTAGTAGATAATTTAGTTGTGAAAGATGGGTTGGTTACCAAAAATGGGATTTTGTGTAAAAATCCTGTGTTTGAATCTATTTATGGATTATGGGAAGTCGTTCACTTTGTGCCAGCTAGAAGCTTGGTCAGCTGAATATATGGTTAAGACAGGTGCCACGCGGACTATGGAGGTGGAGGAAATTGATGAAAATGATGACAGGTGTGGGTTGTGTGGTGATGGTGGTGAGTTGATTTGCTGTGATAATTTCCCTTCAACTTTTCATCTAACATGCTTATGTGTACAAGTGTGTCTTGCTTTCCCTTTGTTTATATTTTTACTTTCATAATCTTTTTGTCTTTATTTCTTAATTTATTTCGCTATTTGTATCCCATTTTATACACCATGGCATATTTTCAGGGGCTTCAATCCCACTTACCTTCACTATCCTTATTCCCAAAATATAGGAAGCATCTCCGAGGTCCTTCATAGCGAAGCACTTCCCGATCCAGTACTTAACTTCTTGCAGTGTCGGGATGTCGTTTCTTATGAGTAGTATGTCATCAACATACATTACTAGGAAGCTGACTATACTCCCAATAGCTTTGACATACACACATGATTCATCTTCGCTTCGTACGAATCCAAACTCTTTGACTTTCTCATCTAAGCAAAGATTCTATCTGTGAGATGCTTGCTTAAGTCCATAAATTGACTTCTCAAGCTTGCACACTCTATTGGGATGCTTCACATTGACAAAACCCTCTGGTTGAGCCATGTAAACATCCTCAGCCAACTTCCCATTAAGGAAAGCGTTTTTGACATCCATTTGCCATAATTCATAATCATGAAATGCAGCAATGGCTAGCATCACGCTAATAGACTTTATTTTAGCAACTGGTGAGAAAGTCTCATCATAGTCAACTCCAAGAGTTTGAGTAAAGCCCTTCGCAACTAATCGCGCCTTATACGTGTGCACATTCCCATCCATGTCAGTCTTCTTCTTGAAGATCCACTTGCACCCAACCGTCTTACGTCCGGGAAGATGGTCAACCAAATTCCAAACTTGGTTGTCGTACATGGACTAAATTTCATTGTCCATCGCCTCTTTCCATTTTGCAGACTCCTGGCCTGCCATGGCTTCCTTATAGCTATTAGGTTCATCTTGATTTATTAGTGTACTATCACTAATATACGTATCCCCTTCTGTAGTAATATGAAAACCATATAACTGGGGTTGAACTCTAACTCTTTCGGAACATCTAAGAGGTAAGGATTCGCCAATCAGTTCAACCGGAGTTTCCTCCTCGGGTTGAGCGCCAACGTTAGAGGTTCCTTCATCGCTCGACTCTTGAATCTCTTCAAGATAGATTTTCCTCCCACTGTCCCATTGGCTTATGAGTTCTCGCTCTCGGAAAGCCCCTCTCCTCGCAACGAAGACAACATTGTCACTCGGTCTATAGAAGAGATATCCAATGGATTTCTGCAGGTAGCCGATGAAAATACACCACTCACTACGAGTTTGAGCTTGTCGTGAGTCTCTCGTCTTACGAAAGCCTCGCAACTCCAAACCTTGATATGTGCCAATGAGGGAACTTTTCGTGTCTACATCTCGTGAGGTGTTTTGGCAACCTTCTTTTTAGGGACTAAGTTAAGGATATGGGCGGCAGTCTCTAAGGCATACCCCCAGAATGAGATAGGTAGTGAAGCACGACTCATCATGGAACGAACCATGTCTAGCAGGGTTCGATTATGCCTCTCAGCCACACCATTCAACTGCGGTGTCCTAGGCGGCTTCAATTGCGAAACTATTCCGCATTACTTGAGATAGTCACGAAATTCAAGACTTAGGTACTCTCCTCCTCGATCAGATCAAAGCATCTTGATTTTCCTACCTAATTGATTCTCCACTTCTTGTTTGAACTCTTTGAACTTTTCAAAGGTTTCTGACTTGTGCTTTATTAAGTAAATATACCCATATCTACTATAATCATCAATGAAAGTCACATAGAAGCGGTTCGCGTCCCTTATGGTGGATCTAAAGGGCCCACACACATCGGTGTGTATGAGATCCAATAAACCCTCACCCCTTTCACAAGTGCCAAAGAAGGGTGACTTGGTCATCTTTCCAAGTAAACAAGACTCGCACACGTCATCGTCTCTAAGGTCGAATGAATCCAACACTCCATCCTTTTGGAGTTGGGCTATGCGTTTCTTGTTAACATGTCCAAGACGACAATGCCACAAGCATGCTTTATCCATACTATTGGAAGAATCCATACACAATACATAATTTCCTAGGTTATCTATAACCATAACAGTTTCATAAATTCCATTACAAGATAATGCTTCAAAATATAAAACACCATTTAGATAAGCATAAATCGAAGCTTTCTCATTATCAAACGAATATCTAAATCCTTGTCTAAACAAACCATGAAATGAAATGATGTTTCTTGCCATATCTGGCGAATAGAAACAATTATTTAAATCTAAACCTAATCCATTACTAAGTGTTAAAGAATACACTCCAATCTTGGTGACAGGCGATGATCTTTTGTTCCCGATGACTAGTTTTATTCTTCCACACTCCACATCCCTATCTCTTCTTAGTCCATGCAAATCAGAACATATGTGAGAACCACATCCTGTATCAAGAACCCAAGAAATAGCATGCGATGAATCATTAGATTTGATTGTGTAAATACCTGCAAAAGACGACATGATCTTCCCATCCTTGATGGCTTGTAGATATTCCGGGCAGCTTCTCTTCCAGTGCCATATTTTGTGGTAGTGGTGGCACTCTACCTCTTTTGGGTTTGAGTTGGGCTTAGCATAACCAACTTTGGTTCCACTAGAAGAGGTACGATATTGGGGCTTTCCCTTGTGGTGGCTCTTTAAAGGAGCCTACCTCTTCTCGCCCTTCCCTTGCCCAATAGCCAAAACAGGAGCAGCGGGTGGAATGGGAGTTGATGCAACACACTTATCCTTGAGGTTTCTCTCAGCAGTCCTCAGGAGACCTCGGAGTTTGCTTAAGGTGACCTCTTCTTTGTTCATATGGTAGGTCATCCTAAATTGGTTGTAGCACGAGGGCAAGGAGTAGAGAATGATGTCGATAGCCAAATCTTCCCCAAAGTTAACATTTAACTTGCGAAGACGATTAATATACCTCTGCATCTTTTGCAAATGCGAGGTTAGAGACTCTCCACTCCCCATCTTAGCGGTGATCATGTTGGTGATGATCTCATAGCGCTCTTGCCTTGCGCTTTGGTGGTACCTCCCCAACAAATCTTGGTGCATCTCATAGGGATACATGTCCTCATAGGACTTTTGGAGTTCAAGATTCATAGTGGCCAGCATAATGCAATGAACTTTCGTTGCATCACGCTCATGGGCCTCAAAGACGGCCATTTCTTCGAGGGTAGCGATTTCCGGATTGATCTTTTCAAGCTTCTCGTCGAGAACATATTCTTTGTCCTCGTAACGAGCAATCATGCAAATGTATTGAGCGAAGAGTTCAACTAGATCAAAATATCCAACGACAAAATCACATTTGTTCCTTAAAAACAAACAATTTCTCTCATTCTTCTCTCAAGAATCATATAAATGAAAATGAGGGAAGACATTAATACTTCTAAAAACTCACAAGTCACAAATGACCATCACTTATGTTTTAATCTAAAGTCACAAAATATGGACCAACTCTTATTTTAATAGCCACAACTTGAATTTTACACTATAAACTTATGAAAGTATGACTTAGTCACTTGCTAAGCATTGAGCTTTTTTAATATATTTTTCTAAAAAAAACTTATGAAACTATGAAGCTTAGGTACTATTGAGAAAACTTGAAATAAGAAAAACCCATACTATATAGTTTAATTTCCAAGAAACCCCCCTCCCCCACCCACAAATCATTAGTCTTGATTAACCTATTAAGTTTGTATTAGATGTACCTCTATCAATACAAAGCATGCTTCAACTAGTACATTAAATTATTTATTGTAACCCAAACTCATTTTAACCCGATCCGTTATTTAGCACGATTGTTTTGTCACGTATTACATTTATTTATATTAATTTTTTTTAAATTATGTTATAGGTATTAAATGTTATATTTATAGATGATGTGTTATACTTTATTACGAAAATAAAAAACATATCTAATGTAGTTAATGGTTGGAGTAGATTTTAATATTGATCAATAATAATAATACGAGGGAGAAGGTATTCATTAATTGCAAATTTACTAGCAATAATTATGGTCTCCTCTCTTCCACCCTCCCCTATATAGACTCATGTAACGGACTACATTATTCATTCCCAAATTCAATCCCCCTCTCTCTCTCCGCTCTATCTTCAACTTCCTCCGCCCTATCTCCGCCGTATCTCGCCGACCTGTCTGTTTAGCTTCATCGGAAAAGGAATGGTCACCGACGTAACTTATCTATGTACGATAATGAATCAGCAACAAGGGATAATGAATGATTCTAAATCAACGGCTCTTATTACTCGTGACTTGCTCGGAGGCGGTGGTGGTTGCGACCACGACTCCTCCAAGGAATTGGACCTCGACTTACATGTTCCTTCCGGCTTTGAAAAGCGTCTCGATTTAAAGGTAAATTATATCTACTTTACTTGCTTCAGAATTCAGACCTAATTTTACCCTACATCAAGCTTTTTCGTAAGTTGCAACACTCAAGCTTTAATCGGTCAATCGATCATCAATCATCGTTCTGTTTTGTTAATCATGGCATTTTTGCTGATATGAATGCCAATTGGAATGAATTCTAACCTAATTTTACAGAGACGATTGGTTTTCTATTGCGTGGTAATTTAAAAAAATATATATATTGGTAAATGTTTCATGTGGAATGAGGAACGATAGTTTTCATTAAATTATGGATTCTAAAATTATATGAGTTGTTTGTAGTCATTCATTTCTGTGCATGTATGAACAAGGTTTGAAGAGCAATTAATGATGCACTCCAATTTATTAATATAAAAACGTTTGGAAAGTGTAGTTCGTAATTAGTAGGGGCAGATTGTTAGGAATGCAACATTAATGGCAGTCATTGATGTGTACTTGTTTCTGAATTCTGATGTAGTAATAACTCTGTAGTTATCCATTTGTTGATTCCATTAATGCCAAATATACTTACTTTTTTATTCATGTAATCGATTCAAACTGATGATGAATTACTTCTCAGTCAGGGAAAGTTTATCTCCAGAGATGCAAATCACCAAACACATCTTCTTCATCATCGGATCAAAACCAGAACCAGAACCACAACCACAACGATCAAACAGTGTCAAAGCTTCAGGACCTCAACTTTCCTCCATCTTCAAAAAAACCATTAAACCTCTTCGATGATTCAAGCTTAGATCTCAACCTTGTCAATTTATCATCATCATCATCATCACCACCGGCTTACAGAAGTGTTTGCACTCTTGATAAAGTCAAATTCGCACTTGAACGAGCAGAAAGAGAAACATTCAAGAAACGATCTGTTTCAATTTCAACCTCAAAGTCATGTTCATCTCCTACCTCAAATTCTTCATCCTCCATGAAAGAAACCATGATCATCGATGATGATGATGATAACGAACGATCATCTCAGGCTTATGCTGCTGGATGCCCTAGTTGCTTGCTGTATGTGCTTATTTCGCGTAGCAACCCTAGATGTCCTCGTTGCAATATGACAGTTCCATCACCTACAGCCATGAAGAAACCACGAATCGATCTTAACATCTCCATATGATATAATAAGATATATGATATGAGTTAGTAATTTTACTTTAAATTTTAATTAACTAATATTCTTGTAAATGATAAAATAGAAAACAGGGGAGGGGAGAAATAGGTTTTGATTTAGTTATAAAGAAAATCAATCCTCTATGTACACATTGTGAAGGATATTTTAATTTCTTCTTTTTAAAATTTATATTTATCACCTTAAATTCTAAAAGAAAATAACTCATGATGAAATTAACATACTTTCTCTGATGAGATTTATGATTGTGATGTTACGTTTTATTTTATATTATTTCGTTTGTTTGGAATATTTTATGTGATGAGCACATCAGATGATGAGTAGGAAAAGTTTGTGACATTTCATCTTACATTAATTATGGCTTTTCGTTACAGATATTTAGTAGTGGACTTTTGATAATGTTCTGGTCGTGTGAATTTAAATGATAAAAAATGTTTTAAAATGGGAAATGATAAATTAAAGGTGTAACCTTGAGAATAGTCAAATGCTGACGCGGGAATTAATGGAGCTGGAGATTGTATAACTGAATTTATTTGACTTTTTTGCAGTTCGTGATGGAGATAAGATCCTTTTTTTTTTTTAAGTCGATAGAAATATATTACTTTACTAAAAATCATGTTTTCACAATGGTAAAATTATTTGAAATAAAAGTATTTTTGCAAGACAATTTGTTTTTTTATATACTTACAACATCATACAAAAAATGCTTCAACCTTTCATCCCTCAATGGTGTGCATACCACCACCACCACATTGTCACATCATCACCACGCCAAGAACGCGGTGATGCTAGACGGAGAGGTCTATGAGTTATTCTTGTAAATTGATGTGGCAACCAATTTATTGGTGGTAACATTGAAATATCATTTTCTATACCCACTGAGATACAAGTGGAACAAATTGGCATCAGTTGGGCTACACACAGTCACAAGGAAGAGAAACTCCCTCTCTCTATTTCACTTTTCTTCCACCCTCTATCTCTTTCATTCTCCTGGTAAGTGTGTAGTAAGTGTGTAGTGGTAAGTGTGTAGTAAGTGTGTAGTGATTATTATTTTTCAATTGCGACGAGTGTCATCAGGAAGGGTGTTTGGATGACATTGCTAGCTCCTACACACGGAGCACTCAGGTTAGCCACCTGAGTATTGAAAGATGTAATGGTGTATATTTTTTTATCACATATTACTGAGAAAAAAAATATTATTTTATATTAATTTTTGTCATTTGAACATATAAAAATATTAAAAAACAATAAAAAGCATTTTAATGCAATATTCTAATAAAACATTGTGCACAATAAAAAAAATAACAATAAATTAAATCACTATCTTATATCTAATCGTGAAGGTAGCAAATCGTATAAGAACTTTACGATTAAACGTACGCAGGTAAAATGATGGTTACCTTCTTGGGAATTTTTTTATCTCGTGGTCCAAAACAGATAATATTATAGTACATGTTTGCTTCAAATCTTGTTTGAGACTTTTGGTGTTAACATGATGAAGAGATTTATTGTTTGAGGTGTCATCTAGGTTTAATTCATACATTATATTTATTGGTTTAGCCTCAAAATAGAATATTCCATACAAGAATGATTGAATATTATCAGCAAATTGAAAATTAAAACCATATTTTCTCAAAAGGTAAACTCGAATAATATTTATAGTGATACAAGCAATCAAACACACATTGTTTAATGTCAAGTATGGACCAGATGGTAAACATAAATCAAAATGTCCTATTGTTTGGACCGCAACCCTTGCTCCATTGCCAACATGTAGCACCATCTCGCCTATGAGACTGCTGTCAATTTTGGTCAACAAAAGTCCGTTGAAGCAAAACTTAGGTTAAAATGGGGAAACGTAATTTTCATAATCTTCCTAATGTATTATTGGATATTATAATAACACATATATCATTTTAAATTAATTATCAAGTAAACACTTAATTTACGAATAGTAGACTATGTTAGGAATGAAATCCTCTTAGATCGATTAGATTCTAACAAGTAAATAGATAACACGATATGAAAACAAGAACACAAGATGTATCAACTGGTGTCGAATGATAAAAAGACACAACCTTAGAAAAACTCTATGAAGAATTGCTACTGTAGAGGCGTGCTAGGGTTACAATAAAATATCAATCAACAGTTACCTACTATGGTGCATTCATGCACTATAAATACTATAACCGTAATAATAGATACATTTGGATAGGCCCAAACCGAGTACATAATGGACATATACAAAATAGCCCAAAGACGCAATCCAATATCCCCAACAATCTCCCCTTTGCGTCAATTGAGGCGAGAGATGCTTCACTGCTGTGTCTTCTTGATTGTCTTGAAGAGCTTAGGAATCACAGCAAGCAAAGTCCTGCGAAACAGGATGTACCAGTGAATCATGTCATTAAAATGTCTCTTCACAGCATCATCATTCAAGTTGCGCTTGTTGATAATCTCCAAAACATGTTCCAGACAAGTCGTGGAAAACAGATGTTTATCAGGTAGGGCAAAAAGGCATTTCTCAAAAGTTCCAGCAACTTCAGTCCCTCGTTGAAACATGACAGTTAAGTGAGTCGTGTCAATTTTTCCCATACTTATTTCACTCATATCGCTAGCTTTGCCAATTGGATTAACAATAGGCTTTCGCTTCATAACATTGGCAATCTCAATATCGAGTTTCGCCACTTTATAGATGTACGAAACCAACATTGTCTTCAGATGAGCAATGATAGGTTCGTATTTTTTCCCTTCGGTTAGCAGAAGATTGAGCAGTAAAATCCAGTCACGAGGGTTGAGATTCGGATGATTTGCAAGTGAAAATTTATGCAGGGAATTTTCTGAACCCCTTGTCACTTTGAATTTGACGTTCACAAAACCGCCAGTAGCAATGGGTCGGATGACTTTGACTGTTGTGATTTTCTACGCACTCCAGGTTAAGTATTGCATTTTACCAAAAGCGAGATAAAAATCAATGAGGGCTTTATCTACCTTGGTATCTGGAGAGGGAACTTCGGCTATTATATCAAAACAGTGAAACACGAAAGCTCTTCTTGTAATCCGCATATCAAACTGGGAGTCATTCGTGTTATCTAAATCAAAAGAAGCAATCGGTTCCAACCAGTGCACACTAGGAAGATCAACGGCTTCATGCATCATTTGCTCCAACGTCCACAGAGGAAACAACAGTTTTCTGCATTCCAATGTGTCATGAGCTTCTTTCTCCTTTTGCTCTTTCTCTTCAGCTTCCCTCGCTATGCGCGCATTTTCATTCAATTCTAGATCACGATCCATTCTTTTTAACTGATCTTCTTCATATTCATCATCTTCTTCATCATCACCCATTGGTTTCTTTCCTTTATCAGTCTTTGTTTTCTCCCATGCCTTAGCATTTTTACCATCCCACTTGTTCTGGAGGGACAGGGGCCTCTAGAACACCCTCTAACCTGTTTAACAAAGCAATAGCAGGGCGAAGCTTGTCAGCAAGGTGTTGTCTAATAGTGATGGTCAAGATTGGGTCACGAGCTTCGAGGAGATTGGATAACAACGAGTTGACATCACTCACACATCTTTTCATAACTATTCGCTAAGATTTGAGTTTGTCGATCTCCTTTTACGTGTGCTTGAGCTTAACTGATTGAGTCTTCAGTTGAGTGGTGTGAAGTGCAAGTTCGTCCATGAATTTTCTTTCAATAGCTAAATCTTCTAGAAATCTAGAAAGGCTTGAAGAGATAGATGTCTGAAAAGTAGAATTGTCAGCAGAAATATCAGCCCGAAGCTTCTCAAGAGACTCTCGTTCTTTACGAAGCGAAGCATTGAGGTTGACGATTGCATCATTCACATTTGAAGCATTTATCGTCACAGCTGTGTTTATCTCTGTGATAAATGCTTTCGTGTCAGAGATTAATTTATCGACTTTTTCGGTCACTTGTAGACAAGATTAAGCATAATCTTCAACTGCTTTGTTGGCTTTAGCAAGATTCGCAGCATGTTCCTACACCAAAGTGTCAAGCATACCCTTACAGTGGCTTCAGAGTAAGCTTGGTTGGAAGAAGCAGTGGAAGAAGTAAGGATAGTATCTAGTTTCACGTTTAGGGCTTTCAAATCCTTCTGAGTGATAGGGGCATCTTCATCACTCTCATCTTGAATAGAGAAAGGACTGTAATGAGAGGTGTCAAAATCAAATCCTGCTGCTCCAATAAATTCCTTTGATCAATGATGTTAAGGAAAAACAAGAGTTGTAGTGGAAGTGGTAAAACTTGATGTCTTTTCCCCCGCATCAGATGCGTTGACATCAACATTATGCCCAGATGTAGTGGTGGTAGTAGTGGATTTAGTAAAAACTAGGTTTTGTTGTGGAGTAGAAGTGGGTGGTTGGATAGAAACTGGAGGTGGACATGGAGCGATAGTAACCGGAGTAGTAGTATGAGTAGGAGAAGGAGTTAGAGAGGGAATTTTAGCATCAAGATTTACCTCTTGGTTCGGTGATGGTGAATGTGAATGACCGTGGAGCGAATCATCAGTTTGGGAGTCTTCAATGTCGGTTTTCTCGACAACCTCCTTATCAGAAGGAACATAATCACTATCGCTTGGAGAAGAAGGAGGGGGCATTGCCATCTTCTTGAGATTTCGCTTCTTGAGAGCCGAAGAGTTAGCACATATACCCTTTCTTTTCATAGGAGTAAGGGCTTGAGAAGATGGACCTTCTTTTCCCCTTTTCACTTTATCTCCTTTTTTACCTCCTTTCTTTAGAGTATCAGCTTCGTCCAATGACTTTTGCATTTCATGAGTTATCACTCTAGGATCCGAAACTGGTTTCGTCTTGTAGGACTTCAGAATATTACTCGCCCCAGACACACTTCAATACACCGACTCAGGAATTGATCCAATGAAGGAAAATTTAGAGTTGTTTGTAATGATGATCTTCGTCGTGTGGAATGTGGCTATTGAAGCCATCAAAGAATCTGCCATGATTTGAACATTAAGCTTTTGAAGAGACCTGTGCACCACCAAGGTCCAAAAACGACCACAAGAAATTTCGGTGTGTCGAGAAGATGAATTCATGCTCTACAGTAACTGAGCCTACAACACTGAGCCATAATCAAGATTAATCCCATGGTAGAGACCATAAAGGATTGTCATAAACAATTTGTTGGCCCAGTCCGACCTAACAACTCTCTCTAAAAAAGCTTTTAAAAGTAAAGTGAACAAACCATTCCATTGTGGTGGGAGAGAGGATTTCTTGAACTTGGTAATTGTGGTGAGAACTTCAGTATACCCCATGTGATAGAACATCTCGAAGATTTGAGCAGTGGAGATGGACTCTGGGTTTATCATGGAGTCATCATAGGTTAGCCCTAGAAGAGAGCAGAATCGAGCTTTTGTAATCGAATTTTTCTTGTCTAAGATCTCGAAGATAATCTTTTCCTCATCCTTCAGGTAGATTGCAGATGAATAAGCCATTGACAACAACAACACTGGAACTGACTCAAACTTGGTCAGGACGGTAACAACCACTGAGTATTTGAGACATTCCATGATGGGTACCAAGTAGGAATCGTATTCGAACGGTGCTAAATCCAAGAATAGATTTTGATTCGGATTGATAGTTAGGAAAGAGGATTGAGTAGTTTGTTCTTGAACAGATGAAGAGTCAGCCATTGTTGCAAGAGTTTGTAGAAAATGAATAGTTGGAGAGTAATCGACTTTTGAGTGCTTGAGAGTTTTTCTGAGTGGTAAAGAAGAATAAGTGATGTGTGAAAACCCTTTATACGATTATCCATGAAAGAGAAAAATTGTGAAGACGATTGTGTGATTTGCTCTGAAACGGCGCCTAAAAAAGCAGAATTGGCAACTGTTCCTCTGAAAAAGTTGTCAGACAGCATGATTATAGGGCCGTTTCAAATTTCACGCGCCTTTTGGTTTGAATTCTTATCCTAAACTTTTGTTGTGTCAGCATTAACTTGTTTCAATTCTGAATCTGCAAAATAGGTCACCATATCTGTAACGCCCGTAGATCCGGGCAAGTCAATTTAGAGGCAATATGGGTCGAAAACGACTTTTCGGCAAAAGATTATTTAGAATAAATAATTTTAACCAAGTTATAGTATATGTCACAAGGTTTCCGTACATATAAAGAACGCCGAAATCTGAGTTATAACGAAGAAGTTATGGCCCGTCGAAGTTTTACGGCAAAACCGGCACGACACCGGGAAGCGTAAAAAGTGAATTTATGATAGAAGACTTTTTAGCCTTAGTTATCTAAACCAAAGTCGTAGAGTATGTTAAAATGAGAAAATCCGTAAAAAGAACGCCCAAATCTGACTTCGTATGAGGAAGTTATGATTTTTCAAAGTTTCAGCTTAGTAGTGTACAGCCCGAAACTCGAATTTTAGTTCGAGCGGTTTTTGGCTTACGCGACCTAAATGAGAGTTAAAGATCTCAATAATAGGAACTCAACAGTAAAAAGATGGACGAAAACGGAGTTCGTATGAAAGAGTTACGAATTCTTCGCGGTCATTTAACAGTCTAAACGCCTCCTACTGTTAAATTTATGATCGGTCGAGAATTAGCCGACGGAGCCAAAATGAAAGTTGTAGATATTATTTTTACCTACGCATGGATATAAAGAACGTCGAAAACGGAGATAGTATGAGATAGATATAGACGAAGCTTAGTCGCTACTTTTCGAGCGCGGCGAATTCGATACAGTTTTGTAAATCCGAAATAGAATGAGAATTAGCCAACGAGGTCTAAATGAGAGTTGAAGATCTCATTAATAGGAACTCAACGGTAAAAAGACAGACAAAAATGGAGCTCGTATGCGAAAGTTATGGACGAAGCTTAGTCCCTACTTTTCGAGCGCGGCGAATTCGATACAGTTTTGTAAATCCGAGATAGAATGAGAATTAGCTAACGAGGTCTAAACGAAAGTTGAAGATCTCATTAATAGGATCTCAATGGTAAAAATACAGACAAAAACGGAGCTCGTATGCAAAAGTTACGGACGAAGCTTAGAGGCTACTTTACTATAAAACTCCTATAAATACAAGGGTGAACTCCTCATATTTTCTTCACACCATAAGCCTCTCTTTCTCTCTCTAACTTCTCTCTAGCCTCCCTAAACCCCTCCCAAGTCTACGGAACCTCCCTATCACGAGAAGAAAGCCCCGTAGCGCCCGACGGCTCCGAGAAGAAAAGCTTTCGGCTCGGAAACGCTGCTCCAACGAAGCCCGATTTTTAATAAAAACCCATTGTAAGTGAGTTATGCCTATACTATATTTAATATAGATTTTATTTAATTATAGTAACATTATTAGGACCTTAAAATAATTATTTGGGCTATTACTATGAGTTATATTGAGTGTTATTTAACGCTTATATAATAGCAATAATAGCTAGACTATTAATTAGTCGTGGTTAACGTTAAAAACTAAACCCTAATGGTATTGATACTAGGTTTTGTCGAGGAAAATTGTTTTGAGATAACGAAGTGCTGTCTGAGTTCGGAATCACCACCTAATCAGGTGAGTGCATAGTCCCTTTCATCTTACACATAGATATGAAGTATTTAATATAAACTACGTGCTATGTGTGCATATTATCTGAATACTTGATGTCTATGTTGGATGAACGTTTTATACATGTTTTAAAGGATTTAAACTGTATACATATTTTATATATACGAATATGTGGGGTATGATGATGGGTAGATAGATGATGAGAGATAGAAGATGACGTGAGTATACATTGGCAGCTATAGACTTAGTGCCTATGGGACAAACACCGGTAGCTATGGACTTAGTACATGTCAGACGTTGGTAGCTATGGATTTAGTACCTGTTAGAAATTGGTAGCTATGGACTTAGTACCTATTAGTTAGACGCTGGTAGCTATGGATTTAGTACCTGTAAGAATTGGTAGCTATGGACTTAGTACCTGTTGAACGCTGGTAGCTATGGATTTAGTACCCGATGAGTAGGATATAGCAGCTATGGAATTAGTGCTTTACGAACTAACATCGGCAACTATGGATTTAGTGCCAGTCCTATAACCCTGGAAGTAAGGGACTTCGGAATAAACAAATGCAGGATAGACGACTCTTAGGTTAAATCCTTAAGAGTAAAGAAGATAACGGGGATGGGTAATGGGGTTAATTGTTTGATGATTAAACATAACAATTATATTATTGTGGGTTGAAAACCCTATGTACTCACCAGGTTTCCCAACCTGACCCACTCAGTTTATGTATATCACATGTGTTGATTTGAAGTCACTTTACACTGAGAGATTTAAAGAGATGTAGATCACTAGTGTAAATAAATGTAAGTTCTGTTTATGCTTATGTTTCTGTATTAACGATGACATCCCAAACGTTTTAAGATGAATAAAAATACGTTTCTTCGAAAATGTTTTAATAACGTATTTATCGTGTTTTTCTGGGAACAAATTCCGCAACCTTTTTATAAAATGAAGTACTCTGATTTTTATAAAGCATAAACAAAATCGGTCTTTTCTGGCCGTGATTTTGGGGATGTCACAATATCCCCTATCGCTTGAATAAAACTTGTTGAAGCGACCATCAATATACCTGTGAAATTGAAAACGCCATAATTGCCACGAACAAGACTTTTGAAAATCGAGAAATTTTCATGCAAGAGTGTGCCAAAGAAAAAGAAATAAAACAAGTTATATCTGTGGGATTTAAGTGATGTCATTAGAGACACAAAACTGTGGATCCTGGGCACGAATTGCTTCCTTCAAAGTCAAGAGAGACTAAGAAGTGCTTGTATGGTTTTCTATTGAAATACGATCAATTTTTTTGTCAAGAAACATTGAAAGGCATCTTTTAATTTTGGTTGTAAGGGTGGCTTTTGCTTCAACCAAACTACAAAACTTGACATAAGTTCGAAAGTTAGGTGAAGTACTTGTGTGGCCAATGTAGCCTAAAACATCAAGTAGGTTGGGATATTTGGCAGTAACGTTGAATATAATAGAAATCTCAAAAACAAAATGAAACTGGATCTTTTGGGAAGAAACGTCTTGGTAATGGAACACTTCATAAAGATCTCGCAAAAATAGAAGAGATTTCGTGGTACAAACCATAAAACTGGTATTCGTTAATTCGTAGGTGAAAATCTAGAACTTTCAATGGTTCACCGTCAATTCATTATGTTGTTGGATTTTGGGTCTCACTTAGCACGTGGTGAAATGAAACTAAGATCATCAACACAGATGTTGTGTAACCATAAACCTCAGTGGTAAATGTTGAGAGTCTCAAGGGTTACATTGATGAAAATGAATTTAATGGAGAATTTGTGAGGTGGTTCCAGAGAAAGTGAATGTACTTCTGTTGTGTTAGAGTGACTAAGCAGATAACTCTTAACTCATTGTGAGAAGAGTAAGGTAGCTCATGACTAATGTGAATTTAGCAGCCTAATTGGGAAGAAACAAATGGTAGATTCGATTCATTAAGGTTTCACATAAAGTCGAGTGAGGCTTCGGACAACATACAATGGCATGCTTCTAGGGACACTTAGCTAATAAAAAGATAATGAACTTTATACCTGCCCCATCAAGCGAATTAGAGTATCTCTGGACATGTGTTGTCATGAGTTTCCTTATTATCTATTTTTGACATTTTTTTTTTGAAAAAGAAATAAAACGAAACACAAAGGAAAATATTTTTCTTATTTTTATCTTGCTGAAAAAGAATTAAAAAACAAAAAGAAAAGTAAAATATTTTTGGATTTTTGTTTTTCTGAAAAAGAAATAAAAACATAAATTTAAGATATGCTTAAACAAACTAGTATACATAATGTACAAAAAGGATACAGGAGTTCCAAAGCAACAAGAAATTTGATTAGACAACCGAGCATTCTCTTATAGAGAATGAATGAAGTGAATTGGAGCGAGAATTCGGTCCATTTCGTGTCCTGAGTCAAACGGAAATGAAATAGAGCAATCGTTCGCCTTATTTCGCTTTACAAATACTTACAAGGAAAAAAAGAAGGTGATTCTCATGAAAGCGAAGGTGGTTTTGGAACAGATTCATCTTCCATTATTCCTAACCCTTGAAGTATTCTATTAAAAGTTGTTTCAGGAAGGGCCTTAGTGAAAATGTCAGCCAACTGATCAGCGGATATTACGAAATGCATCTTAACATTGGCATATTCCATGTAATCCTTGATGAAGTGATACTCAATGCTATATATTATGTCTTGGAGTGTTACACTGGGTTGTTACAAATGCGAATTGCACTTTCAGAGTCACAATAAATTGGGATTCGTTTCATACTTAAGCCATAGTCACAAAGCTAACTTTGAATCCAAATGACCTGGTATGTGCACGAAGCTGCAACTATGTATTCAGCCTCAACTGTTGACAACGAAACACACGTTTTTTTCTTGGATTTACAACTAACTAGTTTGCCATCAAGAAATTGGCATCCACCAGTTGTGTTTTTTCTATCTAAACAACATCCCCCTAAGTCAACATCCAAAAAAGCTTGCACGAATAATCTTGAGCTCACTAGATACCATATTCCAAGAGACGAAGTTCGTTTCAGGTATCTGAATATGTTCTTGATAGCCACCATGTGATGTGTGAAAACCCGAAATTTCCATTTTAGTCAAACCCTAAAAGTCAACCACTTCGTATCGTAGATTAATATCATTATTTCTTATTTTTAAGAAATATAAAGTTCGTTTGATTATTTTAATATTATTTTTTTTAAACGAACGGGTGAAAGAAAGTGTCGTCTCGGGTTTTTATTTTTGAAAACCGCAAACACTTCGCGTATTAGATACACCCGACCAAACTTTTATGTTTTGGGTTTAGAACTCACCTAAAAACCGTAAACTCATACATATGTATGAGTTTACTCCCCAAAGACTAGTCATTTGTGTTTACTCCCCAAAAAGTCAAAAGAGTAAACTCCAAAAACTCTCTCAAGTATCATCCAAGATTTAATTCCAAATCTTCAATCTTGTAAGTGTTATAACCATTTCAAGTTAGTAAAACACTTAATGTAGTGTTTGTGCATCTATTCATCCATTCATTTCCGATTTTTTTTTAGATTTTCCAAAACACCAAGAACACACACTAAGTGTTCTTGGCCTTTTAGCTCAAATCAAGCCTTCTAATAGTAAGTGCTTCCACCCTTGAGTGATTCTAAGCTATTATTACATTTAAACACCAAGAAAATATGTCAAGAACACAAGGCAAGAGGTGTTCACTGTCCAAGGAGATGCTTGGGCCGTAAACACCATAAAGAGCACCAAAGTGTGCCTAAGTCCTTATCTAAGCCCTAGTGTGATGTATAAACCATCCTTGACATATTTAAACCTTACTTTATTGTGTTTAAGCCTTGAAAAACATCAAATACCCACAAATATAGGTGTTTACGGTTTGGGGATCTCCCAAAACCGTAAACACCCTAAAGTATGTTAAAATGGGTAATTTTCCTTCCTTAGGCCTATAAACTAGCTTATACACTTACCTAATTGTGTTAAGGACTTGAAAACATGGCTATACACTCCTCAATATGGGTTTATGGTTTTAAACCCAAAGGAAAATGCCATGAGGCCGTAAACTCCTCAAAGGAGGTGTTTTGTTGCCCTAGTCCATTCCAAAGGCCAAACCACTTAGTAGAAATGCTTTAATGGCTTGCTAAACCACAAAACAACACTTAGACTTTTAGACTAGAGCTTACGATCGTAAACTCTAGAGTTTACTGCCGTAAACTCCCTAAGTATTGACCATCGAAACCCTAAACTCCAAGGGAGTTTACCCTTGGACTCCAAACACACTAGTTTTGCTCTACCAACACTCGGATGCAATCCTTGTGATCTTTAACACTTGAAACAAAGTGTTTTCATGTTCTAGGGTGTCCCAATCTAATTCATTAGTTATAAATTGGCTAATTAGTTATATATATGTTCCTTATATGATAACTAGGCTCGTGCGTGTGTACAAATCTTCATTTGTCACCTAGCACCGTACCCGACACTTCAATCAAATCCACTCACCACAAGTGAGTTCATACCCCTTTAACTAACCTTTGAAATACTTTTAAATGTTTTAAATTCTTTTATGGGGGGGGGGGGGAATACAATTTGAATACTTATAATTATTACATCAATCACATGTGATTAATAACTACAAAACCAATGATTTTACTATTATTCAAACTGTTTATCAAAGCTGTTTACTTCAAACTGTTTTACAAACTATTTTACTTATCAAATACTTTTACATAAACTTTTTTATGC
This sequence comes from Lactuca saligna, assembly GCF_052625555.1. NCBI lineage: Eukaryota > Viridiplantae > Streptophyta > Magnoliopsida > Asterales > Asteraceae > Lactuca > Lactuca saligna. The sequence continues at coordinate 178,429,418 of NC_136423.1, forward strand.
TTATTATAAATTGCATGCCCATATATGTATAGTTATATAAGCAATGTTTAAAAGGCTTAGGAAGGCCTCACGCCCTATTTCCTTTTCCTCAATTTGGATGTGGTCTGGTGGGATATCGGGTAGCCGTCCGAAGGTCGTTTCAATATTAATTATATATCATGTGTACATATATAGACATAAAGGTTCTTCCATGTTCATACATACTAGTTACATCATTTGTAAGTTACCATCGGGGTAACATAGGATCATACTTATACTATTCTTAGATCAATGAGTCAGTTCATTCATGAGTCAATACTTATTACTATGAGAACATATACAACTATACTAGAAAGAGAACATATACAACTATACTAGAAAGAGAACATATACAACTATACTAGAAAGAGAATGTATACAACGATACTAGTACAAGTAACATTACATTACATATACATGAATACATTAAACATTGTGATCCGTATCGGAGCATAACTTCAATGTCATGACCCGTGTTGTAGCCAGAGTCTCTTGAAGGGAGAGCGTGAGTTTGCGTATAGATCTATACTGGATTGACTATCCTATACCTTGCTGCTAGCTACAGCCGGACGTGCAGGTCTGCGGGTGCCAAACGTCATTTCATTTTACGACCTACATTTGTCGTTGTTTATCCAGTCGATAGTATGGTACAATTAATCACATTATACCTTAATATAAATCCGGTTTAAGGTAGTTAGTACAACAGTAGTTCCTATAATACAACACTACAGTACTACATAAATTTACCCTTTACATATTTAGTGATCTTTTCACTAAAACATTAATGTACAAACTATATTTTGAGAATCATAGTTACACTTGGGAAAATTACACACTTTTACAGTAAACGAACATACAAAACAGTTACGCCTTGGTAGAAGGCTACTTTTAATAGAAAATATAGGTTTTTCTAAGAGATTCAAACTTTTACAAACACTTACAAACATTCACGTACTTATATTACCAATGTTTACAAACTTGTGTTTATAACTACGTTCAAACATTTTAATACAACCACCGACACTAAAATACTTATGAACTCACCAGCTTAATGCTGATAAACTCTTTCAAAATAACTTGTATTCTCAGGTCATCAGTAGACAGGTACCAAGGCCAGCTTTTGAGAAGATGGAGCGCATTCAAGACTTATCTTATTATTTTGATTTACAATTGTTGGTGTCTATAACTGTACGGAACATGCTTGTATTAAAAATATATGCTTAATGCAATCGATGATGTTGTTTGCTTGTTTACTGTTATACTGTGTTGTGATACTATACATGACGTCCTTCGCCCCAGAACGTTTCCGCCGTTCTTGGTTTTGGGGTGTGATAGATTGGTATCAGAGCATTGTTTATAGTGAATTGAGTATATCAACCCATAAAAGATATACTAACTATAAATACATTGGGATTAAAATACTCTGACCAAGAGTTTATACTTATAAATAATAAAATATTTAATTAAGTATACAAGTCTGCATTCATACTAAAATCAGTGTCACTAGGACAGTACAAAAGAATTACGATTGTTGAACAATACAGGTGGACTTAGAGACATATAGTCAAAACTGGGAAGATATAGTCTTGTAACGACCGAAAAATGCAACCAATTTAAATTTTTCAAAAACAACCTGATTTCATTAAATTGTTTACAAAAAGGTTTTCAATACAAATCATTTAGAGTATTCCCAGAATCACATTGCTACAAAATCATGAGGAGCGGTACGATCATGCCTTCGCCTTGCCACAGTCTCCTGAAGAACCTGAAAAACATTAAACCACAACTATAAGCCCGAAAGCTTAGTGAGATACCCCCAAAATACCAACCACATATACTCCCTTTCAGGCTACGATCTTCCGGTCCAAAACATATTGCCTTCCAGCCCATAACATATAAAACATACATAACATAACAGAACATAAAACAACCATGCATATCGGGTCTACTGTGTGACTGGTCTGCCGTATCGGGCCTTCAGTCCACCGGATCCATCCTCCGAGTCTAGTCATGTCCTTCGAGTCTATAGTGTGGTTGGTCTGCCCGCACCGGGCCTTCAACCCACCTGGTCCACTCTCTGAGTCTACAGTGTGACTGGTCCGCCCGCATCGGGCCTTCAGTCGGCCTGGTCCACTCTCCAAGCCTCGGCAGGTCTGGTCCACCCTCGTGGGGCCTACAGCCTACTCGGACCGCTCGCTGGGCCTTCGGAATAACCGGTCCGCTCTGGGTATCTTGGTCTACAGCACAAGGCAGGACCCGCCTCAACCCATCTCCAGTCCAAACAACTATGTGCACATAACATACAATCATATAACAGTAATAGTCAACAAACCGAGCAAGCATATCACATAGCATATCATTACCCTAACCAGGTTACGGACCTAACCGGTCACTAGCATAGCATCACTCTACATATTGGGAAACGGACCTTGACTAGGTCTCCAGCATTTACTATCCTAGCTACCAGGATGCAGACATATCAAACAATAACATAATAATCATATCCGAATCTCAATCCAATAAAGGGCCGGCCTTGGTGCCTTAGACCCTATTGATATAGTGAGGGTAACTCACCTCGAAACTGCCGGCTGAAAGGATAAGATCCCGCTGCTCCTAACTCTGAAACGAACTCCTCCACTGAACACCAAAACACTCAACTCAATATAAATACCCTCTATTTACCAAAATACCCCTGGAAGACAACTGGTCAACCCTTGGACAAGGTCAAAGTCAACCCCTGACTGACTCTACTCGCCGAGTCAACCCGATGACTCGCTGAGTCCCCAAGCTCAGAACTTCCCTCATTCCGCGACCTGACTCGCGGAGTCACCCCGAGACTTGCCGAGTCCAACCACTTTGAGTCTACTCGCACCTAACTCACCGAGTCATCCCTTGACTCACTGATTCTCGACTCAACCAAAAATTATTGGGACTCTTCAACAAGACTCGCCGAGTCTAAGGCTATCTTCAACCTACTCGCCGAGTTGTTCATCCAACTCGTCGAGTTCTAGCTCATCTTCAAGCAACTCGTCGAGTCCACCTTTGTGACTCGCCGAGTACCACCGGTCTGAATCCATACAGAAGCATTCCAGGCCATTCAATTGATCCAAAACATAGATCTAGCCTCCTACAACCCATCCATCATGTAAAGTGGAAAACTTTACGTGAATCCATGAAGATCTAGGCATTATACACATTAGGGCTAACGTTTGGGACAACATAGCTTCACTACATACTCAATCACAGGGACTTTCAGGCATTCCAACCCTTCTCTATTCCAGATCTGAGGTAGCAACCTCAGATCTAACCTCTAGACTCCAAAACACCAATAGATGTGATCTCAACACCATCAAAAATGAAGAATCTATACAATAGCAGCTCAAGAACGAGATATTACCTTCAAAGAATGCCCCAACAGCAATGAAACTCGAATCCAAGCAAAACCCTTTGATCCAAGCCTTTTCTCCTTCAAGATTTCTTCAACTAGCACTTCTCCAAACTCTAATTTGCCCAACAATGGTGTTCCTCCACGAAATTAGGGTTTCTGGGGCTCAAGGGGGGATCAAAGAGGCTGGGGAGGAAACATAATGTTCTTTATATAGGGCTCAACCCCGAGAATTAGGGTTTTCTCCACTCAGCACCTACTCGCCGAGTCCATCTTTGGACTCGTCGAGTAGGCCACTTGACACGCGACCAAAGTCGCGACCTGACTCGCCGAGTCCATCCATGGACTCGCCGAGTTGCCCTCCAAAACTTGCACTTTTAGCACTTCAACTCTGCTCTTGCGATTTCGGCATGTTACAATTCACTCAAACCAAGGCTCTGATACCAACTTGTAACGACCGAAAAATGCAACCAATTTAATTTTTTCAAAAACAACCCGATTTCATTAAATTGTTTACAAAAAGGTTTTCAATACAAATCATTTATAGTATTCCCAGAATCACATTGCTACAAAATCATGAGGAGCGGTACGATCACGCCTTCGCCTTGCCACAGTCTCCTGAAGAACCTGAAAAACATTAAACCACAACTGTAAGCCCGAAAGCTTAGTGAGATATCCCCAAAATACCAACCACATATACGCCCTTCCAGGCTACGATCTTCCGGTCCAAAACATATTGCCTTCCGGCCCATAACATATAAAACATACATAACATAACAGAACATAGAACAGCCATGTATATCGGGTCTATTGTGTGACTGGTCCGCCGTATCGGGCCTTAAGTCCACCGGATCCATCCTCCGAGTCTAGTCATGTCCTTCGAGTCTACAGTGTGGTTGGTCCACCCGCACCGGGCCTTCAACCCACCTGGTCCACTCTCTGAGTCTACAGTGTGACTGGTCCGCCCGCATCGGGCCTTTAGTCGGCCTGGTCCACTCTTCGAGCCTCGGCACGTCTGGTCTGCCCTCGTGGGGCCTACAGCCTATCTGGACCGCTCGCTGGGCCTTCGGAATAACCGGTCCGCCTTGGGTATCTTAGCCTACAGCACAAGGTAGGACCCGCCTCAACCCATCTCCAGTCCAAAAAACCATGTGCACATAACATACAATCATATAACAGTCATAATCAACAAACCGAGCAAGCATATCACATAGCATATCATTACCCTAACCAGGTTACCGACCTAACCGGTCACTAGCATAGCATCACTCTACATATTGGGAAACGGACCTTGACTAGGTCTCCAACATATACCATCCTAGCTACCAGGATGCAGACATATCAAACAATAACATAATAATGATATTCGAATCTCAATCCAATAAAGGTCCGGCCTTGGTGCCTTAGACCCTGTTGATATAGTGAGGGTAACTCACCTCGAAACTGCCGGCTGAAAGGATAAGATCCCGCTGCTTCGAACTCTGACACGAACTCCTCCACTGAACCCCAAAACACTCAACTCAATATATATACCCTCTATTTACCAAAATACCCCTGGAAGACAACTAGTCAACCCTTGGACAAGGTCAAAGTCAACCCCTGACTGACTCTACTCGCCGAGTCAACCCGATGACTCACCGAGTCCCCAAGCTCAGAACTTCCCTCAATCCGCGACTTGACTCGCCAAGTCACCTCGAGACTCGCCGAGTCCAACCACTTAGAGTCTACTCGCACGCAACTCACCGAGTCATCCCTTGACTTACCGATTCTCGACTCAACCAGAAATTATTGGGACTCTTCGACAAGACTCGCCGAGTCCAAAAACAGACTCGCCGAGTCTAAGGCTATCTTCAACCTACTCGCCGAGTTGTTCATCCAACTCGTCGAGTTCCAACTCATCTTCAAGCAACTCGTCGAGTCCACCTTTGTGACTCGCCGAGTACCACCGGTCTGAATCCATACAGAAGCATTCCAGGCCATTCAATTGATCCAAAACATAGATCTAGCCTCCTACAACCCATCCATCATGTAAAGTGGCAAACTTTACGTGAATCCATGAAGATCTAGGCATTATACACATTAGGGCTAAGGTTTGGGACAACATAGCTTCACTACATACTCAATCACAGGGACTTTCAGGCATTCCAACCCTTCTCTATTCCAGATCTGAGGTAGCAACCTCAGATCTAACCTCTAGACTCCAAAACACCAATAGATGTGATCTCAACACCCCCAAAAATGAAGAATCTAGACAATAGCAGCTCAAGAACGAGATATTACCTTCAAAGAATGCCCCAACAGCAATGAAACTCGAATCCAAGCAAAACCCTTTGATCCAAGCCTTTTCTCCTTCAAGATTCTTCAACTAGCACTTCTCCAAGCTCCAATTTGCCCAACAATGGTGTTCCTCCACAAAATTAGGGTTTCTGGGGCTCAAGGGGGGATCAAAGAGGCTGGGGAGGAAACATAATGTTCTTTATATAGGGCTCAACCCCGAGAATTAGGGTTTTCTCCACTCAGCACCTACTCGCCGAGTCCATCTTTGGACTCGCCGAGTTGCCCTCCAAAACTTGCACTTTTAGCCCTTCAACTCTGCTCTTGCGATTCCGGGATGTTACAAGCCTGATCAACTATATTATCCGAGGGTTGAATAGCATGTGCCTAAGTGTAGTTGTGTGGTTGCAACAAGTCTAAAATCTTACCAACAATACCACAATGAGAACACTAGAACATAACATTAAACTTAAAATACTATAGGAGTATTTTGTGCTACTACAAACTATTTATACACTAGATTCTTATACCTCTCTTATCGTGTAGATTTAATGGCTGGTTTCCACATTCCCGGAGACCCATACTTTCCACCCAACGGAAATGCTGGATGGCTTGAGGCAGAGTCCGATGATGAACATCAAATCCCTTTGGATGATCATCAAGCAGAAGGCTTTTCTGATGGATCTGACTCTGAGCCTGAAGTCAACAACCTACCGCTAGTTGGTCAAGCCCCAAACAACAACCCCCGACCAGCTTTTCCAGGTCCTACACCTTTGTGGGCAACCAACTTGAATCGCTGGAGTGATGAACAGGGTCAACCCTTACCATACTTTGGGGATCAAAGCTTTTACAACCTCAGCGAAGGTGGCTCTTCGGATCGAGCTCTACCCATCATCATCCACGGAATAGCCCGTAATGATGAACAAGGTCGAGCAGCCATCGACCGAGTCATGGAGATTGATGCCAATTCTGGTGTCAACACAGTCCGCATCCGCCGTCTTGAGGAAGAAAGGAAACAGACCAGGAGAACCAATGAGACCCTGCAACAACAGCTGGATGCCTCTCAAGCTGAAGTCATGGAACTTCGAGCTCGTCAAAGGGCTCATGAACGACACCTCCAAGAGGTGGTCCGTCAAGTGGGAGACCTCAGGGTTCGCCCGAGGAATTCCGATCGCCATTAGAAGATGTCTAGTACATCTTTATCTTTTGGGTTAAGGATTAGCCTTTAGTATCTGTGCTCTAAGTAGCACTTGTCTTTAAAATATTCCTAACTTTCAGTACTCTAACTAGGAATCTAGGAACTATCAAAATTTCCGTATGGTATGATGTAAGACCTACTGTTAGGTCGATTTTCCTTGAACTCATTACATCAGTAATACCAGTATTATTGACAACTACCTAATCTGTGGGAAAAATCTGTACACTTGTGTTTTCCTACTAATCTTCCTTGTTGTGATCTCAAACACTAATTCAACTGTTGGGCTATGGTTAATTAGTCCATGTGTCACTCTCACCTCTTTTACAATTGATTCTTACCATTTGGTTTATCTTTATAAACTTATAGCTGAAAGATGCCTCCTCGCAAATCTCCTAGGAATAATCCTGCACCTCCACCACCTCCTCCTCCGGTCATCGATACTGCAGCCCTAAATGTTGTCGTAGCTGCAGCAGTGGCAACTGCCATGGCTCAGTATCACTCTTCTGATGCCAGCAGAGGTAGAAACCCTGTTAAATCTATTCCGGTTGAAATCCCTATGCACTCGAGAGAGTGCTCCTACAAGGATTTCACCAACTGCAAGCCGAAGTCCTTCCAGGGCACCGGCGGAGTCATTTCTCTTTCACAATGGTTCGAGAAGACTGAATCAGTCTTCGAAATTTGTTCTTGCCCTGCTGTGAGCAAAGTCAAATTTTCCGCTTGCACCTTTGAAGGAAAAGCCCTGACATGGTGGAACGGCCATGTTAAGGCACTAACTCTCGTGGTGGCGAATGACATGGGATGGGAAACCATGAAAGACCTCATGATTGAGGAATACTGACCGAGGGGAGAACTCCAGAAATTAGAGCATGAGCTTTGGAGCTTAACCATGAAGGGCTCCAACATAGTCACATATACCGCCAGATTCAGTGGACTGGTGGCCCTCTGCCCCAATATGGTTCCCACTGAAGGGAAAAAGATCGAAAGGTACATATGGGGGCTAGTGCCTCTGTATAAGGGGAATGTCCTATCATCAAACCCTGCTACCTTCGATAGTGCCAAGCGACTGGCACAACGACTCATTGACCATGGAGTCAAAACCCCTGCAACAACAACAACCCTAGCCATCCCGAAACCCTCCAAACCCGCTGACACTAAGCAGAAGTTCTGGGAGGAGAAGAAGAAACAGCGAGCTGCCAAAAAGCAGTAAGTTGTGGTAGTACATGCTGCAACAACCCCTACTGCTGCTACTGCTCCGTTGGGGCAGTATGCTGGAAATTTGCCTAAGTGCGGCAAATGCAATTACCACCACAATGGCCCCTGTCGTGAAATGCAATGTGCTAACTGCAATAGGAAAGGACAAATAGTCCGTTTCTGTAAATCTCCGGCGAGGCCGATCACCCAAGTCCCAGGCTCTAGCGTGACCCAGACTTGTTATGGTTGTAGCGAGGCAGGCCACTATATGAGGGACTGCCCGAAAGCAAAGAATGCTGGTGGAGCAGGGAGGGTACTAGCAATAGGCCATGGGGAAGCAGTTGCGGACCCGACAGTGGTGATTGGTACGTTCCTCCTCAATAACTCCTATGCATGCATTCTGTTCGATAGTGGAGTGGAGCGAAGCTTCATGAACCATAAATTTGCTCGCATGCTTAAATAACAACCACACGCACTTAAAGAACTATTCACAGTAGAAATGGCTAATGGAAAAACCGAAAGTACAAATAGCATATACTTAGGATGTACCCTAACTCTAGATAACCATTCATTCCCAATCGACCTTATGCCGGTCTCGATTAAAAGCTCCAACGTTATCATCGGCATGGATTGGTTGAGTCTTCATCGCGCCGACATCATGTGCTATGAGAAAGCAGTCTGTCTAAACCTCCCGTCTAACGAAACTCTTATCATCTACGATGACAAACTTGGTGCGAGTCTTAGTATTATATCAAGTATTCAAGCACAGAAGTATCTACGTAAAGAATACCATGCATTCCTTGCTCACGTCGTCGATACGAGCCTCGAAACGAAAGAACTAAAGAACATTCCAGTAGTGAGCAACTTTCCCAACATCTTCCCAGAAGAGCTACCAGGATTACCTCCGCAACGACAACTCGAGTTTAGAATCGACTTAGTCCTAGGAGCTACCCCAGTAGCCAAGTCGCCCTACCGATTAGCACCAGCTGAGATGCAAGAACTATCTAGTCAACTTAATGAACTGCTCAGCAAGGACTTTATAAGACCAAGTTTCTCGCCTTGGGGAGCGCCAGTCTTATTTGTTAAGAAGAAAGATGGATCATTCCGTATGTGCATCGACTACAGAGAACTCAACAAACTGACAGTCAAGAATCGTTACCCTTTGCCTAGCATAGACGATCTATTTGATCAACTGCAAGGGGCGAACTACTTTTCCAAAATTGATCTAAGATCCGGATATCACCAGTTACGAGTGATAGAGGAGGATGTTCCAAAGACAACCTTCCAAACTCGTTACGGACACTACGAGTTCGTGGTGATGCCGTTAGGATTGACCAATGCGCCGACAGTTTTCATGGATCTGATGAATAGAGTATGCCGACCTTAATTGGATCAGTTCGTCATTGTTTTCATAGATGACATCCTGATCTACTCCTGAAGTAAGGAAGGTCATGGTGATCACCTGCGACAGGTTCTAGGAACTTTACGAACAGAGAAGCTCTATGCAAAGTGCTCTAAATGCGAATTTTGGATCCGAAGAGTCGAATTCTTAGGACACGTGGTAAGCGAAGAAGGAATCCATGTGGACCCATCCAAAATTAAGGCCATTGAGAACTGGTCAACACCGAAGACGCCTACAGAAATTCATCAATTTCTAGGTCTCGTTGGCTACTACCGCAGGTTCATACAGAACTTCTCCCTAATTGCAAAACCTCTTACAACACTGACCCAAAAAGGCATGGCCTTTGACTGGGAAGAGAAACAGGAGAGAGCGTTCCAAACGCTCAAACGAGCCTTGTGCACTGCACGAGTACTATCCCTCCCCGAAGGGATAGAAGACTTCGTAGTCTATTGCGATGCATCGAATCAAGGGCTTGGGTGTGTTCTGATGCAGTGAGGTAAGGTCATCGCCTATGCCTCGAGACAGCTGAAGACACATGAGGTCAACTACACAACCCATGATCTCGAACTAAGAGCAGTTGTATTTGCTCTGAACATCTGGACACATTACTTGTACGGATCGAAAAGCACTATCTATACTGACCACAAGAGTTTATAACACATATTCGATCAAAAGGAGCTCAACATGAGACAACGATGGTGGGTCGAGCTACTCAGTGACTACGAATGCGAAATTCATTATCATCCGGGTAAAGCCAATGTAGTAGCTGATGCCCTAAGTCGGAAAGAATATTCTGGTCGAAGAGTCAAATCTTTGACTATGACTATCCATTCACACTTGTCCACACAAATTAAGGTTGCGCAGCTCGACGCTTTGAAACATGAAAACGTGGCATTCTAACACTTCCTAAGTGTACATGCAACCCTAATAACCTTGGATCTATGTTTGTCTAATTATCATGCAAAGTTGAATTCCAAGGCTGTATTCCTATCTAACATACATGGGGAACAATTTTTGACTTGAATGAAAGATAGAATAACTTACCTTGTTGTTGCTTATGTTCCTTGAAACCTTGTGAGCCTAGCACCCCAAGTGTGATGCCTCAAATGCTTCACACAACACCAAATACTCTTGGAAAGACTTTTGAGAGAATACACACTTCTTGAAATCAGCGTAGCCCTCTTGTTTAATATGTGTAGCCGATTTTGGTGGAGAATAGGATTCTTATATAGTGTTGACACATCTAGGGTTACACCATGTAAACCCTAATGTGTCATGACTCTTCATTTCCATGACCCATGGGTTTGTAACTCCCATGGAGCATCCATGGAGCATCTTATTGGTGGAACCCAACTTGATAATCTATGGAGCCTCTTAGCCCACTATACAAGATATGGATGATTTACATAATCAACCCATATATTTAATTAGTTATCTTTTGATCACTTAATTAATTCTAAATTAATTCTTGATTAAACTAATCAAATAATATTATTAATATATTAGAACTTATAATATATTAATAGTCTCCAAATGTTATTTCTCTCATTTAATCTATCCAATTGCATGGTGCCATACAACCCAAATGGACCATGTCGGGTCGGGTCAAGTACATACCAAAAATAGTTATGGACTTAGACACCTTATCCAACAGTCTCCCACTTGGATAAGTCTAATAACTATTACTGCTAGTATGACTTCAAGAACCGATCGGAAATCGTAGCTCTTTTCAAGGTTTCTCGGAACTGAGAAGATGATGGTACGCCATTTAAGATAAGTGATCATATAATCCTTTGTTCTAGATATCAGCCGGACAAATACATGGAACAATGTCTGTCTTATTGTCCAACAGTTTGTTTCCCGATTTCCGATTTGTTTGACAAAGAACTTAATTGAACACATCAACATAGTTCTGACTGGGCCCGATACATAGGTCAAAAAAGAATCATCGAGGGGCCCAGATATCAGCTTCTCATCCAAGAAGGAACAGATAAACTTCGACTTATACGTTTGTTCTACCACTCATTGAATTATACACAAAAGCACGTTTTATAACATCGAGTTACCAATGCATTTTCGTACAATCAATGCATAACCAACTCGTAAGTAAAAAATCATATCTCTAGGTTTGAAGACTTATATGATATTACCGTCTCACGATCACTCGAGATAGAATTCCATGAAGTGATTCCAGTGAGCGTGGGTTGAGTCCAATGCTCAGAGATTATGAGCACTCATGATTGTTATAGCCTTGTCCAACACTGTAGACCTCTGCAACTAATCGTGACAGTCTTGATTCATACCTACTTCCGACATATGACCGAGTGTGGAGGTTTGAATAATATGTTATACCAAACAACATTATTCTGGAAGTCAAAACATGCAAACGAAATATAGTAAACGATCGACAAGAGATAGCAACACTTTACTCATAAATAAAACACCTTTTATTCATCATCTAATGTCAATTACACTTTAAATTTCGAGGTTATCTAACTACTAAATGTAATATCATCCTTCAGCCTTATGCTCCGAGCATTCTGGAGATGCTTAACCCGAGTCAGTCCCTTCATGAGGGGATCTGCTGGGTTCTCATCCGATGATACCCTCTTTGCCATGAGGAGTTCTTCTTCTATTCGATGTCTAATAAAATGGTATTTTCTGTCGATGTGTCTGGATCTCCCGTGATCCCTTGGTTCCTTGGCTAAGGCAACAGTGCTTTCACTATCACAGAAAATTTCCATTGGCTCTTTAATAGTTGGTACAAGTCCAAGGTCTCCAATGAAGTTCTTTAGCCATATAGCCTCCTTTGCCGCCTCGCTCGCTGCAATATACTCTGATTCGCAAGTTGAATCAGCCACTGTCTCTTGCTTGGAACTCTTCCAAGAAATTGCTCCTCTATTTAGGGTAAAGACCCAGCCCGACTGAGAGCGGAAATTATCCCTATCAGTCTGGAAGCTAGCATCACTATACCCTACAACTTTCAAGTCATCACTCCCACCGAGGGTAAGGACCCAGTCCTTAGTCCTTCGTAGGTACTTGAGGATATTCTTTACCGCAGTCTAGTGTGCCTTGCCAGGGTTCCCCTGATACCTGCTAACCATGCTCAGGGCAAAGGCTAAATCAGGTCGAGTACACATCATAGCATACATGATCGATCCTATATCTGAAGCATAAGGTGTTCGACTCATTTCTGCTATCTCAGCCTCAGTGCTAGGGCTTTGTGTCTTACTCAATCTGGCGTTACTCTGTATGGGTAACTCTCCTTTCTTAGAGTCCTGCATGCTGAATCTCTTCAACACCTTATCCAAGTAGGTACTCTAACTAAGTCCAATTAGTCTTTTACTCCGATCTCTCAAGATCCTTATCCCTAGAATATAAGCAGCTTCACCAAGGTCCTTCATAGCGAAACACTTCCCAAGCTAGGACTTTACTTCCTGTAGGGTTGGGATGTTGTTTCCTATGAGTAGTATGTCATCCACATACAATACCAAAAAGCTAACTATACTCCCACTAGCCTTGACATAAGCACAAGATTCATCTTCACTCCTAGAAAAGCCAAATTCCTTGACCTTTTCATCAAAGCAAAGATTCCATCTGCGAGGTGCTTGCTTTAATCCATAAATGGATTTCTCAAGCTTACACACTCTATTAGGGTACTTGTTGCTAACAAAACCTTCTGGCTGACTCATGTAAACATCTTCAGCCAACTTTCCATTATGGAAAGCGGTTTTGACATCCATTTGCCAAATTTCATAGTCATGAAATGCAGCTATGGCTAACATAACCCTAATAGACTTAATCTTGGCTACTGGAGAAAAGGTCTCATCATAATCCACTCCAGGAATTTGAGAGAAGCCCTTTGCGACCAGTCGAGCCTTATAAGTGTGTACATTACCATCCATGTCGGTCATCTTCTTGAAGATCTATTTGCACCATACTGTCTTACGACCTGGTACATTCTCAACCAAGTTCCAAACTTGATTGTCATACATGGATTGTATCTCGCTATCCGTAGCCTCTTTCCATTTAGCAGACTCGGGGCCTGCCATGGCTTCCTCGTAGCTGTTAGGGTCATCCAGACCTACTAGTTTCCCATCACTAATAAGTGTCTCACCTTCTACAGTAATATGGAAACCATAGTAATGCTCAGGTGCACTCCTAACTCTCATGGAACGCCTCAGAGGTACAAATTCGTCAATTGGCTCAACAGGAGTTTCCTCCCACTGTCTCCTTGGCTTATAAACTCTCTTTCTCGAAAGACTCCTCTTCTTGCTACAAAGACCACATTATCACTAGGTCTGTAGAAGAGGTAACCAAAGGACTGTTGTGGGTAGCCGATGAAAATACACCTCTCGCTTCGAGGTTCGAGTGTATCATGAGTCTCGCGTCTCACGAAAGCCTCGCAACCCCAAATATTGATGTGGTCTACTTTGGGTACTTTACCAGTCCACATCTCGTGAGGAGCTTTGGCAACTTTCTTTGTAGGGACTAGATTAAGGATATGGGCGGCAGTCTATAAGGCATACCCCCAGAATGAGATTGGTAGCGAAGATCGACTCATCATGGAATGAACCATGTCTAACAAGGTTCGATTACGCCTCTCAGCCACACCATTCAACTGCAGTTCCCTGGGAGGTGTCAATTGTGAGACAATCCCACATTCCCTTAGATAGTCGAGGAACTCTGAACTAAGATACTCACCTCCTCGATCAGATCGAAGCATCTTAATGTTCCTGCCCAATTGATTCTCGACTTCCTGTTTAAATTCCTTAAACCTGTCGAAAGTCTCTGACTTATGCTTGATTAAGTAGACATATCCATATCTACTGTAATCATCAGTAAAAGTCAAATAATAACGATTAGCATCCCTTGTGGCATGTTTGAATGGTCCACACACATCCGTGTGTACAAGGTCCAACAAACCTTCACCCCTCTCACACGAGCATGTGAAGGGTAACTTTATCATTTTTTTCAAGTAAGCATGATTCGCAACTATCATTTGACTTTAGGTCAAACGACTCCAAGACTCCATCCTTTTGGAGTTGGCCTATGCGTTTCTTGCTTATATGTCCAAGACGACAATGCCATAATGATGCTTTATCCAAGTTATTATTATCAGGAGAATCAATACACAAAACATTATTTCCTAAGTTATCTAAAACAGATACAGCTTCATACACACCATCACAAGGTAATGCTTTAAAATAAAGAACATTATTAAAGAAAGCATTAATCGAACCAACTTCATTATCAAATGAAAAGGTGAAACCTTGTTTATACAATGCATGAAAGGAAATAATATTTCTTGCCATTTCTGGCGAATAACAACATTTATTCAAATCTAAATTTAACCCACTACTTAGCGACAAAGTATAAACTCCAATCTTGGTGATAGGTGTAACTTTCCTATTCCCCATGATTAAGTTTATTCTTCCTTGCTCCACATTCTCACTTCTTCTTAGTCCCTGCAAGTCACAACAAATGTGAATACCACAATCGATATCAAGGACCCAATATTTAGAATGGGGTGAGTTATTAGAAATGATAGTGTAAATACCTGCATGGTTGGGTTTAACTTTCCCATCCTTCACATCTTGCTGGTATTTTGGGCAGTTCCGCTTCCAATGTGATTTTTCATGGCAATAGAAGCATTCAGCCTCTTTTGGGTTAGAAGAAGGAGTGACGAAACCTTTCTTGGTTCCACTTGAAGAAGAGCCATCAAGGGTCCTAACCTTGGTACCCTTCGAAGAACTCTTTCTCTTCTTCCCTCGACTTTTCCCAATTGCCAAAACCGGAGTGGACTTTGGAGTAGGAGTGTTAACAACCGACTTCCCCCTAAGACGTGATTCAACGGTCTTGAGAAGTCCCTGAAGTTTACTGAGTGTGACCTCTTCCTTATTCATGTGATATGTCATGCGGAATTGATCATAGCACAATGGTAAGGAGCGCAAAATGATATCTATTGCAAGCTCCTCAGGGAAGTTCACATTAAGCTTCAGCAATCGATCCACATACCTTTGCATTTTCTGCATGTGGCTCGTGATGGAATCCCCATCCTTCATCATGGTTGTTATCATGGAGCAGATGATTTCATACCTCTCTTGTCGTGCACTTTTATGGTATCTTTCCATCAAATCTTGGTGCATTTCATAAGGGTAGAAATCCTCATAGGACTTTTGGAGTTTCGCTGTCATCGTGGCCATCATGATGCATGCCACTTTCGTAGCATCCCTTTTCATGTTACTGAAAGTCAGCGATCTCCTGAGGAGTTGCAGTGGTCTCATCAATCTCCTTAAGCTCCTTGTAAAGGACATATTCTTTGTCCTCGTAGCGGGTAATCATCCTGATGTTTCTGATCCACTCATTGAAGTTGGATCCATCAAAAGTGACTTTCCCACACAAGTTCATAAGGGTAAAGGTGTTGGATTAGTGTCTAAGTCCATAACTATTTTGGTATGTACTTGACCCGATGGTGCATGGTCCTTTTGAGTTGCCTTCACCAAAGTAACTTGATTGGAGAAATAAATAAAGAGAGAGAGGTTATTATGATTTATTAATATGTTATAAGAATAATATATTAAAGGAGAAATCATATTTGTTTAATTAATATTGGTCAATAATTAATTAGGAATTAATTTTGTGATCAAGTGTAATTAATTAAACTAGAGGGGATGATTTGTAATTATGTGATAGTTACAAAATAAGGTAAGGATTATCTTAAATATAGGGTGAACGAATTTAAGGAGATAATGCCTTAGAATTCGACTAGGATAAGGGTTTCTAAGACTTATCTTATGGGTACTTGGTGGGCAAGCAACTAGATAAGGATAAGGACTAAAACCCTAATCTTTACACCTATATAAACCCCCTAAGGCTCATGAATTTGTCTAAGCCTTCCCAAGAAGTCCTAAGGATGAATTCCTACCTCTATCCTCTCTCTTTATACCTTCTCCATTTGCTCTTGGTGTTTGTAAGCCATTAAAGGAGTGACACGTGTGACTCTAAGCCTTCCAAAGTCAATTCAAGGAGGAATTAGGATTGTTATTGCTACATAACAATCAAGCATGTACAATAGAGAAACCTAGATCCAAGCATTAGGGTTTGTATGAGCACATAGGATGTCTTATGACCAAAACCCATCAGTGGTATCAAAGCCAAGGATGGTTTCAATTGTATTGATGCATTGTATATCTGAAAAATTCGATTTTTGGTGTTCTAGAGGTCGGACTCGCCGAGTCCAGGGTGACTCGACGAGTCCAGGCTTGACTCGATGAGTCAACTCGTCAGATAGTGCTTATCTCGGGATTTCTTGCTGTTTTTGCATATGGATAGTTACCTTATCATGTTAGATCAATATTAATCCGATTATATGATATATTTGACTATATTTTTTTTATCTAATTAAAGATATTTATCAATTAATAAGATAATTGTTTCCTTATAAGATAATTGATTAATTATTTTGAGTAAATTGATAAATTGTTTTTGCAAGAAATCATTAAATAAATCAAATATGGATAATTATGTGATTAAATGTTAATTTGAATTATTTGTTATTTGATCCTTGTTGTTATGAAAATTTTCATATTTTGTCCTTTAGGTTTTATAGTTTAAATTTGAACCCAAAAGTTTTGTTGTTTTGAAATTTAAATAGTTGAAACCCTAATGTTTTTGAAATGTTTCAAAACTTGCCCTCAAGTTTTGGAATTTAAAAGTTGATTAAAAGTTAATTAGGAATGTTAAATTCTAAAACCCTAGTAATGTTTTGAAAAGTTCAAATACACCCTTATGGTTTTATTAATTAATTATGGAGTATAATTAAAAGAGACTTAATAAATCCATAAAAGTCTAGGTTAACCATTTAATTGAATTAAAAGTGTAATTGTTAAAGTTAACCACCTAATATTTTAAAAGTGTAAAATGCACCCTATACTATATATAACATTAAAAGTCTAACATTATATATATGTATGAGTAAAAGTCAGTCTTACCGTTAGTAGGCCTCATTCACGAAGCTGGTCTATAAGGGGTGTTTAAGGAAATTGCCCATAAAATGGCGATTGAATGGATAATCACTCTTACCCACCGCACTTTTGACTAGTGGAGGGTCGTTAGCTGAACGGGTAGGATAAGACGAAACCTTCCATTATAAGTATAATGAAATACAAAAGTAACTAAATGTTTTTACAAATTCCCAATCTTAGTTACTTAGGCAAAGTGAATTGATGTAATTCCATGAAATTACACTTTGTACCCTTGCGAAGACGTTAGTGGAGCATGTGTGGTTTACCGGCACACTAAATGGTTCTAAGCAAAGGTAGCAAAGGGTGACTCAATGTTTGTCATAGTTCGGTGGAGCGTGTGTGGTTTACCGGCACATCGAATAGGTGATTGTAACATGTGAGGGCACCATGTAACTTTGCATGGTTATTCACACCGACTTTGTGATCCTCGGCATCCCAGTCACAAACAAGAGGGGCATATCAAGATTTAAACATGCCATTGAAATGTTCAATGAATCTCAAAGGATCTAGGAGTTTTCATAGATTTAAAACTTAAATTTATTTTTCGTTTTTCATGGTGGAAATTAGTGAATCGTCATTCACTTACCTTCAAATATTCTGCAACTAGATTACGGCATCCCTTTTCTAGGTTGTAGCGTATTGTGTTGGGTCCTAGCCTTAGTATCTCATTTGGGTGATTTACTAAGGACTCAATCAATCAATGAACTAACTTGAATTTGTTTCTCCCGTTTTGTAGATGTCAAAGTTCAACAACTATGGTCTTCCCAAATCTCGTGGAACAAGCATTCCACATGAAGATGATATTCCACGATTCGATCGAGGAACAAGAAATCATGCTTCACTTCCTCCTCCTCCTCCAATTATTTTCCCTAACCCACAAGATTGTAAAATTGAAAGGTTCAATATCACTCAAGCCCTTTTGGCAAGTAAACATAAAGAAGGAAAGTCGGTGTGTGCACACATCTTAAGGATGAAGTCACACATTAATAGGTTAAGAATGATGAGATCCGTTGTCGGTGAACAGATGGCTGTTGATTGGGTTCTTCAGTCACTTCCTAACTCGTATAGTGAGTTCGTAAGAGAGTACTATATGATGAACCACTACGTGACCCTTATTGATCTCACCTATATGCTTATTGCTGCTGAATCAGCAATGGTTTGGCGCAATAGAAAAGCAAAGTTGATTGGTAAATCTGCCTTCAAGACCTCTATGGATATAGACAATGGCAATGAAAGACATGCAATGATCGAAAAGTTTGATCATAAGAGAAAGGCGATGTCTGAAGTAGTTCCATGCGTTGTTCCAAAAGAGTCAATTTGCTTTTATTGCCAAGAGAAGGGGCATTGGAGACGAAGTTGCCCTATTTACCTAAGAGATCTAAGAGATGGGAGAGTCAAAAGTATGACTACGCTTCAGGTAAAATCCATTATCTAACTCTGTTAAGTTCCTATTCATTGATTCTTAATACATGATGTGATAAGATTCCATTTGAATGTTTTGCAGGATCGGTGAAAAGAAAGGAAGCTTGATAAGAGAGCAAGATGAATCTAATCACAAGAGATGGATCTCGATCGCATGGACTTAAAGATTGGATTTTGAGCTTAGATAGTTATGATAGATTTGTTAGAAATTTTCCTTTTACATAGTTTTCAATAGATTTTGCATTGTAAGGACAAATGTTTTTCGGCTGCTTTTATAAATAAAATAAATTTAGACTTATTTATTTATTTGTTTACTTCCTTGCAATGAAATCGTTATGAAAATTGATGTTTGCATATTTCTACAACGATTGGATATGATTCTTAGTTATGTTATTTATGGAAATGTTGAGAATTTACCAAATAGGGAGAGTTTCTCATCGCCCAAATTTCAATTGGATAGGAATTTGGAATCACGCAACTTGGTTGCATGATGAATGAGAAATTTCATATTTGGAAATTAGACTAATTCATTGACAAAGTGTCAAGTGAAGGACTAGGAGATCGAGTACACAAAGTTGCGTGATGATCAAGTCCACCATAAGAGTAACAAAGATATTCGTCATGATTTACTAAAGGTTTAGTAAATATGATTATACTTATAAGATTAAGTGTAATTATGAATTGATTGAAAAAGTTTAAATCAATAGCAGCACGAATAAGAAGAATCAAGTAGGCAGAAAGATAAAAGTTTCTCCATTCTAAGAAGAAGGGAGAGTACCTTTTATGCTTTATGATAGGTCTTAATGATTAAGAACCATATCTCAATTGATCCTCTAAGTGAGTCTTAGTACACTTGTATGTTTAAGAAGAGGAATCAAGGATTGAAGAAATGGTTAAATCAAGAGGTCTATCATACTTCGTTCCAATAACAAGTCTTAAAGTTAAGATTGTGACAATGAGTGAAAAGTATTAAGAAGGTTTATAACATTCATCAAATATGGAAAGTTGTGATGTCTTGGATAAGACAAAGACCAACTAGGACCAATTTATGAAGTGTTTTTGATAAAAACTACACTAACTCTTGAATATTTGTTTGTCAAGAATTATTTATTGACAAGAGAATCTTATATGTCAATGAGTCAGTGGGAGTCTTAATGGTCTTGAAAGGTTTCAAGAACAAATCAAATAAACCTTATCGATCATCACTAGCACATGAGTTGAGGTTTACAACCTATCGTGTTGACAATATTTTGATTATGTGCTGTTACAATTGAGTTAATTATGCATGTGAGTCCTTTGAGTTCTCATTTTGAACGCATAAAAGGCAAAGCACCTTAATCAATGGAACGTACATTGATAGGAAAAGGTGAGCTGCTTAACTACTTGGAAGACGTGGTGGGCAGTTGTGCTACCATAAGGCAAGAAATCAAGATTAAGAAAGTTTGGTCCATATGAGTTTGAATTTGTAGTAAACTCTGGTTTTGACAAATTCACATGGATAGGAACAAATACACCGCTTTAAAATCTAAGTGTCATAAGATTTCCTCCTTCATGAAAATGATTGTGCGGAAATGCTTTCACTATGAAAGATTTTAAGAAGATAGTGATTGTAAAGTTGCATTCTCGAATTCAATTATGGTTACGGTATCCCTTTCCATGATTTGAATTGTGAGGTTTGGCAATTAGTCTTAATAGTTTAGACACACATATGAACTATCTAAAGCAAAGGTGTATACGCTTAAGAGGCCTTGATAAAAGATTATCAAAGCATTAAGTATTAGAAACATGGACTTAAGAAATTCAATAGGTATTGTTTTCTGAAAGTTAAGATGTTTGTGAATACATGTCGAAGCTAGTGGGAGCATAAGTGTTATGTTTTATAATAATCATCATGATAGTGGGAGTATAAATGTTATGATTGTATGATTATTAAGGCACGTATTGCAAAGTTGGCAATATTAATTATAGAAAAACAAGAGTTATACCTTGCAAAGTCGTAAGGGTTGTAAAGTTGTTTTGCTATAATTAAGGGAGAGAATATTATGCTTCATTTCAAATCTAAAGGCTTAGGTTGAGAAATGTTAATAAATTTAGTCAAAGGTACATAGTGTGTTCTTAAAATTTTGATTATGATTACGGAATTCCTTTTCACAATTCGAATTTTGAGAACATAGCAAATAAAACATTGTGCATCGTGTCCCATACGCTTCGGGTATAGGATCGATTGCAAATGCTTTAATGTTTGACCATTCTAAAATTTTCCAAATGTCTAGCGCATTTAGAGGAAAAAGGGACTAGAATTGGTTTTGACTAAAATAATTAAACAACTATCAAAGGACAATCCAAAGTTTGACGAGGATTGGTTGCTTGTGAGTGGTTGGAAGCATGGTATTGGATGGACCATATTGACATTATTATGAATAGACAAGATTCTATTAAGAATGAGTTGTCATATGGAAACTATGGAAGCGTGTCCATATTAGGAATTGAATATCGAAAATCTATGTCTAGATTAGAAACTTTTATGCAAAGGATGTTCAAAGGAATGTACTTTGAGTGAGAGACGTCATATCTAAGGAATTGTCTTGTAACAATCTCCGATAGAGGACTTTGTAATATCATTGGCAATAGTCTTTGTGACTTTGGTGCAGTGACATTACGAAACAATCATTGCATAAAATGTTAGAATCTAGCATATTCTATAAGTGGCAAGAATTTGATATTCTTAAACTTATGAAAAACGGATTTGGAGTTGTGAAATGAGAATGATTGGAAATGTGTCCAATGTGATCTATTTCACAAAGTAAGAACCATAGGTAAACATTGTGTGCATGCTAGGAGCATGGGACAAGTGTAATAATTCAAGTAAGAAGTTGATTACCCGAAACGACAAATAATGAGTAATCGATATGGTGATAAATAGAAGGTGCTTTATTTATGCTCAAAGGGTTAAGGCCACATGGGATTAGTATTATTCTTGTGTTTCACTTTGCATGTTTAGACTTCCTGAATAATTTAATTGATTTAGAGCAGTCAAATTATTCGAACGGGCCACATTCGTTCATATGTTGGAAGTAGATATGAATGAAGACTGTCGTGAATTGGTGTGTGGATTGTCTAAAAGAGTATTAGACATAAGCAAATGTTTGCTGCAACATTCATGAGTGCTTATGAATATGAATTTGAGCATTGGATTAAACCCACGCTCACTTGGATCACTCCATGAATTGTATCACAAGTGATTGGTGATACGATAACATCTTATATTCTTCAAACCGAGATGTGTGAGTTGTATCTTGCTAATCAGTTGTATATTAATAATATGTAAACGCACTAGTAACTTGGTGTTATAAAACATATTATTGTATGTGATTCGGTAAGTAAGTGCAAGTGAGCATTGTATCAAAGTTTATCCGTTCCTTTTATCCCAAGTAGGATAAATGCAATATCTTTGGGCCCCTCGATGATTTAGTGATGACAAACGTAAATGCTCGGTCGGGCTAGGGCTAATTTGATTTGTTCAATTAGTCAGTCGTCATAAATCGGGAATCGAGAAATAGTACAAAGAGAATGATTTGAAATCATGTCTCATACGATATCTAGAATGGAGGAATATATGATCCCTTATCTTAAGGACACGCGTATCTGATAGGATCGTAGTTGACAACGGCTTTGGAAAGCTACAATTACAGATTAGGATCTGAAGTCATACGCATAATAGTTATTAGACTTATCCAAGTGGGAGACTGTTGGATTAGTGTCTAAGTCCATAACTATTTTGGTATGTACTTGACCCGATGGTGCATGGTCCTTTTGGGTTGCCTTC
The DNA here is from genome assembly GCF_052625555.1 of Lactuca saligna. Lineage (NCBI taxonomy): Eukaryota > Viridiplantae > Streptophyta > Magnoliopsida > Asterales > Asteraceae > Lactuca > Lactuca saligna. Next base: position 178,452,161 of record NC_136423.1, read on the forward strand.
ACCAAAGAAACTTGATTGGAGAAATAAATAAAGAGAGAGAGGTTATTATGATTTATTAATATGTTATAAGAATAATATATTAAAGGAGAAATCATATTTGTTTAATTAATATTGGTCAATAATTAATTAGGAATTAATTTTGTGATCAAGTGTAATTAATTAAACTAGAGGGGCTGATTTGTAATTATGTGATAGTTACAAAATAAGGTAAGGATTATCTTAAATATAGGGTGAACGAATTTAAGGAGATAATGCCTTAGAATTCGACTAGGATAAGGGTTTCTAAGACTTATCTTATGGTTACTTGGTGGGCAAGCAACTAGATAAGGATAAGGACTAAAACCCTAATCTTTACACCTATATAAACCCCCTACGGCTCATGAATTCGTCTAAGCCTTCCCAAGAAGTCCTAAGGACGAATTCCTACCTCTCTCCTCTCTCTTTATACCTTCTCCATTTGCTCTTGGTGTTTGTAATCCATTAGAGGAGTGACATTTGTGACTCTAAGCCTTCCAAAGTCAATTCAAGGAGGAATTAGGATTGTTATTGCTACATAACAATCAAGCATGTACAATAGAGAAACCTAGATCCAAGCATTAGGGTTTGTATGAGCACATAGGATGTCTTATGACCAAAACCCATCAAAAGGAGCCATTAGGATTAGAGCTAGAAGCAACATTGTTTGAAGACATCTGAAGGAAGAGGACAAGATTAGTTTAGATATTAAGAGAGTCCTTAATAAAACACCCAAATGTAATATTAAGGCTAGGATCCAATCACAATATATTATAACTTAGAAGAGGTATGCCATAATCGAAGCTATAACATATTTGAAAGGTAGGTGAATGACGATTCACCAATTTCCACCACGAAAACCGAAATATTAGATATTAGGTTTTTGATTGGTTCTTAGAAATTTCTAGATTCTTTGAGATCCAATGAACTTTTCAAAGCATGTTTCAATCTCGAGTGTGCCCTCCAAGTTTTGTGACTGGGATACCGAGGATCACAAAACGAGGTGTGAAGTAACCATGCAAATCACTTGGTACCCTTAAAGTTTATCACTCAATCGATGTGCCGGTAAACCACACACGCTCCAACGATACTATAATAAACCTTAAGTCACCCTTTACCTACCTTGTTAAGTCCAGGTTAGTGTGCCGGTTAACCACACACGCTCCACCAACGACTTAAACAAAGTGTAAAGTGTAATTTCATGGATTAGCAGCTTATTCACATTTTTCCTAAAGTAACTAAGATTGGGAATTTAATAAAACATTTAGTTACTTTATAATATTCACCATACTTTTAATGAGAATTTAAAGTCCTAGTCTTACCCGTTCGGCTAACAACCCTCCGCCAGTCAAGCGAGCGGTGGGTGAGAGTGGACACCCATTAAGTTGCCATTTTATAGGCAACAACCTTATACCGACCTTATAGACCGGATTCATGAATGAGGCGTACTAGTGGTAAGACGACTTTGTTCTTATACATACATACATACATACATATATATATATATATATATATATATATATATATATATATTTATAATTATTAAATTAAAATAATATAAGTATAAGGGTTGAATTTTAACTTTTAAAATTCTAAGGGTTGGAACTAAAATTTTAACAAGACTTTACTTGTTCCAAAACTTGAGGGCAAGTTTTGTAAACTTTCAAAACTTTTCATTTCTTGTAACTTATGAGTTTAATAGAGTAATAAAAATGAAGACTCTTCATTTTTTCTAACTCTTGTGTTCTTTTAATGGTTTTAATTCAAGTGACTTTTGGTTTTCCATAACTTGAAGACAAGTTATGGACTCCATTAAAACACATTATGATCAAGAATTAATCTACCACATAGGTTACAAATAATTCCTATGATCATCTAAACATCATAAGAACAAGAACATGTATATGAACACTTTCATAAATCAAAATTACACTTAAAACTTTGTAATTTTGATAACTAGTTGTTGTAAATGAATTAGCAAAGACATTACACCATCTAAAACAAGTTTTCAAGTACCAAAACAGTTTAGGGTAATGTTTCTAGTCCATTTCCAGCAACCAAAGTCGAAAATCTCCACTCTGTCGACCCTACTCGCCGAGTGCATGAACCTACTCGACGAGTAGGTTGAGGATACAAGTGAACTCGACAAGTCCCCCCATGGACTCGACGAGTTCAGCAGTCAGACAACAAGTTTTTCGACTTTTTTCAACTTTTTAGCACAAATAACAAACAAACAAGCCTAGGCTCTGATACCACTGCTGGGTTTTGAGCATTCTAACATTTCCTAAGTGTACATGCAACCCTAATAACCTTGGATCTATGTTTGTCTAATTATCATGCAAAGTTGAATTCCAATGCTATATTCCTATCTAACATACATGGAGAACAATTTTTAACTTGAATGAAAGATAGAATAACTTACCTTGTTGTTGCTTATGTTCCTTGAAAGCTTGTGAGCCTAGCACCCCAAGTGTGATGCCTCAAATGCTTCACACAACACCAAATGTTCTTGGAAAGACTTTTGAGAGAATACACACTTCTTAAAATCGGCCTAGCCCTCTTGTTTCATATGTGTAACCGATTTTGGTGGAGAATAGGATTCTTATATAGTGTTGACACATCTAGGGTTACACCATGTAAACCCTAATATGTCATGACTCTTCATTTCCATGACCCATGGGTTTGTAACTCCCACGGAGCATCCATGGAGCATCCTATGGGTGGAACCCAACTTGATAATCCATGGAGCCTCTTAGCCCACTGATATGTGCATAATTAGTTAATTATTTTATATATATTCTTAGTTATTTTTGGTTAATTATGAGAATAATGTGGACAAAAGGTACTTAAAATGCTTTGAATTGTGTTTTCAGTCCAAAGGATATGCTTGGAGGCAAAAAGGAGAAAAGGAAAGCAAGTGAAGATTAAAGAGTGAAAGAAGGACCTACTCGGCGAGTACACGACGATATACCAGAAGATAAGTACGACTGCTAATTCAAGACGGATAAGTATGCACCTACTCGGCGAGTTTATTCTGCTACTCGCCGAGTACCCTCTGTTTTGGGGATATCTTTAAAAGACGAATCTTTATCCCATGGGACAGAACCCCTGGCGATTTTTGAAGGATTAGCTGCGACTAAAAGGTTCAGAAGGCGCTAAGGAACCCTAAGCTTCAAGAGTTGGAAGAATTCAAGAAATTAGGTTAATTCTACCACTTAGGCTTAGGAATTAAACATGTTTGCTTTCATAAACTTTGTTTTTGTGTTTGTTTCTACTGCAAGTATGAGCTAAACTCGTTTTTGTTTCTGTTTGGGGAATACCAAAGAACTCTTATGGTTTAATTATAAATTCTTGCTTAATTGTCTATTGGTGATTTATTAAATCAAGTTTGTTAAAGAACCTTATGTCTTAATCACTACTATTTTCTGTTAATTGGAAGGCAATTAGGTTGCATGAACATCACTTAATTGTTAACCTCATATGTCTATGTGAATGCTAAAACGTATGCTTGGAAGTAATGAGTATGAAACTAAGATTGATAAGAAAATAGGAAGATTAATGTGTGAGCTTGTTTGAGAAACCATCAACAAGAGGTTAATTGAATTGATAACTTAATTAACCATTACAAATCTTATTTAATCCAAATAATTAATCTAGGGAATTAATTAGTTTAAACACTTGATCAACGCTTAAATTAGTTAGTTGTCTAAGGGTTAGGAGTAATGAATATGAACCTAACTATTATCATTGGTAACCAATAGCAATTAATCTACCTTAACTTAAATAACCATAGGAGTGAATTGGTTGAACCTAAATAGAAACATCTTTATCAAATTTGGTGAATAGTTGTTGCTTTAGTTAATTAGTTAATTTAGTTTGTCTATGTTTCTAGTCTTGCAAAACTAGAGGAAAACCCTTTACTTTTATTATTTGTTTTAGTAAAAATTAGCTATTAGTTTAATTGCCATTCCCTGAGTTCGATACCTTACTTATCAATCTATACCACTTAAAGACAGGTTCACTGCCTTTGTGTGCTCAAATTATTAATAAAAAGTAGGGATAAAAGTAGTTGAATTTACACACATCAAGTTTTTGGCGCCGTTGCCGGGGAACGGTTCTAAATAATTAAGCTAATTCCTAATTTTTTTGATCCTTTGTGTGAGTTTACTTGCATAAAGTTCATTTATTGCAATTTAGTAACTGGTAATTAGGTTTTAGTAGCTGTTTTAGTTAGGTTAAAACTTAGAATTTTTTTTTTGAAATATCACTGATACTCGCCGAGTGCACTCGCACCTACTCGGCGAGTAACAGTTTAGTTAGCAAATTTTTTTATTTGTTTACAATTTTTTTTGTTCTTTTTACGCTTTTTATTTGATCAATTTCAGGACTTTCATGACCAGAGGAGCAAACACACCACTGGTACCCCCGTTTGAAGACCCCGAATCCGCATTGAAAAGAAACAAAGGGAAGGACGTGGAAAGTTCAAGCACACCAAAGAAATCACCATTGTCCAACTTGAAGACTGTTTTTGGGAAAAAGAAGAGCAGCAAATCAGGAGCTTCTAACGCTTCCTTGATAATTGAGGAGCCAATTCAAGAAGATATTGGATATGAAACCGAGGAAGAAGAGGAGGCAAAGTACGAACAAGAAACCGAATCGGAGGAAGAGTTAGCATTCACTATGGCTAACATTGATGAAATTCCCATGGGAGAATGGAAGAAGAGGATGCGCGACGACCATGGCCCGGGATTTGTGCAACCCGCAATTCCCGCAACTGCCACCTTTGAGCTAAAAGGCCATATCCTAGCTTCACTCAAGGAAATACCTTTCTATGGGAAGGATCATGAAGATGCCTACAAACATTTGGATGAAGTAAATGATGTTGCTGATTACTTCAACATTCCAAATGTAACCTGCGAAACTCAACTACTTCGGATGCTTCTGGTAACCTTCAAGGGTGCTGCTAAAGACTGGCTCAAATCACTTCCCCCCGGGTCAGTCACTACTTGGGCCAGAATGAAGGAAGAATTTATTGATCACTTTTGCCCACCATCCAAGATAGCCAAACTCAAGAAGGCCATTGCAAACTTTGAACAACAAGCTGGAGAGTCATTATATGAAGCATGGGAGAGGTACAAAAGTCTGCTACGAAATTGCCCACACCATGATCTAAACAGCCAGCAAGAAGTTTCCATCTTTTATGATGGAGTCAATGTCACGACCCGGCAGTTGCTAGACTCGCAAGGCCCACTTACAAAGAAGCCACCCCCGGTGATTAAAGAATTGATTGAGGAATTCTCTAAACACTCTAGAGAATACCACAACCCTAGGAATGATGTCACGAGGGGAGCAGCATACGCTGCTACTGAAGATCTATCCGCGGTCATGGCCATGTTAAAAACCATGGATAGGAGAATGGACAAAATGGATCAAACTATCCATGCCATACGGGTGGGTTGCGAGAATTGCAATGGACCTCACCTCACTAGAGATTGCGATTTGGATGAGAACGGCAACAAAAAGGCACAAGTATGTTATTCGAGTGGTGACCGGTATGATGAGGACTGGCGCAAACAAAAGAAGGAGTGGTTGCCTTACGAAGAGTACAAGAAGGCCAAGGAGGAGAAGTACAGACAAAAAGGGAGAGGCTTTTACCAAAAGGAGGAGCCGGTGTAAGAGAAGAAGCCAAGCTTGGAGGAAATGCTAACTAAATTTGTGGCCGCTTCCGAGAAAAGACATAGTGACCACGATGCTGCTATCCAAGAAACAAGAACAATGCTCAGGAACCAGCAAGCATCCATCCACAACATAGAAACACAGCTTGGGCAACTTGCTCAACAACTAAACCAAAGGTCACCGGGTGAGCTTCCTAGCAAAACTGAGAACAACCCACGAGGCGCACAAGTAAATATTGTTACCACAAGAAGTGGGAAGATTATTTCTCCCCTGGCCCCCATTCGAACTGAAGCAACCAAGGACTCACAGAAGGAAGGAACGGAAGAGCAAGTCGAAAACCAACATTTACAATCTGAGAGTCCTACTCGTCGAGTAGGACCGATGGACTCGGCGAGTACCTCTGCTAAAACAAATGAACAGCCACCCTTGAAACCATACCAGCCTCCAATGCCATACCCAGCCCGAGCCAAGAAAGAGAAGCAGGAAGAGGAATATCAGAAGTTTCTAGACCACATTAAAACTCTTCAAATCAATATTCCTTTCATTGAAGCCGTCATGCAAATGCCCAAGTATGCAAAGTTCCTTAAGGAACTCCTCACTAACAGAAGAAAGATGGAGGAAGTGCAGAAGGTAGTACTTAAAGAGAATTGCTCCGCCGCAATGCTAAACAAATTACCAAAGAAGAAGGGTGATCCGGGGAGCTTAACTTTGCCTTGCCAATTTGGCAACTTGGCTGCAATTCATGCCTTAGCTGATTCTGGAGCAAGTGTGAACCTTATGCCATACTCGTTCTTTAAGAAGCTGGACCTCCCGGAGCCAAGGCCAATTCGGATGGCAATTCATTTGGCAAACAAGACTGTTACTTTCCCAAGAGGCATTTGTAAAGATTTGCTAGTGAAAGTAGACAAATTTGTCTTCCCGGCTGATTTCATCATTCTCGACATGGAGGCGGATCCGCAAGTGCCAATCATCCTTGGAAGACCCTTTCTCAACACCGCTAGCGCTATCGTAGATATGAGAGATTCTAAGCTCACATTGCGAGTTGGGGACGATTCAGTGACATTCGGGGTAGACCAAGCCATGAAGTACTCAAGGAGTAGTGATGACACGGTGTTCTCAATCGACATGCTTGACGAATTATTGGAAGAAGACACACCTGAAGATTCCAGCAAGTTTACAGCTTTTGACGAAGTATTTAATCCAGAAAAGGACTTATTAGAGATTGAAAGACTGCTGGAAGAAGCAGAGTATGAAGAAATAAATAACCAAGCTGAAAGCCCTACTCGCCGAGTAGACTCGATCTACTCGCCGAGTACATCTGACGAAAAGCCAGAAGTCGTGAATGCCGCCACCAACTCGCCGAGTACCAAACCTGCACTCGGCGAGTCCGTCACTATGCACAACAAATTGGAGCTCAAAACACTACCTGACCATCTGGAATATGCCTTTCTGGAAGAAGGAAATCAGAAGCCGGTGATTATAGCCTCGGATCTATCCAAGACGGAAAAGGAGGAGCTTGTACGCTTGTTGAAGAAAAGGAAAAGAGCCATCGCATGGAGCATCTCCGACATCAAGGGAATAAGCCCATCCTACTGCTCTCACAAAATCAATTTAGAAGAAGGAGCAAGGCCGGTGGTGCAACATCAAAGACGATTAAACTCGAACATGCAAGAAGTCGTCAAGAAGGAGGTGGTCAAGCTTTTGGATGCAGGAATCATCTACTCCATCTCCGATAGTCCATGGGTGAGTCCGGTCCAAGTGGTGCCCAAGAAGGGAGGAATGACGGTCATTACCAACGAAAAGAACGAGTTAATTCCAACGCGAACGGTAACCGGTTGGCGAATGTGCATCAATTATCGAAAGCTAAACGATGTCACTCGCAAAGACCATTTTCCCCTTCCTTTGATAGATCAAATGTTAGAGAAACTATCGGGCCATAGCTACTATTGCTTTTTAGATGGGTTTTCAGGGTATTTCCAAATACCCATCGACCCAATGGACCAAGAAAAGACCACCTTTACATGCCCCAGTGGGACTTTCGCCTATAGACGCATGCCATTTGGACTATGCAATGCACCTGCGACATTTCAAAGGTGCATGACCGCCATATTCCATGATATGGTGGAAAAATTCATGGAGGTCTTTATGGATGACTTTTCTGTATTCGGATCTTCTTTCAATGACTGCCTCACAAATCTTGACTTAATGCTTGCTAGATGTGAGAAAACCGACTTGGTCCTAAATTGGGAAAAGTGTCACTTCATGGTCAAGGAGGGTATAGTTTTGGGACATAAAGTCTCTAAAAAGGGAATTAAGGTGGATCGGGCAAAGATAGACACCATTGCCAAATTACCCCCACCAACTAATGTGAAGGGCATTAGAAGTTTTTTGGGACACGCAGGTTTTTACCGGCGTTTTATAAAAGATTTTTCCAAAATCACGAAACCTCTAACACAATTATTACTAAAAGATGCAACCTTTAATTTTACTAAAGAGTGTTTGGAGGCATTTGACTTTCTAAAGGAAAAATTAACTAATGCCCCGATCATTATAGCACCAAATTGGAACTTACCCTTCGAGATCATGTGTGATGCTAGTGACAATGCACTAGGAGCGGTCCTTGGACAACGGGTTGATAAGCACTTTCAACCCATCTATTATGCAAGCAAGACCTTAAATCCTGCCCAAGAGAATTATACTACTACCAAAAAAGAACTGTTAGCCGTAGTTTACGCTTTTGACAAGTTTCGCCCTTACTTGGTTTTATCTAAAACCACTGTTTTTACTGACCACTCAGCTATCAAGTATTTGTTTTCCAAACAAGATGCCAAGCCAAGACTAATACGATGGGTGCTGCTTCTTCAAGAATTCGATATAGAGATACGAGATAAGAAAGGAATGGAGAACGTAGCAGCCGATCATTTATCTAGGCTCGAGAACCCGAAATTGCAAGAAGATAAGGATGGAGATGACTTTCCGGATGAATACATAATGGTGTCCATGGGAGAGGAGCCATGGTTCGCAGACATAGCTAACTATTTAGCTACAAATTACGTCCCGAAGATGTGTGTTCGGGAAGGAGAGTCGAAGAATACTAGAACATTGCCATAGCTGGCCCACGGGAGGACATCATGGAGCACACTATACCGCAAAGAAGATCTTTGACATTGGGTTCTATTGGCCTACAATCTTCAAAGATGCAGCCCAATATGTCAAAGAATGCGATTCTTGTCAAAGGGTGGGAAACATTTCATCTCGTAATGAAATGCCACAACATAGCATTCAAGTGTGTGAGGTATTCGATGTGTGGGGCATTGACTTCATGGGACCATTTCCCACATCCAAAGGAAACAAGTACATCCTAGTGGTGGTAGATTATGTTTCGAAATGGGCGGAGGCGCAGGCTTTACCTACAAATGACGGACGGGTAGTGGTACGATTCTTAAAAAAACTATTCTCCCGGTTTGGTGTTCCGAAGGCCCTAATTAGTGACCGGGGCACACACTTTGCCAATGATCAATTGGAAAAGGTGATCAAGAAATATGGGGTAACCCATAAGTTCTCCACGTCATACCACCCGCAAACGAGTGGACAAACAGAAGTGACCAATCGAGCCTTGAAGCGTATTTTAGAGAAGTCGGTGGGAAGCAACCGCAAGGAATGGTCGGATAAATTGGATGACGCGCTATGGGCATTTCGTACCGCCTTCAAAACACCTATTGGTACTACACCATATAGGTTAGTTTATGGAAAGCAATGCCATTTACCGGTTGAAATCGAGCATAAGGCATATTGGGCGTTAAAGAGGTGCAACTTTGACATGGAAGAATTGAAGACCAACCGTCTAATGCAAATGAATGCCCTTGAAGAACTCCGAAATGAGGCTTATTCTAGTTCGTGGCTCTATAAAGAAAAGACCAAGAGATGGCATGACAAAAGAATCAAAAGCAAAGACATCCATGAAGGCCAAAAAGTACTTCTTTTCAATTCCCGATTAAAACTTTTCTCGGGCAAACTCAAATCAAGGTGGGATGGTCCCTTTTTGGTCAAGACGGTGTTTCCTCACGGGGCTATAGAATTGATCTCAAGAGATGGCACACCATTTAAAGTCAATGGTCATATAGTGAAGAAATATGAAGAAGGAGTCCCCCGAAATGAAGGATTGGAGGAGCTGCTGCTGTGTGGAATCGCAAACACGTAGATGGGGCGGAGTCCAGCTAATGACTCCATCAAAAGAAGCGCTTCTCGGGAGGCAACCCGAGTTTCACGTTTGCATTTTCTTTCCTTTTCTTTATTTTTCATATTGTTTTTTTTCATTCTTCTTCATTTATTCTACTTCTCTAAGTGCTTGAGGACAAGCTCTACTGAAAGTGTGGGGTGGAAAGGCTAAACAAAGGAATTCATTTAGTAAAATTGGCAAAATTTAAATTTTTTTCAACCTGAGACATGTACTCGGCGAGTATATCGGCTATACTCGGCGAGTAAATGTTCACTTATAGCCAAAAGTCGATAACACGCGTGTCTACTCGGCGAGTAGATCCATTCTACTCGGCGAGTAGCCGGTTTAAACCCAGTAAATTAAAACCTGTAAAAATTATTATTATTCATCATTTCATCTCCACACTCGCCGAGCATCTCCTCTCAGCCGCATCTCAAGGGTTCTTCAAGATTTCTTCAATTTTCTTCTTCTTTCTCTTCATTCAAGCAACAAGATAGAATGGCAAGGAGAGGACAGTCATCACGTGGAGGAGGCCATGGTGATATGCCATGGTTAGACTTTCAACAAATCACCTCCAAATCCTCCAAAACTCGAGCCCTAAACAGGTTGGAAGCGCTGCGACAGAAAGAAATCCACCTGCCCACTGCAGTGGATTGGGGATGGATGGGCAATGTCGGCTTGGAAGAGGAACTTACTCCATATTTGGTGAAAGATTGTAACTTGGGATATGCCAACATCACTTGTGATGGTTGGTTGCAATTGTTTAAAATCCAAGAGCCAGTCTACGCGGAGTTGTGTTGGGAATTCTTTGCTACCATTTCATTCCGAGGTGGTAGTGAGTATTACAATCCAAACACGATCTCGTTTTCTTTGGGAGGAGAGCTGCGACAATGCAGCATGGTTGAGTTCTCTTGGCGGTTGGGCATCTACGATCAAGACATGTCGATGACGGAATACTTTGAAGCCTTCTTGGAAAATACCCACAAAGAACTTCCCGAGGGGGTGGTGGCGTCGACATGGTGGAGTATAATTGCTAACCGGGTCTACATACCTTCCACTGCTCAAGAAGGTCATATCCGTTCTCCAATCCATCGACTCATTCACCGATTCGTTGCAAGCACGATCAATATGCGGAAGGATGGGGATAAAGTGCCCACCCTTGATATCTTTTACTTGTGGAGTATTATCACTCCCGATGTCTTCTGCAACCTTCCATATTGCATTGCTAAATTTCTTGCGGAGGGAGTTGTTAAGGAGAAAATAAACTCGAAGATCAATGGGGGCATGTTCATTACTCGGCTTGCGAGATCATTTGGGATCTTGGAATTGCCGCAAGCTCAAATGCTAACGATTATCCACCCTCCTCCGTTCAACACTGCACTTTATAGGAGGGCTCAGATAGTGGAAAATTTTGGTGATTCTTTTACGATCCCGAATGAGGATGAGCCGGCGGTCCCCGAGGAGCCGGGAAGGCGGGTTAGGCCGAGAAACAAGCGGGTACGAGAAGACCCACCGGTTATTCCGGTGGAGGATAACGAGGGATGGAACCAAGTGGAGTATCGACGCTACTTGGATGATATAGGGCGAGGGGTTAATTACACCAATCAATCCTTCGACTATCTTTTCCAACAAATGCATATTGCCCCGCGACCGGGACCCGGCTATCCTTACATTATGGATTGGGACGAAAGGATGCAAAGAAGGGGTGGAGAAGGAGGTAGTAGAGCTGGAGGAGCCGGGATGGAAGAGGAAGAATGAAGATTTTATTTGCTTTTGTTTTGTTTGATTATGATGTTTGTTTTAAGACAATTGTGGACATGTTGAATTTGGCTATGTGGTTGGAATATTAGTGTTACTTTTAGTTTTCTTTTCAGGAATTGAAGCTAGGAAGCATGCTATATAGGAATGGTCAAGAGAGGAATGAGAATCTTTATGAGTGCTTATGGAGTCTTGTTCCTAGGATCGAGTCCGTACGAATCGAGAGTTTATTGAAGTGTTACTGCTTAGGGAGTTTACTGGAGAGTACATTTATATTTCGTACGAATCGAGAGTTTATTGAAGTGTTACTGCTTAGGGAGTTTACTGGAGAGTACATTTATATTTACATGTCAACACTAGAGTAAAGAGAGTCAGCGGTTCAAAATAATTCTGGAACTATACGCTCTACTCGCCGAGTGCACTAAAACTACTCGGCGAGTACATCTGCTTCTGCACGACCTACTTTGCCAACGAATTCTACTCGCCGAGTTTGATCGCCTACTCGGCGAGTAGCCTACTGCAGGAGGAGTTTCTGATTTGTTTTGGCTACTTTTTTCTGTTCCATTCATATATTCTTTATGAATTACTACTGAGGATTGTGCAACAACCCTTTTTCCTTGGAGTTTTCGAGCTATCAACCACACGAGACGTATGACACCCGTGCCATGGATGACCTGTTCCCATAGTTAAAGTCACTAGAAGAAGGAGTTGAAGAAGAGAGTGTCAACCTAGCGACTGCTACCCCAGGGGAGTTTGTTCTAACTTTCTCTCTATTTGCATTTTTTTTAGTTGTTATAATATGCAATGAGGGCATTGCATAAAATAAGTGTGGGGTAGGGGGTTAGTCACATCTTAGAACACTTAGAATCTTAATTTAGGCTAATTTTTTAAAAACAATTTGTTGCATACCAAAAATGCTTAGGTCTTTAATTAGAAAATTTTGGTAAAAATTAGGATTCCATATTAGAATTGTGTTAATAATTGTATGAAAACCCAAATGTTTAGTTGAGCCTATATACGTTCTAGTGCATTTGTGGCTTCCTTATTTCAGTGAAATCATGAGACAAAAACACGACCTTGCTCAGCCTGAGGGATGCAATATGTTTAGCAGCCTAAACCTGAAATGTATCCAGGAAAGTTTTTATCATTAGCCAATAAAGGTTGAGATTGAGCGCCCCTGCTTAAGCATGTAGGGATTTGAGTGAAAAAAAAATTAAGAAATATATGAAAAAAGAACAAAAATTACTAGAAAATTTATAGGAATTTTGGAGCAAATGAAGTGAAGATTAGAAGATTGAAAATTCCGAAGAAATTCAAAAAGTTGAAGATACCAAAGATCAAACAACAAAGGTAGTGAATTCAAAGAAATTAAAGATCAAATTATCAAGAAAGTGAAGAATTCAAAGAGCTCCATAGTGGTATCATAAATTGTAATTTTCTAGATTATGTATGCTTGGGTTGCTCAATTAAAAATACCTTGAGGGTAAAGAGATTTTCTGAGGATGGATTCGGAGGGTTACATAAAATGAGCATAGTTCGGGGTGAGTGGGCGAATGTTTATGAGGATTGTGAGTATTTGAAGTATGGGGGGTTTTTAGGAATTTTAGACACAAATGCATGCGTTGCGGTCTTGGCATAATGGCTGGGTTGGATTGGAGTTATTAATGTGATTTTAATGTGTTTAAAATTTAGTTTTGCTTGGGGGCAAGAAAAAGTCAAGTGTGGGGTATTTTGATATGTGCATAATTAGTTAATTATTTTATATATTTTTATTAGTTATTTTTGGTTAATTATGAGAATAATGTGGACAAAAGGTACTTAAAATGCTTTGAATTGTGTTTTCAATCCAAAGGATATGCTTGGAGGCAAAAAGGAGAAAAGGAAAGCAAGTGAAGATTAAAGAGTGAAAGAAGGACCTACTCGGCGAGTAGATCGACCCTATTCGGCGAGTACACGACGATATACCAGAAGATAAGTATGACTGGTAATTCAAGACAAATAAGTATGCACCTACTCGGCGAGTTTATTCTGCTACTCGCCGAGTACCCTCTGTTTTGGGGATATCTTTAAAAGACGAATCTTTATCCCATGGGACAGAACCCCTGGCGATTTTTGAAGGATTAGCTGCGACTAAAAGGTTCAGAAGGCGCTAAGGAACCCTAAGCTTCAAGAGTTGGAAGAATTCAAGCAATTAGGTTAATTCTACCACTTAGGCTTAGGAATTAAACATGTTTGCTTTCATAAACTTTGTTTTTGTGTTTGTTTCTACTGCAAGTATGAGCTAAAATCGTTTTTGTTTCTGTTTGGGGAATACCAAAGAACTCTTATGGTTTAATTATAAATTCTTGCTTAATTGTCTATTGGTGATTTATTAAATCAAGTTTGTTAAAGAACCTTATGTCTTAATCACTACTATTTTCTGTTAATTGGAAGGCAATTAGGTTGCATGAACATCACTTAATTGTTAACCTCATATGTCTATGTCAATGCTAAAACGTATGCTTGGAAGTAATGAGTATGAAACTAAGATTAATAAGAAAATAGGAAGATTAATGTGTGAGCTTGTTTGAGAAACCATCAACAAGAGGTTAATTGAATTGATAACTTAATTAACCATTACAAATCTTATTTAATCCAAATAATTAATCTAGGGAATTAATTAGTTTAAACACTTGATCAACGCTTCAATTAGTTAGTTGTCTAAGGGTTAGGAGTAATGAATATGAACCTAACTATTATCATTGGTAACCAATAGCAATTAATCTACCTTAACTTAAATAACCATAGGAGTGAATTGGTTGAACCTAAATAGAAACATCTTTATCAAATTTGGTGAATAGTTGTTGCTTTAGTTAATTAGTTAATTTAGTTTGTCTATGTTTCTAGTCTTGCAAAACTAGAGGAAAACCCTTTACTTTTATTATTTGTTTTAGTAAAAATTAGCTATTAGTTTAATTGTCGTTCCCTGAGTTCGATACCTTACTTATCAATCTATACCACGTAAAGACAGGTTCACTATCTTTGTGTGCTCAAATTATTAATAAAAAGTAGGGATAAAACTAGTTGAATTTACACACATCACCCACTATACAAGATATGGATGATTTACATAATCAACCCATATATTTAATTAGTTATCTTTTGATCACTTAATCAATTCTAAATTAATTCTTGATCAAACTAATCAAATAATATTATTAATATATTAGAACTTATAATATATTAATAATCTCTAAATGTTATTTCTCTCATTTAATCTATCCAATTGCATGGTGCCATGCAACCCAAATGGACCATGTCGGGTCGGGTCAAGTACATACCAGAAATAGTTATGGACTTAGACACCTTATCCAACATCTACAACAACTAGAAATTCCAGAATGGAAGTGGGAGCGGATCACTATGGATTTCATAACCAAGTTTCCCAAGACAACGGGTGGACTTGATACCATATGGGTCATCATCGATAGATTGACCAAGTCTGCACACTTCCTGTCTATCAAAGAAACTGACAAATATGGAGAAACTTACAAGAACTTACATTAGGGAGATTGTAAGACTGCATGGTGTTCTCTTATCTATTATCTCAGACATAGATAGTTGATTCACTTCAAGGTTCTAGCAGTCGTTACAAAGTTCCCTAGGAACTAGGATGGACATGAGTACGGCCTATCATCCACAGACCGACGGGCAAAGTGAGAGGACCATCCAAACACTGGAAGATATGTTGAGAGCCTATTTGATTGACTTTAGAAAGGCATGGGATACTCATTTACCCCTTGTCGAGTTATCCTACAACAACAGTTATCACACGAGCATCAAAGCTGCTCCATACAAAGCCCTCTATGGCCGAAAGTGCAGATCCCCTCTGTGCTGGGCTAAAGTGGGGGATACCCAATTAGCTAAGGGAAAAACTTATGACAGTACTCTCACCGGCCCGGAAATCATTCGGGAAACGATAGAGAAGATCGTTCAGATCCGTGAACGATTGAAAACCTCTAGAGACCGACACAAGAGCTACGATGATAAGCGAAGGAAACCTTTGGAATTCCAGGTGGGAGACCGAGTCCTTCTCAAAGTCTCACCTTGGAAGGGCTTAATACACTTCGATAAGCGTGGAAAGCTTAATCCAAGATACATAGGGCCCTTCGAGATTCTCGCAAGAATCGGCCCTGTAGCATACAAACTTAATCTACCCGACGAACTTCGTAAAGTACATTCTACATTCCACGTATCTAACTTGAAAAAGTGTCTGTCCGAAGAGACTCTTGTAATTCCACTCGACGAGATCGAGATCAACAAGAGCCTCAACTTTGAGGAAGAACTAGTAGAAGTCATGGACCGAGAAGTCAAGCAGACAAAGCAAAGCCGTATCCCGATTGTGAAGGTTCGCTGGAATGCCAAGCGAGGACCGGAATTCACTTGGGAGTGTGAGGATCAAATTAAACTGAAATACTCTCATCTCTTTGCTTAGTTATTTGTAACTATTTTATTTGTTTAGACTTTAATTTCGGGACGAAATTCCCTTAATAGGGGGATGATGTGACAACCCGAAATTTCCATTTTGGTCAAACCCTAAAATTCAACCACTTCATATCGTAGATTAATATCATTATTTCTTATTTTTAAGAAATATAAAGTTCGTTTGATTATTTTAATATTATTTTTTTAAACAAACGGGTGAAAGAAAGTGTCGTCTCGGGTTTTTATTTTTGAAAACCGCAAACACTTCGCGTATTAGATACACCCGACCAAACTTTTATGTTTTGGGTTTAGAATTCACCTAAAAACCGTAAACTCATACATATGTATGAGTTTACTTCCCAAAGACTAGTCATTCGTGTTTACTCCCAAAAAGTCAAAAGAGTAAACTCCAAAAACTCTCTCAAGTATCATCCAAGATTTAATTCCAAATCTTCAATCTTGTAAGTGTTCTAACCATTTCAAGTTAGTAAAACACTTAATCTAGTGTTTGTGCATCTATTCATCCATTCATTTCCGATTTTTGTTTAGATTTTCCAAAACACCAAGAACACACACTAAGTGTTCTTGGCCTTTTAGCTCAAATCAAGCCTTCTAATAGTAAGTGCTTCCATCCTTGAGTGGTTATAAGCTATTATTACATTTAAACACCAAGAAAATATGTCAAGAACACAAGGCAAGAGGTGTTCACGGTCCAAGGAGATGCTTGGGTCGTAAACACCATAAAGGGCACCAAAGTGTGCCTAAGTCCTTATCTAAGCCCTAATGTGATGTATAAACCATCCTTGACATATTTAAACCTTCCTTTATTGTGTTTAAGCCTTGAAAAACATCAAATACCCACAAATATAGGTGTTTACGGTTTGGGGATCTCCCAAAACCGTAAACACCCTAGAGTATGTTAAAATGGGTTATTTTCCTTCCTTAGGCCTATAAACTAGCTTATACACTTACCTAATT
This sequence comes from Lactuca saligna, assembly GCF_052625555.1. Classification (NCBI taxonomy): domain Eukaryota; kingdom Viridiplantae; phylum Streptophyta; class Magnoliopsida; order Asterales; family Asteraceae; genus Lactuca; species Lactuca saligna. Next base: position 178,469,271 of record NC_136423.1, read on the forward strand.
GTGTTAAGGACTTGAAAACATGGCTATACACTCCTCAAAGGAAAATGCCATGAGGTCGTAAACTCCTCAAAGGAGGTGTTTTGTTGCCCTAGTCCATTCCAAAGGCCAAACCACTTAGTAGAAATGTTTCAATGGCTTGCTAAATCACAAAACAACACTTGGAATTTAAGACTAGAGCTTACGACCGTAAACTCTAGAGTCTACTGCCGTAAACTCTAAGTCTTGACCATCGAAACCGTAAACTCCAATGGAGTTTACCCTTGGACTCCAAACACACTAGTATTGATCTACCAACACTCGGATGCAATCATTGTGATCTTTAACATTTGAAACAAAGTGTTTTCATGTTCTAGGGTGTCCCAACCTAATTTATTAGTTATAAATTGGATAATTAGTTATATATACGTTCATTATATGGTAACTAGGCTCGTGCGTGTGTACAAGTCTTCATTTGTCACCTAGCACCATACCCGACACTTCAATCAAATCCACTCACCACAAGTGAGTTCATACCCCTTTAATTAACCTTTGAAATACTTTTAAATGTTTTAAATGCTTTTATGCGGGGGAATACAAGTTGGATACTTATAGTTATTACATCAATCACATGTGATTAATAACTACAAAATCAATGATTTTACTATTATTCAAACTGTTTATCAAAGCTGTTTACTTCAAACTGTTTTACAAACTATTTTACTTATCAAATACTTTTACTTAAACTTTGTTATGCTTATTATAAATTGCATGCCCATATATGTATAGTTATATAAGTAATGTTTAAAAGGCTTAGGAAGGCCGCACGCCCTATTTCCTTTTCCTCGATTTGGATGTGGTCTGGTGGGATATCGGGTAGCCGTCCGAAGGTCGTTTCAATATTAATTATATATCATGTGTACATATATAGACATAAAAGTTATTCCATGTTCATACATACTAGTTACATCATTTGTAAGTTACCATCGGGGTAACACAGGATCATACTTATACTATTGTTAGATCAATAAGTCAGTTCATTCATGAGTCAATACTTATTACTATGAGAACATATACAACTATACTAGAAAGAGAACATATACAACTATACTAGAAAGAGAACATATACAACTATACTAGAAATAGAACATATACAACTATACTAGAAAGAGAACATATACAACTATACTAGAAGGAGAACATATACAACTATACTAGAAAGAGAATGTATACAACGATACTAGTACGAGTAACATTACATTACATATACATGAATACATTAACCATTGTGATCCGTATCGGAGCATGACTTCAATGTCATGACTCGTGTTGTAGCCAGAGTCTCTTGAAGGGAAAGCGTGAGTTTACGTATATATCTATACTGGATTGACTATCCTACACCTTGCTGCTAGCTACAGCTAGACGTGCAGGTCTGCGGGTGCCAAACGTCATTTCATTTTACGACCTACATTTGTCGTTGTTTCTCCAGTCGATAGTATGGTACAATTAATCACATGATACCTTACTATAAATCCGGTTTAAGGTAGTTAGTACAGCACTTGTTCCTATAATACAACTTTACAGTACTACATAAATTTACCCTTTACATATTTAGTGATCTTTTCACTAAAACATTAATGTACAAACTATATTTTGAGAATCATAGTTACACTTGGGAAAATTACACACTTTTACACTAAACGAACATACAAAACAGTTACGCCTTGGTAGAAGGCTACTTTTAATAGAAAATATAGGTTTTTCTAAGAGATTCAAACTTTTACAAACATTCACGTACTTATATTACCAATGTTTACAAACTCATGTTTATAACTACGTTCAAACATTTTGATACAACCACCGACACTAAAATACTTATGAAATCACTAGCTTAATGCTGATAAACTCTTTCAAAATAACTTGTATTATCAGGTCATCAGTAGATAGGTACCGAGGCCAGCTTTTGAGAAGATGGAGCACATTCAAGACTCATCTTATTATTTTGAATTACAATTTTTGGTGTTTATAACTGTAGGGTACACACTTGTATTAAAACTATATGCTTAATGCAATGGATGATGTTTTTTGCTTGTTTACGGTTATACTGTGTTGTGATACTATACATGACGTCCTCCGCCCTAGAACGTTTCCGACGTTCTTGGTTTTGGGGTGTGACATGAGGTTCACGAGGATTGGCTTGGAACCTAGCACAATAACAAATAGAAAACATAATATCTCGTCTAATAGTTGTTAGATACATTAGTGAACTAATCATTTGACAATAAAGGGTCATATCAGCAACCGGTTTATCCAGAGATGGAGTCAGTTTTGTTCTGAATGCCATTGTAACTTTCACTCTTGAATCTTCCATCATACCAAACTTTGCCAGTAATGTTTTAGTGTAAGCCTCCTGATTTATAAAAATGCCTTCTAGTCCCTGTCTAATATTCAACTTAATGAAAAAGTTAACTGGACCCGTCGAACTCTTCTTAAATTTAGTCTCCATCAACTTGCGAAACTTAGCTGTGAAGATAGGATTCGTAGAACCAAATATGATGTCATCAACATAAATTTGGACAATCATTAGGTGGTCACCCTCTTTCTTACGAAAGAAGTTTGGATCAACCAAACCTTGTTTGAAATTTGACATTTTAAGACCATAGATGACTTTATCCAAAATGTAGCAGTGATTTGGAAATTTCTCGTTCACGAACCCCGGTGGTTGCTCGACATATATAGTCTCTTTCAGTTCTCCATTTAGGAAAGCACACATGACATCCATTTGAAACACCTCTAAAATTCTTGTGTGTTGCAGATGCCAGAAAGATGCAAACAGATTCTAACCTTGCAATAGGAGCGAAAGTTTCTTCATAGTCGATTCCTTCTTCCTGATAGTATCCGTTTACTACTAGTCTCTCTTTATTTCTTGTCACATCACCTTATTTATCCACCTTATTGCAAAACACCCATTTTAAACCAACAACTGTTGCATCTGGTCGAGTTGGTATTAATATCCAGACCTTGTTTTGCTCAAACTCATTGAGTTCGTCTTGCATCGCTTGCACCCAATCAGAATGATCGAGAGCTATGTTGATGGTTTTAGGTTCTACCTTAGAAACAAATGAGTTGAACATACAAAATTCCACCTTAGAGAATAATGCATTTTTCTTTGCTTTTATCTGAGATCGTGTGAGTACACCTGCAAAAGATTCACCTATGACTTCAGCTTTTGGGTGATCTTTGGTACATTTTGTTAGTAGAGGATAACTTAGATCATAAGAAGGATCCAATTTAGCATTCACTTCTTCAAATTTAGATGGTATATCCGAATCATCATTCACTTCTTTATTCTCCCCCTCGAACGATGATGACTCTTCGCCCTCAGGTTTTGAGTGCTCCCCCTCAGCTGGATGTTCATGGGAAATGCTTGGAGATGGATGCTCCCCCTCAAAAGGAACTTTAGGTGTAGAAGACAAAGATGAAGACGAACCCTCCCCTTGCAATGGTGTGTGTTCTTTTGTTGTTTCGCTCGAACTTGGAGGTTCGTTTGAGCTAGGTGGTTCGTTTTCCATATCTTTCACAACATCATCGATGATTTTCTTGAATTCATCCTCTTTATTGTCTGCTACTTTATATTCAGAGGAAATGACCTTTTCTGGTTCATCAAAGAGAAGCATAAACTCATCATGTAGAGTTGAGATAGGAACTGTTACTGGACTTGGATTTGGAAAGATCTCCTCCGATAGACTTTTGTTTTTCTGAATCTTCTTCAAATAGTTATCATCAAATGTGACATAGTAGGTCTCCTCTATCTTCTTTGAGCATTTGTTGAGAACCCTAAATGCCTTGGAATTCTGCGAATACCCAATTTTCCTTGGAATTGAAGATGAAACACATGTAACCAAAGACATGGAAAAACTTAACGTTAGGTTTGCGATTGTTAATAATTTCATATGGAGTAAGATAGAATCGCTTGTTCAGAAACCATCTATTTTGGGTAAAGCATGTCGTTGCAATAGCATCAACTCAGAAATATAGAGGTAGCGAAGCGAAGGTAAGCATTGTTCGAGCAGCTTCGAACAAAGAACGGTTTCGTCTTTCAACTACACCATTCTATTGTGGGGTATAAGGAGCTGAAAAATTGTGTGTGACTCCTTTATCAACCAGAAATTCTTCGAAGTCTTGATTTATAAATTCCAACCCATTATCTGTACGAATGTTGCGAACAAGCTTTCGCAGCTGAAGCTCAACTTTCTTTATAAAACTCTTGAGTATAGGAGTTGCCTCAGATTTCTTTTTAGGAAAGAGCACCCAAGTGAAACGTTAAAAACCATCAATTATAATAAGAATATACTTACTACCACCGACACTTTCTATTGCAGAAGGTCCACAAAGGTCTATGTGTAGAAGTTCTAAAGGTTCAATGATTTTCATGTTTACTCGAGTTGGACGGCTTTTCCTACTTTGCTTCCCTATTTCGCATGTTGTACATAAATGATCCTTATCGAACTTTAAAAGAGGAATCCCTCGCACATGATCACCAAGCACGAGCCTGTTGATATCCTTGAAATTTAGGTGCAAAATTCGTTTGTGCCATAGCCAGCTATCATCGGAGGGAGCTTTCGTTAGTAGGAAGATTGCTAGCTTTCCTCTTATCGGGTTCAAATTCAGGGGATACATTTCGCCTTTCCTAGGAGACTTCAAAATAACTTCTTTCATTTCCTTCACTACAATCTCAAAACCTTCTCCATCAAAGCTTACTTTCAAGCCTGTTCCCACAACCAATTGAGAAACACTGATTAGGTTGTGTTGTAGTCCTTCCACATAAGCCACATTTCATATTAAGATATCCGTTGGTAATCATCCCATAGCCTTTTGATCGTTCCAAATGGTTTTTTAACATACTTTACATTTCCACCATTTTCAGTGCACGAAACTCTCTTATCTTTTTCTTTCTCCTAATCATGTGACATGAGTAGCCACTGTCGATGTACCATTCGTTGTCAAACTGCCCATCACGAATAACCTACAAAGATTAACCCAATTTAGGAACCCAAAGTTGCTTGGGTCCTGGTGAGTCTTTTACAAAACGAGGAAAAGTTATAGCAAGATCAACCAAATAAGTTCGCTTAATTAAACTGGTTTCATCTTCCCTTTTAATGGTGAAAACTTTAATCTTATTATCTTGTAGTTTCGTCTCTTTTAAATTAGATTGTTTCCATTTAGATTTGATTTGATTTTTGATTAATTCTCTCTCCACTCTCTTAGAATCAAACATCAACTTATTGGTTGGAACTTTAGACTCCTCGACTAGCTTTCCCTTTCCCTTGAAATCTTTGGGTGAAGATTTTAAGGTTTAAAGGAGATGAGCTTTTGGTTTCGCGCTTGATTTCATCGAAAAAGAGGGTTTTGGAGTAAAGTTCTTTGATTGCTTTTTCTGATTGCAAGAATGATAGTGCGAACATTGACTAGCATTTGCAAGCGAACTAGATTTCATCTTTTGATTTGAAGATTTCTCTTTGTGAACGTAGCTCGAATTTTGGGATTGCCAAAATTTCTTCCTTCCATTGAGATTTTTCTAATATCTCTGATTCCTTTGACGTTTTTTGCTCAGGAAGTTGCTTTGAAGATTTGTGAATATTCTCCATTCGCTTTGATTCACTTGCATCACTACTAGAAAAACAGCCTTTTACGATGCGGAATGCATGTCATAAAACGCTCAGACGACGCGCAAATGTGTGTCAAGGTAGGCCCTGTCATAACGAGAGGCGACACGCTTTTGCGCGTTGTCTATTTACGACGCCCATTTACGATGCGCAGTTATGACACACAATGCGTATCAAGGAAGGCCTTGTCATAAAGGAAGACGACACGCATTTGCATGTCATAACCTTACGACGCGCATGTTTATGACACACAATGCGTATCCAGGAAGCCCCTGTCATAAAGGAAGACGACACGCATTTTTGCGTGTCATAACTTTAACTGTTTTTAAAATTATATATTTTTGATAGATTTACTAATTTTAAAATTAAATAACACATTAAAAGTCTCATAATACAAAATAAAATACCATAAACAATAAAGATAATTCATTGCACTAATATCTCAAATACAAATAATCAATCCAACAGTAAGTAAATGTAACACATTGCTAATATTGCATTAATACTTATTATATAAAACAAAACATGTACAACGTTAAAAGAAACCCATGACTAAATTCTCCTTTTAAAATCTCCTTTGACAATTTCCTTTCTAAAAGAATAACCTAAAATCAGGAACTTTGAGAGGCTGCAGGGCATAGAAGGAGATTGCTAGAGCTGTCAGAACCTGCACATGGCAAATCGGTAACTTAACATGCAATACAATACAAGATGATATGATATGATAGAGTTGGGTGGTTCATCAAGTGCAAGCATGCCACAGTTAAGGTAAAATGTTTTTGCTAATTCCAATCTAATGATAAGTGAAGCAAGCACCTAAGATCAATTGAAAATGGGTTTGTGAAATTCCTTCAATCCAAAATACAATAGGAATGGGTAATTACAGATGATGGCAAGCCTTTTAACCAGCACTGCACCTTCCTCACATTTCAAGCTCAACATCACCAGCTTGTATAACAACCTGAACTTACAATCAACCATAAACATTGGGGTTGGGTTAAAATGTGAGATTGCTGCAGTGAGCCATTATCCTCAATTATTTACATTATGCAGTGTGCAAGCTTGATGTTGGTTTTTTTTTTTTTTTTTTTTTTTTTTGTAAAAATCAGAAAACAAAAAACCAATAAAATTAAAAAATTAAAAATAAAATGAAAAAATGAATCATCACCTTTAATGGATGTGGCACAAGGCTTTGAAACAGGGATATCTGAAAGTTCAAGATTTAAACCATGTTCTCTAGCAAGAATTATGACCTGCAATATCGATTCACCATTATAATTTATAATTTAAAATTTAAAATACCATATTTTTATTTATATATTTGTATAGAAAATAAACAAAAATAAAAAATAAAACTTTTTGGCTACATCTATCCCAGCAAGATCATCCCTAGGGTCTGGCTCAGTGTAACTAGCTGCTTTTACCTCCATCACTACTTCACTAAAGGATCTTGCATCAACAAAATTGTTGAATATATAACTCAATGTCCCACTGCAATCACATAAACAAATCACTCACTTACGATTTTAAAATATAACAGGGGGTCTAATGGTCTTTTAACATATAAATAAGGGAATTGACTTGAAAATTCCTTCAATGACTACTCACTGTTTTGATGCTGCTAACATATGAACATCCTATTGAATATATAAGTCAATGTCCCACAACCACATGTCATGCTTTTAAAATGGTTTTGGTGATATAACAGATTTACTATATTGTAAATTGTAGGTTCTTAAGAGATAAGTAAAATGGAAATAAGTACAGAAACTGAGAATAAACATAATGTAAACAATGCTTTTAGTGTTTTCAAAAAAAAGATAAAAAAAAAGTTACCCTTCAGGTTGTGGCTGGATAGAAGGCAAAATTGTCCTTAAATTGGCTTTGGGTCTTTTCTATGTTGTATTAGGAACTGGTTTTGATCCCACTTGCATCCTTTTTTTTATAAGACTTATATCTAGTATCATCTTGCCTCATAGTTTCAACAGCTATAACTTGGTCTTCAACAACTATAACTTGGTGGAGATGCACTCCCCACATAAGAGTAGGTAGTCCCTTGCACGTGGTGTGAACTATTTCAGGTGAGAGATCCCATTAAAAAGTCGCTCCAATTTTTCTAAGTGGTGTGTAGGAAAGAACAATCAACATCAACAATATAGGCATGTGATCTGACTACATAAATTAGCAGTTGAAATCGTAAACTTAAATGATGATCTGTTCATCTTTATATAGAAAAAACTATGGTAGCCATATAAGGTATGTTATGCTTCATAAAGAGGCAAAAAACTCCTCAAGAAGACAGTAGTTAAAATAAATCAAGAATAATTTAGTACATTGAATCATAAAATAAGATCAAACTTACCTTGAATGAGTTTTTTTTTTCTAATCCAAGTTCTTCCACTGTTTTGAGAATATAAAGTGATACCTGTTGGTTCAGGCCCTAAACTTACCCTTTTAACACTAATCAAAACAACAATTTATGGATATATATATATATATATATATATATATATATATATATATAGATATATATATAGATATATATATTACCTTTGAAAGAGACTGATTACACACCCTTAAAACAAAAAACAAACTAACCTATTTATAGACTACAAACTAACATGTTGGTTCTTGCCTGGTATTTCTTGCTGCTTGCTTTGCTTCTGCTGTTCTTTCTTCTGATCACCAAACATGATCAGCCTTCCTACTTTCTTTCATTCTTTCTTTTGATCAGCAAACATGGTTGGACTTGCTGCTTGCATTCATGCTGCTTACTTTCTTCCTCTCCACCCGCTTGCTGTCTTTGAGATCACACCAACACAGCCGGATTGTCAATACCATTGTGAGCTGGAGCACACCACAACCAATAACCACTCTAGTTTGATCCTCCTTTTTCTTTCTTCTTTCCTTCCACCCACCCACACATACTTGCAGGTGAACTATGTTTCTGTCTCCTTATCACACATCCATTTTTAGCTCATGTTAACTTGCCTTTCCATACAGATTATATCTTCACCAAATAGGTTACTTTCTTCTTGGTTCACCCAGAACTTGGATTCTGAACTTAACTTCCTCCAACTCCTTAAAATCTCACAGATCGATCTCACTTAACTGAATTCCAGATTATTTAGTTTTTTTTAATTACTATATTTCGTTTTCTTGCAAACTCATTGTTTATTATTTCCAAAAACCTTCTGCAAACCAAACACCCTTGAGAGAATTGGAATTTGTTAGAAAATGAAATGGAATCCAATAATTTTTTAAATCAAAGTCACGTACATAACATACACATAAATATTTACATACACAGACTCATAAAAGATACCTGATAGGACCATCATCTGGTATCCAGAAGATGTCCGGATGGTGCCTACAGGATCCAAAGTTGAGCTACTTCATGAAAGTGGACTCGTACTCACTGATAGTCAGGGCACACAGGTATGGAGATTAGGATCCATTTCGGGTGTTGCATTTGGTTTTATGAATGATACAGGTAACTTCATGATTTTTTGTAGCAATTCAAGCAAGGTATGGAGTAGTTTTGATTATCCAACAGACACATTGTTTCCTACTCAGCTTATATTGAGAGGTGGAGTAATCATTTCAAAAATGAGCAAAATAAACTTTTCTGGGGGATGATTCTTGTTTCAACTTCTTGAAGATGGGAATCTTGTTCTTAATACTTGAGATATACCCACAGGTAATGTTTATAATGCTTATTAGCATTTGGAAGCACACTCACCACCAACCACTAACAGGAAACTCTATATCAGAAAGCCTACAAGAAAGCATACTTCTTCTTCATTAATCCCTCAGAATCTAAAAAGAAGGATATGCCCTCACACCTCATAAAGCATTCACCTATTGATGGATGCAACTGAATTATCTTCATATTGCCATTTCCATGGATTCCCACTATCAGTCCCACTAGAAGCTTGATTAGGGACTGGCATGTTACTAAAATCCACATCTAAACTCATATATTGTACTTCAAAATACGACAGCATCTTTATGCTTTGAACACAACTCACAAAGTCTCTGTTAAAAAAAGGTAAAAGTCATGACCATATAAAGAATTACAGAAGGAGAAGATGAAGTTTAGCAACTTAGTCTCATGGGTCATCACCAACAAGCAATATATCATTCTCATGATCAAGATAAACAAGTTTCCAATCAGTCCTTTTTGTATCTTCTATTTCACCTTTAATACCAAACATACGCACTAGATCATGTCTTAGCTCTTCATACCCTTTATAACATGTCACGTCAATAGTTCTCCCTATATACCCACATTTCTGAACCTACGCACACCAAGTGTTTGATATACGTCCTCAGTCACAAAATTTACATAAATCAACTTCAACAAAATATGATTTGATGCAAAAAAGATGTAGTATTACTATTTACTATTTACCTTTGTGTATGTTCGGACACATTGAGTTTGATGCAAAAAAGATCTAGTTTGATTAATAATGAAGACACCAAATATTAAAACATGCCAGTGATTTTGAAATGAATTCCCCAAACAACACCCATTATAGTTTCCCTGAGATGTTATGCACTTGGTTCATGAATTGTTTTGATAACTATGCAATTATGATTTCAAGTTGAAAGTGTCCCTTATGCTTAGCATGTTACAAAAGGAATAAAATATCTAAATATTTTATAAAATCTGAAAATTGTTTGACTGTATTAATTGCATAAGTTTTAAACTTGTTGAAATTCTTTTGTATTAGTCCGCAAAATCATTTGTGTTTGGCTTGTATCCCCCCCCCCCCCCTGAAAAATGTTAAAATCCATAAAAGCGTAGGGGTATGAACTCACTGTTAGTTGTGTGAAAGCGTTGGACTACAAAACTGGAAATGAAGACCCTTGAGTTGATGTATGCGGTACTTAACAGAATCCTAATAACAATTAAATACATAATATGCATTTAAATTAGTGATTTCGTTAGATATATTGTTATAAAAGTACTTTCTTTCGGTTAAGGAATGTTACCGGAACTCGATTAAATGGGACCAAGCAGGTTTTCAGCCACGATTCATGGTTTAAGGAGGGTTTGCAGCCATGAAAGGGACTACGGTCGTGAACTGTTTACAGCCGTGAACTGTTCACTTCCCTTGAATGGTTCAGGGTCTTTGAAGTTTTGAAGGGTTCACGGCCATGAACTCAAGAACAACAATGTTCGATCTTAATGAAAAACGGATGTTTTGACACTCCAAAATGAGTTCCAAGGCGGATAGAGTGATAGATGAAGATTAATCTTTTGTTTTATTGTATTTTCAAATGATGATTTTTAGAGAGAGAGAAAGGGTGTTCGCGACCAGAAAAGTATAAATGAGGGTAGGAGTCATGTATATATAGGCTAGGAGTATGGTCGGTCGTGGGGTCCAGTCGTGATTGGGTTCACGGCCGTAATCGTTTTTACAGCCGTAATCGGGTTTATAGCCATGAACCCCGGTCAGGTCGGAACTACTAATTTTCTCGGAGAAATCTCAGTCTTACGCACGATTTTGGGTCCGAATCATATATAAAATTTTACCATAAAACTAAATGGTTTTCCAAATCATAGGAATTTTGATGGAACTTAAATAAAATACAATATTTATTTAATAGAAATCATCTAACGGTGACAGAAAAAGATTCTGGTTATCACATTGTGAGACGATAGTATCGTATGATTTCTAAACCGAGATATATGAGTTGTTTTTTACGAGTTGGTTATGCATCGATAATGCATAAACGAATCAGTAACTTGGTATTATAAAATGCATTGTTGTGTACGATTTGATGAGTAAATAGTACTGTTGGACATTGAGAATGATTATGTTCCATGTGTTGTTCCACACGATATATTTTAGAACGGGGGATTATATGATCCCTTATCTAAAGAATGCGTCATTGACTATGTCAAAGTTCGACAACAACCTTTGAAAGCTACGATTGCTTATCAAATTCTGAATTCATACTTCAAATTATAGTTATTAGACTTATCCAAGTGGAAGACTGTTGGATTAAGTGTCTAACCCCATAAATAAAATTGGTATGTACTTGATCTGATATGGTCCTTGTGGGTTGCCTTCACCATAGCAACTTAATAGAATGACTTTGGAGAGAGAGGCTATTTAATGATTTATTAATATATTATAAGAATAATATATTAATTAAAAATCATATTATTTAATTAGTATTTAACCATAAATTAATTTTGTATTAATTATGGGATTAAAGGAACTGATTAAAAGTGTGAGGACTGATATTGCACATCAATGATAGTTGCAGTCTTGGACTGATGGACTCCCTTTGAAAGGGTTGGATGACATCTATAAGAGGCCCTATAGAAATCGTCCAAGGCCTTCTAAAAGGAAGTCCATGGGCTGCTTGGAGCCTAAGTAAGGAATTAGTGTTTCACTTGGAAACCCCAACAGCCACAAGTATATAAAGCCCCTAGACCTCTGGAAATCGGCCACTGCTTCACAAGGAGAAACCCTAGCCAATTTCTGCCCCTCTCTCGCTCATCCCTTACACTTTTTTTTATTCCATTAGAGGTGCAACACGTGAGGCACTCAAGCTTTTGAGAGTCAAACTCACCATTAGATTACTTGTTATTATGAGATAACAAGAGAGGTAACAATCAAACCCTAGTTTTCATATTAGTTTTGAAAATTGTATGGTAGTTTAGGGTTGTTGCTTCGAAACTTCTATTTGCATGTATAACCAGAGAACTTAGATCCAATACAATTAGGGTTGCATGAACACATAGGAATGTTGTTGTGCTTAAAACCCATCATTAAACCATATCACTGAAAAATCTAATGCTTATGGACCTAGTATGACTATCATGCTTGGTCCTCGATAATGGATTCATGAAGCGATATACTAGATTCTATTATGATAATATTGTATTCATGGCGATGACTCCATCCTACAAATCACTTCTAAACATAGTGGTATTTCTTGAGTATGTGTCTCGACTTTTGATGGTCCTTAGGTTATTTAGTCAATATGACTGCATCTCATTATCAAAGAATATTTCTATATGATCCTTGATGATAGGGAAACAATCAAGATAATCAGTGAAGTTCTTCAATCATGCAGCCTCTTTTCTTTCTTTACTAGTTGCAATATACTTAGAATTACACGTAGAATCTACTCCTAATTCTGCTTGGAACTTTTCCAAGTTATCGCTCCTCCATTGATTAATAATACCCATCCTAACTATGAAGATAAGTCATCTTTATCAGTCTAGAAACTTGCATCAATATAACCTATAACTCACAACTCTTCTTTGCCTCCATAGACTAGGAACATATCATTTTTCTCTCCTTAGATACTTATAGATGTTCTTCACAGCTATCTAACAACTATTGCGAGATTTATCCTGATAATGAATTACCATGATCAAAGCATACAGGACATCAGGTATAGTACATATCAAGGCATACATGATTGGTCCTATAGCGTATGGGCCTCGACTCATTTTGTTTAGTTCTTCACTACTAAAGCGACATTGATCCTTACTTAATCTTATGTGATGTTGCATGGGTAGAAACCCTTTCTTAGAAACTCGCATATTGAACCTCTTCATGACTTTATCCAAGTATGTACTTTAGCTAAGTCGTATTAAAAATTTTGAAAATCTATCTTTGTAAATCCTTATACCAAGTATGTGTTGGAATTTCATGCCCATTGTTACAATAAATGGCATTAATACTATTAACAATAGGTGTTTTCGGGTTATACGCAAGAACAGTAGTAAGAAACTGATGATACGAAATAAGTAGAGAGACTTGGTTTGTTAATTAATTAAGTCCTTACTTAACTAAATGAAATTTGGTAATCTAAAAGGTTCTAGATAAAGGAATTTGAAAGTCAGTGTTACTAAAGTTAAGGAATTTGAAAGTCAGGTTTCAATGACAACAAATATATGTATTCTAGTTTCCTTCAATTTAGTTTTACTTGCGTTTGATTGGTTGGAAATGGATCTATGTGTGGTTTATTAGGTTAAAGATTTTGAGACTTCCGTTGTGTGCCATTGTGTCTTTTTAGATCCCTAATAACCCAACGTTAGTGTCAGAGTCGAATGTCCACTTCTATTTCACTTTAGATTTATGTACTTTCATGTTTAATCAGGTTTTTTTGTTTAGATTAGATCTAATATCTGAGGTTTTAAAAGTTTTTAGATAGAACTGAAAATTTTATCAAGGATTATCAAGTTTTTTTTTGCAACGATGCGGTGTGTAGGTTATTATATGTGATGCATAGGGGGCCAAAAACCCGGAACCTAAATTTTTCTCTAGAGGTCATGTTTTTTGGATGGTACATGGCTTGTAGGTCCTCCTATATGACACATACCCCTTATTATAAAAGAATTTGATTTTAAGCTTCGACTATATTTTATTCCATATGCATCTGACTCTATTTCAAAAATCATACTAACCTATCGATTGTTACATAACTTGGAAATCACCTTTCGTATTGGTTGGTTAGTTGATTAAATGTTTAGTTAACTTTTTAAAATTCAAATAATGAATCCTTATTGATTAAATGCCTCATTAAATTAATAACTAATATTGCTTCCTTACATGTCCAATTAGAATTAATAGACATATAGTTTAAGTGGTTTAAATTATCTTATATATTATAAAATTGTATTTATATATTGCAACGTTCACCTTTCAAAAATGATTAATTTTTAAGGGTTTGGTGGATACGCAATGTGACCTTGGGTTGGTCGTGACACTACCCACTTTAGTGAAGGTCACAACCTGACACCTTGATTGTATGATGTGACCTTGATGAATGGAGGAACCCAAATTCATGGCCTTTAGGCCCTATTTAAAGGGTTTTATCCATAGGGATGCCTCATTTTGATAGCATCCACTCTCATCAAAATTCATCTTTGCAAAGCCTAGCCTCCCTTTATTTTATTGAGTTGATTTCATCCTTTTTGGTGAAGCTTGAATGTGGTGAAAGTGTTGTTTGGTGAGAGAAGGAGTTGTGTAAGTTCAGATCCAACAAGTGCTTCTTATCTCTATACCTTGGTGAGTGTAAAGTTACCACCTTTATGTTCTTTAATTTTAGATCTATCTTGTATTAGGGGTTTTAGTTTCTTGATCATATTTCTTGTATTTTGAGCACCTCCATGACCTTGCATCGATTATATGTTGATTTATGTACCTTTTGGTGTTAGACAGTTGAGATCTATGCACTCTGATCAAGCCATGCATTGATTTTGGACCATTTGGAGTCCTTTTAGTGTTAGGGATTAATATTTTGTTCATTTAATCCTTATGCATGGATAAAGTTAGAAAATTTATCCATGCAAGCCTTTAGAAGATTCGGTTCCGAGAAGCTATGGAGTTAATGGTATAAAATGTTAATGAAAAGTTGGTTCAGACGTGATTCATGGCACGACAAGGTTTAAGACTCGTGATGTGAGTTTGATGCAATTCATGAGTATTTTGTCACCTAGTACCCGTGACATGAGCATGGGTTTGTCACGATGTGAATATCGTTAAAAGTTGAAGTTTTCACCAATTTGAATTTTCATTAAACTGGAGGTTTTGAATTATAAATTGACATTTATCATATAGTTTATTAGGCGATTCATATAGTTTCTCATCGTATTTTGTGTTGTTGGGATTCATCTTTCGATTCAAATGAGTCTTCTCAGTATACTATATAGGAAAGCAGTGTTCATGGTACGCTAGATTTGTGACTTTGCTTGATAGAATATGGTTAGATCATAGCAGTTTGTTATAGATTATGGTTGGATCATAGAAGGAAAGAATGCAGTTGGACTATAGCAATGTAAGTAAGTGTACGACTACGGTTGGATCAGAGTACTCACATGGGTATGTGGTATTTTGGGGAACTCAATAAGCTTTGTGCTTATAGTTTTAAGTTTGAATATTATAGGTTTTTTGTTAGAAAATGGAAGGGCATGGCATAATTACATGGCATCCTTTGATATATTTTGAGACTTTTCACTTTTGATTTACTATTTTTGATACTCTGGTTTGATTCACGATTGTTGTCTTGAATAAATGATTATTATTCAATATTTGGGATGTTATAAGTTGGTATCAGAGCCTTCGTTTAAGAGATTTTTACTAGCACCAGGCATGTTTAAACTGAAACTGAGGACTAAGAGACTATTATAAAATGTTTTCTAAAAGGTTTTTATGAAAGAAAAAATGATGTGATGCGTGCAATCATCTAGAGCTCAAGTGAATAATTCTTTGAATACTCATACATGTTGGTACTTTATTTATACTATAATATGATAAGCATGCTAGAAGTTTGGCTAAGGATCTGTTCATGATTGCATGCTAGAATTCATGCTTAGGAGAGGTGCATGTTGTGTGCTCATAAAGGTTTAGGGTTGTACATGATTAGGACCAGTTTAGGGTTGTACATGATTAGGAACAGTTAGGACACAGTGTGCTCATAAGGGTTTATACTAATATTGGTCAATAGTTAAGTGAATAGTTTAGGGTTGTACATGATTAGGTCCAGTTAGACTTAGAATTATTGGTTCATCCTTATTCCCTATTTCTCTCCGATAAAGGCCATAAAGTGGAAACATATATTAGAGTGTTAATTTTATCTTAGACATGCATTCACGAGGTGCTTTATCGATGTTAACAGAGACCTTTTCAGCACAGTAGTAGAGGGGGGGTCCAATGAATGCATATGAAGTATCTTAGTGTGTGAGTATGTTGGTTTGATAGGACGCCTGAAATTGGTCACAAGGAAGCAACATATGAGATTTTAGATGGTTCGTAGGATAGTTATGGATAGGTGGGGAAGGTAGTATAGGACCGTACTACCGGAAGCCCATATTTTGTACTTAAATTAGGGAGAGTTACTAGGATTTTAGGGAACTAGTAGTTAGGAAATAGTGTGGGGGTAAAACTATGAATTCTTTTTTATTTGTTTCCAGTTATACCTACATTATAGTAATGGCTAGGCATGGGAAGAGTGGTTTTGGTTTGGGCCTAAGTGTACATGGTAGCTCAGGTCTGTATAGTGAAGGACTATGTGTTTAGCAAATTCCAAGGTTTTGAGGTATAAGCATTGATTACGAGTCTCAAGTAGGAGATGGTCAGCAAGAGGATTACAACCAATGTTATGGTTGGACAGCTGAGGGATAATGATTCACTTGTTATGATATAGTACTATACCAGTCACATATCTTTGAGGGGAAGAAGTATCAAGTTCTTGGTATGCAATGGATATAGGGGTTGGTGGATAATTTATGCACTAGTTTTTTCCCTAAGGAGGCAAAGGTCTACTTCGGTTTGGACTTTCTGCGTAAGGAAGCAAGGGATTATTAGGATATGATCGCACAATCTATTACAATGAATGAGATGGAGACCATGTAATGGAAGGAGTTCATGACTCAATTTAGAGAGAAGAAGGTGTCCAGGCTAGAGGCCCAATAGGGGACGAGAAAGCAAGTGTAAGTTTAGGTGCCACATATAGTTAAGAGATTTAAGACTATTGATATCCGTCTGGATGATCTAGGGAATCATGGTTGTTATAACAAGTGTAGGAAATGGTAATTTTCATATAGTTGCATCGAGGTATTTCATTTATGATGTCTTTAGTATTATTTTGATACTTATGATGAATTTTTTTGGCTTGAACTCGTGGGAAATTTGTATGATTAGATCGATTTCTATTAAAATGGGTGTTACATTGTGTTTGTCAAAGCTATTGTTACATTATGCACTTTGAGCATCTAGGATGGTATGTATTGGTCGAGTTAGTTTTGAGCTCTTATGATTCTGGATGATGATTGATGGTAGTTTGAACTGTAAGTGTGGGAGTACTAAGTGTTCTGATTGGAGGTTTAAATGGAGAGTCAGATTTTTTGGTTTCAATAGCATGGTGTAGAGGATTCCATGGTTTGAGTATGCGGGATTATTGGTTCAAGCTTATTCCTGCAAGAAGGTAAGGAAGTAGTCTACCATTGGAGTGCTTGTGACTAATAGTTTTTCGTTATGTTTCTCAAGGATACGAGAAAGCCCCCTTCAATCTTGAAGAAGAATTCAAGAACTGGTAAGATCGTGGGTGCAACACGAGTAGCTATCAGGTTTATGTCTTCAGAAATGCATGAGTTTTCCTTGCAATAGGGAGCTTCTAGACAAGGAACTCATTGTGGAAAGTAGTTCCCATGCGAGCTCCAAGTATTTTCAATCGATTGGTTATGATGTTCATCATAAAAAAATAACGTTGTTCGAGGGTCTTTAGTGAAATATTGAAGATTCTAGTAAGTGGTAAATTTTGTTCAATTTCTAAATGTGAAGCTTAGTTTTTGGTCACATCAACAACCAGGAGGGTAATTTGTTCGACTTGTCCAACATCCAGGTAAAAATAGGATAATATTCGCACTGCTCTCCACAATACTCCCTAATCCCTACAAGAAAAATAGTCGGGAAAAGCTCCAAAATCATACGCGTTGCACTCCTAAATGATGTGTCGTGCCCAGGCTGCATCCAAAGGGTTATTTTGACTTAATACATTAAGTTAAGGCTCCACCTCTCAGATTTGATTTTTAATTACTACATAATGGATAAAGTTTTTAACTTTATCTATTAGGATGGTCCAAAAAACCAAGATCTAAACTTAAGTCTCGATGATTCCAAGAATGCATCTTCTTGACTTAAGCCATTAAGTCCAAGCCTCCAACTTTAAGAGTTGAATCAACATGATGTCTAAATGGATAAAGTTTGCAGCTTTATCCACTAAAGCCACAAAAATCCAAGATTTAAAGCCCTAAGTCAAGAAATGACCAAAAAATGATGGGTTTTAGGTAAAACAAATAAACTATAAAAATAATTCCTAACTTCACATGCAACCTACTTGCAATCTATGTTTTAACTATTGAACATATAACTTTGAATTACAAAACAAGAACTCTAAAGGGAGAGGCTATTTTCAAAATTAACCCATTAGGGTTGTAGAATCACATACCTTTCAATTATTATAGTAAACAATTGGTAATCCTTGATCTTGACCTTCTTGGAAGCTTAGCACCACAAAGGTAGTGCCTCTAATTGAGAGCCACCCAAGAACTATCAAGAAGGGAACTAGAGAGAAAGAGAGAGAGAGAGAGAGAGAGAGAGAGGGAGGAGGAGGAGGAGGAGGAGAGAGTATGCAATTTTCAACAAGGTTTCTCTAGGTGTTGGGATGGATAAAATTCAGGAGCCATGAGGCTCCTTATATAGCTGAGGCAACTAGGGCTTAAGAGAAAACCCTAATGTTCCTTTGCTTAAGGCCTAAGCTTATCCAAGGCCCTTAGAAAAATTCATTAGGGTTTCCCCTATAGATTTCATCCACCACCTCCAAGGAGGTTCTGGAACCTTCCATCAAATTGTTTGATAATTGCAAACTAGTCCTTATACTTTATAATTAATACAATTAGCCCCAAAATCAATTCCAATTAATTTCTGGCTAGCTACTAATCGAACATTACGATTTCCAATTAATATATTAATCTCATAACATATTAATAAATCATTTATATTAATTTATTAATCTTATAAAAAATTAGTCTCTCTTCTTTCATAATTTCCTTGTCCAGTTGCTAGGTTTGAGGGCAATCCCAAAGGACTTTGTTGCCTTTAATTCAAGTATATAGTTATGGGTTTAGACATATAATCCAATAAATAATCCATCATTTCACAAGCATGGGGTAAGGAGAGCTCTTGCATGCATTCTCTACTCCATCAATTGACCAAATCATAACCCAAACATCAATCAAAAGCTCAAGTGTTATTCAAACTCAATGGAATAAGCAAAAAATGTACCAAAACTTACTAAAATGGACCAAAAACCCAACAAAATCGTAGATCTATAGAGGAAACATAATTAAGCTTCAAACTTTAGAGTTTACCATTGTTTAAAGGTGTTAACAAGGCTAAAATCTTCAAGATCATTGCTTCCTTTCCCAGTCATTCATGCGTCATCACCCAAGATCACCATAAAAGCAAAAAGGAGCCCCAAAATGAATTTATGAGAGAGGATGAGCTCCAAACACTTTCATGGAGGCTAGAGTTTCATTAAAGGTGAGGTGGAGGCTGAAACTAACAAACTATAGGGTTAATGACCTTTAAATATTCCAAAAAAAATCCTAAAAAAAGTGCAACCCATTAGGCCGGAGGTGCCCAAGTCTCCTTAAAGAGGCACTCCGCGCCCTCAATGTAATTCCTATATTTTTATTTTTCGGCTTCAAACAGTCATAAATTTTTTGTTTTGAATCAAAGTTCTATCCAACAACCTTTAAAGTAAAGTATACAAAACTTAATTCATAATACTGTTGGATTAATGTCTAAGTCCATAACTATAATTGGTAAGACTTGACCCGATCCGGTATGGTCCATTTGGGTTGCATGGCATCATGCATTTGGATAGACTATAATGAGAGAAATAACACTTAAGGATTATTAATATATTATAAGTTCTAATATATTAATAGGATTATTTAATTAGTATTGATAAAGAATTAATTAAGTGATCAAAAGAAGACTAATGAAATATATGGGTTGATTGTGTAAAACATCCATACTTGTATAGTGGGCTAATGCTTCATGGATTATCAAGTTAAGCTAAAACCAATAGGATGCTCCATGGTGTATTTGAACCCATGGATCCAAGGAAATGGAAATCCATGACAATTAGGGTTTACCCTAACTGTGATACTATATAAATATCATATTGTTGGGAAAAAAATCGGCCACTATGTACAATAGAGAAGGGGCTAGCCGATTTCAAGTGTTCTACAGTTCTCTCAAGGTTATTCCAAAAGCCGTTGATGTTGTGTGAGCCATTTGAGGTGTCACACTTGGGGCACTAGGCACTCAAGCTTCATGAAGACTTTCTACGTTAAAGAGGTATGTAATTCTAACTTGATATATTCATATGAATCAATGTTATTATGCTAGTTAGGATGAATACCTTGGAAAGTTCGTATTTGCATGTATAATAGAGAAAACATAGATCCAAGGTATTTAGGGTTGCATGTACACTTAGGAGTGTTAGAATTCTCATAACCCAATAGTGGTATCAGAGCCTAGGCTTGTTTTCTTGTTATACTTGCAAAATTGCTTAAAAAATCGAAGTTGTTGCTGTCTAGGCATCTGACTCGGCGAGTCCATTAGGAGACTTGGTGATTCCACACCTAAAAAGTGATCAAAACGATCCAACTCGCCAAGTTGGTTCATGCACTCAATGAGTTGGACCCCCAGACAACATAAATTCGACTTGTTTGGCTGGAATTGGACTAGGAACATTACCCTAAGATGTTCTTGAACTTATAAAATTGTTTTTGATGTGGTAATGTTCATGCTAATCCAATTTCAAAGATAATATTCAATAGATTCATGTTTTGTATTAGTTTAAGGTTTAGACTGATTACATGAAAAAGTTTGATTTGAATTATCTTGTTCTTATGAGTTGCTTAGATTAATCGAAAGGTTGATTGATTGAGTGTCTTTGATCCATTTTAATCTAAGAGTTGAGTGTAAAATGTGTTTGTGTAACTTGTCCTCAAGTTACATGAAGAGTCACATTAAAGTCTCTTAAAACACATAAATATTGGCAAAGGTTACCAAATGAAGAGTTTTGTTTTCATTGAATGTTTTGATGACTCCATAACTTGTCCTCAAGTTATGGAGGTTCAAGAGTCACCTCATTAAATCATTAAAATGTGTAACTTTAATTAGTTCCATAAGTTACAAATAAAGAAAAGTAATATTCATTTATTAGTTTAAAGTCTTCCATAACTTTTCCTCAAGTTATGGAACTTGAAGAGTTTTTGGATTAAAACTACTTTAAACACATAAGTTATGGAATTAATTAGTTTTGAATAGTTTCAAAACTTGCCCTCAAGTTTTGGAATTTGAAAAGTTTTCTCTTATGAATACTTAATTCCAAGTTAGCCCTTTTAGAATTTTAAAAGTTAAAATTCAACCCTTATACTTTATAATATTATAAGTTAATAATATATATATATATATATATATATATATATATATATATATATATATATATATATATATATATAGAAGAGTAAAGTCAGTCTTACCGTTAGTAGGCCTCATTCACGAAACCAGTCTATAAGGGGGGTATAAGGTAACTGCCTATAAAATGGCAGTTTAATGGGTGTCCACTCTTACCCACGACTTCCTTGACTGGTGGAGGGTTGTTAGCCGAATGGGTAGGACAAGGACTATAATTCTCCCTTCATTAAAAGTATTAATGATAAATACTAAGTAACTAAACCTTTTATAAATACCCAATCTTAGTTACTTAGGAAAAAGTGAATAAGGTGCTAACCCATGAAATTACACTTTGCACTTTGCTTAAGTCGTTAGTGGAGTGTGTGTGGTGAACCAGTGCACTAACCTGGACTTAACAAGGTAGGAAAAGGGTAACTTAATATTTATCATAGTATCGGTGGAGCGTGTGTGGTTAACTGGCACATCGATTAAGGGGTAAATATTAAGGGTACCCAGTATATTTGAATGGTTACTTCACACCTTATTTTGTGATCCTCGGCATCCCAGTCACAAAACCTGAAGGGCACACTCGAGATTGAAACATGCCATTGAAAATTTCAATGAATCTCAAAGATCTAGGAGTTTCAAAACCAATTAAAACATAATAATACATTTCGTTTATCTTGGTGGAAATTGGTTAATCGTCATTCACCTGCCTTCAAATATTTTATAGCTTGGATTACAACATCCCTCTTCTAAGTTATAAAATAGTTTGTTGGGTTCTAGCCTTAATATTTCTAATTGGGTGTTATATTAAGGACTTTTTATCAACTATCTTGAATATCTCCCAAAAAGATGTCTCGTCTAGACATTTATGATCTTCCCAAATCTCTTGAAACAAGTTTTCCTAAATAAAGATGATGTCCCATGGATATCATACTTCTTTCACCTCCTCCAATTATTCTCCTTAACCCACAAGTTCCTAAAAAGTTAAAGGTCACTCAAGCCCTATTGGCAAGGCAAGGTCTAGGTGTGATCACATCTTGGAGATGTAGTCACATATTGACAAGCCAGGAGAGTTGGGTGTCAAAGTCTTGAGATAGTTGGTGGCTCAACTACTTTCTAAGTCATATAGTGAGATCTTTTTGGAATCGTATGAAACAGACTAAGACAAGACCCTTAACGATCTTATCTATTTGCTAAGATCAACTTCCTAAAACGTTGTGGACATTGACAATGATGACATTGGATATCCAGTAAAGCTCTCTCTTCCCAATGGAAAGGGATTGGCCATAGTCAACTCGGTTGACCAAATGGTAAAGAGAGAGGCTAAGTCTGAGATAGTCCCATTATCAACGGTCCATAGGTAACTATTACCAAAGGAAAGGGCATTAGATGTGAAGCTGCCAAATTTATCTAAGGATGTTAAAGTCAATAAGTTTGGCTCTACTTCAGGTAAAGTCCATTGTCTAACTCTATTAAGTACATGTTGATTCTGATCGCGAAGATGGATTTCAATCGCATGGATCAGTGATCACAATTTTTGGCTATTACTTAAGAGTTATGATATTTATATTGTTTACGAATAGAAAACAACAAGGTTTTCATATTGATTGTAAGGATAAGTTTTCTGCAAAGTTTTAAAATAAAAGAAAAAGGTTTTGATTTTATTTATTTTAAGTATCCTTACAATGGCATTTGTGAAAAGTTGTTGCTTATAAGATTCCATTGATAGCAATATTGGAAAAATGGATTTGATTCTTTTGGTTGTGGTAGTGTCTAATATTACCAAATAAGGAAAGATTCTCATCACCCAAGGTTCAATTGGACCAAAACTTGGAATCATGCAAGTTGTATAGTATGATGAATGAGAACTTTCAGCTTGGAAAAATTAAGACTAATTCCTTATGTGAATAAGGAAAGGACTAAGGGATCGAGTACACATTCTTGTGCACTGGTCAAGTCCACCACAAAAGATCGATAAGATTATTCATCAAAATTTACTATAGCTCAGTAAATATGGTTATACTTACAAGCTTAAGTGTAATTCTGAGACATCAGAAAAGGTTCCAATGTATGGCAGAGCGAATAAGAAGAATCAAATTAGGCAGAAGGATAAAAGTTTCTCAAATCTGAAAAGATGGGAGAGTACTT
This sequence comes from Lactuca saligna, assembly GCF_052625555.1. NCBI lineage: Eukaryota > Viridiplantae > Streptophyta > Magnoliopsida > Asterales > Asteraceae > Lactuca > Lactuca saligna. The sequence goes on from NC_136423.1 coordinate 178,493,077, forward strand.
TAGTATCATGTTATATGATCATCTTAATGATTTGGAGACCTTATCACAATTTACCCTCTAAGTGCATTCTGATAGCTAAGAAGAGGAGTTATGAATTGTTAAAGTGGTTAAATCAAGAAGATGATTCATACATCGTTCCAAAAACAATTCTTAGAGTTATACTCTAAGAATGTAACTTGAGTGACATGTCTTAAAGAAGGTTTAAAACACATGTCAAATGTAAGAGTAAAAGTTTTCTACTCTCATACATTTGAAATTGGTAAGTTGTGATGTTTTGGATAAAACAAAGACCAACTAAGACCAATTGTGTGAAGTGTTTGTCTTGATTAGAAACCACACAATCTCTTGAATATTTGACAAGAGAGTCTTATATGTCAAGAGGATAGTGGGAGTCTTAAAGGTCTTGAAAGTCTCAAGAACTAATCAAGAATAAAACCTGAAGTTCTTCACTAGCACACGACTTGAGGTTCATAACCTATCGTGCTGACATGTTCTGTGCCCATTCTAGTTAAAGTCGGTTTTGCATATGAGTTCTCATAGTTCTCAATTGGTTGCACAACAACTTGGAAGCAATGGCAGGCCCTTGAGCTGCCAGGTGGCAAGAAATTAATATTGAGTTCAGTCCATATGAGTTTGGATTTTTCATTATCCTTGTCTTGTGACTATGGTTTTGACAATTCACATGGATAAGAACACATACACCATTAAATCTAAGTGCCATAAGGATTCTCTCCGATTCATGAAAATGATGGTGAGGAAACACTTTCACTAAGTAGATTTTAGCAAGATACAATTGTGATATTTGCACTCTCAAAGTCGTTAGTGGAGCATACGTGGTTAACCGACACACTAACATGGACTTGTGAGAACTGGCAAAGGTCTAAACAATCGAGACTATGATTACGGCATCCCTCTTTCATATTTCTTAAAATTGTTTAGACATACCTGTGAGCTATCTAAGATAAGGTGTATGATATTGATAAAGTGTTATCAAAGCAATCTACTATCAAAAATTTGAAATTTGGTAAGAAAGTCAATAAAGTATTGATTTCTAGAAGTCCAGCTGATTTCTGAGTACATGTCAAAGCTAGTGGGAGCATAAGTGTTATGCTAATAATCATCATGTTAGTGGGAGCATGATAATTATGATAAGTATTGCAAGTTAGCAATGTTAATTATAGAAAACAAAAGGTTTCAATTGGGAAAGAGTTGTTTTGCTATAATTAAGGGAGAGGAAATTATACTTCATCTCAAATCTAAAAGCTTAGATTGAGGTTTTAATCGTATTTATTCAAGGATATATATATATATATATATATATATATATATATATATATATATATATATATAAATTTCATGTTGGGATGACTCAACATAAGGAAATTCTGTATATGGGTCCATAATTTGCGTTCTAAAATTCGATTGATTACGGCATCCCTTTTCATAATCTGAATTATGAGAACTTGGCAAATTGAAATGGAAATATTATAGCAAAAGACTGGTTTAGTCTTTATGTAAGACATCATGAATCGTGTCCCATATGCTTCGGATATAGGATCGATTACATGTGTTATATTCATCCGTTCTAAAATTTTCCAAACCCCTGGGGCATTAAGAAGGGAAAAGGTCTAGAATTGGATATGACTAGAAGGATTAAACAATTTTCACGGACAATCTAATGTTTACCAATGATTGGTTGCTCAAGGACAGTTGGAAGTATAGTGATAATTCTGGAAGGACCATATTGACATAATCTGTAAGGAGGCAACTCTTGTTCAGAAGTTATAGTTAAAGTGGAATATGGAAATGTTTCAAAGTTAGAAATTATTCAATCTGTGTAAGATTAGGAAACTTAATGCAAGAAGAATGTTTCCAAGGAGCTGATCTCCTTTGGAATGCTTTGTAATGGTTGTTGTCAAGTCTTTCTGACTTTGTGCATAATCATTACAAGAGGATCAATGCATATAAGTTTAGAATCTAACGGATTTCAGTAAATGGAATGAATTTGGAATTCTTGCATTTGCAGTAAGGATTTGGGACTATGAAAAGAGGATAACCGGAGTTATGTTCAATTGATCTAATTCACAAAGTAAAGATCATAGACAAACATAGTATGCATACATAGTGTATGGCATGACTAGTGTTTGGAAAACATAGTGTACATTCTTGGAGCATGGGACAACTATTGTTTTAAATTCAAGAATAAAGTTGATAGCTGAAAAGTATACAATGAATAATGTGTAATCATATGGTGATAAATAAAAGGTGTTTTATTTATGTTCATAGGTTTTGATACCATATTGGATTCAATTATTATTGTGTTTCATTTTGCATGTTTTAACTTCCAGAATAACTAGGTCATTGTTCTGGATGATTAAGTTATTCAAACCATCCACGGTCGGTCATATGTTGGAAGTAGATATGAATTAAGACTGTCATGGGTTCGCTTGTAGAGGTCTAAGATGTTGGACAAAGGGCTACAACACTCATGAGTGCTCATAAGTTATGAGTATTGGATTCAACCCGCGCTCATTGTAATCACTTCATGGATTTTATCACGAGTGATCATGAGACGATAATATCTCATATTCTTCAAGACTAGATATATGAGTTGTTACTATGAGTTGGTTGTACATTGATTGCACGAAAACGCATTTGTAACTCGATGTTATAAAACGTGCCTTTGTGTATGATTCAAAAAGTAGTAGAACAAGCCATATGAGTCGAAGCTTATCCATTCCTTTTACCTTCGGGATAAAAGCGATATGCATGGGTCCCTCGATGAATTGATGATGACAAATGGAAGTGCTCGGCCGGGCCAAGACTGATTTGATTTGTTCAATTAGTCAGTCGTCATAAATCGGAAATCGAGAAAAAACAAATAGATAGAGAGAATGATTATAATCCATGTCTCAGTCCATATGATATCTAGAATGGAGAAATATATGATCCCTTATCTAATGGACAAGTCATTGATAAAGGTCAGAGTTCATCGACAAGGTTAGAGTTTGACAGAAGCTTTTGAGAGCTACGATTGCCAGTCGGTTCTTGAAGTCATATGTAATAATAGTTTTAGACTTATCCAAGTGGGAGACTGTTGGATTAATGTCAAAGTCCATAACTATAATTGGTAAGACTTGACCCGACCGGGATGGTCCATTTGGGTTGCATGGCATCATGCATTTGGATAGACTATAATGAGAGAAATAACACTTAAGGATTATTAATATATTATAAGTTCTAATATATTAATAGGATTATTTAATTATTATTGATCAAGAATTAATTAAGAATTAATTAAGTGATCAAAAGAAGACTAATGAAATATATGGGTTGATTTTGTAAATCATCCATACTTGTATAGTGGGCTAATGCTTCATGGATTATCAAGTTAAGCTAAAACTTATAGGATGCTTCATGGTGTATTTGAACCCATTGATCCATGGAAATGGAAAGCCATGACAATTAGGGTTTACCCTAAGTGTGACACTATATAAAGATCATATTGTTGGGAAAAAAATCGGCCACTATGTACAATAGAGAAGGGCTAGCCGATTTCAAGTGTTCTACATTTCTCTCAAGGTTATTCCAAAAGCAATTGATGTTGTGTGAACCATTTGAGGTGTCACACTTGGGGCACTAGGTACTCAAGCTTCATGAAGACTTTCTATGTTAAAAAGGTATGTAATTCTAACTTGATGTATTCATATGAATTAATGTTATTATGCTAGTTATGATGAATACCTTGGAAATTTCCTTGTATTTTCATGTATAATAGAGAAAACATAGATCCATGGTATTTAGGGTTGCATGTACACTTAGGAGTGTTAGAATGCTCATAACCCAACAAATACATCCAAAAAGTATAGGATATCGCTTTCTCCCATTTTACCTCTTTATTCTCTAATACACAATCTAGTGGCTTATGTCACTTTAACAAATATTATCAACATCTAAGAAGGTCCAAACTTTATCCTTTTGAATCTTGATATGTGCTCTTTACTAAATTAAAGTATAGCATTCCAAAATAAGAAACTTCCTGAAACTTGATGTTACAGAGATTGATTGAGTTGTTATGGTAAGGATGTTTTGAATGGTTGCTTGATTGTAAGGTGGAAGTGTTACTAGTTGAAGGGACTAACAGATGAGTATATGAGGAGAATAATTGTCAGTCTTTGAGTATGATTTCTAAGGTTCCAAACTGATGGGTTTTCGCTCTTGTAAATTTTAGTGTTTGTATTGGATAGTGGTTGCTTATTAGAATTCCTATTTTTTAGTGTTTTTGCAAGGAAATTTAATGAACCATCGGTGGTAAGATAGTAATGGGTGCATGTTGTGTAAGCTCAGATGGTTGGGTTTTAAATGACTATGTTTTCTAGGTTCTGAGTGGCCTCGGGAACCACTTTCGTTTGATGCATCAAACTATGAGTGATTAGTGAAGTTATAAGGGTTTGCATTGGGATGATCTTTTACATTTTACCTGAGAAAAATTTTGAAGATAAAATCTAATTCAAGTGGGAGAAAATTGTAACATCTTATTTTCAAAAATTCTTAAGTGAGATGCACCTTAGGTTGGTCATGACATACCCACTTTAATGAAGGCCACTGCCTAACATCTTGATTGCATGATCCGGCCTTCATGAAAGGAGAAACCCTAATTCTCGACCTTTATGCTCTATTCAAAGGCTCTAATCCCTAGGATTGCCTCACTTGGTCAGCTTCCACTCTCAGAAACATTCTTCTTTGTGAACTGTACACCCCTTTATGTTTTAAGTTGTTTTCATCCTTTTTTATTGAAGCTTGAAGGTGGCGAAGATTTTCTTTAGTACAAGAAGGTGTTGTACAAGTTCAGACCCAACAAGCTTTTTGATGGGTTTATACAAATAATCCTATGTGTACATGCAACCCTAGAGTTGGATCTATGTTATCACTATTAGTTATACAACATTATGAACATCTGAAGAACCCTAACAAGATTCTAGGGATTTAGAAATTCACAAAGAAAGATGAATACATACCTCTTGTTGTTTTATTGAAATAACAACTTAAATCTTGAATCTTCTTGTCTTTAAAAGCAAGTACCACAAGTGTAGTACTTCTAATGTTCACAAACACCAAGAGCAAATGGAGAGGCAAGAGAGAAAGATGAGAGGTATGAAAATCGGCTCTAGGAACCCTAGATCAAGGCATGGACGAATTTCATATGCCAAGGGGTGTTTATATAGGTGTAGGGATTAGGGTTTCAGTCCTTATCCTTATCTGGTCGCTTACCCACCGAGCAGCCCAAAGGAAACCCTAGAAACCTTATCATGGACGAATTCTAAGGCCTTATCCCCTTGAATTAGTCCACCCTATCCTATAGGGCATCCATTGCCCTACTTTGCAACTATCACATAATTACAATTCAGCCCCTCTAGTTTAGTTAACTTATTTTAATCACAAAATTAATTCTTAATTAATTTTTGACCAATGTTAACTAAATAAATATGATTTCTCCTTTAATTTATTATTCATATAATATATTAATAAACCATAACAACCTCTTTCTCTATTATTTCTCCAGTCAAGTCGCTTTGGTGAAGGCAACCCAAAAGGACCATGCACAACCGAGTCAAGTACTTACCAAATATGGTTACGTGCTTAGACACTAATCCAACACTTTTCTCATCTTTGGACCTTGGTGAGTGTAAATCTAGCACCTTTATGTTATTTTTTGTTGTATATATAGCTTGTTTTAGGAGTTTCAATAGCTTAATCATGTTATTATTGTAGTTTGAGCAACTCCAAGACCTTACATCAGCTATAGGTTGATTTCTATACCTTTTGGTTTTAAAAAGATAAAAGATTTTGACTCTCATCAAAACCATGCAATGATTTGGGACCGTTTAGAGTCCTTTAATTATCAGGGCTTAAGATTTTTTTTCATTTGAGTCCAAGGAATGGATAAAGTTGGAAACTATATCCATACAAGCCTTTAGAATATTAAGATATGTGCTTTTGAGTAATGGCCTTAATGGTATAAGGAGTTAAGGAAAAGTTCATTACAAGTTTTGAGACTCACAACACGATTATGAGGAAATTCATGATTATTTTGTCACCTAGTAGTCACAATGTGACAAAGGATTGGTCACAATGTGAAAATGGTTATTGTTGGCTTTTTATTCAATTTTACTTTTGGTCAAATTGTAGGTTTTGAGTTATAAACTGAGGTTTAGACTATGATTGGTTAGGTGGTTCATATAGCTCACTCATTGGACTTTGGTTAGTTAGGATTCAACTTTTGATTCAGATGAGTCTTCTCACCATACAATATACGATAATAGGTTTCATGGTATACTAGATTGTCTTTGTGATATTATATATATATATATATATATATATATATATATATATATATATATATATATATATATATATATATATATAGAGAGAGAGAGAGAGAGAGAGGTTCAGGTATTATAACTAATTATTGTGTGATTGTATGCATAATTATGGGCCAATCATTTCAAAAACCTAGATATGGGTAAAATTGTAATCTTACCAACTAATTAGTTTTGGTAATTTAATAATTAAATTACTATTTCCTTTAATTTAGGAAAATTAATTTAAAACCCTACCGTAGACGTTGACCTTTAAACTGCGACCGGTTTTGGTGGGTGCGATTTCAACAAAAAACAACGAGGGGAGAGGGATGAAAGGTGAAGCTGTGATCGAGGAATTGTACTAATATAGAGAAGGAGATGTCAATCTAGAGGTGTTTGGCTTGTAGTTGCGGTTCCAAGGTAATGGTTCTCCTCATTCATTCTCCTCTTTTTTTTTGGTCCTCGCTTTCAAATCACCATCACCGTCGGCTGCCATGGCCGCCGACCATTGATGCCATCGGCGACTACCTGCCACCTTGTTATGGTGGCAGTGGGTGTGTCTCAGAGGCATAGTCGTTGGCTCTCACGGCCGATTGTTCTGGATTGAATAACGACCTTCTAAATCAGGGTAAGATGCTTAAGCATCTATGTCAAACCCTAAAATCATTACCCAGAAATATATTAGTCTTAACTTTTCCCGTGATCGGCCTAAACTCATGAGGTATATAACATTGTTCTTCATTGGTTTTCTAATTTACAATGCTTCTGAGCTGAAGCACACCACCTGTTTAACAATAATCCTCTATGAAATTTCTCCACCTCTTGAGTGATAATATTGTTTGCAAATTTCTCCAATACTTATCAAGAGACAATCGGGATCAGGTTAAGTTGAAAAGGGGAGATTGGTTATGTAAAAGGTATACTAAATGTTGTAATATGTTTCAGCGTTACTATTTGTATTCAGAGGTATATCTTGATTTATAATTTTCCTGCCAAAGAAAACTTTGATGAATTGCAGAAGGACCTCTAGTGAGCTATGCAAATGGAGTTTATAATACATGACTTGATCGACACATCACTGTTAGATGATGGTGAGGGATGAGGCGTACATATACTCTTAGGTCGATCATTTAACCCTATGATTATTGCTTGAAATTGCCATGGAAAGAAGATTAAGCAATAACAATGAGTGGTTATATTTCTCATTTGCAGGTACACATGAAATCAAGAAGAAGAATGCTCTTGTTTTCTTGGTTGGGAATGAAACGAGAGATATCAAAGCAAAATAGGATACGTATGAAACTTACAACATTCTACTGGAATGGAATCTTTAATTCCGATTTTATCATGATAGAATCTTGAAAATGAACATTGTATGGGATGAAGATGAAGAATGACCACCAATCTTCCAAAAAGAATGGATTATTCCAGCAGAATAATATAAAATATAATGAAAAAATATATGTAATAGTATATTCTGGTAGAATAATTTATATATTGTATTTCTTTGTTATTAATAAGTGTAACATTCTCATAGAATAATATATAAAAAAAATTTCTTTGGGATAATGTCATTGTAGCACATGAAACTTTCATCAATTGGCTAATTTGGTCCTTAAAGTTTTTTTTTGGTACATTAGGCCAGTAAACTCGTAAATGACCTTTTAATTATACCCTTTTATCAAGTTTTAGAAGGTTTCCAAGTTGAACTTTAATATATGTGAATTAATATATATTTTTTGTCTAATCCAATGCCACGTGAGATATGCCACGTCAATTAATGATATAAGAAGCTTAAATCCTATCGTCTTTAACTATCGAACTACAGTCGTCTTTATTAATCAGGTGTAAAAGAAACTGAGTTAGGGTTTGTGAAGCATTCCTGTAATCGAGCTGAAGAAACAAAGTAGTCGCAACAATGGCACAATCGGAACCTAATGGATTGTTTGCGATGGTGGAACTGAACTACCAAGGGGTATTTAATCGAAATCCTTTCTCTTACACTGGTGGTGTGAAAACCATGTTCACTGTTGTTGACTTTTCTTCTATGACTTATCATGAGTTTGTTAATTTCTTCGAACGTTTCATGCATTAAGAGTGTAAAATTTTTACTATTGTGAACCAGGCAATTCCCTGATGAAAGGGCTTAATCCCATTTCAAATGATGTGGAATATGCTGCTTTTATTTTTTATGCTTATGGATTAGATGGTATAATTTCGGTTTATGTGGATCATATTAGGATTGGTGTTGATGGGTGGCTTGATGATGAAGATAATGATGATGATGAACATGAGGCTTGTATTGATGCTGAAAATGAAGACAACATAGAGGAACTTATAAATGTTGCCTTTGAATTTATTGAGGATGTAGTGCATATGAATAGGACATCAAATGATCATTTCTTGAGTAAGTTATGTGTTGATGATGAGGATGAAAACAACATTGTAGATGATGACAATGGGAGAGAAGTTGAAGTTAACATACAAACTCATTCCATATTTAATGAGCTATTACACTGGAAAAAACAAAAACCAATTCTAGGGATGAGATTTAAGGGTCCAGGGCAAGTAAAATCAATGTTGTGTAACTATGCTGTAGATAATGGATATCAATTGTGTTTTGAAAAAAATGATAGGACAAGACTTTTGGTGAGGTGTAACAAGGGTGCTTGCACATTTAGATTATGGGCTTCCTGGATGAGTGATGAAGAGAGTTTCCAAATCAAGTCACTAAAAGCTGATCATAATTGTGCTAGGAAGTTCAAGTTTTGGATCATTGGTGACATATGCATGGATTGGGAGTCACTATACCAAAGAGATTGTTGAAAGTCAGAAAATAAGTGTAAGGAAGCTTAGTTTAAAGGTAATGACCAAGTTTGGTATCCAAGTTAGTATGGGGCAATGTAGAAGAGCAAAGAAGTATGCACGGAAACTTGTTGAAGGTAGCCTTGTTGAACATTATGGTAATCTATGGTCATATGGTCATGAGATTTTAAGGACAAATCCTGGGTTAACTGTGAAACTAAATATGGAGGATTGTCCAGATGGAAAGAAATATTTTAGCAAGTTCTATTGCTGTTTTCAAGGAGTTAAACAAGGTTGGATTGAAGGGTGTAGAAAGGTAATTGGTCTTGATGGATGTTTTCTTAAAGGTGTTTGTAAGGGAGAATTGCTTTGTGCTATTGGGAGGGATACAAATGACAAGATCTATCCTATTACTTGGGCAGTGGTTTATGTGGAGAACAAGAAGAATTAGAAGTGGTTTTTAGAGCTTCTCATTAATGATCTAAACTTTAATTTAGGCAATGGTTTCAGTTTAATGTCAACCCTACATAAGGTTAGTATTTTACATAGCAATGCATTTATGTTTATTTTACACTATCTGAATTAAACATTTGTACTACTACAGGGTTTGATAGAGGCTGTTAAAGAGTTGTTGCCATATGTAGAGCACAGGCAGATTTTCTAGAATATTGCAGAAGAGATTTACCGGTGCCATATATCATACCTTGTTTTGGATAGCATCTAAAGCCACAACTAAGCATGCGTTTAAAGTTGTGATGAAAGAAATTGAGACATTGAACCCAAATACCCATCAATATCTCATGGAGAAAGATCCTAAAACATGGTCAAGAGTTTTCTTTAAAACTGGAAGGTGTTGTGATGCAGTTGAAAATGGGTTCTCAGAAAGTTTAATGTTGTAATAGTAGATTCCAGGAAGAAGCCCATAATAACCATGTTAGAAGAGATAAGATTATACATGATGGACAAAATCTACAACATGAAATTAAAGGGACAACAATGGGGAAATCATATTTCTCCAGACATAAGGGATAAGTTAAATTTGCTTAAAAAAGCTCAAAGGCATTATCAAGTACTACCAAGTGGATTAAACTAGTTTGAGGTAAGGGGAGCAATAGATGCATATGAGGTGGACTTAGAAAGGAAAACATGCTCATGTAGGTTATGGAAATTGAATGGATATGGATGTGCTCATTCTGTAGCTAGCATATCCTTTCTTAATAGGGATGTAGAAGCCTTTGTAGACAACATGTTTAGCACAACCACATTTAGGAAGGCATACAATTACAGAATTGCTCCCATGAATAGCAGTGATATGTGGCCAGAGACAAACTATACTCCACCATTGCCTCCTATTAATAGAAGGATGCCTGGTAGGCCAGCTACTAAGAGGAAGAAATCCTCTACATAGAATACAAGAACACATAGGGTTTCTAAGGCTGGAAAGAAAATCAGATGTAGTATTTGCAAGGAGATAGGTCACAACAAGGCCACTTGTCCAAAGAGAAGGCCCCAAAAGTTAAATGTGAAGAAACAGAAGAAACAAAAAGTTTGTGTGAAGCAAAATGCAGGACAGGTAAAACAATTTAAAATATAAAATTAATTACATATAATTTGTTACTAACATAATAATATCATGCCATATAGGATAGTACAAGTGAACCACAACAACATGAAGAGGTTGAAATGACTCCAATTGAGATTGATACTACTCAAAATGATATGCAAGTTGCTCCTACTGATGTTGAATCTAGTAGTGTAGGGGATTTTAGTCATTATATGCAATTTACTCCACCTAGATGTTATGATTGTGATGAGGGTGTTATGTATAACGACGTAAATTTTCAAAACAAATTCTTAATTTCTTAAAACATGTTTTCCTCCAAATCAAGTCATAAAAATCCAATATATCATATCATCATACAAAACATATAAATCCCAAGATCATAAAATAAATCCTCTGCTAGTGTGTACAGATCACGCCGGCGCCTTCCCACGGTCCTCGCTAGTACCTGAAACACATAACACAACAACTGTAAGCATAAATGCTTAGTGAGTTCCCCAAAATACTACTTATACACACATACGCCCTTCCAGGCACTGACCTTCCGTTCCATGTGTCTCAGGGGACTTCCATCCCAACACGGTAAACCTTCCGATCGTACCAGCATCGACCTTCTGGTCCTCATCACAATGCCTTCTAGCCCGTAACATAACGCCTTCTGGCCCACATCAAGCATAGCATACATATCACATACAAACAATTAACTTAATCACATACAATGCATACTTCTCATAACATATCCGACCTTCCGGTCACACATAAATACTCTTCCGAGTACAGTATAGTGAGAAGACTCACCTCAGATATCACGGTAACTCACTGACTCGGTGGGAAATACGAGTACAGTATAGTGAGAAGACTCACCTCAGATATCCGCCTAAACACATAAGGCAAATATTCCCATAAATATGACCGTACTCTAACCTTTCTTAACATCCTCACAATGGTAAAAGACCATTTTACCCCTCTTTTGACTCAAAGGCCTCGCTGCTGACCAAACTTTAAAAGACAACCAAAGTCAACGGTCAACTTTGACCCGACTCGGCGAGTGCACTTGGGCAACTCGGCGAGTCCACCTGTCTCCACTCAACTCCTTAGTCCAATTAACACGTCGAGTCCTTCCCTTTACTCGACGAGTCCCCAGGCATGAATCGCGGGGCTACCTTGATTCAACTCGCCGAGTCCCAAGAACAACTCGGCGAGTACATGCCATGCACAGATTCTTTTGACCTCCTGAGGTCAGATCTGTTCCTCCATTCCATAGATCTGACCTTTCCAATCAATATAATCACGTAAAGGTCGAAACTTGATGCTTATAAACATACATAATGGCATCAAATGGAGATTTAGCCCCATAAATGGCAACCTAAGTTCAATCACCCCTCAAGGACCCATAAAGCATACTGGATTGAAGTCTCTGAACCTCTTTGAGTCCGAATCCAAAGCATAGACTCGATAAGGGACCAATTGCTCCACATAAACATCCTCACAAAATGTTAGAAAACCCTAATCTCTAGGTTCAATACCAAAACTGAAGAAAAGTCGAATGAATACCTCAAGTTGGAATCTCTGGACTCTGAAACCACTTGAACCACACCTCCTTCAGCCTCCTCTTGCTCTTGATCACCTCCTTTTTACCAAACCAAGGAAAGAAAGATCAATAAAGGCTTCTCCTTCCTTCCAAACGATATAGGTCACTAAGGGAGATCTCAAGGGACTGGTAGCCGCAATGGGAGGCTAAGAGTACCCTTAAATAGGCTCCAACCCCAGAGGATTTAGGGTTTCATTAAACAGCGTGGACTCGCCGAGTCCACTCATGGACTCGCCGAGTCCAAAGTGAATCCGGATGAACAATCACGACCCTACTTGGCGAGTCTTCACATCAAGTCGCCCAGTTCCTTCTCATAATTCAAAAAAATAAATATTAAATAATATACCTGGGATTCCAGATGTTACAATTCTCCCCCACTAGAATCAAACTTCTCCCTCGAAGTCTCATTCTACAAACAAATCTGGATGCTGCTCTCGCATCTCGCGCTCTGGCTCTCAAGTCAGCTCTGACCCCTTCCTGTGCTGCCACTACACTTGCACCAAAGGCACTTCCTTGTTCCTCAGAACCTTGATCTTCCGATCCCTGATTGCCACTGGTCTCTCCACATAGTTCAGTCCTGCATCCACCTGAATGTCCTCCAATTGTACTACTGCCGACTCGTCAGCAATACACTGCCTCAACTGCAACACATGAAAGGTGTCGTGAATCTGACCCAGCTCCGCAGGTAGATCCAAACGGTAGGCTACCCTGCCTACCCTCGCGATTACCCTGAAAGTTCCAATATATCGAGGCCCTAACTTGCCCCTCTTCGTGAAGCGGATCACTCCTTTCCAAGGAGAGACCTTTAAGAGTACAAGGTCGCCAACCTGAAACTTGAGCTCGGACCGGCGCCTGTCCGCATAACTCTTCTGGCGACTCTGAGCGGTCAACAATCTCTGCCTGACCTGCTGTATCTGCTCTGTCATCTGAAGCACAATCTTCGTACTACCCATTACCCGTTGCCCCACCTCTCCCCAGCAGATAGGTTTCCGATACCTCCTCCCATACAACAGCTCAAAGGGTGGCATACCAATGCTCGAGTGATGGCTGTTGTTGTACGAAAACTCAGCCAAGGGTAGATAGGTGTCCCAGCTCCCTCTAAAATCCAAAACACAAGCTCGGAGCATATCCTCGAGCGTATGAATCGTCCGCTCACTCTGTCCGTCCGTCTGTGAGTGGTATGCGGTACTGAAATGCAGCCTCGTTCCCAACTCCTCGTGAAACTTCTTTGAAAATCTGGAAGTAAATCGTACGTCCCGATCTGAAACAATCGACATTGGGACCCCATGCCGCGATACCACCTCCCTCACATACAACTCTGCCAACCTCTCAGCAGAAGAGCTTTCACTGATAGCAAGAAAATGAGCGCTCTTCGTCAACCTATCCACAATCACCCAAATTGCATCGACCCCTCTCGCAGTCCTTGGCATTTTGGTGATAAAACCCATGACAATTTGTTCCCACTTCCATTCGGGAATCTCCAGCGGCTGCAGCTTACTATGCCGACGCTGGTGCTCAACCTTAACCAGGCTACAAGTCAGGCACCTCTCGACGAACCATGCAACATCCCTCTTCATACAGGGCCACCAATACTCCTTCTTTAGATCCAAATACAGCTTAGTAGCCCCGATGGATCGAGAACTTCGATCGATGTGCTTCTTCCATCAAAACGGTACGCATCCCGCCCACAAACGTTACCCAAATCCGTACCTGAAATGTCATAAGTCCCCGACTATCGGTAACGAACTCCGATACCTGCCCGACAACCCGCTCCCTCTTTCGGTTTTCTGATCTCGTAGCCTCAGCCTGGGCCCCTCAGATGGTGTCCAATACCGGAGTCATCACTGTCAACCTCATACAAACATCTCGAATCGAGGCGCTCTCCGCCCTACGGCTCAAAGCATCGGCTACGACATTAGCCTTGCCCGCGTGGTACAGGATCTCACAATCATAATCCTTCACCACATCTAACCATCTCCTCTGGTGCATATTCAGGTTTGGCTGATCCATCAAGTACTTCAGACTCTTATGGTCCGTGTATATGGTACACCGAACTCCATACAGATAGTGCTACCACATCTTGAGGGCAAACACCACAGCCCCCAGCTCTAGATCGTGGGTAGTATATCTCGACTCATGAGGCTTCAACTGCCTCGACGCATATGCTATAACGTGCCCCCTCTGCATAAGCATTGCCCCTAACCCAGATATTGATGCATCACAATATACCACAAAATCCTCCATCCTTTCTGGGAGTGCGAGCACCGGGGCTTCGCACAACTTCTGGCGAAGTGTCTCAAATGAGGACTGCTGCTCCGGACCCCAATAAAATGCAACACCCTTCCTGGTCATCTTGCTAAGTGGCACAACGATCTTGGAGAAATCCCTAATAAACCTCTGATAATAGCCGGCCAACCCCAGAAAACTCCTGATATCAGTGGGTGATTTCGGCACCCCCGATCTCATCACCGCCTCGATTTTGGCCGGATCGACCAATATCCCTTTCTGATTAACAAGATGTCCTAGGAACTGGACCTCTCGTAACCAAAAATCGCACTTGGAGAATTTGGCATACAGCGTCTCCGATCTCAGAACTCCAAGGATTTCCCTCAAATGCTCCTCATGCTGCTCTCTAGAGCTCGAATATACCAAAATATCATCAATGAATACGATCACCGACCGATCCAACATTGGCCTGTACACCCTGTTCATGAGATCCATGAACGTAGCTGGGGCATTGGTGAGCCCAAAAGGCATCACCACAAACTCGTAATGTCCATAACGAGTTCTAAATGCAGTCTTCTGGATATCTTCATCTCGAACCCTCATCTGATGATAACTCAACCTCAAGTCTATCTTGGAGAACCAAGATGCCCCCTGCAATTGATCGAACAGATCATCAATCCTTGGTAACGGATACCGGTTCTTGACCGTCAACTTGTTCAACTCCCGGTAATCAATGCACATCCGGTGTGAACCATCCTTCTTCTTGACAAAAAGAATCGGCGCTCCCCAAGGTGAGCTACTCGATCGAATAAACCCCTTTCCCAACAGCTCCTGAAGCTGCGAGGATAACTCATGCATCTCTGGTGGAGCGAGGCGATAAAGCGCCTTGGCGATAGGTGCTGCTCCCGGAACCAGATCGATACAGAACTCCACTTGCCTTTCAGGAGGAACGCCCGACAGCTCCTCGGGAAACACATCCGGAAACTCGCACACAACCGGTACCTCGTTCACCGAACTTGGCCTCCCCGCGGCCACTCGTGTGTCCATCACATAGGCTATGAATCCACTGCAGCCCTGCTGTAAACTCTGTCTCGCCCTGGCAGCTGAACAAAACGCTGACCCACACCGGTTCCCCTCGCCATACACAGTAAGCACTCCCCCACTAGGGTCTCATATGGTCACTAGCTATCTCTCGCAGTCAATGACCGCTACAAACTTACTCAACTAGTCCATGCCCACAATGACACAGACATCTCCCATCGCGATAGGAACTAGATCTATAGGGAACTTGACACCAAAATTCTCGAGTACGCATCCTCGAATCACCTCGGTGGCATATACCTCTTTCTCATCAGCTATGGAAACCCTCAGGGGTCGACTCATCACCTCCCGATCAATACTGATGTGCTGACTAAAAGCCAAAGATACAAAATACCGACTCGCACCTGAGTCAAATAATACCAAGGTAGGTACAAAATTCACAAGAAAAGTACCTACGCATATCAAAATATAAGCACAATATCTCAACATGAAAGTAAATACACGAAAGAATACATACCAGCCACAACATCGGGCGCCGCGTAGACCTCCTCCGCAGTCAACTGAAAAGCTCTCCCACGAGCCTTCGGAGCCTCGGCCTTCTCCGGTCGAATCTCGATAACCCTAGTAGCAGGCGCAAATCCCTGTGCTGATCCCTGGTGAAGCTGAGGACACTCGGCCTTCTGATGGCCGGTCTGGTTGCAATGAAAGCAGACCATAAATCCTTTGGGGCAATCCCTGGCGATGTACCCCTCCTTGCCACATTTGTAGCAAGCACCCGATCGACAGGCCCCCTCATGACCCTTACCGCACTTTCCGCAAGTGCGGCCCTTCTGACCTCCCGTCCTCGAATCGGCGGACTTGGTCCGCTTGGCTGTCGGCTGAGACTGAGCCGGCCGCCGATCCACCCGATGAGACTCGGCCTCCTCCCTGGCCTGAGTCTCCAACTCGATCTCCCTCTTCCGGGCATTTTCCTGGAGCTCAGAAAATGTCCGGTATATCGAGTTCGATACGAACTCCCGAATTTCCCTCCTCAGAATATCCAAATACTGGCTCATCTGTGCCTGCTCAGTAGACACCTGCTCAGGGCAGAACATCGCCCTCTCATGAAACTTTCGGGTGACCACAGTAACTGAATCATTACCCTGCTTGAGGGTCAAGAACTCCTGAATCAATCGTTCCCTCTCCACCGGGGGAACATACTTGTCTTTGAACATGGTAGTGAATCTTTCCCAAGTCACTGCTGAAATCTCTGCAAGAGTGAAGTTCGCCGTCACGAACTTCCACCAATCCTTCGCCTCTAGGCGGAGCTGGTTCAAAGCGAACCGTACCCTCAGATGCTCCGGACATGAACATGTATAGAAGCATCCCTCAATGTCAGCAATCCATATCATCGCAGTGATCGGATCATGCGTCCCATAAAACTCGGGTGGCTTCGTGTTGCTGAACTCCCGGAATAGCAACGAGTCACCTCCCTGAGGTCTGGCAGCAGCCGTAGCTGCAGCGGCTGCAGCCTCAGTCACCGCGGCATACCGCTCATCGAAAGTCTCCAACAGCATGGTCTTGATAAACCGAAACATCTCCGGAATCTCGGCCCAAATCATCGCAGCCACCTCATCGTGGATCATCTGACGAAGCTCCTCGTCACTCACACCGCTCGTCCCTGGTCTGGCGTGTCCCAACCATAATGCCTCTCTGAAATACAACACAAAAATATCAGAGACCCCATCGAGCATACTCGCACTCGATAACGCAACCCTACTCGACCTCCGATTCCCAAAGGATTCTTACTTGGGCTGCCCACTGATCCGATGTCTTTAGTAGTACGGGCCCTATACTACTGACTACACCGCACCAGCATTCACCCCAAGCCCTCCTCCTTGGACCCCAGATCACGAGTACTCTATTCTTGCTATGCATTGGCTACCTACTCGCTCTCAAGACATCTCATAGCAGCAGGATTCCCTAGACTAAGGCATCACAAATCAGGCCACTCTAGTCCAAATATGAATACCTAGTCTACTCTCGCATGCATAACGTATCATAACATATCTCATAACACATATTGTAAGGGTATTTTGGGGATGTTACCGTTCGGGCGATGGCTGACCATACACACCGCTTCTTCTTTGGGTATCACAAAATCGCTTATAAAATTTTATGCTTTTATTATTGAAATTTTTTTCTCAAATCCTCGGTTTGAGTTCAGTTACGGCCAAAGGTGCACCTGAATCCCTCAAACCAAGGCTCTGATACCAACTTATAACGACGTAAATTTTCAAAACAAATTTTTAATTTCTTAAAACATGTTTTCCTCCAAATCAAGTCATAAAAATCCAATATATCATATCGTCATACAAAACCTATAAATCCCAAGATCATAAAATAAATCCTCCGCTAGTTTGTACAGATCACGTGCGCCTTCGCACGGTCCTTGCTAGTACTTGAAACACATAACACAACAATTGTAAGCATAAATGCTTAGTGAGTTCCCCAAAATACTACTTACACACACATACGCCCTTCCAGGCCCTGACCTTCCGGTCAATGTGTCTCAGGGGACTTCCGTCCCAACCCGGTAAACCTTCCGGGCTGAAGACTCGCCTCATATATCTCGGTAACTCACTGACTCGGTGGGAAATGCGATCTAGCCTCCGCCTAAACACATAAGGCAAATATTCCCATAAATACGACCATACTCTAACCTTTCTTAACATCCTCAGAAGGGTAAAAGACCATTTTACCCCTCTTTTGACTCAAAGGCCTCACTGCTGACCAAACCCTAAAAGCCAACCAAAGTCAACGGTCAACTTTGACCCGACTCGGCGAGTGCACTTGGGAAACTCGGTGAGTTCACCTGTCTCCACTCAACTCCTTAGTCCAATTAACACGTCGAGTCCTTCCCTTTACTCGACGAGTCCCCAGGCATGAATCGCGGGGCTACCTTGACTCAACTCGCTGAGTCCCAAGAACAACTCGGTGAGTACATGCCATGCACAGATTCTTTTGACCTCCTGAGGTCAGATCTGTTCCTCCATTCTATAGATCTGACCTTTCCAATCAAGATAATCTCGTAAAGCTCGAAACTTGATGCTTATAAGCATACATAATGGCATCAAATGGAGATTTATCCCCATAAATGGCAACCTAAGTTCAATCACCCCTCAAGGACCCATAAAGCATACTGGATTGAAGTCTCTAAACCTCTTTGAGTCCAGATCCAAAGCATAGACTCGATAAGGGACCAATTGCTCCACATAAACATCCTCACAAAAGGTTAGAAAACCCTAATCTTTAGGTTCAATAACAAAACTGAAGAAAAGTCGAATGAATACCTCAAGTTGGAATCTCTGGACTCTGAAACCACTTGAACCACACCTCCTTCAGCCTCCTTTTGCTTTTGATCACCTCCTTTTTGCCAAACCAAGGAAAGAAAGATCAATAAAGGCTTCTCCTTCCTTCCAAACAATATAGGTCACTAAGGGAGCTCTCAAGGGACTGGTAGCCGCAATGGGAGGCTAAGAGTACACTTAAATAGGCTCTAACCCTGAAGGATTTAGGGTTTCTTTAAACAGCATGGACTCGCCGAGTCCACTCATGGACGCACCGAGTCCAGAGTGAATCCAGATGAACAATCACGTCCCTACTTGGCGAGTCTACGCATCAAATCGCCGAGTTCCTTCTCATAATTCAAAAAAAAATATTAAATAATATACATGGGATTCCGGATGTTACATTATGGGTGAAGAAGCTGATGTGGTTGAGGAAGCTGTTGTGGTTGAGGAAGTTGTTGAAGATGAGGAGGTTGAGGAGGTTGATCCTGTTATCCAAGTTGATAATGTAAATGTTCAGGAGGTTGATGAGGTTGATCCTAATGCCTAAGTTGATAATGGTAATGTTCAGGAGGTTGCTCCTGTTATCCAAGCTCAGCAGGTTAGTGTTAGGCCAATTTCAGAGATTTTGAAGAGGATAAGGAAAAGAAAGTCAGAGAAAATATTGAAGCTGAAATTAGGCAAAACAATTGGTGGTGTTGATGATCCAGGAAATTCGAAGGGTAAAGCTCTTGTAATTGATTAATTCTTATTGTAATTTATGTTTAAAGTTTATGTAATTGGATGATGGTAAACTGGATTTAAAGTTTATGTAATAGGATGATGGTAATTTATATTTAAAGTTTATGTAATAGGATGTTGGTAATTTATATTTAAGTATGTATGACATAAAAGGGTATTTTAGTCATTTAAGTATGTATGAAAGAAAAGGGTATTTTGGTCATTTAAGTATGTATGAAAGAAAAAGGGTATTTTGGTCATTTAAGTATTTATGAAAGAAAAGGGTATGTTGGTCATTTATTTATGTATGACAGATAAGGGTATGTAGGTCATTTATTTATGTATGCAAGAAAAGGGTATTTTGGTCATTTAAGTATGTATGACAGAAAAGGGTATTTTGGTCATTTAAGTATGTATGACAGAAAAGGGTATTTTGGTCATTTAAGTATGTATGACAGAAAAGGGTATGTTGGTCATTTGTTTATGTATGACAGAAAAGGGTATGTTGGTCATTTATTTATGTATGACATGAAGTATGAAAGTATGTTGCCTTTTTAAGTAAAATCATGACATTTGGCTTTAAATATTTATGCATGGAAAAAAATTGGAATAATGTGCATGCATGGGGATGTTTTATATGGTCCCGGATATGGTTTTTTAATTGCTTACAAGTCCCATTTTTTCATTATTAAAACACTCACTGACTACAAATGGTCCCCATACACATAGTATACTTCCACATGGACCACTTCCTAATTTGTTCCCTGATGCGATTAAACCAACCTTTAATCTACAAGGATCGATTAGATCTTGAACAAGTATGTAAATATAAAACTGTATGAACGCAATAATAAGAATAAGTCAAGATGGAATCAAACGTGTCGAATGATTAAACAAAATCCTCAGAAGAGCTCGATTAAGAACATCAACTGTAGAGGATTGGTAGGTTACAAGAACGATTAAAGAAACCTGTTATACTCTAGATGAAACGCTATGTCGTTAATCTCTAAAATCGTTACCCTAATAAGCATGCAAGCGTAAACTTATATACAAAACATAAAAGGTTCTCGGTTGGACAGGCCCAAACCGGAATGCAAAGTAACTTATACTATCGAGCCCAAAAGACGCAATCTTCAAAATAATCTTCAGCCCAACAATCTCCCCCTTTGCGTCAATTTGGAGCGAGATCTTCACTAGTTACTTGGGCCAGCAGCTGAAGCAGGTACCTTCTTCTTCACGGTGCTAAACAGACATTTGGTGATGGAGAGAATGGTCTGTCTAAACCGGATGTACCAATTGGTCATATCATTGAAGTACTTTATGTCATCAGCCGTGTTCTCTTTACACCGTTTGATAATGAATAACACATGCTCCAAACAAGTTGTGGTGTAAAGGTGCTTGTCAGCTAAAGCGAAGAGATATTTCTGTCCTTCCGCTCTAGTGAACATAACCGAGTTGCGTCTCGGGTCGATCCTGCCCAATTGCATTTGGTTGAGATCACTGGCTGATCCCACAGGAGCAATCTTTGGTTTCTTCTTGAAGACTGTGGCGACCTCCTGATCCATTAGGGCAACCTCCATGATGTAGCAGGCTAACATCCTTTTGACATGGTCTAGAATGGGACCATATTCGGCTTCATTAGTCAAAAGGATATTATACAGGACAATCCAATCATGAGGATTTAGATTCGGTAGATCTGCTAGGGAGATAATATGAGCAGTTCTTGTAGATCCCCGAATCAACTTGAACCGAACGTTTATAAAACGACCTTCGGTATAAGGTTTCAGCACCCGAACGTTTACAATCTTCTGGGCGCTCCAAGTGAGGAATTGAGGACGAGCAGCCGCCAGATAAAAGTCAATGAGCTCCCTGTCAAGCTTAGCATTCGGGTGAGGGACTTCAAAAATGTTTGAGAAGACGTGGAAGATGAACGCCTTTCGAGTCAGCGGCATGTCGAACTGCGAATCGACAGTATTGTTGCAGTCGAACGAGATAACCGGCTCGAGCCATAAAATGCTAGGAGTTTCTATGGCCTCTTTAATCAAACGCTCCCTGGTCCAGGCAGGGAAGAGAGTCTTCCGGCTTTCAAGGAGATCATGGGCTTCCTTTTGTTTGCGTTCGGCTTCTTCAGCCTCTCGCGCCACACGACTGGCATCATCGTCAACCTTGCGACTGTTCTTTCTTTTTAATATGTCAGCAATGGTCTCCTTGTCTCCTTCTTCATCTTCTTCCTCAGCTAAGTTTTTGCCTTTGTTCTTCACACCCGAACCCAAAGCTTGACCAGCCGGAGGAGATTCGGTCGTGTGAGTAGCTTTAGAGGAAGGAGGTGGTTTCGATCCAATCTTCTCATCTCCCCCTTGTTTCGGAATGGACACGAAACTCGGTAGTCCTTCGATTTTGTTGAGAAGATCGATGGCCGGAGAGAGTTTTTCAGCGAGGGTACGCCTCACTGAAAAGTTTAGAATGGGATCGTGTGCTTCCAGGATGTTGGATAATGCGGCGTGGACATCCGAAACACACGTTTTGATCACCTCCCTTTCGGATCGAAGATCGTCCAGTTGTTGTTGGGAGTTGGAGAGTTGTGTGCTCTTGACTTCGAGGGCGGTTGATTTGCCCGCCAGAACGTCCATCAAAGAATGCTCAGCTGCAAGATCCTCTTGTAGCTTAGCGAGGCGAGCATCGATGGAGGCACGAAGTGCCGAGTTGTTGTCGCTTAGGTTTTGGCGAAGAGTAGCGAACGAAGTCAACTCCGTTGAGACAAAGTTGGCCAATTGCTGAACAATTGGTTCCAAAGATGTCTTGGTGGCATGGGCGCTTTCCTTCAAGGACTTCAGCAGGATAGAAGCGTCGGAGAATAGTTTATCGACTTTTTCGGTCGCTGCCTCACAGGCTCTGGTGGAGGCATCAATCGCAGCAGTTGCTGAGGCCACCGAATCATGTTGAGCCCTGGAAAAGACATCAACAATTTTCTAAAGGGCAGCTTCAGAAAGAGAGGACTGCTGGTTGGAAGAGGAGGTGAGAAGTAGGTCAACCTTCTCGTTAAGCTCTTTTAGATGCTTCTTTGTCACTGGAGCATCATCCTCCTCGTCACTTTGAACTTGAAACGGATTATAGTAGACCGAATCAAAGATCATGTGTTCACCACCAAGGTAAGGGTTTTTGCCATCAGAGGCATTTTCAGGAGATGAAGGGGGTGGTGAAGTTGGGGGTGTTGTGGGTTTGGTAGGATCAGGTTGAGTGGGTGTTGGTATAATTTTGGGTGGTGGTTGAGTATGGGTAGTTTCGGTTGTATGGGTTTCGGTTTGTGGAGGTTCGGTTACGGGAGGTAGGTCGGTTACTGGTGGTGTTTCGGTTGCAGTGGTAAAGATTGGTGGAGGTGAAGGAACTGGGGAATTGTGAAGTTCCATCTCTGGGGTAGGGGACCGAGGTGGTGTGTTGCCTCGTTGAGGAGATTTGTCTCCTTGAGAGCCGTCAGAGCCCGAACTCTCACCCTCAGAGTCACTCGAAGAAGAGGGAATTACAAGCTTTCGCTTCTGTTGAGTCTTCCTCCTCTTCGGCTGTGGGGATTGTGTAGCCTTCGGTTGCTTCCTCTTTTTGGGAGAAGGTCCCTTTGGAGCTTTGGACGCATGCTTCCCTTTTTCTGCCTTTTTGCCCCTGCTCCGGTTTTTTTGCATCGTGAATCGACCTAAGCATATCCGGTGTCAGTTCCCTTGGACCAGATGGCCTAAGCTCCTTGATCTTCCGAATTAACCTACTATCAGATGGCACGTCGCCATACATTGACTCCGGGATGGAGCCAATGAAGGAAAATTTCGATGCATCTGAGACGATGATCTTCTTGGTATGGAACGTACCGACAGAAGACATCGATGCACCGTCAGCAGTAGGAACATCAAATTTATCCATGGCCCATCGTGTAATCAAGATCCAGAACCGGGCCAACGACACCTCAGAGTGTCGGGATGATGAGGAGAGGCTCTGGATAAGCTGCTGCCATAGGACAAACCCATAGTCCAGGTTAATCCCGTTGTAAACCCCGTACATTATTGACAGGAAGAGACAACTTGCACCATCGGATCCTGAGCTCCTTTCCGACAAGCCCTTGAAAAGGACTGTAAATAGGTCATTCCACTGTGGCGGCAGGCAAGACTTTTTAAACTTAGCGACAGAGGTGAGAACCTCTGTGTATCCCATGTTGTAAAACATGTTATACAGATGACCAATCTGAATCGACTCCGGATGAACTCTTGAAGGGTCAACAGCAAACCCTAGCAAGGTGTAGAAGCGTTGGCGAGAGACTGAGGTCTTGTGTTCTGCAAGCTCGAAAAACACCCGGTCGACGGCCTTGTCGTAGTAGGCAGTCGCGTAAACCTGCGATAGGGCCACCATTGACACAGATTCAATTCTTGAGAGAGCCGGAGCAAGTTGGGAATACTTCAAACATTCTATGACCGGCGACATATAGGAGTCGTACGCCAGTGGGTTAAGATCAATGACCAGACATTATTGTGGGCGGATGGGAAGGATTTGTGAGGTAGCATGAACGGAAGATGAGTCAGCCATTTATGCAGGTATGAAGGAGAGGATGAACAGGAAACTGTTTGGGAGTATTTGCTCTTTGGAAATTTTGGAGGCAGTAAAGAGGTAAAAGGTGGTGTAGAGGGCTTTTAGGAGAGAGAAAAATCGTTTCAAATCTCGTATGGAAATATGAACCGGGTTCTTGAGTGACAGATGGATGACAGTTGAGGCGTGCGATGATCACGTAGGAGAGAGAGTGTCAGGTTCCTAGGATCACGCCGCCCAATTAGCGCCGTTTCACAGAGAAAAGCCGTTACCATTTCCACACGCGCATTTAAGGTTTAAGTGTGGATTCCCGTTAAATTACGATCAAACATTTATTAAGAAATGTTGAAAGGCTTCTTTTAATTAGACTAAATAAGGGTGGCTTGGAAAAATATAAAATCTCAAAAGAAAATTAAAAACTGGATCCCAAGGGAAGAAATGTTATGGTGTTTAACAATTTCATAGGAATCACACAAAATAGAATTTGAGATTTTAGTAGGGTACATTCGTCAATCCTTTAGTGAAAACTTGAGCAACTTAATTGTTCACCGTCAATTCATTAGGTGTTGAATTTTGGGTTTCACGCAGCTCGTAGTGACACGAGACTAAGATCATAAACACAGATGTTGTGTAACCATAAACCTCAGCGGTAATTTCTGAGAGTCTCAAGGGTTACTATGATGGAATGAGTGTAGTGGAGAAGTAAAATGGAGATGGTGTAAGAGAACGTAGTACCTCTGCTGCGAAAATAAGGACCAAGCAGGAAACTCTTAACTCATGTGAGAAAAGAGTGAGGTAGCTCACGATTAGAATAAATGAGTTAGCCTTATTGGGAAGACAAGGTTTGTGTATACCAGGTCATGAAGGCCATTATTCAAAATCTTATGAGGCTTGAGACACATACAGCAGCATGCTTCTAGGGACACTTAGGTAATTCATCAAATTTATCACCATAAACGAACACGAACACACAAGAAATTAAAAAAATATTTTTGGAGTTTTTGAGATTAAAAAAAATAAGTAAAAAGAAAAGAAAAAGAATAAAACTTAAAAAAAACTTTGGAAAGAATATGAAAAACTGAACCCGAACGTTCGGTTGGTTTCGGTTCAAGAAAATTTTGAAAAACCGAACCTGAACCTTCGGTTGGTTTCGGTTTAGGAAAATTTTGAAAAACCGAACCCGAACCTTCGGTTGGTTTCGGTTCAACAAAATTTTGAAAAACCTAACCCGAACCTTCGGTAGGTTTCGATTTTGAAGAAATTTTGAGAAACCAAGGAATTTAGACATACAAGGAAAAATATTTTTAACACAAGGAAAAACAAAATTGTACAAGAAATATACAATAGAGAAAGACTACCTTTGAAGTAATGAGCGAGTCAGATAGTAGAACCGAACCTGAACGTTCGGTTGGTTTCGCTTCTTACGTTTGAGGTTGAGAGGTAGTGTGAGGTACTGACTCTGATTCCATCATACCTAGCCCTTGCAATATTTTATTGAATGATGCTTCAGGAAGAGCTTTGGTAAAGACGTCAACCAGTTGATCAGTGGTTCTTACGAAGTGAACTTCGACGTTTCCATCTTCCACGTGATCTTTGATGAAGTGATACCTCAGTGCTATGTGTTTGGTTTTAGAGTGTTGCACTGGGTTATGACAGATCCTAATTGCACTTTCAGAGTCACAATATAGTGGGATCTTCTTCATATTGAGTCCATAGTCTCGAAGTTGACTCTGGATCCAAATCACTTGTGATGTGCAGGATGCAGCGGCAATGTATTCCGCTTCGGCAGTAGACAATGACACACACGTTTGTTTCTTGGATTGCCAGCTGACCAACTTCCCGTCAAGGAATTGACAGCCACCAGTTGTGCTTTTACGGTCGAGTCCACATCCTCCAAGGTCAGCATCAGAATAGGCTTGAACGAAGAAGCCTGAGTTGGAAGGATACCATAGACCTAAGGAGGTGGTTCGTTTGAGATAGCGTAAGATGTTCTTCACTGCAAGCATGTGAGGTTCGCGTGGCTTTGCCTGAAATCGAGCACAATAACACACAGAAAACATGATATCAGGTCTGCTAGCAGTTAGATACATCAGTGAGCCTATCATTTGACGATAGAGCGTGATATCGACAGCCGGTTTATCTAGAGATGGGGTAAGTTTGGTGCCGAATGCCATTGGGACTTTGACTTTTGAGTCTCCCATCATGCCAAACTTTGCTAGGAGAGTCTTCGTGTAAGCTTCCTGATTAATAAAGATGCCTTCGGGTCCCTGTCTTATGTTTAAACCAAGGAAAAAGTTAATAGGACCCATTGAGCTCATTTCAAACTTAGTCTCCATCAGCTTTCTGAATTCAGCTGTTAAGCTGGGATTCGTGGAGCCAAAGATGATGTCATCGACGTAAATTTGAACTATCATAAGGTGGTTACCTTCCTTTTTGCGAAAGAAGGTTGGGTCAACCGAACCTTGTTTAAATTTAGACATCTTTAAAAATTTTGTAAGCGTTTCATACCAGGCTCTCGGAGCTTGTTTGAGGCCGTACACAGCTTTATCCAGAATATAGCAATGATTTGGATGCTTTTAGTTCACGAACCCAGGAGGTTGCTCCACATACACAATTTCTTCGAGTTCTCCATTGAGAAATGCACACTTGACGTCCATTTGGAAAACCTCAAAGTTTTTGTGAGCAGCATAAGCCAGAAATATTCTAACAGATTCTAGCCTAGCTACTGGAGCGAAAGTCTCTTCATAGTCTATCCCTTCCTCCTGACAGTATCCCTTTACCACCAGACGAGCCTTGTTCCTGCTAACATTACCTTCCTTGTCCATTTTGTTCCTAAAAACCCATTTGAGACCAACAACCGAAGCATCTGGAGGAGTTGGAATGAGGCGCCAGACTTTGTTCCTTTCAAATTCGTTCAGTTCATCTTGCATTGCTTGAACCCAATCAGAGTGATCTAGAGCAGTGTTAACTGTCTTCGGTTCAACTTTTGATACGAATGAGTTAAACATACAAAACTCAACCTTTGAAAATAAGAATGTCTGTTTTTCCTTCAGTTGTGATCGGGTCAGAACCTTTTCAGATACATCACCAACTACTTGAGAGATAGGATGATCTCTGGTCCATTTGACAAGAGGAGGGTAATTCAGATCAAAGGTTGGGTCTAGTTCAGCATTAATCATTTCTTCTGGCTCAGATTGGCTGTCGTAATCGAGCGTCATATCATTATGTTCCCCCTCAATTGATGAGCTTTGAGAAACATGAGGTTCGGTGTTTCTTGTGGTGCTGAGCGTCCAGGCGTTGAAGCACCTTCGGTTGGAGAGGTATCTTCGGTTGGAGAAGCACCTTCGGTTGATGAAGGACCTTCGGTTGATGTTGTAGAATTTGGCTCCCCCTGGACTTGTGAGCTTGGCTCCCCCTCGACATGAGAATTTGGCTCCCCCTCGACATGAGAGCTTGGCTCCCCCTCGACTGAAGCGTTGTTGGATGGAGAGTCATTAGTGGTCGATTCTCCTTCCTGCATTTTTCTTGCAGCATCTTCGAAAATCTGCTTCATATTATCAACTTTGTTGTCTGCTGCACCTGCTTCGGAGAGTGAAGCTTTCTCCGGTTCGTCAAAGAGCTCTAGAAATTTTTCGTATAAATTGGCGACCGAGACTGTGACCTGGCCAGTTAGAGGAAAGATTTCCCCAGCGGTGTCTTCTTTGGCTTGTAACTTCTTGACATAGCTATCGTCAAAGGTCACATAGTATGTCTCTTCAATCCTTCTCGAACGCTTGTTTAGGACCCTGTATGCCTTGGATGTGAGCGAATAACCCAGAAAAATTCCCTCGTCGGCTTTGACATCAAACTTGTTGCGGTGTTCTTTAGAGTTAAAGATGAAACACCTTGAGCCGAACACATGGAAAAATTTCACATTGGGCTTTCTGTTGTTTAGTATCTCATATGGTGTGAGCGTGAATCGCTTGTTGAGATAGGACCTGTTCTGTGTAAAACAAGCAGTCGAAATAGCATCAGCCCAAAAATAAAGAGGTAAGGAAGCGAAACTTAGCATAGTTTGGGCAGCTTCACACAAAGATCGGTTTCGTCTTTCGACTATTCCGTTCTGTTGTGGTGTGTAGGGAGCTGAGAAATTGTGACTAATTCCCTTTTCTGCAAGAAACTCTTCAAACTCCCTGTTCTTGAATTCAAGACCATTGTCGCTCCTGATGTTGCGAACAACCTTCTTGAGCTGTACTTCAATTTGCTTGATAAACACTTTCAGCTTTTGAGTCGCTTCAGATTTAAGCTTTAGAAAGAATACCCATGTAAATCGTGAAAAGTCATCAATAATAACATGAATATACTTGCTACCACCGATGCTTTCGATAGATGAAGGACCACACAAATCGATATGAAGTAATTCGAGTGGTTCAATAACATTTGTGTTGATTATAGATGGGTGACTTTGACGACTCTGCTTCCCCATTTCGCATGCAGCACACAAATGATCTCTGTTGAACTTGAGCAATGGAAGACCCCTAACATGACCTCCAGTGACAAGTCGGTTGATATCTTTAAAATTGAGATGAGAGAGCCTTCGGTGCCACAACCAGCTTTCGTCGGATTGAGCTTTTGATAACAAGCATATAGCTGGGTTTCCTTTGATGGGTTTAAGGTTTAAGGGAAACATTTCACCCTTTCGCTTTGACTTGAGAATCACTTTCTTTGTCCTTTTCTCTATGATTTCAGAACCTTCATCATCGAATGAGACTTTGAGACCTGTACCTCCAACAAGCTGAGATATACTAATGAGGTTGTGTTGGAGTCCTTCCACATAAGCCACCTTCCTTATAGTAAAGTCCCCATTTGTTATCATCCTGTATCCCTTTATGGTGCCGAAAGAATTATTTCCAAACTTGACGTTGCCACCATTTGCAAGAGATCTGTATTCCCTAAGCTCCTCTTTCCTCCCTGTCATGTGACGTGAGCAGCCACTATCGATGTACCATTCTTCGTCGAACTGCTCGTCACTTATAACCTGCAAAAATTAGGCAGATTTAGGAACCCAAAGTTTCTTGGGTCTACGTGAGCTTTTCATGGGAACGGGAACAGTAAGAGAGATGTCAACTAGATATGTTCGTTTTATAAGAGTTGTTTCATCTTTCCTTTTAATGGTAAAAACTTTTATTTTGTTAGGATTGGGTGTGCTCGGTTTGGACTCTGGTTTGGATTCATTGACCTTCTGCTTTCCCTTTTGTTCAGCTGACGAATGAGATTTTTGAGAAAAAGGGGAATTGGCTTTAGAGCAAGATGGAGATGAATCGGTGGAAGTAGAAGAGTTAGAAGAACGAGAAGAATTAGAATGAGAGGGTTTGTATTGAGAGGACTTCCTGGCTGGAGACTCTAGATGACCCTTTTGCTTTTGATCGTTGGGGGGACCGATCTTAGAGTCTTGTTTTCTTTTGACTTCAGAACCGAACCTTTGCGTTCGGTTTGAGCTGTCCTTGGAACCGAACCTTTGGTTTCGGTTGGAGCCTTTTTCAGAACTGAACCTTTGCCTTTGGTTGATATTTTCTTGTGAACCGAACCTTGGCTTTCGGTTGTTGTGACTTTTAGGCTTTCCTACAGGATTGTTTTCATACTTCAGATTCTTGTCTTGGTGTGAGAAGTATGCATTCTGGGAATGCCAGAATTGTTTCCTTTCAGAAAGGTTCTTCCTGTATCTATGGTTCCTTTCTCTCTTCCTATTCCTCATCTGTTTAGGTTGATGATGAACATTCACTTTCGTATTCGGTGTCTCCTTGGCTGGTTCCTTTTGAACTGCAGGAGTTTTACTTTGAGCCGAAGGAGCAGAGGGAGTATCTTCTTTTTCCGAACGATCATCCTCCTGAGGAATATCTTTCGTACCACTGGTGCTTGGCTCATCGAAATTGCCTGGCTTATTCAAGGGTTCAGGTATGTATCTTCCTTTACTCATCCAGGAGGTTCTTTCAGATAAGCCAACGGTTTCGTTTGCATTATCTATTGGAGCTTCCCAGAAGTACTCATCGCAGCCATCAGCATTGTCTTCGTTTACAATAGCTGTGAGTTCAGCTGTTTGATGTTCGGTTACTCCTGTCACCTTGTATACTTGATTCGGAGTGGTCCTAACCTTTTGATACACAACTGCTTTCTCAACTAATATTGGGGACTTTTGATGGGACAATCGAGCGAACTCCACTGAATTTTCAGAAATAAGATTCTTGTGGTTTTCAGGTTCGTTTTTAACAAATTCTGAGCAGTCAACCGTGTCCTCTACAGAAATTTCACTCATGTTTTCGTCCTCGTTAAGCTCAGATGCATTTTCAACATCAATTTTGTTTTCTGAGCTTACGTTGGCGTTTAAAGAGTCAAATTTTTGCATGGTTTCGGTTCTCAGTTTAAGTCTATCATTTTCATCCAAAAGGTTTTTAAGCATGTCCTTGTGGTCCTTGGATTTAATGAAGGACTCAATTTTGTCCAGTCCATACATGTAGGTCGGATTGACATCATCAGACGATATCACACTCTCACAATTGTAGGCTTCGGCATCGATTTCATCCTCCTTAAACTCTAGGAAGGGCAAAATCATGCGATGGATCTTATGGCCTATTTCACAATCCAAGTGAAGTTGAGTAATATTAGAATACAAACGTTTAGCAATTAAACAAAAAACATTCCGCTGTTTTAACAATTTTAAATTGTCTCTTTGCAAATAAATGTTTTCATCTTTAACTCTAACTAATTCCGACTCCTTTAACTCAATCCACATTCTCCGCTCCTCACTCTTCGACGCCACCCTGCTTAATTGATCAGTTAGGTTAGAATTGGTGACTCGAGTTTGAGTTAAGCTACTATCTAGATGAGAAATTCTTGTATTAACATTTTTTAGTTCTTTCTCATATGAGGATGTTGGTACTTTGGATGAAATAAAAACAGATTGTACCTTCTTTATCAGTTCATCGAGCTCATTGAACTGCTGGCTGAGTGGTTTGGCCGTAAAGCACATGTCCTCCTGTACCTTCGGTCCATCGCTTCCTCCATCGGTGTTGTATCCCCTCATTTGGGATATGTCAGTCACCATGAAGCATCTTCCTCCACTGCTTTCCTCCTTAGCCACATAAGCCTTTCCATGGGTAGGCTTCCTCACTTCATCGTCTTCTGAGTCGGTAGACCAAACTTCCGTGCTACCGAACTCGTCATCATTAACCGAACCCTGCACAATGAGAGCATTAATAGAAGGGTTAGCGGTAGACTTCTTCTTTCTCAACTCGTCCAATCTTTTCTGTAACACGGCTTCCTCATCATTTCCATCATCCTTTTCAGCCATCTTCTTAAGGACACAGTCCTTAGCATAGTGGTTTTTCCCACCACAGTAGAAGCAGCTTACTCCGGAATCGCCATCCACCTTCGGTTCCTTCTTGGGCTCCTCAGCCTTCGGTTCATTGTTCACTTTTTCAGAGCTGTAACTCCCCTGCCAGTTTCGGTTTTTGTTGCTGGGGAATCTCTTCTTTATGAACCTCTTGGGATTGGACACCATCATGGCATAATCCTCAGACGTGAGGTCATATTCCTCCAAGTTGAGGTCTTCATCCTCCATCACAGCTTTACTTTTAGATAGGAGGGCCAACGAACCAAGACTAGAAACGATGTTCTTTTCTTGCAACACAATCTTCTCTTGGGACTTGAGAATACCCACCAGTTTCGCCAAAGAGTATGATTTAAACTGCTCATGGGCTTTGATTGTGGAAACCACTGCTCTCCATTCAGACCTCAGTCCATTCAAGAAAGTAACCTTCTGTTCGATAAGCTTCCTTTCAATATCATGTTTGATCATCTTGCTGAGAAGATGATTGAAGCGATCAAACGTCTGGGTCACCGTTTCTTCGGCCCCTTGCCTGAATTCTCCAAACTCAGATAAAAGCAAAGTTTGAATAGAATGTTCAAGATCCTCATCTGTAGAATACAGTTCACGAAGTCTATCCCAAACTTCCTTTGCCGTCGTGCATGAGTTGACCAACCTGAATGTGTCGGACTGAAGGGCGAATCTGATCAACCTTAACGCCTTAATATTGCACTGGAATTTGTCCTTTTCATCTTGTGCAATATCCTTCACGTCCTTTAGCAGATCATTGTACTCCTTTTGAGTCTTAATAATTCTAGACGTTGCAGAATGAGAAAACGGTCCATTGATGATGGCTTCCCATATGAGGTACCCATTATCCTCCGATCCAATCACGTAGTCTTCAAAGTGATGCGCCCATACTTCATAGTCATGGGTGTATAAGATTGGAATCTTTGTCGTCGAACCGATGCTGTTGGAAATATTAATAGGGTTTGATTGCGTCGCGTCCATTATGATCGTAAAAACCTGTTCAAAGATTAGACTTGTAATAAAGCAGATTAGGGCAAAACAATAAATATCAAGATACGTCAATAAAGAGATGACGGCTCAATAAATATTGATAATTGCGGAAAAACCCTAATGGAAATCTTTTTCAAAGAAAAGATGTGTATCAATTACACAGCCTCCTGCTCTGATACCAATTGATGCGATTAAACCAACCTTTAATCTACAAGGATCGATTACATCTTGAACAAGTATGTAAATATAAAATTGTATGAACGCAATAATAAGAACAAGTCAAGATGGAATCAAACGTGTCGAATGATTAAACAAAATCCTCAGAAGAGCTCGATTAAGAACATCAATTGTAGAGGATTGGTAGGTTACAAGAACGATTAAAGAAACCTGTTATACTCTAGATGAAACGCTATGTCGTTAATCTCTAAAATCGTTACCCTAATAAGCATGCAAGCATAAACTTATATACAAAACATAAAAGGTTCTCGGTTGGACAGGCCCAAACCGGAATGCAAAGTAACATATACTATCAAGCCCAAAAGACGCAATCTTCAAAATAATCTTCAGCCCAACATTCCCAAATTTAAAACATGTACAACAACCAATCTAATTAAATATATTTGTTGTGAATACAGACCATGCATATGTCTGATTAACATCATCTGATTATACAAAATGCCCTACAATTGGGACTTCGAATATTTTTTACATTACTTATTATATGCCCTTTCATTAGGGACTTACCACCTTACAACATCAACACATTAAGGTTGATAACCCCAGCTTATAACTAAAAGCAGCTTTAATACATACAAAATGCCCATCATTACTGACTTTCTAGTCTGCCTTTACAAAAAATACAAGGGATCCCAAAAAAACAAAAGCTTATACTAACCAACCAAACTAACTACAATCACCCCCCTAACTTCAAAATAGGGCCAAGCAAGCAAACAACAGGGCAACTATCATCCTGTACCTGCCTATTGCCTTCCTTGCATCATGAACTTCTTTATCACTCTTTGCCACCTTATACTGCTCATGTGACAACAGAAACTCCACTTCAGCAATCCTTCTCCTCAATTTGTTCATCTTAGACAGTTCATATTTGTCATCCAGTTTCTGCTTCAGAGAATATAGTAGGTTTTGTAGTACCCGTTTGCCTGTTCTTCATCTTTCCATTCAAAGAAACTACATTTCCTCAACCTAGTCTATAAAAAGCCCATAAAATTAGGGTTTGACTGACAATCACAAATCAACTACCTTTAATGAACCAACGAAATGGGTTTTATTCACAGTGATCGTCAAGAAGCAAATAAAATTAGGGTTTTTAATAGATGAAATAAAATACAAATACACCATTATCGTCTTTACAGAAAGAAACAACACATCAAACCATAAAATACTAACTTATCAAAATCAAGAGAATCAGGACCTACCATATTGTTTTGACAATTCCAGAATTGCCTCCTAGGGTTTGTTATCTTCCAACAGGTTCGTTCTTTAGCTGGAACAACACAATCACAAACCTTTACCCCTTCTTGCGACTGAACATGAGTGACTTGTAGTTGATTCCTTGACATCGATGAGCTCGAAGACATTCTTCTTCAGGACAGAAATAGTCGGGGAGGGAGAAGATTTTGACTTTTCAGAGAAGGATAAGTAAAGATTTAATGGAGGTCCGAATGAGGGTTTGAATTAATAAGCCTATATTGACAACTGGACTACTTCGACACATAAGCTTCCCACATAAGCTTATTGGACCCATCAGCGTGCCACATAAGCATTGTAACCGGGAACACTTCTAAAACTTGATCAAATTGTGTAATTAAAAGGTCACTTACGAGTTTACTGGCCTAATGTACCAAAAATAAAATTTTAAGGACCAAATAAGTCAATTGATGAAATTTCCATGTGCTACAGTGACATTATCCCTTTTTCTTTTCTAAGAATGTAATGAGATTTTTTTAACTTGTATCCAAAATTTTGTTATTCTTCAAGAAGTTCATTAAATCAAAATATATATTATGTCAGAATGTGTATTCTTGTATGGTTCAATCATATTTGTTATTTTTCAATATATTGATAAACATATTCCGTCAGAATGTTACGAATTACGAAAATTATCATCCATACAACAAATTTTTAAAATTAATAGAATCTATTTTCCCTTAAAATATGCAATTTTCCTTTATTAAATATATATTAATTGACTAAAATACTCTTCTAGTTAGAATAGATGATATTTTTGAATTATATGTAATTCAATAATATGTAATAATCACTTATTTAAAATAAGTAAAATTGATTGGCCCAAGTTTATGTATATAATAACACAATAATTATTTTGAATAGAATAACATAAGCATATATATATATATATATATATATATATATATATATATATATATATATATATATATATATATATATATATATATATATATATATATACACACACATTAAGTGATACCAACCAATATTGAATAGTAGAGTCAAAAGTGTAGTACTGGATTTAATGTTTGAAATTTAATTTTAAGTATGTATTTATTTTACAACCACCAAGATAGCAAGATTAAACCAACTCATTCCGATTTTAATTACTTATCTCTCATTGAAAATGGACTTTGAATGAATTAAGTGATGTTTCCAAAAGAAGTTTTTAATGAAGCAAAATATTCATATTTGTTGAGAAAATGAAAGGGAACTTTATAATATTACAATAATAATATTTGTTTTTCATCATGGAACTTCAGCTAATTCAATGCTGTAGATAAATTTGAGTATGAATCCATGCCTTTCACGTAATAAACTTCGAAGACCAATGCCTACACGGCTTTGTTTCATTATAAATACGTTGCATTTATTGTGGGTACTTTATTCATCCCAAAATAGCAATCGGAGACATGCGAGAAACCTATATAGGTAATTGTTTGTTTTATGTGTCGGGCAATCGAATTCCACTTTTTATTGGCATGGTTAAAACTTGTTCATATAATAATCTTAAAGAGCTGAAATTGAATATTACGCCTTTAGGGTATCTAGTAAATTGGAGATACTTGCCATATATTGCCATTGAAGTCCAATAAAAGCATGAATGGCAACGATTTTGATACGATTTGTAATATCGCAAACCGAATAAGTATATATGTTATGATAAATATTATAATTAGCTTATTACTTATAAAAACCGATAAAGTTCTTTTTAGTTCGGGTAGGACCTGCAATCAAACATTCACCCACGCAAACCTTGCAAACCTTGTAATCTCCTTGTCGGACCTACAAAAAAAAAACCAAGCAAGCCACTTATCATCTTCTGTAGAAATGTTTGAGTGTAATCAATCACACTTCACAAGGCCATTGTTTTCATGTTGTTTGTAACGAGGGTTGTGCCAATGAGTGGGATAGTTTGGGGATGGTCTAGGCCTTCTAAATTTCAGAAAAAGAAATAAAATAGAGAAATCTACGAAAAAATCCCAAAGTTTTAGGCCAATTTACGATCTAGTCCTAAATTAAATTTCATTAACGAAAAAAGACAGAAAACCGGCTAATGTAATCACTTTAACCCTCTTTTGCCTTTTCAACGGGTTACTTGATGAGATGGCACGCCAAGTGGACTTTTTGACAACTGATGTGGCATTTCTTCATTATTTGAAAAATCAGATTTTCGGGATAAAAACAGGAGGAGGGGGACTCGAACGTGTGACCCTCAAATTGAAAATCATGCTCTTAACCAATCGAACTGAAAGACTCTTGTGAATTTACTCCATAACATTTATATTTAATGTAATAAATTCTAAAGTCAAATTAAATAAAAAGGATGCATGTTGATTCGAACCAATGACCTTAACCTTAAAAACCAAAATCTCAAACTTTACCTCCCCACGTCATACATTCCATCTTATAAATATCTATTCGTTCCTATTCTCTTTAACACTTAAAGAACCACAATGTCATCACTTTTGGACAACCACCATTGGAGCACATCCCTTGAAGTCAAAATCTAGCCACTTCGCAGGACCTTTTTGGGAACTTTTCCCCATCTCTTCACGTCAAAAAATCCAAAACCCCGATCTGTTGGGAATATTAGGGTTTGCGGTGGAGATCTGGATACGAGCTTGGATCGTGATATCACTTTCCGAACTGATATTTCTACCCTTTGCCTGGGTTACAAGAAATTCAGCCTAGGATAATCCAAGCGGACACCTACGTTTCTAGGCACAGAAAACGTAAGCTATTATGCTAAAAGGTTCTATGAATGTGTGATGAAAACGAGAGCTAAAAACCATCCCTCTTCTGGAAACGAAGAGTTGTTTATATACTAAACACAATTAGGGTTTCATTAGGGTTGGGCCGTCATTATTTGCTTAGGAAGCAAGTAATATTAATCCGGATTAGGGTTACCAAAAACTAAAGAATTCTGTTAGTTTTACCATAATCACCCTCAAGAAATTGAATTTTCCATTATGTTCCCACATGCAAAATTCGGTGAGGTTTTGGGGCGCTGCCCCAAACCCCGCGGGGGCTCTGCCCCTGGCGGGACCCCAGCCAGGGCTCTGCCCCTTAAACCCCGCTAGGGGCGCTGCCCCTAGACCCCGCCAAAGGGGCGTTGCCCCTTTGGAAACCCCGGACGAGGGGGCGCTGCCCCCGGACCCCCGACTAGTCGTCGAACCGGCTTTCGACTAGATCTTATACATGTGTGCACTCCGCACAAACCCGTACATGTATTAGAGTACAAATCATGAAACCCCTTAGCTCACATGTTAGTTCCAGTTACTTAAAATGACATAGTGACACTAAAATCACCAACAATCATCCCCCATTTTAGTGTAACCCTTGAACAAACATAACCTTATCAACAACAAACCAAACTAATACATAATGAAAATATCGAAACGATTGAATTTCCACTTAGTATCATACAATTGCAAATATTCGAGAATTAGGGAGTTCTAAGAATTGAACCCGTCAACCCATTTGAATACCAGAAAGTAAAATACATACTAGTTTATTGAATTTCTAGCATAATACAACTTGACACTATTATAAAGCCATGTGTCCTAATCCTCTCATGATCGTATCAAGGTCAAGTCCACAACCTCTTGAAATGCGGCTACACTTCACAATCACGTAGGTAACCCCTTTCCATGTATCTGCACATACATTTATCAAATGAATTATTAAGAAGCTAAACTTCAACCTGGCTAACTTCAACCTGATAAACTTCAACATTTATCAAAGGAATTATTAAGAAGTTAAACTTCAATCACGTAGGTAACTCCTTGCCATAGATGGGATTTGACTCCTAATTGACTTTGGGCGTATGGATTTTGCCTTGGACTTAAATAAAGCCAAACTTAGGGTAATTTAGTAATTATTCAAAGTATGTATTATGATTATGTAGTGGGACCCAATTATTAATTGGGTGATGTTTTGATATTGACAGATCGGGAATCTATCATCCGGCAACTGGGGTTGAGTCTGCGGGACTTCAGCAGTGCCAGGTGAGTCTTCTCACTATGTTGTACCTGGAAGGGTATCTATGTGTGACCGAAAGGTCTGGTATGCTATAAGATATATGCATTGTATGTGATTAGTTACCTGTTTTGTATGTGTTATGTATGTTATGCTTGATATGGGCCGGAAGGCATTATGTTATGGGCCGGAAGGCATTATGACGTAGACCGGAAGGTCGGGGAGTTATGGACTGGAAGGTCGATACGGGTAGGACCGGAAGGTTTACCGGGTTGGGACGGAAGTCCCCTGAGACACATGGACCGGAAGGTCATGGCCTGGAAGGGCATATGTGTGTAAGTGGTATTTTGGGGAACTCACTAAGCATGCGTGCTTACCGTGTTATGTGTCATGTGTTTCAGGTACATTGTTTCAAAGGAAAGGAGCCGGCTTGGTCGCAGCACATCACACTATGTTTTCCGCACACTGGATCCTTGGGATTACACTCTGATATGGTTTTATGATACTTTGTTTGATTATTGACACTTTGGTTTTTGATATGAGATTTTATTATGGAAGTTTTTATATTGATCGGTTTTATGCAATAACTTAAAATAAAAATGAAATTTCTGGCCTTGAATTTTGTGATGTTACAGCTACTTGAGCGAAGGTTTCCTCATAATCTGTCCCTTCCTCTTGGCAATATCCTTTTACCACCAACCGAGCCTTGTTGTGAATGACGTTCCCCTCTTTGTCCACTTTGTTTCTAAAGACCCATTTCAAGCCGACAACAGAGGCATCCTTTGGTGTGGGAATCAACCTCCAAACTCGGTTACGTTCGAACTCATGGAGCTCATCTTCCATTGCTTGAACCCAATCAGAATGATCAAGCGCAACATTTACTGTTTTCGATTCGATTTTGGAGGTGAACGAATTAAACATACAGAACTCAACTTTAGAGAATAATGCAGTTTGTTTCACTTTTAATTGAGAACGAGTAAGAACTTTCTCAGAAGATTCACCAATAATTTGTTCTTTAGGATGATCCTTGGTCCATTTCACTAACGGAGAATAATTTGGGTCATAAATTGGATCCAATTCAGCATTCACTTCTTCAAATTCAGATTGATCACTCTCGCCTTCGTCAGTTTCCTTTTCTTTCTCCCCCTCGACTGGCGAAGCGTAACCCGAGTCAGCATCAAAGTTTGCATCCTCTAAGAGAGTTGGATTCTCCCCCTCAAACGTACCTTTATTAGTTGGGGACGGTATAGAATTCTCCCCCTCAAAAGATACATTGGTTGTCTTTGGTGCGGACGAACTCTCCCCCTTGAACGTTGAGTTGTTGATTTGAGAGTCAGTAGAGGATTGAGCACTTGCAGGTTTAGGAATTTCACTTTCCATTTCCTTTGCAGCATCATCGATGATCTTTTGGAGATTATCAATTTTGTTATCTGCTACTTTTGCCTATGAGTGTGCCGCTATCTCCGGTTCATCGAATAACCGAATGTA
The DNA here is from genome assembly GCF_052625555.1 of Lactuca saligna. NCBI lineage: Eukaryota > Viridiplantae > Streptophyta > Magnoliopsida > Asterales > Asteraceae > Lactuca > Lactuca saligna. Next base: position 178,532,597 of record NC_136423.1, read on the forward strand.
CTCTTCGAACAAGTTGGATATTGGAACCGAGACTTGTCCTGTTGTAGGAAAATTTTCCCCTAAGTCACTTTCGCTCCTTTAAACTTTCTTCATGTAATTGTCATCAAAGGTTACGTAATAAGTTTCTTCAATCCGTTTAGATCGTTTGTTCAAAACTCTGTAAGCTTTTGAGGAGAGAGTGAATAAACAAGAAATATCCCCTCATCAGCTTTAACGTCAAACTTGTTTCGGTTCTACTTGGAGTTTAGGATGAAACATCTTGAACCGAACACATGGAAAAATTTGACATTGGGCTTTCGATTATTTAAATTCTCATATGGAGTGATTGAGAATCTTTTGTTAAGAAAGTATCGATTCTGAGTGTAGCAGGAAGTTGCAATAGCATCAGCCCAGAAGTATAACGGAAGAGAAGCGAAACTGAGCATGGTTCTGGCAGCCTCACATAAAGAACGGTTTCGCCTTTCAACAATCCCGTTCTGTTGTGGTGTATACGGGGATGAAAAGTTGTGATTTATCCCCTTATCAGCCAGAAAGTCCTCAAAATCTTTATTCTTGAATTCCAGCCCATTTTCGCTCCTGACATTTCTCACCGTCTTTTTCAGTTGAACTTCCACTTGCTTAATAAACGTCTTCAGCTTGGGAGTTGCTTTTGATTTTTGTTTAATAAATAAAAACCAGGTGAAACGTGAAAAATCATCTACAATGACAAGTATGTACTTACTACCACCGATGCTTTCGATAGCCGAAGGTCCACATAAGTCAATGTGCAATAGTTCAAGAGCTTCAACAATCTTTGTATTGATTCTCGTAGGATGACTCTTTCTGCTTTGTTTGCCCATCTCACACGCTGCACATAGATGTTCCTTGTCAAACTTGAGAAGAGGGAGGCATCGAACATGGTCACCAAGCACCAACTTATTAATGTATTTGAAGTTCAGATGCAATAAACGTCGATACCACAACCAGCTTTCATCTGTGTTTGCCTTTGATAGCAGACATATTGCAGGTTTTCCTTTTATTGGGTTTAGATTCAAGGGATACATCTCTCCCTTGCGATCAGACTTTAATAGAACCTTTTTCGTATGCTTTTCAATGATTTTAAAACCCTCATCCTCAAATGACACTTTCAGACCTGTTCCTACGACTAGTTGTGACACGCTGATGAGGTTATGCTGCAATCCTTCCACATACGCCACTTTTTGAATTGAGAAATCTCCATTTGTTATCATACCGTATCCCTTGATTTTTCCATAGGAGTTATTTCCATACTTTACACACCCACCATCTTTTAGGGACCGAAACTCCCTCAGCTCTTCCTTCCTTCCAGTCATGTGACGTGAGCATCCACTATCGATATACCATTCATCATCGAACTTCTCGTCACAAATCACCTGCAAATTCAAGCTAATTTAGGAACCCAAAGTTTCTTGGGCCCTGGTGAGTTTTTCATAGAAAAAGGAATTGAAGAAGAAATATCAATCAAAAATGTTCTTTTTACTAAAGTGGTTTGATCTTTTCGTTTAATAGTATACACCTTGATTTTAGTTTTATCTTGTTTAAAGATTAGTGCCTTAGTTGGTGTGTTGTTAGTTGGTTTAGGATTTTTCTTTTGAATCCTAGGGTTAGCTAACTTTTTCTAATTTTTGAACTCATAATCTCATGCTAGCTTTCCCTTTCCTTTGATGTCCTTCACAGAGTTTATTTTGCACTTTGAATTGAAAGAACCGAAACTAGTGTTGGGACCGAAACTTGACTTTCGGTTCTGTGGGCCAATTAGAGGACCAAAACTAGACTTTCGGTTATGATTGTTGATGTGGGGACCGAAAATTGACTTCCGGTTCTGAGCGTTAGTCTGGGAACCGAGAGCCGATGTTCAGTTCGGACTTTTGGAGTAGTAGGAATTTAGGCTGAAAGTTTCTTTTCCTTCCACTTTTGCCTTTCCCTTATCCGTTGACACTATCTTATGAGGTATGTAGTTGGGTTTTTGAGATTCCCAGTGACGTTTTCGCTCATTCAAGTTCTTTGCATATCTTTGGTTTCTTAAGCATTTTTGTTCTGCTAACTCCTTCTGTGACTTGTGGATATTGAAGCTAGCCTTTGGCTTATGCTTTTGCTTTTCGGTTGTATTTGTTGGAGCATTTGGTTTTGTCATTGGTTCTTCAGGAATTTCTTTAGTTCCACCTGTGCTTGGTTTGTCAAAGCTTGAGGGTTTGTTGATGGTTCCACTTTTGCTTTTCGGTTGTTTTTGTTGGAGCATTTGGTTTTGTCATTGGTTCTTCAGGAATTTTTTAGTTCCACTTGTGCTTGGTTTGTCGAAGCTTAAGGGTTTGTTGATGGGTTCAGCAACATATCTTCCTTTAACCCTCCATGAAGTTTGCTCAGACAAGCCTACGATTTCATCTGCGTTGTGAATAGGGGAGGACCAGAAGTAATCGTCACATCCTTTAACATTGTCTTTTTCCACCAAGACTCTTAATTCTGCCGTTTGTCTTGTATTGAATCCTTTAGCTGCATAAACCTAATTCGGAACAGTCTGAACCTTTTGATAAACCACAACCTTTTCCTTGAATTTTTGTGGCTTGTCTTTTGACATGCAAGCAAATTCAATCAAATTTTCTGAAATGAGGTGTTTCTCATTCTCGGTTTTGCTCTTCATAAACGCAGAGCAATCAACAACATCTTCTACCGACATTTCACTCATCTCACTTTCTTCATCAAATTTAGACGTAATATCTAAGTTCATTTTATTTTCTGAAGTTAATTTGGCATTGGACATGTCAAGAGATTGAATAGTGTCTAACTTTATTTTCAATCTATCATTTTCATCTAAAATATCTTTTAGCATACATTTGTGTTCCTTAGAGTCAATGAAGGTTTCTATTTTGTCCAGTCCAATTTTGTTAGACACGGATGTCTCTTCTGATGACACTTCTGATTCACATTTTTCTATGATCTCATCCTCCTTAAATTCAAGGAAGGGCAAAATCATCTTATGAATTTTCTTTCCTATCTCACAGCTTAAATGTAATTGAGCAATATTTGTGTATAAATGCTTAGCAATTAAACAAAAAACATTTCTTTGTTTTAAAAACTTCAGATTGTCTCTTTGCAAATAAATACTTTCATCCCTAGCCCTAATTAAATCCACCTCCTTTAGCTCAATCCACATCCTTCTCTCCTCACTCTTTGAAGACACCCTGCTGAGTTGGTCAATTAGGTTAGAATTCGCTAAGCGAGTTTGCATGAGACTACCACTTAAGTTAGAAAACTTAAATTTTAATTCATTTAATTCTTCTTCATATTTTGTTAATGGAACTTTAAGTGATTCAAGGGTGGATTGTACCTTTTTGATCAACCAATCGCAGTCGTTGATTTTCTCACTGACAAGTTTAGCCACAAAACACTTATTTTCAGTCAAGTGCGGTTCCTCGTCTACACTTTCGGTTGACAATCCAGCGGTGACCATTAAGCACTTTTCGGCCGAACCTAATTCCTTTGCCACATAAGACTTCCCGTGAGTGGGTTTTCTCACTTCTTCATCTTCGGAGTCGGTTGACCAAACTTCAACTCCACCGAACTCATCTTCATACGCATTCTCCTGCACAATCAAGGCATTCATAGAACTTTTAGCAATGTTAGTTGCCTTCTTTTTCTTTATTTCTTCTAGCTTGCGCATATAATATACCTCATCATCTTCACCATCTCTTTTCTCAGCCATTTTTCTCAGCATGCAATCTTTGGCAAAGTGGTTCTTGCCGTGACAGTAATTGTAATCAAACCCAAAGTCTCCAGCAAGCTTGCTCTCCTTCTTGTCTTCGTCCTTTTGAGAAGAAATTTTCGCTTCATCCTTCACCTTCTCTGAACTATAACTTCCTTTCCAGTTTCGGTATCTGTTGACATGAAATTTTCTTCGCGCAAACTTCTTTGGATTAGTGACCATCATAGCGTACTCTTCACTTGTGAGATCACATTCCGACCTATCATACTCTTCTTCTTCTTCTACAATGCTTTTTCCTTTTGAGATAAGAGCCAGCGATCCCATACTAGAAACTACCTTTGCTTCTTTGGTTACAACACTCTCATAGGACTTAAGTATTCCTACAAGTTTCGCTAATGATTAAGACTTAAACTGTTCATGGGCTTTTACGGTTGAAATGACGGCCATCCACTCCGGTCTCAGTCCATTCATAAAGGTTACCTTTTGCTCGATCAACTTTCTTTCAATTCCATGTTTGATCATCTTACTTAGGAGATGATTGAAGCGATCGAAAGTTTGTATGAGTTTCTCCTACGGTTTATGTTCAAAAACTCCAAATTCTGACAGCAACAAGGTTTAAATAGAGTGTTTTAGATCTTCATCAGTCGAATAAAGTTCCTTCAACCTATCCCATATTTCTTTGGCAGTCGTGCATGAACCGACCAACCGAAAATTGTCGTATTGTAAGGAGAATCTGATCATTCTCATAGCCTTCACATTACACAGCAACTTGTCTTTTTTGTCCTGTGCCATCTTGTTTTCATCCGCCACCAGCTTGTTGTATCCCTTTTGCATCTTAACAATTGTTTTTGTTCTTGAATGAACAAACGGCCCAAGTGTGATATCCTCCCAGATGAGATAGCCATTCTCTTCTGATCCAACCACATAGTCTTCAAAGTGATGTGCCCAAACTTCATAGTCTAAAGTGTAAAGAATGGGTATTCTGGTTGTAGATCCAATGTTGTTTGAAATGTTGATGGGATTTGTTTGTGAATCTTCATGAGACATGGTGAGCTCTTAGAATCAAACCTGTAAACTTGAGATTAGGGTTTTATCTAAAACAAAGTTGTCGTTAATATGAGGAAGACGGCTTCTATTTATACGATAAAAGCGGAAACCCTAAAAGAATTCTGATTACAGAAGGAATGTGTATTGATTACACAGTCTCCTGCTCTGATACCAATTGTTAGAACTTAGTTCAATCGGGATCGTTTGATTCTATGCATGCAAACAATTAAGAACGTAAATATAAACACAAATATGGCTTTGAATATGCCATATGATTAATACTTCAACGCCTCAGAGGAGCTCGACTAAGAACTTCGACTTTAGAGGCGTTTAGGGTTACAAAGATTAAACGTAATAAAAGTCGTAAACATATAATGCATACATGCATGCATATATATAGTATAACCCTACAAGATAATCACGGATGGACAGGCCCAATCCGGATACAATACAAAAAGCCAATGAGGCAACACAAATAAGCTCTACACGAAGCTTGCGATCGCACGAATGATCTTAGGTATGTTCGGAAGTGGACTTCAAGGTTTTTTTCGTGCTAATAATTCAGATAGAAAGGAAAAAAAAAAAAACATGTGATCGCATATATCCAAAACTGCGATTGTGTGTTTGTCCAAAAGCCCCCCAAAAAGCAATGTACATTATGAATTCGGCGTGATACGCATTTTCATGAAAATTTGCGATCGCATATATGGTCGTTATTCTGCCGGTCGTATAAAAAGATGCCAATAACACCCCAATTGGGAGGGGAGACGATTGCAGATGACAAAATACCCTTTTGAAGATTATTTAGTAAATGTTTCTTTTTACTAGTTTAAATTCATTTTTAGCCAGGTCTGGCTAAATCTTAATTTTCAATTCAGCATAAACTAGTACTTTTCATGTGATTAGTTTTCTGATATGGTTTTCTTTTTGTTTTTCTATCTAGAATTTTCAATTTTGAGCTTAATGAACGTTTGATTTTTAATTCTTGTTAGTCTGATCACCTAGTTACGGTTTTTATCCTTCAACTTAATCAGTTAATAGAATTTGCAGTTGTTCTTGTCAAATAGTAATAAGTAAAAAGTATCAGATTAGTTCCGTGTTGGAATTTAACTCTGATATAAACTGTAAAAATCTTATCTTTACGCTTTCGAGCTTGTGAGAAGTATTGGGTATTGTTGTGAATTTTACATAGATCATAAAGTTGATTTTCTGATTTAATTAAGAGCTTGTTTAATTGAACAGTAAAAGTTAAGGTTAATTCAAAGAGCTTGTTTTGCTTAACTAATTTAGCTAAAAGAGATTATACTAGAGCCTGTTAGTTTTTCTCAATACCAACTTAGATAGAATGCATTCTAAATAACCAGATCTTGACTGACTGTATGATTAGGAAAGTCAAGCAGCAAAATTGGAATCGTTTTTATTATTGATTTTCGTTCAATTTATTTTCACTATAATTTTAATTTTTTTTGGTTAAGTCAAAATCCCCCTTTTATAATTTTTGTTTTGACTATAATGTGCTTGATGCAAGAAGGCATTGACCGTTATGCTGTGTCACTGAGGATTTGACCATACTTCCGTGTGCAACCAGTAGTGAAATTTTATTTTGTTTAATATGTCCGTGATAATGTGTTAACAAATTGGCGTTGTTGTCGAGGACCTGGTGTTTTCTAATAGTTTTATGCCCAAAAAATTTCATTAAGATACACCTTTAGTTTTTTATCCAGACATTGAAAGAACTACAAGGACAATAAAGAAAGAAGCAACAAAGAACAAACAATCAATTGGTTTTTTTGGTTCATCATCATCCTCTTTATGACCAGAAATTAACACACTACAAGGCAGTCCATTGTGGATCAAAACAGATCCGGATTTTTAGTCTTTTCCGAAAGTACCCCCATCTTCACTTTCTAACAACACTTATAAAACTTACACCCCACTATCCTCAGTTAAATCTAAAACAACTGAACCTTCTGAAACTAAATCTGAAAAACCAACCATGAGTGATACGGGAGAAGAAGCAAAAAAGACTCTCAGAGAGTGTGTCACACCAGAAGTTAATCAGCAACCTCTTTGCATTAGTTTTCCAGAATCCTATAATTTTAAACTCAAATTTAGGCTGATACATCTTCTTCTCACATTCCAAGGTCTATACAACGAAGAGCCACATAATCCCTCAAGGAAATTCATATGGTATGTTCATGAATAAAGCCGCATGTTGTAACTAAAGATCATATAAATTTAGGGTATTCCGCTTTTCATTTTAAGATTCAATAATGGAATGGTTGTACGAGCTCCCATACGGTTCGATCGATACTTGGAAAGAACTCGCGAAAATATTTTTAGAGCAATATTTTTCAGAAATGTGAGTTTCCAATCACCAAAGAGAAATCCTTGGGATCAAAAATGGAAAAGAAAAGCTTTACATACTTACTGGGAGAGGTTTAAGAAGCTTCTGGTTCGGTGCCAACAATATGGGATCAATGACGACTAGCACTACAATTGTTTCTGTGAAGGTCTGACACCTATGAACTGTTGGATTAATGTCTAAGTCAGTAACCATATTCGGTATATACTTGACCCGAGTGTGCATGGTCCTTTTGGGTTGCCTTCACCAAAGCAACTTGACAAGGTAATTTGATATGAGAGAGGATATATTATGATTTATTAATATATTATAAGAATAATATATTAAAGGAGAAATCATATTTATTTGATTAGTATTAGTCATGAATTAATTAGGAATTAATTTGGTGACTAAAAGAGACAAATTAAATAAAGGGGTATAAACTGTCAATTGTGTGATAGTTGAGTTTTGGGCTAGGAAACCTAATGGACTAAGGGGGGAACGAAATTATGATGAAGGATCATCATATTTTCGTCCAAGGCCTCATTCCATAAGGTTTCTTGGGCTGCTTGGTGGCTAAGCTGTCCATTAGGGTTTTGACTGAAACCCTAGTACCCTATACTATAAATACATGCCCTATGCTTCAATTTAAGGCCACTTGATTCCAAGGGAACCCTAGGGCCGAAATTAGCTTCATTCCCTTCTCTCTCTTAGTTGCCTTCTTGCTTCAAGGTGTTTGTGAGCCATTAGAGGCACTACAATTGTGGTGCTTGCTTTCAAGAGTTCAAGAGAGTTCAAGAGATCAAGGAAACTAGTTGTTATTGCTATATAACAACAAAGGTATGTTTTTCTACACTTCTATGTAAATTTCAAAAATCATAGAAGCATGCCAGGGTTTATTTTGTGTTCATATAGTTGTATGTCTTATAGTGAAAACATAGATCCAAACTAGGGTTGTATGCATACATAGGATTGTTTGTATAAAACCTAACAGTGGTATCAGAGCCATTGGTTTTATGTTTTCAATTGGATTTGATGCATATTATGAACTTGACAAATTAGGGTTTATGGCAAGTAAACCCTAAGGCTTGGTGATTTTCGCAAATTAGGGTTGCCAAACCCTAGTTGGCGATTTTTGATAGGGTTCTTGAAACCTTTTTGCCTAGCCTCCAAATTTCGAAATTAGGGTTATGAAACCCTAGGGATTTCGAAAATCCCTTGTCCCCAAGATAAGATCCCAAGATTTTAGGGATATGGATAATACTATCTTTGTGATTATCAATTTAATTGTTTAAACTAGATAATTGAAGATCTTGTATTATCCTTTCCATATATTTAAAAATAAAAGGATTAAATAAATTAATAGTTTAATTTTATGATAATCCCTAAAGATTTAATACTTCAAATTAATTGTTTGATTTTGATAATTATTAAATCAAAGATTTTTGGTGTTTAAAATTTTAAATTAAATAGCCTTAATTCCGAAAATTTTAAATACACATTAAGATACTAGTATTTTTGAAATGTTTTAAAAATACACCCTTATAGAATTATGATATTATAAGATTAATTATTATATATGTATAAGAATAAGCTAGTCTTATCGCTAGTAGGCCTCATTCACGAAGCCAGTCTATAAGGTGGGTATAAGGTTGTTGCCTATAATATGGCGCTTAATGGATGTACACTCACATCTACCGCTTGCTTGACTGGTGGAGGGTCGTTAGCCGAACGGATAGGATAGGGCACTTAATTCCTCATTAAAAGTATAATGGAAATATTAAAGTAACTACATTGTTTTACAAATTCCCACTCTTAGTTACTTTAGGGTAAAATGTGAAAATGATGCTAATCCATGGAATTACACTTCGTACCCTTGTCAAACGTTGATGGAGCGCGTGTGGTTAACCGGCACATCAATTTGGGGATGACATTGGTAGCGAAGGGTGACTCGATGTTTGTCATAGATCAATGGAGCGTGTGTGGTTCACCGGCACATTGATTAGGTGATAAAAACATTGAGTGCACCGCGTTGATTCGCATGGTTATTCACAAATTTGTTTGCGATCCTCGGCATCCCAGTCGCAAATTTGAAATGCATATCGAGATTTAAACATGCCATTGAAAAGTTCAATGAATCTCAAAGATCTAGGAGTTTTCAATACATTTAAAACCTAAATTGCTTTTTCGTTTTTCATGGTGAGAATTAGTGAATCGTCATTCACTTACCTTCAAATTATTTACTTTTAGAGTACGGCATCCCTTTCTAAGTTGTAAATAATGTTGTTGGATCCTAGCCCTAATTACTCATTTGGGTGTTTAATTAGGGATTCATTTCTAATCAAACTTTGTTCCTTTTCAGATGTCAACAAACAACAACAACAACGCTTCTGGGTCATTCTCGTTGATGAACTTGTGTCAGAAAGTGACATTTGATGGTTCAAACTTCACCGAGTGGATGAGGTATATCCGCATGATCACACGCTACGAGGACAAAGAATATGTCCTCGATGAAAAGCTTGAGAAGATCATCCCAGATGTTGTTACTCCTGAGGAATTAGCCGCCTTTGAGGCCCACGAGCGTGATGCCACGAAAGTTCACTGCATCATGCTGACCACCATGAACCCCGAACTCCAAAAGTCCTATGAGGACATGTATCCATATGAAATGCATCAGGATTTGCTGGAAAGGTATCACCAGAGCGCGAGGCAAGAGCGCTATGAGATCATTACTACCATGATCACCGCTAAGATGGGGAGTGGAGAATCCCTAACCTCTCATTTGCAGAAAATGCAGAGGTATGTTGATCGTCTTCTCAAACTTAATGTTAAGTTTGATGAGGATTTGGCTATCGACATAATCCTCCACTCCTTTCCCTCCTGCTACAATCAGTTTAGGATGACCTACCATATGAATAAAGAGGAGGTCTCCTTGAGCAAGCTCCAAGGACTCTTGAGGACTGCTGAGAGCAACCTCAAAGACAAATCCGTTGCACCGTCCCCTGCTGTGGCCGCTCCTGTGATTGCGATAGGTCAAGGAAAGGGTAAAAAGAGGAAGGCTCCATGTAAGAGCCACCATAAGGGGAAACCCCGTGATGGTTCGTCCTCAAGTGGGACCAAAGTAGGCCCCGCTAGACCCTCTTCCGATCCTAAAGAAGCAGAGTGCTTCTATTGCCACCAAAAGGGCCACTGGAAGCGAAGCTGCCCACAATATCTGCAGGACATTAAAGATGGGAAGATCAAGCCCACATTTGCAGGTATGTATTCTATTAAATCTAATAACTCATCATTTGCTACTTCATGGGTTCTTGATACAGGATGTGGTTACCACATTTAACTGATTTGCAGGGCCTAAAAAGAAGTAGGGAAATGGAGCATGGGAAGATGAACCTGATTATGGGAAACAGAAGATCATCGCCTGTGACCAAAGTCGGTGTTTATTCTTTAGTGTTGAGAAATGGGTTAGGTATAGATTTAGAGAATTGCTGTTATTCGCCAGATATGGCAAGAAACATTATTTCTTTTCACGGGTTGTTTAGACAAGGTTTCAGATATTCTTTTGATAATAGTAATGGTTCTATTAATGTTTATTTGAATGGTGTCTTTTATTTCAATGCATTACCTTGTAATGGGATTTATGAATCTGTGATGATTGTTGATAATTTCGGAAATAATGTTTTGAATATTGATTCGTCTACTAGTCTAGACAAAGCATGCTTGTGGCACTGTCGCCTTGGCCATGTCAACAAGAAACGCATAGCCCAACTCCAAAAGGATGGAGTGTTGGAGTCATTCGACCTTAGGGACGATGATACGTGTGAATCTTGTTTACTTGGGAAGATGACCAAGTCACCCTTTACTGGCACTTGTGAAAGGGGTGAGGGTTTATTGGATCTCATACACACTGATGTGTGTGGGCCCTTTAGATCCACCACAAGGGATGCTTGCCGCTTCTACGTGACTTTCACAGATGATTATAGCAGATATGGATATATCTACTTGATCAAGCAAAAGTCGGAAACTTTTGAAAAGTTCAAAGAGTTTAAGAGTGAAGTGGAGAATCAGCTGGGCAGGAAAATCAAGATGCTTCGGTCAGACCGAGGAGGAGAGTACCTAAGTCTTGAGTTTCACGACTATCTAAAAGAATGTGGAATCGTTTCACAATTGACGCCTCCGAGGACGCCATAATTGAATGGTGTGACTGAGAGACGTAATCGGACCTTGTTGGACATGGTTCGTTCTATGATGAGTCGGACTTCGTTACCAATAGCTTTCTGGGGGTATGCCTTAGAGACTGCCGCCCGTATACTTAACTTAGTTCCCACTAAGAAGGTTTCCAAGACTCCTCACGAGATGTGGACAGGGAAGGCTCCCTCGTTGGCACATATTAAGGTTTGGGGTTGTGAGGCTTTCGTAAGACGAGAGACTCACGACAAACTTGAACCTCGTATTGAGAAGTGTTATTTCATCAGCTATCCACAGAAGTCTTTTGGCTACCTTTTCTATAAACCGAGTGACAATGTTGTCTTCGTAGCTAGAAGAGGAGTTTTCCGAGAAAAAGAATTGATAGGCCAAGAAGACAGTGGGAGGCAAATTGAACTTGAAGAAATTCAAGATCAAAGCGATGAAGGAACCTCTGACACTGGCACTCAACTTGAGGAGGAAACTCCTGTTGAACCTGTTGACGTGTCCTTACCTCTTCGACGTTCCTCTAGGGCTAGTGTTCCACCCCAGTTTTATGGTTTTCATATTACTACTGAAGGGGATACGTTTATTAGTGATAGTACACTAGTAAATTTGGATGAACCTAGCAACTATAAGGAAGCCATGGCAGGCCCAGAGTCTGCAAAATGGAAAGAGGCTATGGACAGCGAGATTCAGTCCATGTACGACAACCAAGTTTGGAATTTGGTTGATAATGTACCAGGTCGTAAGACAGTCGGGTGCAAGTGGATCTTCAAGAAGAAGACGGACATGGATGGGAAAGTGCATACTTATAAAGCGCGATTGGTTGCGAAGGGCTTTACTCAAACTCCCGGAGTTGACTATGATGAGACCTTCTCACCAGTTGCGAAGATAAAGTCTATTAGGGTGATGCTTGTCATAGCTGCGTTTCATGATTATGAAATATGGCAGATGGACGTTAAGACCGCTTTCCTTAATGGAAAGTTGGCTGAGGATGTCTACATGAATCAGCCAGAGGGTTTTGTCGATGTGAAGCATCCGAATAGAGTATGCAAGCTTGAGAGATCTATTTATGGATTGAAACAAGCATCTCGCAGATGGAATCTTTGTTTTGATGAGAAGGTTAAAGAGTTTGGCTTTCTGCGAAGCGAAGATGAATCTTGTGTGTATGTCAAAGCCAGTGGGAGTATAATAAGCTTTCTCGTATTGTATGTCGACGACATACTACTCATAGGAAACGATGTCCCAACCTTGCAGGAGTTCAAGTCCTGGCTTGGGAAATGTTTCGCTATGAAGGACCTCGGAGAAGCTGCTTATATTCTGGGAATAAGAATAGTAAGAAACAGGGAAAAAAGACTGATAGGACTCAGTCAGGATACATACTTGGAAAAGGTGCTAAAGCGTTTTAGTATGGAAAATTCCAAGAAAGGGGAGTTGCCAATCCAAAGCAATACCAAGCTGAGTAAGACTCAGAGCCCGAGTACAGAGACAGAGATAGCTGATATGAGCCGAGTACCTTACGCTTCCGCAGTAGGCTCTATCATGTACGCTATGACTTGTACTCGCCCTGATGTGGCCTTCGCTTTAAGCATGGTCAGCAGATATCAGGGGAATCTTGGTAGAGCACATTGGATTGCAGTTAAGAATATTCTTAAGTACCTTCGGAGGACCAAGGAATGGTTTCTAGTCCTCGGTGGGAGTGATGACTTAAGGGTACGAGGGTACAGTGATGCTAGTTTTCAGACGGATCGGGATAACTTCCGATCGCAGTCAGGCTGGGTCTTTACCCTGAATGGAGGAGCAGTGACTTGGAAAAGTTCCAAGCAAGAGACCGTAGCTGATTCAACGTGCGAATCAGAGTATATTGCGGCGAGCGAAGCGTCAAAGGAGGCTATATGGTTGAAGAACTTCATTGGAGACCTTGGAGTTGTGCCATCCATAAAGGAGCCCATGGAAATTTTCTGTGATAATGAAGGAGCGGTTGCCTTAACCAAGGAACCAAGGGATCATGGCAGATCTCGACATATCGACAGGAAATACCATTTTATTAGACATCGGGTAGAAGAGGGACTCCTCGTTGTGAAGAGGGTATCGTCAGAAGATAACCCAGCAGATCCCCTTACGAAGGGACTGAGTAGGGTCAAGCATTTTCAGCACGCTAGGAGCGTAGGGCTGAAGGACGATATTAGTTTAGATTAGATAGGTAGGAAACTTGTAATAGATAATGTCAATTGATGATTAAATAAAAGTGTGTTATTTATAAGAAAGTTTCTATCATGTGTTGATTATTTATCTATTTTTCCGATTTTTTGCATGTTTTGACTTCCTGAATAATGAGATTATTCGAATAGTCCACAATCGCTCATATGTTGGAAGTAGATATGAAGAAAGATTGTCATAAATTTGTTTGTAGATTGTCTGAAAAGTTTTAGACATAGCAAAGGTTTGCTGCAAAGTTTATGAGTGCTTATGAAATTAGTATTGAGCATTGGAACAGACCCACGCTTGCTGGTATTACTTCATGAATGTCATCACAAGTGATCGCAAGATGATAATATCATATAATCTTTAAACCTAGAGATATGGTTATTGTTTGCTAGTTGATTATACATTGATAATGCGAAAACGCATCAGTAACTTGATGTCATAAAACGGATTATTGTGTATGGTTTAACTGGTAAATGATAAAGGCATATTAGTCGACGTTTTTCTGTTCCTTTTATTCTATGAGGATAAAAGCGATATCTCAGCCACTTGATGATCTGGTTTGACTTATGTGCCGGGCCCGGTCAAGATGAAGTTGATGTGTTCAACTGAGTTCTATGTCGAACGAATCAGAGATAAAGAAACAAAATGTTGTACGATAAGTATCGTTAGCATGATATCTAGAACAGAGGATTATACGATCCCTTATCTAAAGGACAAGTTATTGGTCAGAGTTGACAGCGGCTATTGAAAGCTACGATTGCTATCGGGTACGGAAGTAATACGTGAGATATAGTTACTAGACTTATCCAAGTGGGAGACTGTTGGATTAATGTCTAAGTCAGTAACCATATTCGGTATATACTTGACCCGAGTGTGCATGGTCCTTTTGGGTTGCCTTCACCAAAGCAACTTGACAAGGTAATTTGATATGAGAGAGGAGATATTATGATTTATTAATATATTATAAGAATAATATATTAAAGGAGAAATCATATTTATTTGATTAGTATTAGTCATGAATTAATTAGGAATTAATTTGGTGACTAAAAGAGACAAATTAAATAAAGGGGTATAAACTGTCAATTGTGTGATAGTTGAGTTTTGGGCTAGGAAACCTAATGGACTAAGGGGGGAACGAAATTATGATGAAGGATCATTATATTTTCGTCCAAGGCCTCATTCCATAAGGTTTCTTGGGCTGCTTGGTGGCTAAGCTGTCCATTAGGGTTTTGACTGAAACCCTAGTACCCTATACTATAAATACATGCCCTATGCTTCAATTTAAGGCCACTTGATTCCAAGGGAACCCTAGGGCCGAAATTAGCTTCATTCCCTTCTCTCTCTTAGTTGCCTTCTTGCTTCAAGGTGTTTGTGAGCCATTAGAGGCACTACAATTGTGGTGCTTGCTTTCAAGAGTTCAAGAGAGTTCAAGAGATCAAGGAAACTAGTTGTTATTGCTATATAACAACAGATGTATGTTTTTCTACACTTCTATGTAAATTTCGAAAATCATAGAAGCATGCCAGGGTTTATTTTGTGTTCATATAGTTGTATGTCTTATAGTGAAAACATAGATCCAAACTAGGGTTGTATGCATACATAGGATTGTTTGTATAAAACCTAACAGAAGAGGCATCTGATAAATGCCTACAGTGGCAGTTCCTTAGAAGACATGAAACCAACCAAAATTCGGGAGTTGATCGAGAAGCTGGCGATAGAGTCAAAACATTCTGGTAATGAAGATGAATGGTATCCGGATCAACCAAGAGGAGTCAAGGAAGTCAGCAATGCTCATCTGGAGTCTCATATTTCTGAACTTACAAAAAACTGTTCTCCTCTTGACAAAGGAAAAAATATCTGCAAGGAAACCATGTGGAATCTGTCTGAAGATGGAACATCCAACAGATATATGTCGGTTACTGGAAGAGGATACAACTATAGTAAAAGATGTCGGAGGCTATCAGAATAACATTCAGCAGACACAACAATATCATATGCCACACGGATTCCATCAGCAATGAAATTATTAGCAATCGAATTTTCAGCCCAACTTTCAGAATTCGAATCAGCAACATTTTTTGTGTTCGAATTTTAAGTATCAGAACTCACATGAACAACCCAGTGGTTCCAGTGTGTCCTTAGAAGATATTGTGAAGAGTCTTGCCACGAGCACCCAAGCATTCCAGACAAAAACCAGAGCTAGTATCAAGGATCTGGAATAGCAGGTGTCCTAACTTGCCACTTTTGTGGGTCGTATAGAATCTCAAGGAAAGTTTCCTGGTCACACTAAAAATAATCAAAAGCACAATGTGAGTGTTATTTTCTTGAGTAATGGGAAATTTTATGGAGGCCCAAGTGCATCTGGACCAGAAAAAGAAGCCGATGAAGAGTATGGAGAAGTTCTAGTAGAAAAAGAAGATGCTAAAGAGTGAGAAAACGAAAAGGAGGAATATGAAGAGGTTTTGGTTAAAGAAGATAAAGAAAAAGAGACCCCACAACCAGCTAAGAAAAATTTGAAGGAGTACAATCCCCTATTTCCATTCTTATCAAGACTAAAGAATACGAAGTGCAAAAGAGAGGATGAGGACACCATGAAATTTTTTCATAAGGTTTAGGTAAATATCCCACCTTTGGATGTTATCTAACACATCCCTCGATATGCCAAGTTTCTGAAAATTTTATGTGTTTCAAAGAAAAAATATGAAACCTTAATAGGAAACCTTAATTTTTCAAATGAGACACTTGATCTTGGAGCTTCAGTCAATGTCCTTCCCTTTACTATTTTTGAAAAATTAAAAATGGGAACTTTACAAAAGACCAGGACAATTATAGACTTGGCTAACCACTTGACAGTACACCCAAGAGGTGTACTGGAGGAGGATGTTCTTGTCCAAGTGAATAATCTAGTTTTTCCAACTGATTTTTGCATTCTGGACATGGGTAATTTGGAAATATCAGATACAAACTCTATCATTTTTGGAAGGCCATTTATGAAAACAGAAAAAAAACAAAAATAGATATTTTTAATCGCATGATTTCAATCGATTTTGATGAGGAAGTGGTTAATTTTAAAATTAATGATGATATTTTGCCTTCTGGTAATATTTATGTTGATTATATGGGTACCAACAGTCATTTGTCTAAGGGCTTATATGAGTTTTCTAATATCTTTATGTAAGAAATATATGTTGATAGGAATTTATCAAACACAACATAAGAGCAAGAAAAGAGAATTCTTTTAGAAAAAGAAGAACAATTAATTGCTAAAACGAAGTTATCTGAAGGGGATAAGATGGAACTTATTAGAAATAAGCTTGTAGTGGAATAAAAGAAGATTCCTAGAAAAAGGATTAAAGAAAAAGTGATGATTTCTATTGAGAAACTTTCTGAAAAGATAAATCGGAAGAGTAAAGAATTTGAAGAGAAGAAAGAGAAGATATCTGGACAGAAAAAGGAATATCAAACAAAGAAAGAAGTCTGAAAATCTTCTGAAAAACTTATCTGAAGACAATTTGAAGTCTTTTCAGTTTGTTGAACAAGTTCCAGATCCACCAGTCTTCCTACATCTAAATGGATCCAGAGTTACAAGGAAAATAGTTGAGTTTCAAAGAAGTCCCAACCATACCAGTTCGTAAATCTGGTTAGGCAATGTTGAGCCAACGACATTAAAAATGGTAAGCTTTTCAAGAGGTAACATGAGGAGTAGTTTTTAGTTTTTTACACTTTCAATAAAGAGATGGTCATAGTTCCAAGCAAGTTTGGGGAAATCAAAGGATCGACAGAGTTGCTGAAATTCTGATTTTTCATTAACATTCATCGTTAGAATTAGAATTTTTGCAAACTTATTAGGTATATTCATTCCTAGTTGCACATTTTTTATTTTTATATGTTTTATTGAGTTGTTCATTCATCTCTGAGCATTGAGGACAATGCATAATTTTAAGCTTGGAGATGGGCTTAGTTTAAAAAATTTGCATTTTTTGTTAAAAATTTAAAATTTTCAGTTTTTAGGTTAAAATTTTCAATTTTTTTTTTTTTTTGCATTTTATTTTCTGCATTACGTTTGGATATAAAAATTGAAAAACCAAAAAAATATTTTGCTTTTTATTTTTCTGCATTAATTAAAAAAACAAAAAAAATTCTACTTATTTTTATTTTTACTTTTTGCATAAAAATTAAAAAAAAATAAAATTTTCGCATGAGATGAGGATATTGTTTTAAATTCGGTAGCCCTGTTAAGATGAAGTGTGATAATTAACGAAATAACAGTCTCATTAAAATCAATTTTAAGAATTATCTTTTCAAATCAGAAGAGCTTTAAATGTTTTCGAAATATGAACCAACATATGAGTCGAATAATTTTTACACTGGATGTGTGGGATGGAAAAACAAATAGTGTTTTAGAAATAGTTTCATTAGATGCCTTAAAAAGAACCTAGATTGGATAATCATTTTCTTTCCTTGAAGTACTAAACTCTATATTTTTTCGCATTTTGAGGTTAGGAGGAAACTCTTGTTATACCCATACAATTTATTATTATTTTTGAAGTATTGAAGATATGGTGGGCCTCAAAGTATATTCGCGCCTAGTGAAGATATATGTTATATATGTAGCATCAAGACACTTGAAGAAATCTGAAATTCAAAGTTAAATTCATGTCAAGTGAAAGTTGAAATCAAGAACCAACAAGTTAAATATGAAGAGTTGATCAAAACAAAGAAGATGTGTGGTATAATGAGATTGATCCCTCGATAGTGGAATCATAGGGGTTAGCTTGGATTTCCTATCCATAATGGAGATTACCGTTGGACTAACGTGGTCTAAATTGGGAAATTTCCCAGTCCACATCTCGTGAGGTGTTATGGCAACCTTCTTGGTAGGGACTAGATTAAGGATATGGGCGGCAGTCTCGAAGGCAAACCCCCATAATGAAATTGGTAACAAATCTTGACTCATCATGGAACGAACCATGTCTAACAAGGTTCGATTGCACCTCTTAGTCACACCATTAAGTTGTGGTGTTCTGGGGGGTGTCAATTGTGAAGCAATTCCACATTCCTTAAGATAGTAGGGGAACTCTATACTAAGATACTCTCCTCCTCGATCGGATCGGAGCATCTTAATGTTCATGCCCAACTGATTCTCCACTTCCTGTTTAAACTCTTTGAACTTTTCAAAGGTTTCTGACTTATGCTTAATTAAGTAGACATAACCATATCTACTTTAATCATCATTAAAAGTCATATAGAAGCGATTAGCATCCCTTGTGACGGTTCTGAAGGGTCCAAACACATCTGTGTGTACGAGGTCCAACAAACCTTCACCACTAGCACATGTACCATTGAAGGGTGGCTTTTTCATTTTCCAAGCAAACAAGACTCACAACTATCATCTGACCTTAATTCAAATGACTCCAAGACTCCGGCCTTCAGGAGTTGGCCTATGCGCTTCTTGTTAGCATGTCCAAGATGACAATGCCACAAGGATGCTTTATCCAAACTAGTGGAAGAATCAATATGTAAAACATTATTTCCTAAGTTATCTACAACATTCACAACTTCATAGACACCATTACAAGGTAATGCTTTAAAGTAAAATACATCATTGTAAAAAACATTAATAGCACTGATTTCATTATCAAATGAAAAAGTAAAACCTTATTTGTACAAGCCATGAAAAGAAATAATATATCTTGCCATTTCAGAAGAGCAACAACACTTATTCAAATCTAACACTAACCCACTACTTACCAACAAATAATGAACTCCAATCTTGGTGATAGGTGAAGCTTTCCTATTCCCCATGATCAAGTTTATCTTTCCGTGCTCCACATCCTCACTTCTTCGGCCCTGCAAATCAAAACATATATGAACACCGCAACCTGTATCAAGAACCCAAGAAGTAGTATGTGGTGATTTATTAGACAATATAGTGTAAATATCTGCATGGGTAGGTTTGACCTTCCCATCCTTAACAACTTTTAGGTACTTGGGGCAGTTTTGTTTCCAGTACCCCTTTTCCTGACAATAGAAGCATTGAGCTTCTTTTGGGTTGGAAGATGGAGTGACAGAACCAACTTTGGTTCCACTTGAAGAGGAGCCATCAAGATACTTTCCCTTGGTACCCTTCGAAGGGGTCTTCCTATTTTCCCTCTACTTTGCCCGATTACCAACACAGGGGTGGTGTTAGGAGTAGGAGTAGTAACAACCGATTTACCTTTGAGACCACTTTCGGCGGTCTTCAAAAGTCCTTGAAGTTTGCTGAGTGTGGTCTCCTCCTTGTTCATGTGATATGTCATTCATAATTGATCATAACAAGTAGGTAAGGAGTGCAATATGATGTCAATAGTCAACTCCTCAAGGAAGTTCACATTCAACTTCAGCAAACGGTCCACATACCTTTGCACTTTCTGTAAGTGGCCCGTGATGGATTCACTATCCTTCATTCGGGTTGTTATCATGGAAGAGATGATGCCATGCCTCTCTTGACAAGCACTCTGTTGGTAGCAGTCCATCAGATCCATGTGCATCTCAAAAGGGTAAAAGTCTTCATAGGACTTCTGGAGTTCAGCAGTCATTGTGGCCAACACGATACATGCCACCTTGGTAACATCTCTCTCATGTTCCATAAAGTCAGCGATCTTCTCTGGAGTAGCAGTACACTCATCAATTTCTTTCAGCTCCTTCTTAAGGACATATTCCTTATCCTCGTATCGTGTGACCATCCTGATGTTCCTGATCCAATCCATAAATTTGGAACCATCAAAGATGACTCTCCCACAAAGGTTCCTGAGAGAGAAGGAGTCGGTAGGGTTTAAGCCATGAGCAGCATTGTTGGAAGACATCTAAAAGAAGAAAGACAAGTTTAGATTGGATATGGTATCCTTAATAAGACACCTACATGTAATATTAAGGCTAGGACCCAACACAATACTTTATAACTTGGAATACGGATGTCGTAATCCAAGCTATAAAATATTTGAAGGTAGGTGAAAGACGATTCACCAATTTCCACCATGAAAAACAAAAAAAATTATTAGGTTTTAATTGGATTGAAACTTCTAGATCTTTTGAGATTCATTGAACTTTTCAATGGCATGTTTAAATCTCGATTGTGCCCTCTCAAGTTTGTAACTGGGATGTCGAGGATCATAAACAAGGTGTGAATAACCATGCAAATTAACTTGGTACCCTTAATCTTTATCACCTAATCGATGTGTCGGTTACCCACATGCACTCCACCGATCTATGATAAACATTAATTCACCCTTTTCCACTCTTACTAGTCCATGTTAGTGTGTCGGTTACCCACACATGCTCCACCAATGACTTGGTAAGGTACAAAGTGTAATTTCATGGGATAGCACCAAATTCACATTTTCCTAAAGTAACTAAGATTAGGAATTTATAAAATGTTTAGTTACTTTATATTAATCATTATACTTTTAATGAGAATTATATTCCTTGTCCTACCCGTTCGGATAACGACCCTTCACTAGTCAAGGAAGTGGTGGGTGAGAATGGATACCCATTAAGCTGCCATTTACCCCCCTTATAGACCAGCTCCGTGAATGAAGCCTACTAATGGTAAAACTAACTTGCTCTTATATATATATATATATATATATATATATATATATATATATATATATATATATATATAAACTTATAATACGATAAAGTATAATGGTTGAATTTCAACTTTTAAAACTCTAGGGTTTGGAATTAAAGTTTTCTAAAGTGACTTTACAAAGTCCAAAACCTGAGGGCAAGTTTTGAAACTATTCAAAACCTTTCATATTCAATAACTTATGAATTTTTAATAACTTTAAAGAAAAAGACTTTTGGAATTCCATAACTTGAGGACAAGTTATGGAGTCCATTAATTGGCATTAAGATCAAGAATTACACGAGCAAACAATTTGCAAATAATTCTTATGATCTACTAAAACTCATAAGCATGAACATTCAAATCAACAATTTCAAGAATCATATAAACATATGTATGATATTTGCATATTTAGTCTTATATTAAGTATAGATTTTTATCATTTATTAGCAAATTTATTGCATATCATGGACAAAAGATACTTAAAAGTGTTTGAATTGTGTTTTCAGTCCAAAAGCAAAGCTTGGGAACCAAAGTAAGCAGGAGAAGGAGTTGGGAGCTCGGGAGTTGAACAAAGAAGAAAACTGCTAAAAATATAAGGTACTTGGCGAGTAGGGTCGACTACTCGGCGAGTCGCATCGAATGATCGAGAAGATAAGGACTCTAAGACTTACCGTGCACGGGAATTAAGTGATGGACTCGGCGAGTTGGTTCGAATCTATATATACAGCTTTCCAGAACGACATAAAAAATTCTGGGACGCTTGGGGAGAAGCAAGTTGCGGATCATAGTCAGGAGAGAGCTGGAGAACGAAGATACAACCCTAAAACCAATCCTGAAGAAGATTTGAGGCAAATCTACATCATTCTTACTTTAATCTATTGTTCTTCACTATGTTTAGACTTATAGATTTCATTTTTATGCTGTTAAACACCTCAATCATGAGCTAAAACCTTTAAACTTCTGTTTGGGGAGACAAAATTGATACTATGGATTAATTATTTATGGTAAGATTGATTTAATATTAGTGATTTTGTTGATTCTAGCTTGTTAACGAACCTTACGTGTGAATGATAACTACTTTTCTATTAATAGGGAGATAATTAAGTTGCATGAACATCTCTTAATTGCTATCTCATATAATTTATGTGACCACTTTATTACAAGAGCTTCACAATATGGCCAAGTCCATCACTCAGAGATTATCCAGCCTGTACCACATGTGACTTAGCACATTCACTTAGTAGCTAGCTCACATTGCTAAGAGTCCCACAAAGCACAAAGCAAGCGGCATCCAGAGAATGGAAAATTAACCAACATACTCCATCAAGCCATTCTATCCTCTTATCAGGAATCTATACTAGCATGCAATTCTAAGGCCCATATAATCAGGTGTAACCTAAACATGCCATCCTACCACTAACTAATCAGTACTAGCATGCACTTCAATAAGCATATACAGTAGACATACAAGGCATCCTTCTTATATCCTTAGCCCTAATCTAGCATGTAGTTCACATATTCTCACTTCATATCATAATATAACATGTATGGGCATCTTGGGGAAAACTTATTTGATCCCGGCCGATTGCACGCATCACACTCCTTGTTCTTTATAAAAACCCTTTAATTTTAAATTTTAGAAAATTTATTTTTGTTGTAAAAATCCATCAAACCCTCAATTTGAGTCCAAACACCCCTGAAGGTGTGTCCGAATCCCTCAAACCAAGGCTCTAATACCAACTTATAACATCCCAAAATTCAATACCAAAATTTTCCTTTTTAATTAAGTAATTATAAAACCAATTCTAAAAGCATCCATAGTGTCATCCCATATCAAAACCAATATGTCAATAATCAAAACATGTCATAATAAAATAACATCAGAGTATGACACCCAAAGATCTCATGTATGGAAATCCTAGTGTGATGCGCTACGATCATGTCGGCTCCTTTCCTTTTGAAGAAGAGGTACCTAAAACCAAAACTGAAAATCGTAAGCACGAAGCTTAGTGAGTTCCCCCATCATACCACGTACCATACAAAAACATACTACTAAGCATATCCGGGTGTTGGCCTACCCCTTCAGTCTCTTTCAACCGGTAACCGCCTAGCATATCTGGGTGCTGGCTTACCCCTTCGGTCTCTTTCAACCGGTATCTGCCTAGCATATCTGGGTACTAGCCTACCTATTCGACCTCTTTCAACTAGTAACTGCCTAGCATATTTGTGATGGGTTTTAGCCATAAGAACTTTCCTATGTGCGCATGCAAAACCCTATTGCTTGGATCTAGGCTTTCTAATAAACATGCTTTTGAATCCAAGACTTCTAATGGCTAATTAGGTTAAACAACAATATTGAAACAGATCTAGAATCATACCTTTGAATTCCTTGTTGATCTTGTTTGTCTTGGAGCTTCTAGAGTCACAATTGTCACTCCTCTAATGGCTTACAAACACCAATAGCAAGCAAGATGATTTAGGAGAGAGGAGAGGAGAAGAATTCGGCCAGAGGTTCCTTGCTTAAGGTTGTGTGTCGAATTCCCTCATCCATAGGGTCTATTTATACTATTAGACTCCTTAAGGGTTTCACCCTAAACCCTAATTGGATAATCTTCTCTTAAGGCTATCCAAATCCATTCCATATATAACCCTATGGACGATTTGAGCTATCCTAAAGCTCTTAGAATCCGTCCAAGGTATATCCTAATGGATTTACAGTCTAAAGTCTAACTATCAAACAATTGACAGTTTATACCCTCTTATTTAATTAATCTCTTTAAGTCACCAAATTAATACCAATTAATTTATGACTTATATTAATCAAATAGCTAAATATTATTCCTTATAATATTTACTCTCTCTTAACAAATCATCCTTCAAGTTGCTATGGTGAAGGCAACCCAAAAGGACCATGCACCACCGAATATAGTTATAGCCTTAGACACTATTCCAACAGTCTCCCACTTGGATAAGTCTAGTAACTATACAAGTACAATACGGTTTGCAATCGTAGCTCTCAAAGACGCTGTCAACTCTGATCTAATCAATCTTGTCCTTTAGATAAGGGATCGTACAGTCCTCTGTTAGATATCATGCTGACAATCCTATGGAATGGTTAGTCTAGCATTTAGATTTCTCGATCTCCGATTTATTTGACATAGAACTTAATCGAACACATCAATTCAGTTCTGACCGGGCCCGGCACATAAGTCAAATCAAATCATCGAGTGGCCAAGATATCTCTTCTACCCTCTTAGGATAAAATCTACAGATAAACTTCGACTTATATGCATTTACTTATTCATTAACCAACTATACACAACAATGCGTTTTATAACATCAAGTTACTGATGCGTTTTCGCATTATCAATGCACAATCAATTAACAAATAATAAACCATATATCTAGGTTTTAAGACCATATGATATTATCGTCTTGCGATCACCTTTTATATCGTATTCCATAAAGTGATTCCAGCAAGCGCAGGTTTATTCCAATGCTCAAAACCAGTTCATAAGCACTCATGAACGTTGCAGCAACCCTTGCTATGTCTAACACCATTTAGACATTCTACACACCAATTCATGACAATCTTCATTCATACCTACTCCCAACATATGAACGATTGTGGACCATTTGAATAATTCGATTATTCATAATAAACTCAATTATTCTGGAAGTCAAAACATGCAAAGTGAAACAATAGTTAAACAACTAACATGTGACAGTAACTTTACTCATAAATAAAACTCCTTTATTTAATCATCAAATGTTAATTACATTTATCTATTATACGTTTCTAATACTATCTAATCTATACTAATATCATCCTTCAGCCCAATACTCCTAGCATGCTGCAAGTGCTTAACCCTACTCAATCCCTTCGTAAGCGGATCTGCTGGGTTATCTTCTGATGATATCCTCTTCACTACGAGTTGTCCTTCTTCTACACGATGTCTAATGAAGTGATATTTTCTGTCGATATGTCGAGATCTACCATGATCCCTCGGTTCCTTGGTCAAGGAAACCGCACCTTCGTTATCACAGAAAATTTCCATGGGCTCCTTTATGGCCGGCACAACTCCAAGATCACCGATGAAGTTCTTCAGCCATATTGCCTCCTTCGACGCTTCGCTCGCTACGATGTACTCTGATTCGCACGTTGAATCAGCTACGGTTTCCTGCTTGGAACTTTTCCATGTCACTGCTCCTCCATTTAGGGTAAAGACCCAGCCCGACTGCGAACGGTAGTTGTCCCTGTCGGTCTGAAAGCTGGCATCACTATACCCTCGCACCTTCAAGTCATCACTCCCTCCAAGGACTAAGAACCATTCTTTCGTCCTCCGAAGGTACTTAAGGATGTTCTTCACCGCAATCTAATGTGCTTTGCCAGGGTTCCCTTGATATCTGCTAACCATGCTCAAAGCGAAGGCTACATCAGGGCGAGTACAAGTCATAGCGTACATGATTGAGCCAACTGCGGAAGCGTATGGTACTCGGCTCATTTCTGCTATCTCAGCTTCGGTACTCAGACTTTGAGTCTTACTCAACTTGGCATTTCCTTGTATCGGTAGTTCTCCCTTCTTTGAGTTTTCCATACTAAAACGTTTTAGTACCTTCTCCAAGTAAGTATTCTGACTAGGTCCAATTAGTTTCTTACTTTTTTCTCTTACTATCCTTATTCCCAAAATGTAAGAAGCCTCTCCGAGGTCCTTCATAGCGAAGCACTTCCCGAGCCAGGACTTAACCTCCTGCAGAGTCGGGATGTCGTTTCCTATGAGTAATATGTCATCGACATATAGAACAAGGAAGCTTACTATACTCCCACTGGCTTTGACATATACACAAGATTCGTCTTCGCTTCGTACAAATCCAAACTCTTTGACTTTCTCATCGAAGCAAAGATTCCATCTGCGAGACGCTTGCTTAAGTCCATAAATGGACTTCTCAAGCTTACACACTCTATTCGAATGCTTCGGATCCACAAACCCCTCTGGCTGAGCCATGTAAACATCCTCAGCCAACTTTCCGTTAAGGAAATCGGTCTTGACATCCATTTGCCAAATCTCATAATCATGAAATGCGCCAATTGCTAGCATCACTCTAATAGATTTAATCTTCGCAACTGGTGAGAAGGTCTCATCATAGTCAACTCCGGGAGTTTGAGTAAAGCCCTTCGCAACCAATCGCGCTTTATATGTGTGTACGTTCCCATCCACGTCGGTCTTCTTCTTGAAGATCCACTTGCACCCTACGGTCTTACGTTCGGGCACGTAATCAACCAAATTCCAAACTTGGTTATCGTACATGGATTGGATCTCGCTATCCATCGCCTCTTTCCATTTCGCAGACTCCGGGCCTGCCATGGCTTCCTTATAGCTATTAGGTTCATCAAGATTTACTAGTGTACCATCACTAATATACGTGTCCCCTTCGGTGGTAATATGAAAACCATAAAACTGGGGTTGAACTCTAACTCTATCGGAACGTCTAAGAGGTAAGGATTCGTCAATCGGTTCAACCGGAGTTTCCTCCTCGGGTTGAATGCCAACGGTAGAGGTTCCTTCATCTATCGATTCTTGAATCTCTTCAAGTTCGATTTGCCTCCCACTGTCTCCTTGGCTCATGAGTTCTCGCTCTCGGAAAACTCCTCTCCTCGCAACAAAGATAACATTATCTTTCGGTCTATAGAAGAGATATCCAAAGGAAGTTTGAGGGTAGCCGATGAAAATACATCGCTCACTTCGAGGTTCAAGCTTGTCGTGAGTATCTCGTCTTACGAAAGCCTCGCAACCCCAAACCTTGATATGTGCCAACGAGGGAGCTTTCCCCGTCCACATCTCGTGAGGTGTTTTGGCAACCTTCTTAGTAGGGACTCGGTTAAGGATATGGGCGGCAGTCTCTAAGGCATACCCCCAAAAGAAGATAGGTAGTGAAGCACGACTCATCATAGAGCGAACCATATCCAATAAGGTTCGATTACGCCTTTCTGCCACACCATTCAACTGCGGTGTCCTAGGAGGCGTCAATTGCGAAACTATTCCACACTCCTTGAGATAATCGTGGAATTCAAGACTTAGGTACTCTCCTCCTCGATCGGATCGAAGCATCTTGATTTTCCTGCCCAATTGATTCTCCACTTCATTTTTGAACTCTTTGAACTTTTCAAAGGTTTCTGACTTTTGCTTGATTAAATAGATATACCCATATCTACTATAATCATCGGTAAAAGTCACATAGAAGCGGTTCCCATCCTTCGTGGTTGATCTAAAGGGTCCACATACATCGGTATGTATTAGGTCCAATAGCCCCTCACCCCTTTCACAAGTACTCGTGAAGGGTGACTTAGTCATCTTTCCAAGTAAACAAGACTCGCATGTGTCATCTTCCCTAAGGTCGAATGACTCCAACACTCCATCCTTTTGGAGTTGGGCTATGCGTTTCTTGTTGACATGTCCAAGACGACAATGCCACAAGGATGCTTTATCCATACTAGTGGAAGAATCAATATTCAAAACATCATTTCCTAAGTTATCAACAATCATAACAGTTTCATATATTCCATTACATGGTATAGCTTCAAAGTAAAAGACACCATTTAGATAAGCCAAAATAGAACCATTCTCATTATTAAAAGAAAATCTAAATCCTTGTCTATATAAACCATGAAATGAAATGATGTTTCTAGCCATTTCTGGCGAATAGCAACAATTGTTCAAATCTAAAACTAAACTATTCTTAAGCACTAAAGAATACACTCCAATCTTGGTCACAGGCGACGATCTTCTGTTCCCCATGATTAGATTGATCCTTCCTTGCTCCACATCTCTACTTCTTCTTAGTCCCTGCACATTAGAACAAATGTGATAACCACAACCGGTGTCAAGAACCCAAGAAATAGCATGATTAGAATCGTTAGATTTGATTGCATATATACCTGCAAAAGATGGCTTGATCTTTCCTTCCTTGATGGCTTGCAGGTAATCCGGGCAGCTTCTCTTCCAATGTCCTATCTTGTGGCAGTGGTGGCACTCTGCCTCCTTCGGGTTAGAGCAGGGCTTAGAGGGATTAACTTTGGTCCCACTAGAAGAGGAACCATCTCGGGCTTTCACCTTTCGATAGTTATTTGAAGAAGCTTTCCTCTTCTTTCCCTTCCCTTGACCAATAGCCAAGACAGGAGCAGCGGATGGATTGGGAGTTGGTGCAACAGACTTGTCCTTGAAGTTGCTCTCAGCAACCCTCAAGAGACCTTGGAGTTTGCTTAGAGTGACCTCCTCTTTGTTCATGTGGTAGGTCATCCTAAATTGGTTGTACATCGGAGGCAAAGAGTGAAGCACCATGTCGATCGCCAAGTCTTCGCCGAAGTCAACATTTAACTTGCGAAGGCGGTCGACATACCTTTGCATCTTTTGCAAGTGCACGGTAAGAGATTCTCCATGACCCATCTTAGCGGAAATCATGTTAGTGAAGATCTCGTAACGCTCTTGTCTCGCGTTTTGGTGGTACCTCTCCAACAAGTCTTGATGCATCTCGTATGGATACATGTCCTCGTAGGACTTTTGGAATTCGGAGTTCATGGTGACGATCATGATGCAATGTACCTTCGTTGCATCTCGCTCATGAGTTTCAAAGGCGGTGATTTCTTCAGGAGTAGCAACTTCGGGGTTGATTTTCTCGAGCTTCTCGTCGAGGACATACTCTTTATCCTCATAGCGAGCAATGGTGCGAATGTATCTTATCCATTCGCCAAAGTTCGTTCCATCGAAGGTGACCTTTTGGCAAAGGCTCATCAACGTGAAAGAACTAGCAGCAGCGTTGTTTGCGTTTGACATCTATAGAAAGGACAAAGATTGATTAGAATAAGAATCCCTAATTATCACCCAATAAGAAAAATTAGGGCTAGGATCCAACAATAACATTTACATACTAGAAAAGGGATGTCGTAATCTAACATGCAAATAAATTGAAGGTAAGTGAATGGCGATTCACTAATTCTCCATCACAAAACTTAAACTATTAGTCCTAAGTGTTTTTGAGAATTCCTAGGTTCGGATGAGATTCATTGAACTATTCAATGGCATGTTTAAATCTCGATATGCCCTTCTTGTTTGTGACTGGGATGCCGAGGATCACAAAGCGGGTGTGAATTACCATGCAAATTCACATGGTGCCTTCATTGTAACGATCACCTATTCGATGTGCTGGTAAACCACACACGCTCCATCGAACTATGATGAACAATGAATCACCCTTTGCCACCTTCGCTTAGAACCAATTAGTGTGTCGGTAAACCACACACGCTCCACTAACATCTTAGCAAGGTGCAAAGTGTAATTTCATGGGATTGCATCAATTCACTTTTCCTAAAGTAACTAAGATTGGGAAATTTTAAAAGAAAGTTTAGTTACTTCGTATTTCTTATTATACTTTTAATGAGAGGATGAGGTTGCCCTATCCTACCCGTTCGGCTAACGACCCTCCACCAATCAAGCAAGCGGTGGGTGTGAGTGTACATCCATTAAGCGCCATTTTATAGGCCGCAACCTTATACCCACCTTATAGATCGGCTTCGTGAATGAGGCCTACTAGCGGTAAGACTAGCATTTAGTTATACATATATATATTATTCTAGTAATATCATATAAGTATAGGGCTACATTTTAAACTTTTCAAAATCTAGGGTTTGAAATTTAAGTTGTCTAAATTAAAACTTTTAATCACAAATATAAATTTCAAAACTTTAGGGTAGGTTTTAAACATTTAAAACATGAAGGATCAAATAACAAATAATTCCAATTAACAATTAATATTCTAATTATCTTTATTTGATTTATCTTGATTTCTTTGAAGATAATTACCAAAATAATTAATTATTATCATATAAGGAAATTAAATATTTTATTAGATGATAAATATCTTTGATTAGATCAAGATAATAGTCATATTTATCAAAAAATCGGATTTAGATTGATCTAATATGATTAAGGTAAGTTTCCATAAGATAATTATGAAAAAATCTCGAATCTGGCCCTTCCTGACGCCTGGACTCGCCGAGTGCACAAGGGGACTCGCCGAGTCAGGCCTACTCGACGAGTCCACCTTGGAACTCGCCGAGTCAGTGACTCAAAACCCAAAAAATCGAATTTTGCAGGTTTGTTTCAGTTATTCAAGCAACAATTTAAAGAAACCCAATCTAGGCTCTGATACCACTGTTGGGTTTTAGCCATAAGAACTTTCCTATGTGCGCATGCTAAACCCTATTGCTTGGATCTAGGCTTTCTAATAAACATGCTTTTGAATCCAAGACTTCTAATGGCTAATTAGGTTAAACAACAATATTGAAACGGATCTAGAATCATACCTTTGAATTCCTTGTTGATCTTGTTTGTCTTGGAGCTTCTAGAGTCACAATT
The DNA here is from genome assembly GCF_052625555.1 of Lactuca saligna. Classification (NCBI taxonomy): domain Eukaryota; kingdom Viridiplantae; phylum Streptophyta; class Magnoliopsida; order Asterales; family Asteraceae; genus Lactuca; species Lactuca saligna. Next base: position 178,563,124 of record NC_136423.1, read on the forward strand.
GTCACTCCTCTAATGGCTTACAAACACCAATATCAAGCAAGATGATTTAGGAGAGAGGAGAGGGGAGGAATTCGGCTAGAGGTTCCTTGCTTAAGGTTGTGTGTCGAATTCCCTCATCCATAGGGTCTATTTATACTATTAGACTCCTTAAGGGTTTCACCCTAAACCCTAATTGGATAATCTTCTCTTAAGGCTATCCAAATCCATTCCATATATAACCCTATGGACGATTTGAGCTATCCTAAAGCTCTTAGAATCCGTCCAAGGTATATCCTAATGGATTTACAGTCTAAAGTCTAACTATCAAACAATTGACAGTTTATACCCTCTTATTTAATTAATCTCTTTAAGTCACCAAATTAATACCAATTAATTTATGACTTATATTAATCAAATAGCTAAATATTATTCCTTATAATATTTACTCTCTCTTAACAAATCATCCTTCAAGTTGCTATGGTGAAGGCAACCCAAAAGGACCATGCACCACCGAATATAGTTATAGCCTTAGACACTATTCCAACAATTTGGGTGCTGGCCTACCCCTTCGGTCTATTTCAATCGGTAACTACCTAGAATATCCGGGTGCTAGCCTACCCTTTCGGAATCTTTCAAACGGTTACGGGGACTATTTCACCCCTACCACTACCACATAATATCCTAGCATATAAACACATAAATCAAATATTGTCTAGCATATTTGTTGCTGGCCTACCACTTCAGTCCTTTCGACCGGTTACGGGGTTTATTTCACCCCACGCCTACCATGTAATGACATAGCATAGAAGCACACAAATCTCAACAGATAGTGGCGTACCAGAAAATTATCACGAAGACAATCATCTCTACTGTAAACAACTACTAGTGGGCTGGCATTAGTGCCTTTGACCCACTCATACAGGGAAGGTAACTCACCTCACACTACTGAATTAAACTGCAGGAAATCCTTAGCTACTTCCCTGGCAACTCCTCGAGCTATCAATACCAACATATCACCCAATTAACAGTTAGGTTCCAAACCATTATCCATAATCCTTACTTGGGGTGAAATGATCGTTTTCACCCCTACCCTCGACCAAAGCCCAAACTATATAATCCATGAAATCCCATCAATGGCCTGATTTTCCAAATTGGGCCCAAACCCTTACATGGAAATACCCTTTAGAACCCATTACATAATCCATAACCATCCAGGGGTCAACCTTGGTCAAGTCAAGTCATAGTCAAAGTCAACATCCAAGTCAAAGTCAAAGTCGACGCTCCGAGTTGACTCAACTCATCAAGTTATTCCTTCAACTTGTCGAGTTCCCGTAAACCACAAAATCGTGATATCTCACATCAACTCATCAAGTTTTCCCCAAACTCGTCGAGTTCTTTCATTTCGATAGAATCGGGACACTTCGAATCAACTCGTCAAGTTCCTCCATAAACTCGCCGAGTTCTTCAGTCTAAATCCCCTTCTTAATGCATTAAACCTTTATCCTTCATATTTGAATCCAATACTCTAGATCTATACTGGAAATACCTTTTAGAAGGGTAAAGTTTCCAACTTTACCAATTAATCCTTTCCTAAAGAGAATAAGCTCAAACCCTAACCGAAAAAGGCCAAAGTCTTAATCCAAAACTACAAGGTAGACCATGAGGTCATAGATCTTGACCATGAGAACCAAAATATCACGTAAAGTATGAAACTTTGTCTACATGCATGGTCATTTGGGGCTTGAAATACCAAAACAGAAGCTTAGAGGTTACATGCGGCTTCTAGGGCTACAAAGTTGGCATCTTTATGCCATGAGAGCCCCTCAAGTCCCTAGATCTGAAGTGTTTTACATAACGGACGTCCAACCCATCAATAACCATCTCATTTGGATAAAACAAACCAAACAACCTTAAAATGGAGATCTAGACGACTACAAGACAAGGTTTAAGTTTTATAACAGAAAAGTGTCGTGGATGACGCAATGATTCTGGATATATATGCTCCTTCTTGTGTCTCCAAGTTCTTCCTTCTTTCAATAGCTTCAACAGTCACCAAAAACACTCAATAAGACTCACAAGTTCTCAAAAAGATTTAAGGTTTCAAGATTTAGGGTTAGGTACTTGAAGGCTAGAAAATGAGGCTAAACCCTAGGGCATAAGTTGTTTAAATAGGGTGCAAAGTCTCGATTTTAGGGTTTCCCAAACCCTGTTTAACTTGTCGAGTTGGTCCTCCCCAACTCATCGAGTTGGTTTTTAAATTCCTGTGTGCCTAATTATTCCAACACGTCGAGTTCTCACCCTTGACCTCGATGAGTTGGCCTCTTAATTGAAGAATTTTTGTTAATTAGCCTTCTGGATTCCGGGTGTTACTGACCAACTCGGTGAGTTAGGTCAGTTTGACTGTTAAATATGGCGTTGACTTGGACCTTTAACCGATGCATTTGAGGAAATTTGTCCCTGTGGGTGTTGGAGCAACCTGGAGTGTATTGGAGGAAAATACGGGCTTAAGATAAGACCCATATGGGATTGGGCCTAATTTGGAAAATTGGGCCATTGATGGGTCTTTATGGATCTTATAGTTTTGGGCCTTTTGGTTGGGCTTAGGCCTTGGATATGAATCTTGTTGGGCTAGGGGTAAAATGGCCAGTTTACCGCAAGCATGGATTATGGATCATGGTTTGGGACCTAATTTTTAATTGGGTGATATTTTGGTATTGATAGCTCGAGGAGTTGTCAGGGAAACAGCTAAGGAATTCTTGCAGTGAGCTTCATCATTCGAGGTGACTTTCATCACTGTTTGAACGAGTCGAAGGCACCAATGTCGACCCGTATTTATGTTTGTATGTTTCTGGATTATGGTCAGATGTCGATGGGGACTGAGGAATGTTTATATTATTGTAGGAAGACCCAGGGGTGAGCCCTAGGCATTATGTATGAAAGACCAGGAGGTGGCTCCTTTCACACTTGTCTATAAGACCCGGGGGTTAGCCCTAGGCATTATGTATGAAAGACCAGGAGGTGGCTCCTTTCACACTTGTCTATAAGACCCAGGGGGTGGCCCCCGGCTTCGCAAAAAAGACCACGAGGTGGCCCGTGGCATAATGGCAAGACTATTTGCCACACATAGTTCCTTTATTGATTATGATATATTAATTATATGTATGATCACGGTTATATATGACATGTATGGATCAGTTGATATGTATGGTATGTGGTATTTGGAGAACTCACTAAGCTTCGTGCTTACGGTTTTCAGTTTTGGTTTCAGGTACCTCTAGTTTTCAGATAAAGGAGCTCAGGACGATCGCAGCGCATACACCCGTGTTTTTCCGCAATGTGTGATTTCTGGGAATGAACTCTGATAAATGTTTTATTTGAAATGTTTTTCAATGTGTAAACAAAGTTACAATAGTGTTTTAGTTATAGTAAAAATAAAATTTTCACCCTGAAATTTTGGGATGTGACAATTTGAATTCTGGTGATGTCTCACCATTCAGTCCTTACCCCTCAAATCACCAATGAAGACAAATCGCCAATCTCCTCGACCCCACTTATAAATCAAATTTGTGACATTATCAACCTTCTTAAAACTACCATCTGAGTAAAGAGGATCAAAGAAATATAAAGTTATACACCACTATTAGTAGTGATTTCTGATGAATCAGAGTTTAGCTTAAATTTTTGTAACTTGCATTACTAATCTTGCAAAACATTTAACTTGAATTAATCAAAGCTCAATTTTTTATTAGTTCTTGATCGACGTCAACTTCAAGACCTCGATCACCTACCATTAACACAACTTCCAATAATTTTGGATTTAGATCCGGAAAAAAAAAACCTTTATGAAATCAAATATAGGAGAAAAGTGTCATGAAATCAAATTGGTAACCACCACTAGTTCACTTTAAGAAAACCCATGAAATCAAAACTCTCTGGTGACCCTATGAAAAATCGATTTCCAAAAATCATTATTGTTTCATTATTTTCATAAAATCTATATATTGGAGTTTTAGAAATCAAATCAACAACCACCGCTAGTTATACCAGTTCAGTTCTTAATGACATTGAGTTTCAAATCAAGTTAAAAGGATATGAGCCATTGAACGAAAGAGTTTCAGTAAAGGTTTCATAGAGGATGTGAGATGGAACGAGGAGATTGAAAAGTGGTAGCAATAAAGTGGTCAAAAAGAGAAAGGGGTTGGAAGTTAGTTGTCGATGGGGGTGGGAGCAGTTGATGAAAGAGGTGGCAGAAGGTGAAGACATTCAAGTACGAGCGTGAGAGATGGAAATGATTAGGTTTACATTTAGGTTTAGGATTTTTATTTTTTGATATTTAGACTATAAAATAATAATAAGTAAATACAAAATCAAGACACGAGATAAAGAAAATGGTATAAAAGTCTTTTTAGGTAGAACATGCACCAACCATGATAAAAATGAAAACCATAAGAACCTTCCGTGAGGCCCAAAAAAATAAAGACTAAACTTGATATTCCTAAAAACCACAGGACCATTTATGAAGATTACTATGTAAGCTTTTTTATGGAATATATATATATATATATATATATATATATATATATATATATATATATATATGTGTGTGTGTGTGTGTGTGTGTGTGTGTGTGTGTGTGGTGAGGTTCAATAGAGAATCATAATTAAGTAGGAACCAAAGAACCTATCTTTTTTTCAACTTTTAGAATTTATTTTTTATCAAAAAAAAAACTAATTAAATATACAGAAATTCATAACTTTTTATTTTCCAATGATATCAAATTCAAAAAAAATTCAAAAAAAAAAATTACGTCAAATTCACGGTGTGAATTTTTGAAAATTCACAACGTAAATCCGGATTCACACTGTGAATCCGAAAAATATTTTTCACATTCACAATGTTAATATATAAATTTAGATATTTTTAGATTTTTTTTTCGATAAATAATAGGCTTTAGAAATTATAAAAAAAAAAAAAAAAGATTTGGTTCCTTAAACAACCAATAATTATGGTTCTCTATTGAACTTTTCTATATATATATATATATATATATATATATATATATATATATATATATATATATATATATATATATATATATATATATATATATATATATATATATATATATATATATATAACTTCTTTTTACCATCACATAAACTAATAAGCATTTTTAAGAAAAAAATATGTATTAAGTTATGTAAGCAATTTCAAACACCTCCTAAAATGTTTTTGATTAAAGACGGTGTTATTGCAATTATAGCGATGAAGATGAAAATGGCAAGGATGTTACCGGTGATCAAACTAGGCGGTTGTAGGTGGTTGTCCAAACTCTTTTAATGTCGATTGTTCGTCATGGATTTTGAATATTAATCCTTCACTCGATTTCTAATTGCGCATAAACAATGATTTTATTATGACAGTTGGTTAGTTTATTTTCATGATGAATGATATATCCTTAAATGTTTAGATGAATATTGTTTTGCTTGGATTTATAAATGCAGAAGAATTGAAGGCTATCCGTGTGACAATGAAGTTTGGGTAAGTGTTACCATCAAATATGATGGCAAACTAATTAATTATGTCACATTTAATGTACTCATCTTTCTTTAAATGTCTTGAATTTGATTGTGTTTAAAGGGTTTGAAAAGTAATCTCGGACTAAACATAAAATTTTGAGGCTTGGTTTATATTTGAACTTTCTAAAATTATCTAAAATCAAAGATGATACTGCAAACAAAATATATATATATATATATATATATATATATATATATATATATATATATATATATATATATATATATATATATATATATATATATATATATTCGCATTTCTGTTTATCTTTGTGTACTTTTTTGAGATCAACAAACCTCTAGGTAGTCTTTGCAGATATAATATATAATACGAGAATCTATGATAAAAGTTTTAATATTTTGGTCCGCTTAGGTTTAATTTTAATATTTATTTTTTGAACAATAAAATCCCAATTGGAAAGTAATATTTCCACTTGATAATTTGATCCATCTACATGAAGTACAATACTTTTATAACTATCATACAAGTTGATAAAATATACATTTCAAGTTGATGAATCAATTTATCAAGTGAAAATATCACTTCCCATCCCAATTATCTAATTTTATAAGATAATGTGTCATTTTATGTTGAAATAAAATAAATTTTATTTTGTTAATTTTTGAAAAATAAAATATAATCGAAACTTTTCAGTTAAAAAAATAAAAGTTATAACTAAACCATAAACTTACCTAAAATATTATGACTTGTTAGATATTTTCCAATATAATATTGTCTTGATGCAAAATCAAGTTTCATAATTCATAAATCAAAATACTTTTTCAAAATTTAGATAATGATTTCAAACATTTTAAATATTGTAATCATTTGTCTAAACTAATATTGTGATTATTTGGAAAAGCTTTGTTTTTGAAATAATAGTAGATTAGTTATTCTTATTAATTTTTTGAACATCAAAGCAAAAAATATTATAAAAACACTTACCAACAAAAAGTTGGAAAATGATAAAAGTACAATAATATTTATAATAATAAACTATAACACAACAACAAAAACAACACCAAATTATCAAGGAAACACAAAGAATTTAACAACCACCCCATAAAAACTCATAATTTTCTATATCAACTACACAAATAATTTTGATGATCAATGAACTTTTTGTCGGTAAAATCAACAAGACTTACTACAAGAAAAGAATGAAATCAGAAGCAATCCAATAACATTATTCTTCTTAATAATTATCAGATTAAACATAAACTTTCTCCAAGAAGTAGACACAAAAGTTGCCACCTAGCATAATTAGGAACCACCAATCTAGATTGCACTAGTAATATACAAGCCAAGAAATACTAATGGCTTAATCGACCTTGAAACTATTAGCCTAAGGTAGGATGTCTAAGTAGAATCATAGGGGAAATTGATCGTTCACCCATCGTGACATTGAGTTTTATAGTAACCCCAACTGAAATGATACATTACATAGCAACCAATGTTGTGAACAAAGGAAGTAGGTCAAAGTAACCAAACAATGTCGAACTTCTAATTATACCCCTACATTTGTGATTCAATTCAACTAAATCCACCAAACCAATTGCATATAGAATACTCTGCAACGACTCAAGAAAGATAAACACACCCGCCAACCAACCTCTAATTTATATACCATGAGAGAAAGAATCATTTTTGAAAAAATACTTTGACTCACAGTGTAACAAACGAGAAAATTAGATCATTGTTCACTGGTCTCACACTGTATCCCATCATATTCATGGAAATAAAAATTTCATACTTAGAATTGTATACAAAATACCGTTTTTACCTCCGATAGATATCGATCATTGACGCACAAAACACTAAATCACAATACATAACTAATGACTTAGTACTTAAAAAATAAAATTTATGTATTAAGTATTGTCATGAAGAAATAGTACTTTAAAAAGATAGAACATGTTAACACGATTCAGTGGACAAAAAGATTATCGAAAATGCAGATCGTACCCGAAAATTACACCTCTTTTAAGAAAACAAATCAGTTATATAATTGATTTTTCATAAACAAATGTTGAATCAATTCGTAGGGCTAGCTATGCATCTCGTTTGGTACTTTTGAGCACATTTCTAGAGTCATACTATACCTTATTATTTGATTCCATTATCGGAATACTTTTAGCACGAAGTTATAGTCGTTTTACGAAATCAATCGAAACAAGAAAACTATAATTATAACTGAATAATAACATCAAATGTGTTTTTAACATAGATAGGCCTTTGATTTATGAATTTTATTATATAAAGAAAACAAAATCTGACTTTGTATGAGGAAGTTATGATTTTTCAAAGTTTCGAGTGCGACACAATACAATAGTGTGCGACACATAAATCAAAATTAAAATCGGTTGATTGTTAGCCATAACAATGTAAACGAGAGTTATAGATCTCGTAAATACAAATTTGTCGATATAAATACAAACGAGAACATAGCTTATATCTAAAGGATATAAGCGAAACTTGAACCCTAACTTTCGAAATGTAGTGAAATATGATCAGATTTGTAAAATATAAATAGAATGAGAATTATCCAACATAATTTGAATGAAAGTTGTAGTACTCGTTGATAAAAAGTCAGAGATATAAAGACAATCAAAAACATAATTTATATAAAGAAGTTATGAAATTCACAATGTTATTTACAGTTTAAGCCTCCTTGAACCGAGACATGCAAAATAAAGTGAGAATTAGCTGATAGAGTAAATGAAAGTTGTAGTACTCATCGATAGCAACGAGAGGATATAAAAACCATCGAAAATAGAGCATGTAAGAGAAAGTGAAACATCCCAAAATATGAAGGTAAAAATTTCATTTTTAAAACAACCGGAACACCCATTTATCATTCACTAAAACACTTAGGCATATTTTATAATAAAAATAGTTATCAGAGTACAATCCCAATGTCGCTAAGATGCAGAAAATATGGGTGTATGTAGTACAATCAAGTCGAGCCCTTCTCTTTCGATCTAGAAGTACCTGAAACCATAAGTAACAACTATACGCACAAATGTTAGTGAGTTACCCAAATACTAACTACCATACATAATATGCTAGTCATACATATCAATCATGCAATAACAGGTGCTATGTGCCAACCATAGTCTTGCAATTATGCCACGAGCCATATTATGGTCTTTCCTTGCCATGCAGGGGGCCAAAACTCTGGGTCTTACAGACAAGTGCTAGGAGCCACCTCCTGATCTTCCATGCAAGCATCACAAAGACAACTAGCATACAATCTACGACTACTTATCTACTTAACTTCCAGATTCCATACTCTTGTCTTACATACATATTTGCAAGGAGACACCTCTGGGTCTTTCATACAAATACCAAGGGCCACCCCTGGTCTTCCTATATTACATAATCCAATGGGCGGACATTGGTGCCTTCGACTCATAGTATAGTGAGGAGACTCACCTCAGCAGCTAAACAGACGAATAAATCTCTGACTGCAGATGCACTAAAATCCATGTGTTATCAAACATAAATAACTTTGAATTAATGATTAGATCCCAACTCACACTAGGAGTATAAATTAGGGTATAATACCTTTTTAACCTTCCTCAAAATTGGCCCAAATATGGCCTAATTTGTAACACCCCGAGATTCAGGTACATTTATTTCACCCTTATTCTTTGTTAATTGGTCATGATTGGTCCTTTAGTGGAGGAAGCCTTGCAAGTGAGTACGCTGGGCGTACCAGAGGGGTACACTGCGCGTACTCATGCGCTTATTTTGGGCGCAGAGTCGCTAGGTACGTTGGGCGTACCCATAGTTACGTCGGGCGTACCCGGCCCAGATGTAAAACCCTAATATGACTTGTGCACTATTTAAAGGATGCTAAGGCTCATTTCTCAGCCTCCATATCAGTGAGTAAAACCCTAAGAGAGAGCCTTCCATCGTCCTTAGTGAGTGTGTGTGTTCTTGGAGCTAATAGCGCCTTGGTGTGTTATTGAAGAAGGAAGAAAGGAGCTTGTGGAGACTAAAAGCTTGAAGTGCAAGTTTGGATCTGAGATCTACAGAGAAAGGAGCTGCATTTAAAGGTATAAAGTTCAAAACTTTCCTCTTCTTTTTAGTTGTTGTTGCATGCTCCATTTCTAGGGTTAAAAACCACAAAGGTGGAGACTTTATGAGTGTAAGGTGCTCCATGGTCCAAGATCTGTCCCTTTTCAGTAATATTTGTGGTCTAGATCCATAAAGTCCCCATCTTGGTCATTGATATGAGGTCATGCTTGAGTTCTATGCTTTCTAGGGTTAGAGAATGAAATGTTTTGGGTGCTAGTGACTTATTCAGCCATGCAAGGGCTTAAAGTCATCGACTTTATGGTTTTGGAGGTTTAGAAATGGTCAGATCTAAAAGTTGGATGTAGGTCTTAACTGTTTAAGACCCCAAGAGCTGAAGGACTGAAACTGGGTATTACGTTGGGCGTAATTCCAGTACCCGCAGCGTAGCGGGTGGCGCACCCTGATCCTCTGAAGTTATCGGTTACACCCAGCGTACATGTTTGGTACGCGCAGCGTAACCCAAAGGGTTGACTTTTGTTGACTTTTAGGGTTTGGTCAACTTTAGGGTATTTGAGCCATGTGAGGGGTAAAATGGTCTTTTAACCTCATGAGAGTATTAAGAGAAGGAATGGTCTAGCCTTGGGAAATGTGTTGATATCGAGTACTTATTTCATATGATTAGGCGGAGGCTAGGTCTTATCCCACGGAGTCCGAGATTTCCGAGATTTACGAGTTACCGAGCTACACGAGGTGAGTCTTCTCACTATACGTTACCTAGAGTGGTATTTATGTGGACTGGAGGGTCTTATGTGTTATGTATGAGATTATGTGAATTTATGTGCTATGTGATATTTGTATGCTATATGATTGTGTAGACCGGACCGTAAGGTCTAACGATACAGACCGGACCAGAGGGTCCAACGATTTAGACCGGGCCGGAGAGCCCAAAGAACTACGGGATTGGAGAGTTCCGCCGAGACACATCGACCGTAGGGTCGTACAGTAGCCTCGAGTGGCGTATGTGTTGTATGTGGTAGTTTGGGGAAATCACTAAGCTTTATGCTTACAGTTGTTGTGTTTTGTGTCTCAGGTACTAGCGAGGACCATGGGAAGGTGCCGGTGTGACCCATACACATTAGGGAAAGGATTTGATTTCATGTGATCTTGGGAAATGTTATATTTTGAAAACTATTATTGAATACCTTTGAGAATGTTTTTGCTTAATTTTGGTTGTTGAAAAATGAAAATTTTGTTTTAAAAATCTCGCTGTTACATAATCATACTAGAATCAATCTATGACCACGGAACCAATAAACCCCATCTCGCGCCAACTACTGCACCTCAATCACCGGTGCGAACTCAGTTTGGAACCTGGACGAAAAATCATCCCATGACATCGCATTAATAACATCCTCACCCACCTCTAGACCTACCTCTTCCCACCAATCCCATGCCTTATCCTGCAAAAGGTAGGAAGCAAATATTACATTCGCCTCCTCGAGGCAGAATACAGCGGGTAATCTCCGATGAGATGAACTTCCGTATCTGCTCGCTAATCAGCTCCTTGCCTGCACCTAAGCCGGAACTAGAACCAGAACCTTCTCCCTGAGTGCTCATCACCAACTGAAATACAACATGCAAATGATCAGAACATACCCAAGAATCCTCCTCCCACAAGCTTCCTATATTCTCCAAGACTCTTCCTGATTTGAGTATGGATCATGTGCTTTCAATTGTACGGGCCCAATACTACCTTTCACACCTTTCCATACTTTCCTCAAGAATCATCATGAATCCTCTAAGTCACCTTCTTAAACTAATACTCTAAGCACTCGTTAAACAGTGCAACAAATCCACTGAAGCATTTCCTAGTCTTTCCTATGTTCTCGACCTCACCTTGCCATCAACTGTTGAAAGACTCCTACCAACGTCAATTAACTACCTCGTGAATATAGTCAAATGCAACAAAGATCAAATAATCCTTAGAATAAAAGACTCAACCCTAGAATGGTTGGACTCAAACAAGAGCTGCGCAATAGGGTCAGATCGATCACTCTGAGATTATTTAACCTGTGCCACATGTGACTTAGCATATTCACTTAATAGTCAATCCACATCTCTAGGACTCCTACAAAGCACAAAGCAAGCAACATTTAGGCAACAAAAATCTAACCAGCATATCCCTACTCAAGCCATTCTATCAACTGATATGAAAACCTTACTAGCATGCAATTCTACAAGCTCATACAATCAGGCACATAAAGGTATCTCTCTTATCATAAAATCTTGAGCAGATCCTTAGTCATAATCTAGGATGAAAGTCTCATAATCATATCATATACCATAATAAACATGTACTGGTATTCTAGGAACCACTTACTTGAGTTCAGCCGATTGCACTCATCAAACCCCTTTCTTTGATTAGAAACCCTTTTAATAAAACAATTATTTTATGAAAACTTTCACCAAACCGTCAGTTTGATTACATGCATACACGAGAGTATTCCTGAATCCCTCAAACCAAGGCTCTGATACCAACTTAAAACATCCCAAAATATGAAGGTAAAATTTCAAATTTAAAACAACCAAAACGCCCATTTATCATTCACTAAAATACTTAAGGGCATTTTACAATAAAAACAGTTATCATAATACAATATCAAAATCACTAAGATGCGGAAAACATGGATGTATGCGCTGCGATCAATCCAGATCCTTCCCTTTCGAACCAGAAGTACCTAAAACCTTAAACAATAATCGTAAGTGCAATGTTTAATGAGTTCCCCAAATGCCACATACCATACATAACATATGTGTCATACATATCAATCATGCAATAGGAGGTGCTATGTGCCAACCATAGTCTTGCCATTATGTCACGAGCCATATCATGGTCTTTCCTTACCAGGTCGGGGGCAAAAAACCTAGATCTTATAGATAAGTGCCAAGACCCACCTCCTCGTCTTCCATGCAAGAATCACAAGGACAACTAGCATACAATGTACAACTACTTATCTACTTAACTGCCAGCGTCAACACTCTCGTCTTGCATATAGATTTTCCAAGAGCCACCTTCGGGTCTTTCATACAAATGACAAGGGGAACCCCTTGGTCTTCCTATATTACATAAGTCAATGAGCCAGCATTGGTGCCTTCGACCCATAATATAGTGAGGAGACTCACATCAACAACTGAACACACGAATAAATCTCTGACTGCAGATCCGCTAAAATCCCCGCACTATCAAACATAAATAACTTTCAATTGATGAATGGGTCCTGACTCATACTAGGAGTTTAAATCAGGGTAAAAGGCCTTTTTAACCTTCCTCAAACTTGGCCCAATTATGGCCTAATTTTCCTAATTAGGCCCAATCCCTTTCATGGGTCTTCACCCAAAAGAGTTTAATAAAGTCTCAATAGCACAACCATGAAATCCAGGTAGCCCAAACAAATAGCAACAAAAGACCAACATGGCCTAATGTAATAATTGGGCCCAAACCCAACAAGGCTCAAAACCACATCTCACGTCGTGGCTAGACCCAGATCAACTTGTGAGAACTCACTCGGTCAAATCTCAGCTCATCACGACTCAACATAGCCAACTCAATCAAAGGAAAGTCAACGGGTTGCCCTCGCATTGTGAAACGCCTTTCTCACTTCGTGAGCTCCAAGAAAATAGCTAGAAATAGGACCATACACTCCTCACGTCGTGAGACCTTGTGTCTTATGTCGTGAGAATATTATGAGGCTAAAAATCCAACTTTTAAGTCCTTAATTTGTCAAGCCATCAACCCCAACTCTATCAGAAGCTAAAAAGGAGTCTAAAGGCCAATAAAAATGGTTACTTCGTGGACATGCATTCCCCATGCATGTCCTAAACTCATCTTAGGTTAAAATGACAAGAAATGTCCCCAACTCAAGCAAGATCCATAATTTATAACCATACTTCAGATCCATAAGACTAAATCATGGATAAAGACTCATTGATCCATAAAGTTGCCAAATTTATGGATCCCAAGCATACAATCCAACATAACCATGCAAAAAGGAGCTTAGAACATAAATCTAGCAATTTGAGCTCATACAGGTTGGATCTTGAGCACTTACAATGGTCTGAAACATGCACAAGATGATGATGAAGAAGCCTCCTTGCTGAACTAACACTCTAGGACCACTTTTCTCTTTCTTCTAGCCACCAAATCACCAAGAATGGATCTAAAAACACCAAATAGGTTAGGGTTAGGGTTTTATGGGTTAGTGGAAGGTGGAGGCTGAGAAATGAACCCTAAACTCGAATTAAGGGGGCTTAAATACGTAGGAACCCTAAAACTTTGTGGGCTTGGGTTGCATCGCTCCTCACATTGTGAGTTCTTATTGCTCAAGTCGTGAGCTCAGTCCCAGATGGAATCTTCATGCGGCCCTCCTCATGTATTGAGCATCCATGCCTCACGTCATGAGGACCCCTTTTTCACTAAATCCAACCTTTAGCCCTCCGAAACCCTAATTCGATTTATCCAAGATAACGGATGTTACAAAAAGTAATGAATTTTAGAAAAATAATAAAATTGGATCTTCGGATGGCCACCACGTGTCACGTCGGATTACTGCCAAGTGTCGCAACCAGACTCTACCCTTCCTCCCCAAGACCAAGCAACGTGGATGAATCGTGGGCTGCCACGTGTCCAGTATGCAGCGTGCCCTATCAAATTTCCTATAACTAGAAATTTTCTTGCATATCACTCTCAAACTTTCCTGAGGCCCTTAGACCTAACTCTGGTAGTTCTTAGATGTTAGTCATGAAGCTATGAAACTCCTAAGATCCCATAGAAATAGAGCTTTCGTTTTCAAAGTTTTGTCTGCGTAATATTCGATTTTTCTCAAACAACCTGTAAGTTGAGTTATGCTTATCGTGCTTTAAGTATCAATTATATTAATGTCTATAATCATTATTATAAACTAATAAATAAGATTTATCATTAATATCAGTCGTTTTACTGACCGATCTACTTACGGGAATGATGACGAGGTTTTATTAGTGAGGTGTTTCAAGTGGATTTTCCAAACAATATATCTTTATATACCAAATGGAGGCTACCTTCTATACGATCTTACCTGATTTTTTCTTATCAGCTATATGTCAATATTTCTTTTGGGATTATTGATAAATCTGAGAAAACAATATAACAACTTAACATTGAAAATATGGACGAATACCAAGGCTTAGTAATATTCATGTTTATATTGTTTTAAAAGGGAATCTGAAGTGTCAGTAAAAGATCTGACTTTCCCGTGAGTCTTCCACCTACATCATCTGAGTACATAGTTACATTCATGAATATGATTTAATCCAGTAATTATTAAAAAGTATTAAATATTTGTTAAAAATTTATATGTGAAATTAGATGTTTATTATTTGGAATATTTGTGAAATGTGTTCTTGATACTATGCAATGTGTGAACCAACTATGGTTAATGTTAAAATGATTATATGATATTATTAAATTATGATCTTAAAATGAGTGTTATTACTTAAGAGATTATTGCATGATAAATAATTTGATACTCTGTGTTAAAAATATACACCTAATTACGAGTGTCGTTTAAAAAAGAGTTAACATTGTCTAACCTTAAAACAATGATATATATATATATATATATATATATATATATATATATATATATATATATATATATATATATATATATATATATATATATATATATATATATAATATTTAGATCTCGTTAACTTGGATAAAAGAATCCTCGAATACTGTATTGTGATAGTACGGTAAAAACAGGAAAACAGTTTGGAAATCAATTATAAGAATTATAGTCTTACCTGGTAATAAAATAAGATATACAAATAATGCTTAGTTCAATAAGTTTTCACAAAATGTTTTTTTACTTTGGGATTTTCCAAAAACAAAATACTATGATTTTAAAGCATAAAGAAAAGTTTGTTTTGGTTGTGAAAAATAGGGGATGTCACACAATAATACACACACAATGCATGCACACAAGGCCTACAACACAATGTTGGACCACCACCAGACCCTATAGCATCCAAGCTGGGCCGCTCCCCAGAGGCTACAACATCCAAATAACAATAACAAACAAACATGACCGCCTTAACCAAACCACAACACGTCGATATATGAAAATAACAGTAACAAACAAACAAGGTAATCATAATATATCTAACAGTCTAAAAAAATCACTACAACACACCAAAATCCTAACAAACAGAGGATATATATTGTATTACAAAGTATAGTGAGAAAACTCACATCGCTAATCAGAGTAACTACACCATAACTCAAAAGGTCAAAAAGCTGATGAAAGACGTCTCCTGACTCTAAATATACACATAATGAAACACTAATTAACAATTAAGGTAATAAATATCTCTCAAAGAGCCATGGGGAACAATTTGTCCTCCTTTAGGAAATAGATCATTTTTCCCCTCCACGAAAAAATCCCAACATGGTTGACCAAAAGTCAAACTAGTCAAAAACTCAATCAGAAACCTTCAGTTCACCTATTCTCAGCATAGCACACGGCTCTACACTGAGTATAGAGCTCCAGGTAGAAAAATAGGGGATTTTCATGCTACACTCGACAAAAAGGTATCTATGCTCGACATAGCCCCCTGATAACCAAAAATCATAATAAGCTCTTAATACATAAAACTAGCCCCTCAAACATTCAGATCTACATCAAATGGACATCTTAATGGATAAAGTATTTAAGTTTAACTATTTGCATGGCTAGAAAAAGTTAAAAGCCAAACCCTAGGTCTATAAAGCCAAGTTTTTCTTAAGAAATCATGCATGAATTGATGCGAGTGTTCAATCTCTCATTTTTTATGATTCAATAACCTCAGAAACAATAGAAAAATGACATATAAATGGTATAGGGTAAACCCAACTCACATGGACCAAGATTATAGGGGCAGAATGCAGAAAATCATATAACTCCACTTGATCTAGCACGAACAAACATAAATATGAAAGATTTATACCTCTTAGGGATGGATGTTGGGTTTTAAATCTTGTATCTACACAACTTGAAGCTCCCAAGTGTTCTACAATCACGTTCTTCCTTCAAAAGAGCATACAAGTCACTCCAAGGGATCAAAACTCACAAATGGTGGCTAGGGTTTTAGGGGGGATTTTTGGAAGGGTGGAGGTTGAGCATGGGGAGGATAACAAGGAGTTAGATCCTTTAAATAAGGCTTGAAACTCTAGATTTAGGTTTTTGGTCCATCGTAACTACGCTCTTCATAAGCTAGTAGACGCTTAGCT
This sequence comes from Lactuca saligna, assembly GCF_052625555.1. NCBI lineage: Eukaryota > Viridiplantae > Streptophyta > Magnoliopsida > Asterales > Asteraceae > Lactuca > Lactuca saligna. The sequence continues at coordinate 178,580,015 of NC_136423.1, forward strand.
TATATCATTAAGTCCCTGTCCACATTTCATCTCACATACTTGGTCTAGGGGACTGTCCCACACTTGATGTATGGCGTAACTATTGGATTAATGTCTAAGCCCGTAACCATATTTGGTAAGTACTTGACCCGATTGTGCATTGTCCTTTTGGGTTGCCTTCACCAAAGCAACTTGACTGGAGAAATAATAGAGAACGAGGTTATTATGGTTTATTAATATATTATATAAATAATATATTAAAAGAGAAATCATATTTGTTTATTTAATATTGGTCAAGAATTAATTAAGAATTAATTTTGTGATTAAAAGAAATTAACTAAACTAGAGGGTCTGAAGTGTAATTATGTGATAGTTGCAAAGTAGGGCTATGGATGCCCCATAGGATAGGGTGGATGAATTCAAGGTGATAAGGCCTTAGAATTCGTCCATGATAAGGTTACTAGGGTTATCCTTTGGGCTGCTTGGTGGGCAAGCAACCAGATAAGGATAAGGACTGAAACCTTAATCCCTACACATATATAAAGACCCCTTGGCTAATGAAATTCATCCATGCCTTGTATAGGGTTCCTAGGGCTGAATTTCATACCTCTTATCTCTCTCTTTCTTGCCTCTCCATTTGCTATTGGTGTTTGTGGTCCATTAGAGGTACTACACTTGTGGTACTTGCTTTCAATGACAAGAAGATTCAAGATTTAAGTTGTTATTACAATATAACAACAAGAAGTATGTATTTCATCTTTCTTTGTGTATTTTGAAATCCCTAGAAGCTTGTTAGGGTTCTTCACATGTTCATAATGTTGTATAACTAATAGTGATAATATAGATCCAACTCTAGGGTTACATGCACACATAGGATTGTTTGTTTAAAACCCATCAGTGGTATCAGAGCCATTGGTTTTTGTTTTCAATTAGCATTATACAAATGTATGAACTTGAGATATTAGGGTTTATGGCCAATAAACCCTAGGAGGCATGAATTTTCGAAATTAGGGTTCTTGAAACCTGATTTTCAAAATTTGGTTAGTCTTTCCCAAACCCTTTCCTTAGCCTCCAAGATTTCAAAATCGGTTAGGGTTTCCCAAACCCTTTCCTTATCCTTCAAGTTTTTAATTCTAGGGTTATCCAACCCTTGAATTTCGAAATTTGTCTCCTTCCCCAAGATAAGATCCTATTTTTTAGGGATTTGGATAAATGTCATATCTTGTAATTATCTTTTAAGTGTTTAAATTTGGCAATTATATATTTTGAATTATCCCATCCCGTAATTTCGAGTTTTAGGGGATTTAAGGGATTATGTTAAATTAATTGTTTAATTTAAAAGATATTCTTACCAAAATAGAAGATAATTGTCAAATTAATTAGATAATCATTGCCTTATGTGATAAACTTCATTTATTTGAATTATTTGATAGATTATCTTGCAAAAAGTTGAATTAGGTCATATTTAGATAAGTACTAATTAATTGGTTAATTATTATTATTTGTAATTTGATCTAGAATGTTCTTGATTATGTTTTGAAAAGTTTCAAAACTTGCCCTCAAGTTTTGGAATTTAAATTTTGATTAAAAGTTTAATCTTAAAACGGTAAATTCTAAAACCCTAGTTTTGAAAAGTTCAAATTTCACCCTTTTTGTTTTATTAAATTGATTAAGTGTATAATTAAGAGAGAGTTAATAAATTCATAATGCTATGGTTTACATTTAATTAAATTAAAAAGTGAAATTTATAAAATTAAACCACCTAGTATTCTAAAAGTGTAAAATACACCCTTATACTATGTATAACATTAAACGTCTAATATTATATATATGTATTTAAACTGCCAGTCTTACCGTTAGTAGACCTTATTCACGAAGCCGATCTATAAGGGGGGTATAAGGTTATGGCCTATAAAATGGCCATTTAATGGGTGTTCACTCTCACCCACCGCTTCCTTGATTGGTGAAGGGTCATTAGCTGAACAGGTAGGATAGGGAAAACCCTCTCCTCATTAAAAGTATAATGAAAAATAAAGTAGCTAAATGTTTTACAAAATTCCCAATCTTAGTTACTTTAAGCAAAAGTGAATTGATGCAATTCCATGAAATTACACTTTGTACCCTTGCTAAGATGTTAGTGGAGCGTGTGTGGTTAACCGGCACACTAATTGGGTTCTATGCAAAGGTGGCGAAGGGTGACTCGATGGTTGTCATAGTTCGATGGAGCGTGTGTGGTTAACCGGCACATCGAATAGGTGACTGTAACGTTGGGGGAACCATGTATATTTGCATGGTTGTTCACACCCTGTTTTGTGGTCCTCAGCATCCCAGTCACAAATAGAGGGGCATATCGAGATTTAAACATGCCATTAAATAGTTCAATGAATCTCAAAAGATATAGGAGTTTTCAATACATTTAAGACTTAAATTTCCTTTCATTTTTCATGGTGGAAAATTAATGAATCGTCATTCACTTACCTTCAAATGTTCTGCAAGTTGGATTACGGCATGCCTCTTCCAATTTGTAGGATGTTGTGTTGGATCCTAGCCTTAATATCTCATTTGGGTGTTTTATTAAGGACTCAATCAACTAAACTTGAATTTTCTCCCATTTCATAGATGTCAAAGTCTGACAACTATGGTCTTTCTAAGTCCGTTGGAAAAGGTTTTCCACATGAAGATGATGTTCCACGATTGGATTGTGGAAATGAAAATCATGCTTCATTTCTCCACCTCCTCCAATAATTCTCCCTAACCCACGTGTTTAAAAAAAACTTGAAAAGTTCAAGGTCACTCAAGCCCTATTGGCAATAAGACACAAAGATGGAAAGTACATAGGGTTTTCAACCTACAATAATATAATTACATAGGGTTTTCAACCCATAATAATATAATTATTATGTTTAAACAATCAAACAATCAACCCAATTACCCATCCCCATTACCTTCTTTAATCTTAAGGATCTACCCTAAGAATCAACTAGTCCTCGTTCATTAATTCCTAAGGATCATCCTAAGGAATCGGCACAAAGTCCATCGTTGCCACGGTTTACACAACGTGTACTAAGTCTGCATAGTCACCAGGGTTTAGGCATGAAGTCTACATGATCACCAAGGTTTAGGCATCAAGTCTGCATGATCACCAGGGTTTAGGTATCAAGTCTGCATGATCACCAGGGTTTAGGCATCAAGTCTGCATGATCACCAGGGTTTAGAGTACACCGGGTGAACACATCGTTCACAACACCTACAGGTTGCGAGCCTGCTAGTGTTCCACTGGACTGTCTAGAATAGTTCGTGGTTGTTATCTATACTCTGCTGAATGACGGGGCCATCATTTGGGAAAAAGGCTTCTCACATCGTCCACCTCTCACCCTCACCTCGTGGTCTATAACACCTCTCAACTCATCATTCAACTCATATTCCATCTATTATATCTATCCATGTTTACCCCAACATTATCGTAGATATAAAATACATATACAGTTTAAATCATTTAAAACATGTATAAAATCGTTCATTTAGCATAGAAAACAAGTACTCAGATAATATGCACACATAGCACGTAATTTATATAAAATACTTCATATCTATATATAAGATGAAAGTAACTATGCACTAACTTGAAAAGGTGGTGATTCCGAACTCAGACAGCGCTTCACTTCTTGAAAAAAAAAATCCTTCGACGAAACCTAGTATTATTACCACTAGAGTTTAGTCTATTATTCACCGAGACTAATTAATAGTCTAGCTATTATTACTATTATATAACCGTTAAATAATACTTATATAACCCATAATAATAGCCCAATTACTTATTATATGTTCTTAATAACGTTAATATAATTAAATAAAAGCTATATTAAAAATAGCGTATGCGTAGCTCACTTACAACGGGTTTTATAGAAAACCAGGCTTTTCTTGGAGCAACATTCATGTGCGGAAAATCTCTTCTTCTCGGAGCCGTCGAGCACTCAAGGGCTTCCGCCTCGTGCTAGGGAGGTTCCCTAGGCTTTTCGGGGGGTTTCGGGGCTAGAGAGAGGTTCTAGAGAGAGAGTAAAGAGAAGAAAGAATGAGAAAAGTATGAAGAAAATGAGGGTGGGAGAGGTTCTATTTATAGGGTGAAAATGGATAAACTTGGTGCCACATGTCACCATCTAGTGGCAAGACTTGGGGAGAAAGCAATGGCCAAGATTGTGCCACATCACCCATTTTCGCACATGACACTTCCGACTTCTAAAATCCGTAACTTTCACATACAACCTCCGTTTTTGACGTTATTTATATCCACGCGTAGGTAAAAATAATATCTACAACTTTCATTTTGACTCCATCGGCTAATTCTCGACCAATCTTAAATTTAACAGTACGAGGCGTTTAGACTGTTAAATGACCGCGAAGAATTCGTAACTCCTTCATACGAACTCTGTTTTCGTCTGTATTTTTACTGTTAAGTTCCTATTAATGATATCTTCAACTCTCATTTAAGTCATGTAAGCCAAAAACCGCTCGAACTAAAATTCGAGTTTCGGGTCGTGCACTGCTAAGCCGAATCTTAGAAAAATCATAACTTCTTCATACGAATTACAAAGTCAGATTTGGGCGTTCTTTTTATGGATTTTCTCAGTTTAACATATTCTAAGACTTTCATTTAGATCACTAAGGCTAAAAAGTCCTCCATCGTAAAATCACTATTTACGCTTCCCGATGCCGTGCCGGTTCCGTCGCGAAACTTCGACGGGTCATAACTTATTCGTTATAACTCGGATTTCGACGCTCTTTATATATACGGAAACCTTGTGACATATTCTACAACTTAGTTAAGATTATTTATTCTAAATAATCTTTTGTCGAAAAGTCATTTTCGACCCCTATTACCTATAAATTGACTAGTCCGGATCTACGGGCGTTACAATAACTTCAACTGATGATTGATTAGATTGGCTTTATAGGATAGAGATTTCGGGTTGTCACAAGATCCTAGCAAGGACCAAGGGCTTTCCTTGTAAACAATCGTGTTATTATCTTTACCTTTCTATATTGCATAATTTGAACATCACAAGCCCTCATTCAATTTGGTTGATCAATACTTGTGTAAATTTTGACCAAAACATGTGTATACCTAAAAGACTTTAGATAAAGATAAATGATTATATGTAATATAATCATAAGTGTATGTATTTATGTCTAGATATGATGGTATTAAGTAGAATACCTATATGTTACTAGATATAGATAAAGACTAAGTGATTAATGATTTAAGTATTAAAAGTGTAATATAAGATCTCTTGATGAGATAAAGAGATAGATGTCCCTTCAAGGACAAGATTATGATCCCTTCGGAAATGAGATAAATGTTCCTTCGAGGACAAAATTATGATTCCTACAAAAATGAGGTAGAGATTCCATAGGGGACAAGAGTATGATTCATTCGAGAATGAGATGATAGTTTCTTAGGGAACATAAATAGATGATACCTTTGGGGATGTAGATATATGATTCCTACGGGAATCAAAGATTATGTATGATTAGAAAAGATAGATAAAAGGTTCCATGAGTCGAACAAGATAATGGAGTTCTTTTAAGAACTTAGAAATAACTCGTGAGGGGTTAAGAGTAAGGAATCCGTGAGGGATTCAAGAGTAAGAAGAAAGATTAAGGATCCACGAGGGATCATAAGAGAGATGTAAGACTGGATAAAAATACTTGATAGAGTTAGTGGGATGTTAATTCCCTTAGAAGATAGAGACGATTAGAGTATAAGATGTGACCGTTAGGTCTGGATGAGAACATAGTGCTGAGGCACTAAAGATGAGAATAAGGAAGAGAAAACTAGAGAAATAGTATATTAAATAAGAGATAGATCAGAGAAGAGAAGAGACGAGAAAAGAAAGAACATAAAACAGGGTAAGAGATAAAGATAGAGTAGGTATAAAGTATGAGATTAGCTTGGGAAAGGGCTAAGAAAGATGGAAGATATAGATGATTAATAAGAATAGTAATGTGTGCAATTGGAGAAGAATAGTAGAGGATAGTGTATGAGTATGAGAGAATAAAATGTTGAGGCATGAGAAGAGAGGGAATAAAAAGGTAGATGTGATGAGATGAGAAAGATTGGCAGTCTATGCCATGAGAAGAAGAGTTAGAATGAAGAGCATGAGATAGAAGAGAATAAGAAAATATTATAGTATGAAAGATGGAAAGAATAAATGAACATGAAAATAGAAAGAACATAACTCACCAGACACTAATGTCTGATGTTGTAGAGATGTTTCATGTTTTGCAGGTTAAGATAGCAGATGTGGTATCTAAAGAGAGGACTGAAGCACAAGAACTTAGAATTAGTTTTATTTCCTTGTTTCAATTTGTATGTATGATTTTTATTGTAAGCCTGTGACTATGCTTGTGATATAAAATGTTTTTATTTTTATGAGTTAATAGAATTCTATAAATTTTTAATAAAACCAATAAATTAAATGATAAAAATTTGGGTCCTTACAATAACAATGTAGGCATATGGAATTAGAATTGGAGAAGACCACGATTCTCAAAAACTAAAATCCAACAATCATCAAATCTGATAAGTACACTGTCCATAAATCAATTTCAGCATTGAGAAGGATACTTGGACGTAGACGAGAGATAATTCATGAGAGTTTTCATTACAATCACTATAAAACTTAGCTTCCACAGTATACTCAAATGACAATGGATGTAATTTTATGTGGGTACTGTTGAAAATTATGACAAGACAAAATTCTCACATTAGCAACCTTATTTCGAGAGGAATATAGTCCATCAATTCTATATGCATCATTTGTCAAAATGAGTCTCATTCAATTAATCATCTATTTTTGGAATGCCAAGTGGGATATAATATTTAGAGTCGGATAAAACATTGTTGTGAATTTTCAATAACAAACAATATATAATATCAAATACGTCTTACTTCTTTGTATGAAATTACGATAAAACAAAAAAGACGACCAACTTTTTACACTCAGCATTGATGGTGACAATTTGGAAGGAACATAGCGAGGCGATCTTCAACAAGGTGAGACAATGTTCCTATGAAATTAGGGGTCACATAATGACGATTGTATTTTCTTGGGTCAATTCAGGGCAAAAATACTTATGTATATTGGAAGGTGTGGCGTGTGTCTCCACCATTATGCTCTTTGAAGGGTTTTTTTTTTCTCACTTTTGGTATGACTAATTTCAGACTAGTCTTTAATTTTAATTTCGTCTTAATACCGTTAAAGAGTATGAGACAAAATTTATACTCTTGTATTCCTCATATATTACTCACTAATTGTGAGACTCATGTATTACATGAGTTAAATTAAAAAAATTTAATATAAAACTCAAAATATTTGAAAACTTTGAATTTATAAAAAAAAAAAAAAAAAGCATAATCTACTATAATAAATGAAGATAATCTTGTCACATGTCAATCTCTAATGAGTTTTGACACTTGTCATTTCGTGATATTTTTTAAATAAATAATATACACATATCAATTTATAGTTTTTTCAAATTTTAAAAATAAAAATCCACATAATACTTATACTTATATATGTAAAGTATCAAATTTAATAAATGTTATACTAAATTGCAATTAATATGTTTCTTTGTTTTTTATTTTAAAATTTTATTTTAAAAAATATTTATTATTTACATTTTAAATTTTTTTTAATCAACCCGTTACACCTAGTGATTTATTATAATATAAACGTTTTTTTTTTATCTTTTAAATTTTAACAAATAATTTAAATAAAAAAAACTAATGAGCTTTAATTTTAGGAAATTTGAAATTAAAATGTAAGTTTATTAGTGAAATTAATATTTATTTATTACTACATTTATTGTAATTATTATATTAAAATATTATGTGAAATTTAATAAAATAGAAAAAACTCATAAAATAACATGTGGAACAAAAAAAACTAATTCAAAATAACCACAAAATGATATTTGACAAATTGAATAAGAGTGTGATAAATGATAAAAAAGACCTTCATGTTTACATAATAGATAATATTATTTAACCCGTAAATTCAAGATTATTTGAACCAATTTAAAGGTGTGGAGCTAAATGAAATGGTCCATTGGATCAGATTAAATGAGTAATTTTCAATACAAAACCTTAAATGTGTTTGAAAGTAATAAATTTGATTGACAAATAAATATAATAAATGGATGAAAAGAGCATATACCTAAACAAATATGAAATAAATATAATAAATGATTCAGATGACTTTATTAGGGTTGTTATTTCAATATACCTAACACATTTTAAATGATGCCACCAATACTTATGTTTTCTTAATTATAACCTTTACTTCAATTTCCACCAACCTTAGTTACTCTATATTATTATGACGTGTATATATATATATATATATATATATATATATATATATATATATATATATATATATATATATATATATATATATATATATTTGTTTTCTTTTTTTAAAACTTGAGCAACCATTGATGATCGTTTGTCATTCACCACGTATGCTCAAAGTTGAAAGCTAAACTCCGAAAACCACCACTTAAACAATTAATACATATATTTATAAGCAACACAAATCATTTTTCATTCTTACATGTGTAATAAAAACATATTTTGTGAAAATTGGAAGCATATGTTGACGTAAACTAAGGACCGATGGATGCTGGTAGTTATCATAAATACATCTTCAATCTTTTGCTACTTGATTTATCGTGAAATGATTTCTAAGACTGGTAGGTGTGGGCAACGCCCACACCAGCGTTATTAGGAAAAAGACAAAAAAAAGGCGTTATAACGTGTTATGGTGGTAACGGGGAGCAACACGCATGCTAATAACATCTGATAATGGGGAAGGAGGACGGTGTTTACATGTTATAACACCCAATAACGCCCCTTGTGGCGTTGCCCATACCCACCTCTCTAAAACAATATATGTGTTCAAATTTGTTTGACGGTTAACAATACATGTTAGACCCGTGTCTTATTGTATTTGTTTTTATTTTGGTAGTTGTTTGTTAATTGTTTAATAATATTTAGTTGTTTCTCTTTTAAAAACTCATTTTTTAAAAGGAGAACACGATGGTGTTTTTTTTTACTTACTAGTCTTAATATATGAAAAACTTAGAAGTTCGGTTATATATTATGTTTGGAAACGACAAATTTTATTAATAATGAAACTCCGACTAGCAAGTAACTAGCGAGAGATCAGAGAGAGCAACCAAGACAACTACAAAGACTAAAATACAATGTTATTAAGTGTAGAATGGAAAGGATATCCACTCTACCCACTCACAAATTCCTCATTTTCCCTGTATTTGCTTCGAAAATACATCGGTGATTTTACAGCCTATGCATCGCTTATGGGATTTATAAAGACCCTATTGAACACCCGATTGAACATCTTTACAACTAATTTGAATTGTTACTAATTCAATGAGCAAAAAATGGTTTCCCCGGTTTAAATTTACAACTAATTTGAGTTGTTACTAGTTCAATGAGCAAAAAATGGCTTTAATATTCTGCCTCGTAGCTTTTGAAGATGCAAGAATTGTTCGACTTTCTATGCATCTATACACACGATGAAGGCAGCGAAAACAAAAACAAAATCCCTATGTGTATATACCCTAGGATCTATGTTTTACTAATTATAGCATCCTGCTTTGAAATCGAACTAAAGAAAGGTAAGAACACTAACCTCTTGATCTTTAGACCATGTGACTGACAACTCTTGCAATGGATGAAGGATCCAAAGGAGAATCCCTCTAATGTAGTCAGAACTAAGACTTTAAAAAGAAAACAAGGAAAAGCCCAATGAGGAATAAGTCAAAATTTCTATATCCCAATAGAGATAATATAAATTTCGACCTCATGGAGATATATGATAGAAGGTGAACGAAAATTGGGAGTTAGGATGTCCTTGGGTTTGATCCCAAGCCTTTTATTTATAGGCTTCAGTTAAATCATTAAGTCAATCCGATTCCTAAAGATAATTTTTATCCTTATCAAAACCTGTCGTATATAATGATATATATCCTTAATTCCCTTCCATCTTCTTCCAAGAGGCTTCTAGAATATTCCAATTAATCTTCATAAATTAATTAATACTCAAACCTTTTAATTAATTAAAACTTTTTACTCAATTACCAAAATAATTTTTATTTAATTTATTAATTACTTAATAAATTAATAACTTATTTTTCTTCATTTCCTTATTGCTAATTGTGTCATGAGGTCAACCCAAAAGCACATGGTTATTATTTACAAATATTACCAATAGTTAATGATTTTTGACACTATCTTTAACAAGAATAGATACCAAACCTAGCATAATGAAACTCAAGCCACCACTAAGCATCCATATAACCAAGAATTTCATAAGTGATCCACTTGTATGAAAAATTCCAGCAGAAACACAATTGCACAAACAACCAAATTGGGAAATGATATGCAGAGAAACTAAAAAACAATACCTTAACTTAAAGAAATTATTTGGATCATAGATGCTTGTTCCTTTGAGAACTGCAAATTGAATAGATTTTTTGGTAAATTGAAACCCAAAGCTAAATATACAAACAAATGATTACTTGTACAAATAATCACAAAGCAAAAAGATAAATCTAACAACAAGAAGCTCTAATTTCCTGTATGTATAAAACAATTAAATGTAATAAATGGCAACAAATAACAATTCCATCAACTTGTATTCAATCAGTGATACAACATCCTATCAAAAAGTTCAAATAATCAAGCCAATGATTTGACTCCACAACTAAGATAGGTTATCTTTAATATCACATTGCTCCTAAAACAAAAAAAGAATGTGTTTATCCTTTTGCATAGTAACATCAAATATGAAACAATCATTCTAAAATATAATCAAAATTTCTTGTGTTTAGAGGAAGCGATGGAGTGTAGCAAAAAAACAACAATTTTATAAATTGATATATCTGAAGCTTCACATGAAAGTGGGGAAATTTATTGAATATTTTGAGAATGAGATACTATAAACTGTAGAAAGAAATTAGGGTTTACTTAATTTTAAACTGTAAAAATGGTAATGACAAGAAAAAGAAAACATATTCGGTTAAGCATTTGCTCTGATTGGTGCTCATTATTATGTGTAGAAGGAAGGTGATGTGTGTAGATGTCATAATATAAGAGAAACAGTAGGTAGGCGATAGAAGGAGGGGGTTTCGACCACCAATTACCCAAGATACAGATTAAAGAAGTCGCATAAGGTTTGAAGTTAAGAAGAAAGAAGGTCGAAGAAGCATGGAAGTGAAAAGCTATTGCACGAGTTTAAAAGAACAAATATCAGTCGAAGTCGTCAGATATAAAGGAAGCCGATTTGAACCAATCGTTCAGAGGTTCTAACTGACTAAAATGTCAACTGTTCATAAGCTTTACGTCTAATAATTGGGGATGTTCACTATTTGGATAAAACCAAATTGTCTAATTGAATTTTGATTGGACTATTTGGTTCGGATATTCAGATTTTTGGATTGGTTTTCAACAAAACCGAATTACTATATTTTATTTCAGATTGATTTTGGTTAATAAAATATGAACCAAATAGTCTAGAAAAACCGAATAACAATTTACTATTTATTTACTTTTAATATAACTATAACTATTTATTAATTTTATAATTTATTTCTTCAAATAAGTTCAAAAAGTTTCATCTAATAAAAAACATTAATATGTATTTTCTCTTAAAAGTTTTTTAATTATTAAATATTAAACTATAATAGTTGTTTATAAATTTTAAATCACAACTAAAATTTTTTTGCTTCTTTTGTAAAAATTAGATAATATTATAATTATATGTCATTTTAAAATGTTTTGGTTTTTGAAAACCGATCCCACTGGATTGTAATTAGATTAGATTGGATCAAAATCAGATTTAAATTTAATTTGGACTATTCGGATCTATATTTTAAAAATCGAAATCAATTTAGATTTACTTAATTGGATCGAATCAAACCGATCTATCCAAACGAACACACCTACAATAATAATATTATATATAATATTGAAAAGACGCAATCAATATTCATTAAAAAAGGATAATGATCCGTACACAATATTTTTTAACCATACACAATAAAATATGTTTTATACAATTGTACAGTACAATCGTCTAAATCATTAATTGTGATGTATTGCTAAGAAAATATTATATACAAATCAAAATGTCAAACACTTGTTATCAAATCAAATACTAGTTAATAAATTTCATAATTTATAAGGATTATACATTTATACTTATTGAAACATTAATTTAATATCCGACTTTCATATCTATTGCAAAAGGTTGGATGTTTAGGCCCAAAATTAGAGATCATACTGTCCACTTCATTCGTTGAGTATTTAAAAATATACAAGTTTTCAAACCTTCTATTAAAAGCAAAGTCCAATATAATCTCTATAATCATATTTGACAGAAAAAAGTAAATTTCGGCCCGAACCATATAAAAGTTTGTTATTTGGGTCCATAACAAAAACGATGGACCCACCCAGCATCAAATTTGGCCCATTGGACTTTACATGTGTAATATTAGGTCTAACGTTAACGTATTTACTATTGTTCGTTTTTGGATTTGGGGGTTTTGCTTAAACCCCAATTCCGATTCTTCGTCGTGGAATCCCCGCCATTAACAGGTACGTCTTCACTTCTTCGTTACAGCTACTCACGAAATGCACCGAAAAGATTTCAGAACTTCGATTTGATACGAGAACTCCGTTGGTTTTCATGCTTTGGGTTTACTACTACAAACTGGAACGAAACAGTTAGTTACTCAGGTGTTTCTTCAAGATAGATTGATGCTTACTCTTTTTCAACTCGATTAGTGTATTTCCTTGAGCTCAATAAGGAAAAGGGCAATATTTGCTTAGATTTTAACTCTTAAGCTTGATACTTTTTCCACGAATCTTCAATAAATAATTGATAACCACATTGAACTTTATCTGTATTATATGCAACACTTTGCAACTTTATTACAACTGTTTTTAAACTGTAAGCAATTTCAGTGAGGCTACATCAAACTGAAACTGAAACTAGTATGTTGATTCTTTTGTGAAGGGCTATTAAGACAACAATTTAACGCCATATCAAATAATGGGAAATAAGAAACAGAAACAGAAAGTGGTGCTACCACCAGAGCTTCCACCAGATGTGCCTGAGGATGAAATTGAAGTCTCAGATGAGGACTTAGACTTTGTCAATAAAAACCAAGAGTATGCTGGCTTTGTATCAAAACTGGATACCCAGTCAATTACTAGGTGAGGAAGAGGAACTAATCAAGTCCAGCCTATATTCATTTCATAACATTTGTTCGATGTTTCATTAAACAATTTAATTCATTATAGACATATCAATCGTGTTGCTGATGTGAAAGAAGATGCTCTTGAGTCTTTGTATGAGAAACGATCAAGGAAAAAGTCATTAGCTACTGACAATACTCAACTTGAAGTTGATCCTGTAGATGCTCTCCCAGTTAAGACCTTAGATGGAGAAGTCTATTACAGAAAAGGTAACTGGAACTTAGCATTGCTTTTACACATTGGTAAATCAAGAATCAAGATTTTTAGACTTTTCTTTTTCACATTTTTATGTAGTGTCAAAGGCCCCAAATAATTTTAAGAATGCACAAATCGAGGATGAAACTGTGGGTGAAAATGACGATATAGCCCGTGACAATGGTGTTGTGAAGTTGACAAAAGCAGAAAAAAGGGCAAAACTTAAAAAGTTAAGGAAAGAGGCAAAGAAACAAGGGACACCAGTAACAGAAGTGGAAGAAGTGCAACAAACCTCTCAAGCTGAAGTTTTGGTAACCTTAATTTGCTATAAATGTTTTCTCTTGTTTCAACCCTTCAATCATGTAACTATTTTATATATTTTATTATATAGGCTGAGGTGGAAAAGGATCTCTCAGTTGAAGAATCCAATGAGAAGAAGAAATTTAGGCTTGCTGAGCTTGGAACATCAATGCTCACAGATCCTGAAGGCAATATAAAATCTTTAAAAGAAATGCTGCAATTATGTAAAGATGGAGATCCAGCTATATCAATACTAGGTCTAAAATCTTTGCTAGCTGTTTTCAAAGACATCATCCCCGGGTATATAATATTTTTATTTATAAATTCATAAATGCTATTACCTTGTATTAATGTTATTTTAATCTTTACTTATCTATCATTTTGAAAAACAGAAACCGAATTAGGCTACCTACTGATAAAGAGCTAGCAATGGTTGTGTCAAAGGATGTCAAGAAAACCCGTTTCTATGAATCCACACTTTTAACTGTGTACAAGGTTTGATTTTGAATTTTTGATACACATTGTTTTTAGCTATTTATGGTTATTAACCTATTATAGATAATAATGTGTTATTATTTTGTTGAATATTAATAGGCATACCTTCAAAAGCTAATGGGATTAGAAAAAGTAGCTGGTTTTAAACGTGTAGCCATTCGTTGCATTTGTACTCTTTTGGAGGCAAACCCACGTTTCAATTTTCGTGAAAGTTTGTTGGGAATTGTAATGAAGAATATAAGCTCCACAGATGATGTCATAAGGTTTTTACTTTGACTTTTTATGTTGTTTTTTGTATTTCCGTTATTACCCTTTTTCTTTTGGCTCATCAAAATGGTACATATGTTAACAGAAAACTGTGTTGCAACACAATTAAGTCGCTTTTCACAAATGAGGGAAAACATGGTGGTGAAGTTACTGTGGAGGCTGTTCAACTTATTGCTAATCTTGTAAAAGCCCATGATTGTGATTTACACCCTGATTCTGTTGAGGTAATTATTTGCGTGCTTATGTATTATAGTTTTTAGATTAAATTACAAGTTTGGTCCTCTTCCTTTACTCAAAATCGCAAGTTTTGTCCATTTTTTAAAATTTTCCTGAAGCTGTCCTTATGTTTGCATTTTGTTGAGGATTTAATCTCTCTGCCAATGAAACACTAGTCTTAAATGAAAGATTAAATTACATTTCTGGTCCCTGAATATAGCTTATTTTTTAAATTTTGGTTCCAAAAAGTTTTCTCTTGCAGTTTTGGTCTTTATTTGAGGTTTATGCAATGTTTTTGATCTGTGTTTTCACTACATGACTATATTTGGTCCCTGAGTATCGCTGATTCTGCAAATTTGGTCCCCAAAATACAGTCATTTAACTTGGAACACGGGCCAAAACATTACAAAAACCTCAAATAAGAACAAAAATTGTTAGAGAAACTTTTTTGGGACCAAAATTGAAAAAATCAGCTACACTCAGGGACCTAGAATCTGATTTTTACTCCAAAAGATGTAATTTTGGACCAAACCCACGATTTTGAATAAAGGACATGGACCAAATACACAAAGGAATTCAAACTTATGACTTGTTGGGAAACTTTCAAAAAGTGGACCAAATTTTCAATTTTGACTAAAGCACAGGGACTAAACCTGTAGTTTACTCTAACTCTTATGTTTTAGGAGTTAAACTATGTGAGACATTACTAATTGGGGATTTTGTTATGCAGGTTTTCTTGTCCCTCTCGTTTGATGAGGATCTTAGGAAGCCTGAAGCTCCTAAAAAACTAGACAATAAGACCAAAAAAAAGAATTTTAAAAAAGGAAGAAAAAATGATGATGCACATCAAGTGCCAGCTAGTGATAAAAAGAAAAACAAACAAGAAATGATGTCAAAAACTCGTGAGGAAGTCAAAGCTGAGTTCATGGCTGCATCATTTGCACAAGATGCAATGGAAAAGAGAAGGATACAATCCGATACTCTTTCAGCTGTATTTCAAACATACTTCCGTATTTTAAAGCATACAATGCACTCAGGGTATGTACATATTCCCGTATTTTATAATCATATTTTTTTTCAAATATTATATATATATATATATATATATATATATATATATATATATATATATATATATATATATATATATCATATTTTAAAAACATATTTTACCATTTTCTTGATTCAGAAAAGAAGGAAACGAGTCGATATCTGGTCCATTTGGGGAGCATCCACTTCTTGCTCCATGTTTAGATGGAATTGGGAAATTCTCTCATTTAATCGATTTGGATTTCATGGCTGATTTAATGAACTATCTTAGAAAGCTTGCCGGTGGAACTAGTGATTCCAATGGCGGAGGAATCACCGATTCCAGTCATCCAAGCCGTTTGACTGTGTCAGAACGGTTGAGGTGTTGCATAGTTGCTTTCAAAGTGATGAGGAGCAACCTTGATGCCTTAAATGTCGATTTACAGGACTTCTTTATTCAGCTTTATAATCTCATACTTGAATACAGACCTGGGAGGTTAGTATTCATAAATTATAATACTATATTAAATTTTTAGAATGGATTTTTAATTAAAAAAAAAAAAATTAAAAATTTATAGAGACCAAGGGGAAGTTTTAGCTGAAGCCATGAAGATAATGCTGTGTGATGATAGACAACATGACATGCAACGCGCTGCTGCTTTTATTAAACGTTTGGCTTCATTCTCTTTATGCTTTGGAGCTGCAGAATCCATGGCTGGTAACCCCCAATTCTTTCTAGGGTTATATTTTTGGCGATATGAGGAGGGCATTTATGTCATTTTACACCAACATGTGATCGAGAGCTAGTCCTGACCCAACCTTATGCTCACCTTTTTGCTTGGGACAAAAATTGCAACTTTTCTCTCTGTCTATCAATGCATGTCAAATACAGTACAACTTGTTCTGTTCTGTACTGTCATATCTTGTCAGACTTTTTAAAATTTTGTATTTGTTGTCATGCAGCGTTGGTTACATTAAAGCATCTCCTTCAAAAAAACGTCAAATGTCGCGATCTTTTAGAAAACGATGTTGGAGGTGGCTCGCTTTCAGGATCTATCGCGGTAAGACTATATAAACGTGTACCGTTTTCAATAAATAACAATGTACTTTCATTACTTTGTTGATATGCTTGATTATAACATTCTATAAAACACAAAGAGTTTAAGGTATTTTGCTATTTTTTTATATGAAATTGTAGAAATATCAACCATATGCTACGGATCCAAGTCTAAGTGGTGCATTTGCAACGGTTCTTTGGGAACTAACACTTCTATCAAAACATTATCATCCAACTGTGTCAACAATGGCATCCGGGATTTCAACAATTACAAATGCACATGATCAAGTTTATCGAGCAAATGTTTCTCCTCAACAAGCTTTCATGGACATGAAGGTTGACCAGGAGAGTTTTGTTCCCAAGAGTGGTCAAAAGTCAAACAAGCGGAAGAAGGGCGGGAAGCCGGCGGCTCTGGAGGCGGCAGATGGTGGAGCAGTGGTGGATGAGGAGGCCGTGAGGGTTAAGCTGTCGGAGCATTTCTTGCTTGTGAATGAGATGGAAGAGAATGAGAGGATGAGACGGGAGTTGGAACGAACGAAATTAGGGTTACAGCTTTATAAAGAGTATAAGAAGCAAAAGAAACAGAAAACTAAATAGGTTTTGGATTTTTTTTTTTCGGTATATTTGATTGTGTTTTGAAGGGAATCATAGCTTTGAATTTTTGTTATAATGTGAGGTTAATTTTGGTGATGAATGGATATTTTGTTATAATCTTTACTTTTCATTTCTTTCAAATGCGTTTTTCCGATGTTCTTTGACAACTATAGTGGTTGTTTCTTTTTTGCTTAATCTCAACATGATGTTTGAATTGGTTAAATAAAAAAAATTTGGCGTGATATATTAATATACACAAACATTTTAGTTTTCTGTTAAACAATTTTATCTGTACACTATTTAATCGATAGAAAAAACAAAACATATAGTACTAAGAAAATAAATCATTGTCTACGATCTTGTAAAATCATACGTTTTTGTTAAACATAAGTGCAAAGCCAAATATTATGTCAGTAAATGTATTATGATCCATGGGTCTAAGTCAAGAATGTATTAAAGTAAATGATCCTTATAATAAATAATAAATAAATGTGTAAACGGAAAAATATAATATGATTATAAGGACTAAGGTGTTGAAGGGTTGTATTAAGTAAGATGGTGACATGTTTGAATATTCTAGATTTTTTGTTATATTATTATTGTCGTATTTTGTACATTTGATTATTGAGGTTAGAATGAAGAGTGTGTTTGATTCGATTGTGATAAAAAACAGTTTGAAGTTTGAACATTCCACTTCGGTTGGGGTGGCTAATGATTTAATGCAAGGGACAAATTATTAATAACACGCGTCAACAAGGGTCGGATCCTATCAGGTCATAACTTTTGTATATTTATTTGACGAGTAATTAATACTATAATATTAAATAATACAGGGGCTTATAAATATTATTATATTTTGGGTTTTACAGTTTTTACCTTTTTAGTATATTTTTATTTCGTTTTTTTTTTATTACAATGAACTTATATTTATGGTTTAAAATGTACTAAAATTAAATAATTTTTTTGTTTATCTATTATTTCCTCCGTTCCGATATCCAAAATGATTGTCCGCATACAAAAATCATACAAATTAAAGAAACATTAATTAATATCAACTTTATTAAATGAAATAGTAATTGTATCTTTTTATTGTATTTAATTCATGATAGTTTAACTAATACTTATGAGTATTTTGGTAAAGTGATATTTATTTTTAAAAGTAGATTATTCTTTAAGGACAAACCAAAAAATAAACGTGAACTACTATTATGGAACTGAGGAAGTATAATATGATGGTATTATATTTGTGACTCATTAGATTATATACGTTGTCATGCGATGCTTACCGGCGATAAGCTGATTTGGCACTATTACCGGTCGTAAACACCGAGCCTTACCCATTTTTCCATCACCGGTATAATATCAGCCGTAGCTTTCCACCGACGGTAAATTTGAAAAATGTGAACGTTGGGTGACCATTGGCAAACGGCTAACTTTTTTTTAACACATTTAGCACTATATATATACACACATTTACCATTCATTTTAGGATAAATTACACCAATTGCCTCTCGTGCAGATGTCAAAAAACACATTTAGTACCTGTTTTCAAACATTAACACAAATCTTCCATTATATTATAAAAAGGTGCACGTTTCGTCCCTCGTTAGTTTAAATTTACATGCTTCATCCTTTATGAGACATGGAATGTCTAAAATACCCTTTACAATTTATTTTCAATTATTCTTGACTTTTCTAATTAATTTTTAATCCTAATATTTATATTTGTTTCTTTCTATTTCGTTGAAGAAGACTTAAGTACCACCACCGAAATACACAACCACCAACGAAAATCAGTGCAACCACCACCTTTTCCTTGAAAAATAGTCACCCTCTTCGAACACTACTTGTCATCGTTCCATCATCAATACCGTTAGAGGATCTAGCCTCTTGCTGGAATGCATATCTAAACAGTAAGGTAGAAGGTTTGGGAGAAATGCAGATTCACTACCCTCTTGCCGGAAAATTGAGAGGCGACTAGGGCATGTGCGCCGCCATTGGCGTCGGCTAGGGTTTCAATAGATCGAGCTCCGCCGCCATCGACGTTAGTTAGGGTTTCGTCATAAATGTCCTCGATCTCCTAGGGTTTGAGATCAAGCTTCGCCATCACCTATATGCTTTTGTAACTTTATCTCGTTTATCTTGAATTTTTGAGGTTTCATTCGCATATCGAAGATTCACACCAATATGGATCTGTAAATCTGCAAGTCAATCTTCAAGAACTACACCCATCTGCAAATGAGACCCTTAAGAACATAATCCTTCAAATACTTGTGTAATCTAGAAAACTTCAAATCATTTTTTATCAGCCTAAAAATGAACATGAACACATACACATACACATATGTGTGTGGGTTTATCAGCAAATTGATGTTTATCTTGAACTTAGTGTTCTAGGGTTAGTTTTTCAGACATGAAACGTTGAGCTTTTTGAACACCATGATTGTGGATATAGGATTGTCAGAGAAGCTAATTACAGGTGGTTGTTGGAGGTATTGGGTGGTGGTTGCAGAAGGTATTAGATGGTGCTTGCTAGATGGGTTTTTCTAGGGGTGACATAAGGACCACTTGATTTTTTAAAAATTATAATTAATAAAAATAATAAAATAAATTATAAACTTGAAAAATACAAGGAAAAGGGCAAGATTGTCATTTTATGTTTACGAGGGACCAAACGTGCACATTTTAAGCAAATGAGGGATTATCCAAGTTAATTTTTAAAAATAGGGACTAAATGTACGTTTTGACACATGCACGAGATACGATTGATGTAATTTACCCTTCATTTTAATTCACACACCCACTCAAAATGTCTTCCAAAAACCAAAATAATCTCAACTCTTCTAACCAAAATGCTTCCAACTCAATTGCACTATGCGGTTACAATCCGACATCACCACTACCTTACCAGCCATAATAACCAAAAAAAAAAAAAAAAAAAATTAGTGGTGTTCCTAACTATTATTCCAGATTCCAAATGCCACAATAAATCCAATTTCAATCTCCACCACTGTGACCAACATCCCAACTACAAAACACAAACCTAATGCTAATTTCAATCCCAAGTTCACATCCACAACCGAAAACCTTTCTGATTCCGAACAACTTCAACCAAAAAGAAAAGGAAAGTCCGATCAGAGAAGATGGTGAAACGATCCAAAATACAACCCAAAATTTTTTGTTTAAATAATACTAAAATCATAACATCGAATGTCATAAAATAAAATCATACATCAATATCTCAAAACCATAATAAAGTGTCGTAATAAAAACTGTGTCAAGTCATATCTAAGAAAAACTGTATCAAAACTGTGTCAAGTCATATCAATTTTTTCCCCTTAATTTTCTTTCGTTTTATCCTTAGTAGTATATACAATATGATTTTTTTTATAGTGATCACCCCTCAACTTTATAATAAATCACTATGATTCTCTTGCTTTGAACTTAATAAAATGTTAAGTTGAATGTGCTCGCTTTCTAAACTTTTATATTTACCCTCATCCACAGACTTTTATCACCTCTTAACTTTGTAAAATACTATTTTGAACCCTCATCTTTTTAAACTTTTGTGTTTCCCTACTCTAATACTTATAGTTGGATTTATCTTAATAATTTTCATTTGTTAAAAGAAAAAAACTATATTTTTACGTGCTTATTTATATGTATGTATCGATATAAATTGAAAGTTGTCAAAATTTTATCGTAAATTTATAACTTTTGTTTGTTAATTAATTTTTTTTTCCATTTATGTATCTCTATAAATTCGAGTTCGTCTACGTTTCGATGAATACCTTTTTTTTTTTTTTTTTTTTTTTTTTTTTTTTTTTTTTTTTTTTAGTTTAATGTTTATTTTTATGTACGTTTCCTAAGTATGATTTAGATCATATATAATACATTTTGATTATTTAAACTTCCTTTTGTCAGCTTAGAAAAAAATCTTACTTATTTTGTATACATGTTAAATATAATACATTTTTTATTATTTTTGTTTGACTTTGACAACTTACTTTTATGGTGACAACTTAAGTCCTCCTAAAGTAGAGATGAGCATCGGAACCGGGTACCAGCTTTTAGAACCGGAACCGCCTCGGAACTACCGGTTTTGGAACTGTAACTGCCTCAAGCGGTTCCGGTTCCGGTTTCTAAAGTTATGGAACCGCCTTAAGTGGTTCTGGTTCCGATTCTCGTTTTTTCGGAACCGTTACCCGTTGGGTACCCGCCGGAACCAGTTTATATATATATATATATATATATATATATATATATATATATATGTGTGTGTGTGTGTGTGTGTGTGTGTGTGTGTTACTTAGACCGGTTTAGAATATATTGGTCCGATTATTTTTTCCGTCTTTGGTCCGAACTGATTTGATTTTGATTGAACTAAATTGCGGTTTTATCGACAAAAGATAAAAAAATTAATGTAACCGGTTTACCCGCTCCCGGAACCGGAACCGCCGGTTCCGACATTGGTTTGAAACATTTAAGAACTGCCTAAACGGTTCCGGTTTCGGCTCTAACTTTCTAGGAACCGCCGGTTTCGATTCTCGTCAAATGAGGCGGGTACCCGCTTATGCTCATTTCTATCCTAAAGGCCTAACTATCTATTCAACATTTTTGCTTGGCATGAATTTGATCCGTAACTTTTGTAGTTTGCTAACTTAAGTCCACATAATTGTGTATTCAACATGTAGCAATTTACTATCAATTACTTTCCATCACTGCCACCGTATCGTATTGGGAGTAAAATTATAGTCATAATGTAAAATATTGAAAGAAATAAATGAAGTTTTCTTTAATAAAAGATTTAATTCAACTATAAAAATTTAATAAGCTTGTTAATATTTTTCAAATTGTTTGACCTATTCAATCTGTTTGATTCGCTAATGTTTTATTTTTATTTTTACCAATTTAATCGGTCAAAGATAGAGCAATAACAAATATTATATTGGCTTTAAGATAAAACGGTTGAAATAAGTTCTAGATAAAACTAATGTCTATCAACAACATTCATGTTAATATGAAACCAAAAAGATAATTGAAAATTATGTCACGATACATTCATGCATATATCAACAAATAATTATATATTCATAAAGAACATTGTTTAAAACCCATTCATTTCTAATCTTAACCAATAGATTACAAAAGACATTATTAGTATATTGTTAGAAATAAAGAAATCGTGCATATATAAAATATTATATAATTGCACCAGTAAATTTATTAATAATCAAAATGATAAGTTTAAGTAGGAGTAAAACACTAAATGTATGAAAAGATTACCTAAGATTCACCTATTAATTCATAGGTATTAGGTGGCTTATATATATATATATATATATATATATATATATATATATATATATATATATATATATATATATATATATATATATATATATATATATATATATATATATATATATATATATATATTCAAGTATATAATCAATAAAGAACAAAATGGATGAAAATTATTTTCCTTTCATATTGTATAAATAAATAATTACTTCAAATTTATTATTATAATGCAATGGATTATATGAAACTGGTAAATATTCATGCGTTGCGTATACTAAGATTATATGGTAAGAATTTTAAAAAATATATGCTTTTCATAATGATTATGTAATAGATATTAAAAATTTAAATATAAAATAATAATTTTTATATTAATTTTGCATGAAATTGTAAATATTATAAGTATTATTATTGTTTTAACATTGTTATGATTAATTATTTTAAAAGTAATTTATCTTCTAATCTTTTTGTTTTTATCATAATGATTTTATAAACCATCAACCACTGTTTTTAAGGTAATATAATCTAGTTAGAATTTATAATTTTATACTATTTTTCATTATTATTTTTAATTACTATAAAAAATCACTTATTACTATTTAAAGTTTTACGTAAGATTTCTAAAAACCATTTACTTTTTGTATTTTCTTTTTGTTATATTGAAATTTTTTGCCTTGTCAGGTTAACATATATTTGTTTATATATACATTCCAATAAATATTCAATAATATATAACTATATTCTTCTAATCATATCAGCCAAATACTAGGCCAAGAAACTTAATTAAACAATTATATAATAAATTGAAAGCTAAGAGTACATTTTCAATAAATTATTAGTTAATGGTATTATATTTTTATTTTAATATTACAAATCTTCAAATTTTAATTAAAAACTATTTAACACTAAACCACTACTACTTAAGAGTTTTTCTATCATTTTGAATTTTTCGTTATAACATATTTTTGTATATGTGTTTCCATATAGTCTTCCGTGTGTTCAAGAAAAAAAGGCCATTTATTTAATTGATGAAAAGTTATTTGACGATACGGAATTGTTGGGTGTTTAATGCATTTTATTGTAGGAAATGTGTTTATGCTTTATTTATTAAATCAATAATAATTTCAAAATATTATATAAATTTAAACAAGCATAAAATTAAAAACTTAATTTATAAGTGATGAAGTATACATTTATTTATTATTGATTCAGATTAAGAAATGGATAGAGAGATTGTATTTGTTTATGAATCAAAATACTTGAGTAATACAGAATGATTTTTTTAATTGTTATAATTTTGTGATTGAAACTTGTTATTCGTATACAACCATTGTCTTATTTTGTTGTATACTATTCTTTAAGTTTAAGCTCTTATTGTTTATGTTTTCTTTTTTGTGATAAAGTTTTTGGTATTGTAGTCGGTTCATTTCTTCCTTCGTTTACATAAAAATCATCATCAACATATGGATATATATCATATGCATCTAGAATTAACAAATGCTTAAAATGTAAAAAAAAAAAAAAAAACACAAAAAAAATAATGATGATATTATAATTATAGTTTATTTTTATTTTTTGTGTGTTGTACATTGAAATTGAACACCTCAACATGTTGTCAAAATTTTCTAATAATATACACTTGAGTAAAATACTCGTCAATAATATAATTACATTAGTTACATACCTAACGATCGAATCGAATAAAAAAGATATACAATTTTGCAAACTAAAAGCATACATCTAGAAGTAATAGTAAAAAATAAATTTAAATATTCATCTTTTTCTTTTGGCTCCATGAAACATCCCAAAAATACGACCCAAAAATTTTGTTTTTAAATAATAATAAAAGTCATAACAGTGAATGCCATATAATAAAATCATACGTCGGATATCTCAAAAGCCATAATAAAAGTGTCGTATCAAAAACTGTATCAAATCACATCTAAGTATCTAAACAAAACTCCCAGAAATAAAGTTGAAGCTGTGGTGTGTGCGATGCCATCATCTCAAGCTCTTCCCTTTACTTGCGGAAGTACCTGGAACCAAAACTGAAACTGTAAGCACAAAGCTTAGTGAGCTCCCCCAAACTCCACATACCATACAATAACATATAAACACATATTGGGCCTTGCCCACTGCATCGGACCGAAGTCCGGGAACTGCATCGGACAAAAGTCCGGAACTAACCAGGGCCTTGCCCTCTGCATCGGACAGAAGTCCGGAAACTACATCGGACCGAAGTCTGGAACTGACTGGGACCTTGTCCCCTGCATCGGACCGAAGTTCGGAACTAACTGCATCGGACTGAAGTCCGGAAACTG
Source organism: Lactuca saligna (assembly GCF_052625555.1). Lineage (NCBI taxonomy): Eukaryota > Viridiplantae > Streptophyta > Magnoliopsida > Asterales > Asteraceae > Lactuca > Lactuca saligna. The sequence continues at coordinate 178,605,117 of NC_136423.1, forward strand.
AGCATAACATAGCATGATATAAACATATCAACTAGCATTAACACATAAACTGCATACTACATCGGGTCGTAGCCTGGAACACATAACACATAAATCCTGTTTGAGCCACGAAGGCATCAAACATACTAAAAACTGCATCGGACCGAAATCCGAAAACTACTACTAGCTAAACGGACCGACATTGTGGCCTTAGACCCGTTTCTACTGGAAGGAAACTCACCTCGTAAACTGGCTGGTAAATGAACTGCTCTGGAAACTGTCTGCTGCTGCTCCGGTATCTCCTCGGCTACAATTTCCATAATACACTGAATCAAATACTGATAAATATACTGAGGGTAAAATGACTATTTTACCCCTGATCAAATTCAATCCTATTGGTCACAATCAACATACAGTTGACCTGACTCGTCGAGTTGGGTCACCAACTCGTCGAGTCCTCACCCTCACTTCCTTGCTTCTGCTCGCTACTACTCGTCGAGTTTGGCATAGACTCGACGAGTTCCTCTTCAATGCTATCTGTAACATCCCCCTATGGCACGTATCACAATATTGTCCGCTTTGGGCCACTCGGCACGAGGACTTCCCAGGGGGTCACCCATCCTGGTACTACTCCCGCCCGAGCACGCTTAACTGCAGAGTTCTTATGGGATCTGCTGCCCTCACGACTTTAAAACACGTTGTTACACTATCACTCAGTCAATCTGCATCCGACTCACCGAGTTGTATGAATAACTCGTCGAGTCCTCCTTCAACGCATGGACACTCTGGCTGTGACTCGCCGAGTTGTATGATCAACTCGTCGAGTCTGATCTAGAGGTATGAAGATTGTCTTGGTCTCGCGACTCGACTCGTCGATTCCGAAGAATGACTCGCCGAGTCGCATGCATGCAATTACTATTCAGACGATTCTGCTCAAAACCAACACATCCAACTGATAGATCTGGGCTCCTAAGACTTGGTTTGCACGTAAAGGTTCCATTTTTATGTGCACATATACTCCTAAAGAGGTTTATAAGCTTAACATGCATGAATAAGGTTAGATCTAGAGTTTATATGCAACAAGGTTCAATAAAGGTATTAGATCTGGGTTTTAGGATAGAAATATGATTAGATCTATACCACTACACAAGCTCCTTTACTAGATTAAGCTCATAAATGGGCAAAAAAGGTAACCTAAATGAGATTTCTAAAGAGAAGCAACCAAGGAACAGAAAGAGTCTGATTAATACCTCAAATGCCTCTGAAATGGATGCAAGAACTTGATTCCCTTCTTCTCCTTTGGATCTAGCCTTCCTCTTCTCTTCCAATCTTCACTCTTTACACAAAAATTCCCAAAAACACTCAAGATAGGTTAAGGTGTTGCTATGAAACGTTCTGAGGGTGAGGGAGGCCATATTGGGCACATAAGGGGAATTATATAGGGTGCAAAACCGGTGGATCTAGGGTTTCTTCCAGACTGGCGGACTCGCCGAGTCCAGGATATGGACTCGTCGAGTCGCCCACTTTCATGTGCTCAAAATCCCGTCTCTACTCGACGAGTCGGGCAACAGACTCGTCGAGTCTCTCTTGAAAAACTTGGAAAAATATACATTAAATAACATACTAGAAATGGGGACGTTACAACTCTCCCCCACTTGTCTCAGACTTCGTCCTCGAAGTCTACTGCTGCTGCTACTGCATCTGCAAACAACTCTAGGTAGTGCTCCCTCATTTCCTCCTCTGCTTCCCACGTCCACTCAGATCCCTTCCAGTGCTGCCACTGCACCTTTACCAACTGAACCACCTTGTTCCTCAAGGTTTTCGTCTTCCGATTCATGATCGCTATGGGTCTCTCAATATAATTCAGGTTGCTATCAACCTGAATGTCGTCCAAGGGTACTACTGCTGTCTCATCCACCAAGCACTTCCTCAGCTGAGAAACATGGAAAGTGTTGTGGATCTGACTGAGCTCTGCCAAAAGATCCAACCGATAAGCAACCCGTCCCACCCGGGACAAAACTCTAAATGGACCGATGAACCTGGGGCCCAACTTGCCCCTCTTCCGAAACCTGATAACACCCTTCCAGGGTGATACCTTCAGGAGGACCATATCATCCACCTGGAATTCCAAGTCTGAACTCCTCCTATCGGCGTAACTCTTATATCGACTCTGCGCAGTCTGCAGTCTGCTACTGAGGAACAAGAAGAGCCCTCTCCCTGAACTTGGCGGTAATCTCTGCCACTTTCTCTATAGTCTGGGTAAGATCCCGAAACTTGCGTGCTAACTGTTGCACCTCAATAACCGGTGCGAACTCAGCTCTGACCCTGGTAGTAAAGTCTGTCCAGGTCATGGTATCCAAAGCTACGTCATCCCCGATGGCATGACCAATCTCCTCCCACCAATCCCGTGCCCTATCCTTCAGAAGACAGGACGCCAATCTGACCTTGTCCCCCTCAGGACACCTGCTCGTGCGGAATGCGTTGGCCACATCCGCCAACAATCTGGTACTCGCTATGGGGTCCCGCACCCCATGATAATCCGGAGCTCCACATGCCCGGAACTCCCTAAAAGTAAGCGTGCGCGACCCCATCATGGCCGCCACCTCAGCACGGAAGGTGCTCAACCTCTCGTCCATCAACTCTAAGATACCCTACTTGATCGAACCGAAGATCACAGGAGTCTGCTCAAGTATGGTGCGAGTAATCTCTGAAGAGAGAAACTCCCTAATCTGCTCATCCAACTGCCCGACCTCCGGGCATGATCCTGATCCCCCTCCGACACCTGAACTGCCGACTGTTGGTCTAGGGTGTAATACCACCATTATGAAACATAACATAATAAACATTAGGAACACTGATATATCTCGAGGAATCACTACTACCACAAGTTTCCTGGTCTCATCTCAGCTTTCCTTGATTCGAGTACGGATCCTCTGCTTTCAGTAGTACGGGCCCATACTACCTTCCACATCTATCCGTACTTTCCTCAAGTACTGCCTTGACTCCACCAAGTCACTATTACTGCTAATAATCTCTACCACTCCCATCCTAGGCTTGCCCTAGGGAATTCTATAACTATACCCGATCTAGTCCTCAGGTGCTGAAAGCCTCCTTGTGATGCCAATTAGCCATCACCTGAATACCATCACATGCAGCGAGTCTCAGATAATCCTTCAAGTAAAAGACTCGTCCCTACAACGGTTAAACTCAGACAAGAGCTGCACAATAGGGCCAAGTCTAGCACTCTGAGATTATTTAACCCTGTTCACATGTGACGTGACGCATTCACCTAATGGCTAACTCCCATCACTCAGAGTCCCACAAAGCACAAAGCAAGCAACATTTAGACACAGGAGACTACTCAAGCAATTCTATCATCATAATGGGAAACTGTACTAGCATACAATGCTAAGCTCATGTTATCAGGCATAACCTAAACAGATTATCCTACTGCTGACTACTCAATGCTAGCATGTAATTCTTATAAAGCTGAAACACATAAAGCAGGCATATAAGGCATCCTCCTAGATCCTTAGTCCTATACTAGCATGTTGTTCTACTGAAACTGAAACTGAAACTCAACATTAACTAATACATACTGTTGTATGGGTAATTTGGGAGTACTTACTTGAGCTCGTCTGATCGCATGCACCACACCCTTTTCTCTTTTCAAAGTTCTTTTCTTTATAAAATTCTTTTTACTTTTCTACAACTATTTTCTTTCGAAAAACATTTTACCATTTCCTTTGTTTGAGTTCAGACACACCTGAAAGTGTGTCCGAATCCCTCAAACCAAGGCTCTAATACCAACTTGAAACATCCCAAAAATACGACCCAAAATTTTGTTTTTAAATAATAATAAAAGTCATAACAATGAATGCCATATAATAAAACCATACGTCGGATATCTCAAAAGCCATAATAAAAGTGTCGTATCAAAAACTGTATCAAATCACATCTAAGTATCTGAACAAAACTCCCAGGAATAAAGTTGAAGCTGTAGTGTGTGTGATGCCATCATCCCGAGCTCCTCCCTTTATTTGCGGAAGTACCTGAAACCAAAACTGAAACTGTAAGCACAAAGCTTAGTGAGCTCCCCCAAACTACCACATACCATACAATAACATATAAACACATAATGGGCCTTGCCCACTGCATCGGACCGAAGTCCGGAAACTGCATCGGACCGAAGTCTGGAACTAACCAGGGCCTTGCCCTCTGCATCGGACATAAGTCCAGAAACTGCATCGGACCGAAGTCCGGAACTGAATGGGACCTTGTCCCCTGCATCGGACCGAAGTCCGGAAACTGAGCATAACATAGCATGACATAAACATATCAACTAGCATGAACACATAAACTGCATACTACATCGGGCCGTAGCCCGGAACACATAACACATATATCCTATCTGAGCCACGAAGGCATCAAACATACTAAAAACTATATTGGACCGAAATCCGGAAATTGCTACTAGCTAAACGGGCCGGCATTGTGGCCTTAGACCCGTTCCTACTGGAAGGAAACTCACCTCATAAACTGGCTGGTAAATGAACTGCTCTGGAAACTGTCTGCTGCTGCTCCGGTATCTCCTCGGCTACAATTTCCACAACACACTGAATCAAATACTGATAACTATACTGAGGGTAAAATGACTATTTTACCCCTGATCAAAGTTAATCCTATTGGTCAAAGTCAACATACAGTTGACCTGACTCGTCGAGTTAGGTCACCAACTCGTCGAGTCCTCACCCTCACTTCCTTGCTTCTGCTCGCTACTACTCGTCGAGTTTGGCATAGACTCGATGAGTTCCTCTTCAATGCTATCACTCAGTCAATCTGCATTCGACTCGCCGAGTTGTATGAACAACTCGTCGAGTCCTCCTTCAATGCATGAACACTCTAGCTGTGACTCGCCGAGTTGTATGATTAACTCGTCGAGTCTGATCTAGAGGTATGAAGATTGTCTTGGTCTTGCAACTCGACTCGTCGAGTCCGAAGAATGACTCGCCGAGTCGCATGCATGCAATTACTATTCAGACGATTCTGCTCAAAACCAACGCATCCAACTGATAGATCTGGGCTCCTAAGGCTTGGTTTGCACGTAAAGGTTCCATTTTTACGTGCACATATACTCCTAAAGAGGTTTATAGGCTTAACATGCATGAATAAGGTTAGATCTAGTGTTTATATGCAACAAGGTTCAATAAAGGTATTAGATCTGGGTTTTGGGACAAAAATATGATTAGATCTGAAAGCTATACCACTACACAAGCTCCTTTACTAGATTAAGCTCATAAATGGGCAAAAAAGATAACCTAAATGAGATTTCTAAAGAGAAGAAACCAAGGAACATAAAGAGTCCGATTAATACCTCAAATGCCTCTGAAATGGATGCAAGAACTTGATTCCCTTCTTCTCCTTTGGATCTAGCCTTCCTCTTCTCTTCCAATCTTCACTCTTTACAAAAAAAATGCCCAAAAACACTCAAGATAGGTTAAGGTGTTGCTATGAAACGTTCTGAGGGTGAGGGAGGCCAGATTGGGCGCATAAGGGAGATTATATAGGGTGCAAAACCCGTGGATCTAATGTTTCTTCCAGACTAGCGGACTCGCCGAGTCCAGGATATGGACTCGTCGAGTCGCCCACTTTCACGTGCTCGAAATCCCGTCTCTACTCGACGAGTCGGGAAACAGACTCGTCGAGTCGCTCTTGAAAAACTTGGAAAAATAAACATTAAGTAACATACTAGAAATAGGGACGTTACACTCCAAATATACAACCACAAATATATTTGTCAATTTTAAATAAAATAATTCAAAAATATATAAGTATAAATTGAAATTGAGAAAAATCACTCAAATACCTTTTACGCTTTCAAAAGCTTGATAATATATTTTATCATTCAAACTATTTCTTTTATTAGGAGTAACCAATCATAAAATAATTTTCTTATATGTATTGAAAAAATATTTCAGATTAACGAATTAGTTGATTAGAATAAGTTCATAATTAACAAAGGCGTATAACATAACAAAAAACACAAAGTGATGATGATTTTATATTAATAATGCATTTTTATTTTTTGATTTGTTTACATTGAAACTGAAGACTCATCATGTTGTCAAAATCTTCTAACAATATATAGGAAAATAATCATCAATAATATAATTAGTTACATACCCAATTGTGGAAATTGAATAAAAACGATATAAAATTTTGCAAACTAAGAGCATACATCTACAATTAATAGTGACAAATAAATTTACTAATATTCATCTTTTTCTTTTGACTACAAATATATAACCATAAATATTTTCTTCAATTTTAAAGAAAATTGTGTGAAAAATATATAAGCTGAAATTGAAATTGAGAAAATCACCCAAATACCTTTTACGCTTTCAAAAGCTTGATTATCATATCTATATTTAGTTCTCTCCATCATATTTCATCATTCAAACTATTTTTTTCATTATGAGTCACCAAAATAATCTTCTTATATAGGAAAAATAGCTTAATTAATTAAGTAGCTAATTCGAATAAGCTAAAAAAGTAAGAGTTTCAAATAAATATGGTTTAAGATAAATAAATTATATTATACCATATTGAATTGGATGACCTATTTTATAAATAAGCATTTATTAATAAAATTAATTAGTGAACAAAAATATCGATTTAAGAAATATGTATGTTTGTAAATTTATTCATTAAGATACAATAAGGAATCAAAACACTTACGTACATACACACACACACATATATATATATATATATATATATATATATATATATATATATATATATATATATATATATATATATATATATATAATTTATGTCATTTTTTGTCACTTAACTTTTGATTTTATGCTTATTTGTCACTTAACTCATTTTAAGTTTTAAAATATCATCGAACTTTTAGTTTTGTTCTCATTTAGCCACTAAACTTTTAAAATATTTTAAAATTTTAGTGACTAAATGAGCACAATATTAAAAATTAGGTGACTAAATAAGCACCAATCCAAAAGTTAAGTGACTAAGTTAGCACAAAACCAAAATTCTGTTGACCTTTTAAAACTTAAAAAGTGTTAAATGATTAAATGAGCACAAAACCAAAAGTTAAGTGACCAAAAATGACCTAAACTTATATATATATATATTTCACGTATTTATTTGAATCAACAATTCTAATTTTCTATAACTAAAAAAATATCTTTTAATTAATAATTACTTAAAATAATTTTGAGTTTTATTATGAAAGTTTAATTAATTTTTTTAACCGTAATTCTGGTGCTTCCTACGCGTTATATATATATATATATATATATATATATATATATATATATATATATATATATATATATATATATATATATATATATATATATATATATATATATATATATATAATAAAACCATCAAACAAACATATAAGTTATGTCTAAAACATTCAATAAAAAAATTATTTTTTAAAAGATTTTTTCAACATTTTTCTTTGATGCTTGACAGGGGATTTTCATTTTTTGATAAAAAAATATTGTATCTGCGAAAAATAATTTTTAATGATTATTTGGGTTTTTATTTGAACTTATACTTTATAACTTTATATATATAATTGGTAATTTTATTTTGTGTTTAGCTGGGACGAATTAACATTTTTCAAACAAATATGGACTAAAGTAAATTAAAGTCTAGCCAAGCTTCGAAAATGATATAAATGAACCTCATGAATCACACATTTGTGTAAAATAAGATCATATCTTTTTTCGTATTTCTTTATTCTAATGCCACAGGTTGCTAGTAGTATCCTTTGTTTGTTCAAGGAAAGGTTGACTAAAAAGACATCATATTTTACCATTTAAACAATCCTAATTAATTTTTTAAATATTTTTATTGGTTGAAATTGCATTGTTTTTCGAAAAAACTGATTACAAGTAATTAATTATAGGTTGATTTTTTATAAAAGTGATGATAGGATGTCTTATTAGCAGCACCCTTAAGAAAAACATATACATATGACCGTTTATTCAAACTTGATACTTCAACTATATCGTTAAAATGTTTCAAATTAACAAATATTTAATTTTGACAAGTTAATTTCAAGTCTATATGAGATTTGAATTTAATAAATAAATATTATAAACTATACGTTCATAGTCAACGAAATTATATAATTCTTTTGCTACTTTGTGAATAATCGTTGTAGTTTCATATTTTTTTTGTAGTGGGGATGCACTATATAAAATTTAGGTGTGATGCATTATTTTAGAGGTGATTTTTTTTTTTTTAACCGGCAAATCTAATCTACTCCTAAGCTAACAACATCTATTCCACTTATGTCCACGACGAGAATTGAACCCTCGACCTCAAAAAGTAAGGACACCACCTGATACCACTGGGCTACAAGCCCTTTGATATTTTAGAGGTGGTATGCCGGATAATTTACACTAAATTGAAAAAATTTCTAAAATAATATACATTGTGCTGCAAAATTTGAAGAGGTGCACCAACCATCTTGAAAAATTGTATTTTAGAGGTGGCACACCAGATAATTTACACTATGCTGGTAATTTTCCTAAAAAAATTACACTGTGCTGCAAAATTAGAAGAATTGCATCGACCATCATGAAAACCCCCTAAATTCGTCTCTGCTTGTTTATGTGTGTTTGTGTCGAGCCTCTATCCTTGAGAGAATGTTTTTATTGATGTATTCCTACATAAGAAAAATCATGAGCCATATTTTTAACGCCTTGTTCCAAATCATTTCCTAATGTGGGGCAGTAACCCGAAGACCGATATCATAGGGCCTATGACCTTTGAGGAAAAGAGATTATACCCATTTGGAGATGGGTAATGTGGTTTAGATATTCCAAGAGTTCATTTGTTGTTTTGGAGCCAATGGGTATTTCGGTAAAGTGTTAGATCGGGCTTCTATGGAAATTGAATTTTTGTTGCGGAAATTTTAAGGCAAGTGTGAGTTGATAGAAGTATAGCGATTCTCGTTACCTCTTCGTGGATATAAGGATCATCGGAAACGGACTTATAACAAAGAAGTTATGGCCTTCGGAAGGTTGTAGGGTTTGAAGCTAATCCTAGTACATGGGGTGTACATAGGAAGCACATGGGGCGTACTCATGCCAAGGTCAGTATGTGGGGCATACCTCGGTTTACGTTGGGTGTACGAAGAAAAAGGAGCCCGACTCTTGTGATGAGTATGCTAAGCGTAATAGGAGTACATAGGGCGTACTCGTGATTCATGCAATCCCTATTTTAGGGCCTTGGACCCTATTTAAGCTCATTTTCTCTTCACCAAACCCTAATACCATCAGCATCCATCCCTTTTTAGCTCTAGAATCGAACCCTTGGTGCAATTTTGTGATTTTGAGCTTGGAAAGTGCTTGATGGGTGTTTTGTGAAAAAGAAGAAGAAGAGATTCATTTAGAGGTGTGCCTTAAGCTTCTAGATTCAGGAGTATCTTTCCATTTTGAAGCTTCCTAAGGTAAAAATCTTTAACCTTAATGATCTTTTTGGTTGGATCTACTTTATGAAGTTTCTTTGGCATTTTTAGTCTCTTTGATGTAAAGGTGAGCTTTTGATCTACTCCAGATGTAGTGGATGTTAGATCTAAGCTCCAATAAGGTTCCTTGCTCATAAAAATGGAAACTTTATGAAAGATATTGATCCATGCATGTATTATGCTCTTATTAAGTTCCTTTTTAAGTGTTGAGTCCCCATAAGACGTGTTTATGAGTAAAGTTGGAAACTTTATTGGTTAACACCTTACCTAGGGACCAGATCTATGTTTTAGGCATCTGGACTTAACCCATTAAGAGCTAATGAGGTTTTTAGACTTCTGACTAGCATGTTGGGCATACGAGGAGGTACGCTGTAACGCTTGTAGATCCGGGCTAGTCAATTTAGAGATAATAGGGGTCGAAAACGACTTTTCGACAAAAGATTATTTATAATAAATAATCTTAACTAATTTTTAGAATACGTCTCAAGGGTTCCCTACATATAAAGAACGCCGAAATCCGAGTTATAACGAAGAAGTTATGGCCCGTCGAAGTTTTTCGGCAAAACCGACACAACAGCGGGAGACGTAAATAGTGAATTTAAGATAGAAGACTTTTTAGTCTTAGGTATCTAAATGAAAGTTGTAGAATACATCTCCACCTATACGTGGATATAAAGAACGTCAAAAATTGAGTTCGTATGCAAAAGTTATGGCATTCTGAAGATTTAGCTTTTAAAAACCCTAAACTAGCTAATTCACGACGTGAAAATTATGACGCTCACGATTTCTGTCATAATTCGGAATCTAGTAGCTGCAAAAGGATAAGATCCAATTCACGACCTGAGAATTATGACGCTCATGACATTCTGTCATAATTCGGAATCTAAAAGCTGCTGAGAGGATAAGATGCAATTCACGACGTCAGCTTAATGACACTCACGACGTGAGGTATCATGGCACCATCCGAAGCTAGGGACGCAAATAGCAAGTCTACGGAGTGAATCATGAGATTCACGACGTGAGTCTTATGACACTAATGACGTGAGTGTCATAACAATTTACTATAAACAGCATGCGAGCCATTCCGAAAATCTCACACCTTTCTTCATTTCTTCTCTCTAAACTTTCTCTCTATAAGGGTTTTAACCCTCCCCTAAGCCTAGGTGATCCCATAGCACCCAAAGGAAGCCCCGAGGCTCTTGGAGTCCCGAGAAAAAGAGTCTTTCAGTTTCGAAACGCTGCTCCAGCAAAGCCCAATTTTCTTTAAAATCCACTGTAAGTGAGCTACACCTACACTATTTTTAGTATAGCTTCTAATTAATTATAGTAACATTATTAGGACCTTAAAATAATTATTTGGGCTATTATTATGAGTTATATAGTGTTGTTTAGTGCTTATATAATAATAATAATAATAGCTAGACCATTAATTAGTCGCTGTTAACGTTAGACTAAACCCTAGTGGTATTGATACTAGGTGTAGTCGAGGAAAATTGTTTTAAGAGTTACGAAGTAATTTCCGAGAACCGAGTCACCACCTACTCAGGTGAGTGCATAGTTACTTTCATCTTACACATAGATATGAAGTATGTTACATAAATTACGTGCTATGCGTGCATATTATCTGAATACTTGTTGTCTATGCTCGATGAATGATTTTATACATGTTTTAAATGATTTAAACTGTATATTTATTTTATATCTACAAATATGTTGGGATAAAACATGGGTAGATGAAATAGTTGGTGTGTGATGAAATAAAATAATGAGAGATAGGTGATGATAGGAAGGTGGTGATAGATAGGTGATGATGAATCAGTGATGTAGGATACTACAACCTTGTCCGACAATTTGGAGATGTAGTCATCTACCAGAGTATAGATGGTGACCATGGACTATTCTAGACAACCCCGTGGAAACACTAGCAGGCTCATAACCTGTAGGTGGTGAATTACGAGTTCAGGCGATGATGTAACTACGTATTCATGTGATGATACTCTAACCCCTTACTATGAATTACGAGTTTAGGCGATGTGGTAACTACGTATTCATGTGATGATACTCTAACCCATTACTATGAATTACAAGTTTAGGTGATGTTGTAACTACGTATTCATGTAATGATACTCTAACCCCTTACTATGAATTACGAGTTCAGGCGATGTTGTAACTACGTATTCATGCGATGATACTCTAACCCCTTACTATGAATTACGCGTTCAGACGATGTTGTAACTACGTGTTCATGCGATGATACCCTAACCCTTGTTGGGAATGTATTGAGGGAGTAATCCCTGAATCAATACTGTCTATGTGATGTAGGTGATGATCCTTGGGGAGAGTCCTTATGTAACACCGTAAATATCAAAACAATTTTTTTTTCAAATTTTCATAAAACATAATTCATTTAATATTCATAAAACAACCATATTTAATTATACAATTCAAGTAAATACAAAATCCCAAGATCGCAAATGTATAAACTTCGTGTGTGTGTACGGATCAAGTCGGCGCCTTCCCGCGGTCGTCACTTGTACCTGAAACAATAACATCAAACACTGTAAGCACAAAGCTTAGTGAGTTCCCTAAAATACCACATATAACACATATTATCCACTCGAGGCTATAACTCTGTGGGTCCGAGCACCCAAACTCTGTGAACACTCAGGTTCTAACTCCGTAAACATGCACAGCATAAATCACATAGAAATAATGCAGTACAACACATAACATACATAGCATACAAATACTCTATCACATAACTCTGGTTACCTACTCAAGGTAAAGTATAGTGAGAAGACTCACCTCGCGTGTCTTGGTAAGTCGTAAATCCTGAAGTCACTAGTGCTCGATCTCCCGAGTTATAGTCCTCCTAATCACAATACATCTCTAATTAACACTTTCCCAACTAAGGTTGACTACTCTTAACATGTCAACTTAGGTCAACGCTGGTCAACGGTCAACGGTCAACTTTGACCGGACTCGACGAGTGCACTATAGCGACTCGGCGAGTCTGAGCGTATACACTGATTTCCCTGAAATCCTCCCTTGACACGTCGAGTATCCTCCTAACTCAACGAGTTCCACCTGGCATGAGTTGTGGGGCCACCACGACTCAACTCGCCGAGTCTCAAGAACAACCCGGCGAGTCCAGCTTGACTCAGTCCACCTGTCCACTCTGACTTCCCCCTGACTCACTGAGTCAACCCTCCCCAACTCGGCAAGACCACTCGCTGTGTGATCGGGCAACATTCATACTACTCGCCGAGTCTGTTCTTCGGACTCGGCGAGTCCGTGCCATGCAATGACTCAAACTTGCTCATAAGTTTAGATCCAATCCATTAACCCATAGATCCAGTCCTTCCAATCTTATTTAGCACGTAAAGTCACTATCTTGATGCACATACAATATCTATATGACCATATATGATGTTTTTGACTCAAATATTACAAATCAAGGTCATAAACTCCATTGCTATACACAAAGCTTGATGAGTGAGGCTCTTTGGACCTCTATGGATCCAGATCCAGAGCCTCAACACAAGAAGGGAACTATCTGGCATCAAATCAACCCAATAATGTCCATAAGAAACCCTAAATCCCATTATACTTCACAAAACAGAAGATAAATCGAAACCATACCTCTAGATTGATGATATGAGCTTGCACTCCACAGAATAGCAACCTCCTTTGCTTCCTCTTGCTTAGAATCTTCTCCTTCTTTGCTAAATGACACAAACAATGGTCAAGAATGCTTCCTTTCTCTCTCAAATGTTCAAGCACTCAAGGGTTTCTCTCTAAGGGTTGGGTGAGCACAAATGACGGCCATAAGGCCCTTTAAATAGGTCTCAAACCCCGGAAATTAGGGTTACCCCACACAGCGTGGACTCGCCGAGTCCACCCTTGGACTCGTCGAGTCCGGACGCGAACCCGTGCTCAAATTCGCGATCCTACTCGGCGAGTTTGAGCTCCAACTCGCCGAGTCCACTCACAATTTTCATAAATAATTCCAAAATAAATACCTGGAAATTACGGACTGTTACAATTCTTCCCCACTAGAACTAGACTTCGCCCTCGAAGTCTCACTCTGCAAATAACTCCGGATGCTGCTCTCGCATCTCACGCTCCGGTTCCCACGTCATCTCGGACCCCTTCCGATGCTGCCACTGAACCAAGACCAAAGGTACCTCCTTGTTCCTCAGAACTTTGATTTTCCGATCTCTGATGGCCACTGGACTCTCAGCATAATTCAGGCTCGCATCCACCTGAATATCATCTAATGTGTAACACCGTAAATTTCAAGGCAAAATTTTCATTTAAAATAATCATTTTATTCTTAGAAACACTTGTTTAAAATCTCATTCATAGTCGATTTATAAAACATGACTCCATTTTCACTTGCATAGAAAACCAGGATCCTCCAAAATATGACTCTTTCTCTGGTGTGTACAATCAAGCCGGTGCCGTCCCGTGATACTGAAAGAAACCTGAAAAAAAAAACATCACACAAAACACTGTAAGCACGAAGCTTAGTGAGTTCCCCAAAATACCACACATAACACATATTAGCCACTCGAGGCTATAACTCTATGGGTCCGTGCACCCAAACTCTGTGAACCCTCAGGTTCTAACTCTGGGAACCTTCCGGTTTCAACTCTATAAACATGCACAGCATAAATCACATAGAAATAATGCAGTACAACACATCACATACAAATAGCATACAAATACTCTGTTCACATAACTCTGGTTACCTACTCAAGGTAAAGTACAGTGAGAAGACTCACCTGGCAAGCAGAAAGCAGATATCCCCACACTTGAATCTCGAACTCACCACCGCCTAACACGTAAGGCAAATACTCTCGTGAATATAACTCTCGAGACTAGAATAAATCCTCTCATAACACCCTCTTATGGGTAAAAGACTATTTTACCTCTCTCTTGGCCCAAAGGCCACATCGCTGACCAAACCCTAACAGTCAACGGCCAACCCTTGGTCGAAATCAAAGTCCCCAGTCTAAGTCAACCCCTGACTGACCCTACTCGCTGAGTCAACCCTGTGACTCGTCGAGTTCCCATAATCAGAACTTCACTCAATCTGCGACCTAACTCGCTGAGTCACCCCGAGACTCGCCGAGTCCAACAACTCTGAGTCCACTCGCACACGACTCACCGATTCTCGACTCAACCAGAGAATATTTGGGACTCTTCAAGAAGACTCGTCGAGTCCAAGAACAGACTCGCCGAGTCTACGACTATCTTCAACTTACTCGCCGAGTTGTTCATACAACTCGCCGAGTTCCAGGCCATCTTCATCCAACTCGTCGAGTCCACCCATGTGACTCGCCAAGTACTGCCGGTCTGAATACATTCCGAAGCATTCCAGGCCATGCAACTGCTCCAAGACATAGATCTAGCCTCCTACCACTCATCCATCACGTAAAGGGGCAAACTTTACGTGAATCCAAAGAGATCTAAGCCGTTTGCACATTGGGGCTAGGGTTTGGGACATGCAAGCTTCACTAAACACTCCAACACAGGGACTTTCATGCTCTCTGATTCTTCTCCCTTCCAGATCTGAGGTAGCAACCTCAGATCTAACCTCTAGACTTCCCATTTCATCCATAGATAATTTCTCACAAATCCCAAAATGAAGAAACAACATAACAACAGGCCAAAAACGAGATATTACCTCTAAGTGATGCACCAACTGCAATGAAATTTGAATCCAAGCAAAGCCCCTTGCTCCAAGCCTTCAATCTTCCCAAAATTCCTTCAACCATTACTTCTCCAAGCTCCAATCCACTCAACAATGGTGCTTCTCCGCGATTTAGGGTTTTCTGGGGCTCAAGGGGTGATAAAGAGGCTGGGAGGAAGACATAATGATCATTATATAAGGCGCAACCCCGAGAATTAGGGTTTTCTCCACTCAGCGCCTACTCGCCGAGTCCAATACACTGACTCGCCGAGTCGGCCACTTAACACGCGACCAAGTCACGACTCTACGCGCCGAGTCCACACATGGACTCGCCGAGTCGCTCTTTCCCAATTTACTCTTTTAGCCCTACAACTCTACTCTTGATATTTCGGGATGTTACAATTCTCCCCCACTTAAATTAGGCTTCGCCCTCGAAGCCTACAACAACTCAACTCCAGAATTACTCCCACAACGTGCCACCTGGCCTTAATCGGACCAGATCTCACAAGGCATACCCATCGAAACTCGAACACACTTTCCCTTTCCTTACAGTGTCCTAACCAATGTCTCGAACCGGGCACCGGATGCACCCTCTGATGACCACACACAACGATCCGAGAATTACCCATGAAGTATCACTGCCCCAAATCTCAATTATCACTCGACCCATAAGGGTTAGAAGACATGAACCATCAGATCTCTGATTCAAATCCCTCTCTATCCAATCTGTGACGACGGAAAGACCCACTCTTAAATCCCAGAGCAACTCCCATGAGTCCTCTTCTTGCAATCAAGCACCCAAGCCGCACCAACCTTCACACTCTCGGGTTAGGAAAACCCGTCGCACTGATGAAATCTCTAACATCCCCAGGAGAAACCACCACTACGCACACAGCCCTTGATCAGAATCAAGTTGGGAGTCCCAGACTCCATCCCTGCATCCATCCTGAGACTCTTGGCTCTACACCCTCGGAATCCTTCCGCGTCCTCAGCAGACATCCCATCATGATGTCATTCCATACCACTGTCACAGACACAGTGTTCGACCACCAT
The DNA here is from genome assembly GCF_052625555.1 of Lactuca saligna. Classification (NCBI taxonomy): domain Eukaryota; kingdom Viridiplantae; phylum Streptophyta; class Magnoliopsida; order Asterales; family Asteraceae; genus Lactuca; species Lactuca saligna. The sequence goes on from NC_136423.1 coordinate 178,621,364, forward strand.
ACTCCAAATCATCCATTCTCACTACAACTTTCACCTCCACGAATCAACACTTTCCCCAGCAAATGAGGGTCCAACACTTCCTCCCATACAACAGCACAAAAGGTGGCATACCAATGCACTAATGATGGTTGTTGAATGGGGTAACTCAACCAAGGATAAATACGTAGCGCAACACCCTCCGAAATCCAATATATATGCCCGAAGCATGTCTTTGAGCGTCTGAATCGTTCACTCCCTCTGAGGTGTCCTCAGACATCATCATGATAAGCTCTAGCTCATCTCATATCCCTCTTCGAGACTGGGCACCAGGTCAGCCTTTGACTCCACAGCTGAGCCTCCAAAGGTCACCCAAATCATGATCCAAATATCCCACTAACTTCCTCCCCGTGACCACTATCCCGGCCCCGTGACACACAAGTCACGAAATTCTCTTTTCCTTATGCAAGAAAATACAATCCAACCGAGGATCGTCTCCACTCTGATCTCTGGTTTCGGCTGCGCATATCCCTTACGCATCTCATCACATTCCCTAACAGAGACGGGGACCCCAGTCTCACCCTCGGTCCAACATCCAGGCTCCAAAAACTCAATACTAGGGTTACTCAAGCCCAAAACTCTTCCACATCATACACTGATCGGAGAACATTGCATCATCACACTCCCTTGCCATCTAGTGAATACTACGACTCCCCGCGGTATCACAACACCCTCTGACTAGTGAGTACTACGGCTCCCCGCAGTATCACAACACCCTCTGACTAGTGAGTACTACGGCTCCCCGCAGTATCACAACACCCTCTGACTAGTGAGTACTACGGCTCCCCGCAGTATCACAACACCCTCTGACTAGTGAGTACTACGGCTCCCCGCAGTATCACAACACCCTCTGACCCCACTAGCTCGTGCTCCGCAGACTAGCATAGGCGGCTACCTATACTCGTCTCGAATATTCATCACAGACTCTGGAGGCAATCGACATAACAGATGCCCACCCTTGCGAAGATCCACTCTCTCAAATAATCTCCCTGGATGCCCATACTCGAAGGGCTCTCACTAGATCCATAAATACCTGATATACCACAAGTCATCTCAACTCAAGATTCGCGAGTAACTCCGAAATAAAGATATCAATACCCGGATACCTCGGAACACCCCTACCGAACATCACGAGATCCTGCCACAACCACCGATCTCCTGCCCCAAGCACCATATAGATGCAATAAAACATTCCCTCTGAACCCCATAACTAGATCTTCATTTTTCCCAAGTTGCAACTTCGGTGTATTCAATTTCTCAATTGCAATACGAAGAAACGCTAACGCTACGAAATACGCTGATAATTCTCCGAAACCCTTTTTTTCCCACCGCTCAAAATCCAAACAAGGATACACATACCAACCCGGGAGTTGGCTGCCCAATCATTCTCTATCTACTTACCCCAACACCGACCAATACCAAATTCCTGACTAATAAACACCTGTCGTGGATACATTCATCCTTCTCAAACAAGTACTTCCCGCATTAACTCACTCTGACCCCTTTCCTCGATCACCGACATCTCTGGTCTCATGATTTCTTACCGCATATCTCTATACTCCACTTATAACTGCTCCTGACAAATCTCTGCTTTCTTACATACGGCACCCGGTTCTCCCCCACTTAGGGTTCGAACCGTCACCAAATAGCACACAACTATTCCATAACTATATTCTCCAGCAAAATCGCACCTGCCCCCGGAAAGTGCTACACAACGCCTGATAATCCCCCTTACGGAAATGAATCGACCTCATATACTCTGAACCTCTGATGAACTCCTCAAGAACTTCTCGTCACGTCTGCCTCTAGTCGTTCCAAATCTCGTACCAACCTAGTACCAAACAACTCAACTGCTCAATAACATCCCTAACTCATAGACTGAACCATAAAATCACCGTACCCCTCACCCCAACTCATCAACCAACGCTCCAACACCGGGATCATCCTAAGAACAAGGACCCACTCCCATATTCAACACCCTATGGATAGAAAACTCTCTGCACCGCTAAACTCGACTAAACTCCCCACTGATACCACTACCATACACCCGACTATACTCAATTAGGTGTAGCATGGCCCTCGACTATCTCAGTCCAAACTGACTATCTGCTCATGATAAATCACTGCCTCGTGGCACACATGCTACCTGATACTCTGGTGGGAAATCATCATCAATGACGACCTGCAGGGTTTACCCCTAAACTCAAAACCAAAACATCATGCTCCTCATATTTTCACACGTACATAAGCAGTACCTCCCAGATCATAGGAGGTGACATCTCCTTTATCGACTGATCTCTCAACTCAGATCGAAATTCTCCCTTCTCACTGACTCCTTACTAAAATACTCTGAGGGACTCTCGATCTCCCTCTCAAGGGACGCGTCTTTGAACTTACTCATGACCGAATAACCGGAGAACCACAAACAACCTTCACTATGAATTGTGGTACTCATTCCATGACATCTCTTATTAATATGCCCCGGCGTATGGTACCCTAACCATAACATCACTCCTCCATCCGCTCCGATGTATGGTATCCGGACCATAACATCACTCCTCAATCTGCTCTGATGTATGGACCCGAACCATAACATCACTCTTCAATCTGCTCCGATGTATGGTACCCGAACCATAACATCACTCCTCAATCTGCTCTAATGTATGGTACCCGAACCATAACATCACTCCTCAATATGCTCTGATGTATGGTACCCGGACCATAACATCACTCCTCAATCTGCTCTGATGTATGGTACCCGAACCATAACATCACTCCTCAATCTGCTCTGATGTATGGTACTCGAACCATAACATCACTCCTCAATTTGCTCTGATGTATGGTATCCAAACCATAACATCACTCCTCAATCTGCTCTGATGTATGGTACCCGAACCATAACATCACTCCTCCATCCGCTCCTTAGAACCTTCAGAATACTCCCTGTATCAAGTATGGGTCCTCTGCTTTCAGTAGTACGGGCCCATACTACCTGCCACATCTACCCATACTTTCCACACGGACCATCCCAGAGCTTCTAAGTAACTGCTCGACCTGCCCTTTCACTAATCCCATCGCGCGTGCTTGCTCCCCAGCGAAATTCTCTACTCTGCAAGCGCACTCATCTGGCTAGGGTTACTCCCTAGGCTCTTCCGTTGTCCTCCCCCTTCTTTGCTATCAGCTGCTGAAGAGCTCCTAATGATGCCAGCCATCTACCTCCTGAATATCGTCATATTCACTTGGTAGCTGACTCCCATCATCGAGAGTTCCACAAAGCACAAAGCAAGCAGCATTCGAGCATCGAAGAATACATAGGACTCCCTCTCTGTGATAACTCCACCTTCTCGGCTCATCCTCAAAAGTACCACCGAACTCTGTAACTCTACCCCTCATGGGTTCTAACTGGATACTCTCACTCATCACATACTTAAAAGCATAACACATATAACAACGAGTCATAGGTTAAGGCATCACAAATCAGGCTACTCTAGTCCTAACATATGAAATACCTAGCCTGTCTCTAGCATGCAATAATATCTCATAAAGTGCATCATACATATCTCATAACACAAAAAAAATAAGGGTATTTTGGGAAATCACCGTTCGGGCTCTGGCTGATTGTACACACTGCTCCTTCTTGCTTTCTCTTTAAACTCTTATTTATTTTTTTAAGAAAATTATTTCCTTAAAACTTTTCTTACTTCCTCAGTTTGAGTCCAGATTTACCCGAAGGCGCATCCGAATCCCTCAAACCAAGGCTCTGATACCAACTTGTAACACCGTAAATTTCAAGGCAAATTTTTCATTTAAAATAATCATTTTATTCTTAGAAACACTTGTTCAAAATCTCATTCATAGTCGATTTATAAAACATGACTCCATTTTCACTTGCATAGAAAACCAGGATCCTCCAAAATATGACTCTTTCTCTGGTGTGTACAATCAAGCCGGTGCCGTCCCGTGATACTGAAAGAAACCTGAAAAAAAAACATCACACAAAACACTGTAAGCACGAAGCTTAGTGAGTTCCCCAAAATACCACACATAACACATATTAGCCACTCGAGGCTATAACTCTATGGGTCCGTGCACCCAAACTCTGTGAACCCTCAGGTTCTAACTCTAGGAACCTTCCGGTTTCAACTCTATAAACATGCACAGCATAAATCACATAGAAATAATGTAGTACAACACATCACATACAAATAGCATACAAATACTCTGTTCACATAACTCTGGTTACCTACTCAAGGTAAAGTACAGTGAGAAGACTCACCTGGCAAGCAGAAAGCAGATATCCCCACACTTGAATCTCGAACTCACCACCGCCTAACACGTAAGGCAAATACTCTCGTGAATATAACTCTCGAGACTAGAATAAATCCTCTCATAACACCCTCTTATGGGTAAAAGACTATTTTACCTCTCTCTTGGCCCAAAGGCCACATCGCTGACCAAACCCTAACAGTCAACGGCCAACCCTTGGTCGAAATCAAAGTCCCCAGTCTAAGTCAACCCCTGACTGACCCTACTCGCTGAGTCAACCCTGTGACTCGTCGAGTTCCCATAATCAGAACTTCACTCAATCTGCGACCTAACTCGCCGAGTCCAACAACTCTGAGTCCACTCGCACACGACTCACCGAGTCATCCCTCGACTCACCGATTCTCGACTCAACCAGAGAATATTTGGGACTCTTCGACAAGACTCATCGAGTCCAAGAACAGACTCGCCGAGTCTACGGCTATCTTCAACTTACTCGCCGAGTTGTTCATACAACTCGCCGAGTTCCAGGCCATCTTCATCCAACTCGTCGAGTCCACCCATGTGACTCGCCAAGTACCGCCGGTCTGAATACATTCCGAAGCATTCCAGGCCATGCAACTGCTCCAAGACATAGATCTAGCCTCCTACCACTCATCCATCACGTAAAGGGGCAAACTTTACGTGAATCCAAAGAGATCTAAGCCGTTTGCACATTGGGGCTAGGGTTTGGGACATGCAAGCTTCACTAAACACTCCAACACAGGGACTTTCATGCTCTCTGATTCTTCTCCCTTCCAGATCTGAGGTAGCAACCTCAGATCTAACCTCTAGACTTCCCATTTCATCCATAGATAATTTCTCACAAATCCCAAAATGAAGAAACAACATAACAACAGGCCAAAAACGAGATATTACCTCTAAGTGATGCCCCAACTGCAATGCAATTTGGATCCAAGCAAAGCCCCTTGCTCCAAGCCTTTAATCTTCCCAAAATTCCTTCAACCATTACTTCTCCAAGCTCGAATCCACTCAACAATGGTGCTTCTCCGCGATTTAGGGTTTTCTGGGGCTCAAGGGGTGATAAAGAGGCTGGGAGGAAGACATAATGATCATTATATAAGGCTCAACCCCGAGAATTAGGGTTTTCTCCACTCAACGCCTACTCGCCGAGTCCAATACACTGACTCGCCGAGTCGGCCACTTAACACGCGACCAAGTCGCGACTCTACTCGCCGAGTCCACACATGGACTCGCCGAGTCGCTCTTTCCCAATTTACTCTTTTAGCCCTACAACTCTACTCTTGATATTTCGGGATGTTACATAATGGAACCACTGCCGACTCATCGGCTATACACTTCCGCAATTGCGATAGATGGAAAGTGTCGTGAATCTGCCCCAACTCTGCTGGCAAATCCAAGCGATAGGCTACCCTGCCTACCCTCGTGACTACCCGAAATGGTCCGATATATCGGGGCCCCAACTTGCCCCTCTTCCTGAATCAGATCACTCCCTTCCAAGGAGAGACCTTTAGGAGCACAAACTCACCAAACTGGAACTCAAGCTCGGACCGACATCTGTCCGCATAACTCTTCTGTCGACTCTGAGCAGTCAGTAACCTCTGTCTGACCTGCTGGATCTGCTCTGCTGTCTAAAGCACTATCTCCGTATTGCCCATAACATGTTGCCCGACTTCTCCCCAGCAAATGGGGGTCCGACACTTCCTCCCGTACAACAACTCAAAGGGCGGCATACCGATGCTCGAATGATGGCTGTTGTTGTAAGAAAACTCGGCCAACGGCAAATACGTATCCCAACTTCCCCCGAAATCCAATACAGATGCTCGGAGCATGTCCTCGAGGGTCTGAATCGTCCGCTCACTCTGTCCGTCTGTCTGGGGGTGATATGCGGTACTAAAATGCAGCCTAGTACCCAACTCCTCATGGAACTTCTTCCAGAACCTGGAAGTGAAACGCACGTCCCGGTCGGAGACAATCGAGATCGGCACCCCATGCCGAGATACCACTTCCCTCACATAATTCTCTGCTAACTTCTCCGCGGAAGAACTCTCACTGATGGCAAGGAAGTGAGCGCTCTTCGTCAACCTGTCCACAATCACCCAAATTGCATCAACTCCCCGAGTAGTCCTTAGCAATTTGGTGATAAAATCCATGGTGATCTGTTCCCACTTCCATTCGGGAACCTCCAATGGCTGCAACTTACCATGCGGCCTCTGATGCCTCTGATGTTCGACCTTAACCTTACGACATGTTAAGCACCTCTCGATGAACCACGCAACATCTCTCTTCATAAAGGGCCACCAATACTCCTTCCTCAAATCCAAATACATCTTAGTGGCCCCGGGATGGATCGAGAATTTCGACCGATGAGCCTCTTCCATCAAAATGGCACGCGTACCTCCCACGAACGGTACCCAAATACGCCCCTGAAAAGTCATAATCCCCCGACCATCGGTAACGAACTCCGATACCAATCCAACAACTCGCTCTCTCTTCTGGTTTTCCGACCTCACTGCCTCAGCCTGTGCTCCTCGAATGGTGTCCAACACCGGAGTCATCACGGTCAAACACAAACATACACCTCGCAACGGGGCACTCTCCGCCCGACGACTCAGGGCGTCGTCTACCACATTAGCCCTGCCCGGATGGTACAGGATCTCACAATCATAATCCTTAACCACATCCAATCACCTCCTCTGCCGCATATTTAGGTTGGGATGATCCATCAAATACTTCAGACTCTTATGGTCCGTGTATATCGTACACCGAACCCCATACAAATAATGGCGTCAAATCTTGAGGGCGAACACCACTGCCCCCAACTCTAGCTCATGGGTGGGATACCTCGACTCATGAAGCTTCAACTGCCTCGATGCATACGCTATCACATGCCCTCTCTGCATCAGTACCGCTCATAACCCCAAAATCGATGCATCGCAGTATACAATAAAGTCCTCCATTCCCTCCAGGAGGGCTAACACCGGGGCCTTGCATAACCTTTGGCGAAGCGTCTCAAAGGAAGCCTGTTGCTCGGGACCCCATGAAAAAGCAACACCCTTCCGGGTCAACTTAGTGAGTGGCACTGCGATCTTAGAGAAATCCCTGATAAATCTCCGATAATAACCGGCCAACCCTAGAAAACTCCTGATCTCGGAGGGTGAACTAGGCACCTCCCAACTCATCACTGCCTCCACTTTGGCTAGATCGACCAATATCCCATCCTGGTTAACAAGATGTCCTAGGAACTGGACCTCTCGCAACCAGAAATCACACTTGGAGAATTTGGCATAAAGCCTCTCCGATCTCAGAACTCCGAGGATCTCCCTCAAATGCTCCTCATGCTGCTCCCTAGATCTCGAATATACCAAAATGTCATCAATAAATATGATCACCGACCGATCCAACATCAGCCTGCATACCCGGTTCATGAGATCCATGAACACTGCCGGAGCATTGGTGAGCCCGAAAGGCATCACCACAAACTCATAATGCCCATAACGCATCCTAAACGTTGTCTTCTGGACGTCCTCATGTCGTACCCTCAGCTGATGGTATCCAGACCTCAAATCGATCTTGGAGAACCAAGATGCTCCCTGCAACTGGTCGAACAAATCGTCGATCCTCGGCAACGGGTAACGGTTCTTGACCGTCAGCTTGTTCAACTCTCGGTAATCAATACACATCCGGTGTGAACCATCCTTCTTCTTTACAAACAGAATGGGCGCTCCCCACGGTGAGCTACTCGGCCGAATAAACCCTTTCCCCAGCAGCTCCTGAAGTTGCGAGGATAACTCTTGCATCTCTGGAGGTGCAATAGGCACGGCCCCCGGGACCAAATCAATACCGAACTCTACTTGCCTCACGGGAGGCACCCCCGGAAACTCCTCTGGAAAAACATACAGAAACTCACGCACTATAGGAACCACCTCCACCGACCTCGGCCTCCTGGAATCAACCCGCGTATCTGACACGTACGCCACAAAACCCTTACAGCCCTGCTGTAAACACTACCTCACCTTAGCGGCCGAACAACATGCTGATCCAAAACGGGCACCCTCGTTGTACACTATAAGAACTCCCCCACTAGGGTCTCGTATGGTCACTAGCTGTCGCTCGCAGTCGATAACCGCACCGAACTTGCTCAACCAGTCCATGCCCACGATGACACAAACATCCCCCATGACAATAGGAACCAAATCAATCGGGAACTCAACACCGAAAATCTCGAGTACGCACCCACGGATCACCTCCGTGGCATATATCGCCTTCTCGTCAGCTATAGAAACTCTCAGAGGCCGACTCAGCGCCTCGCGACTAATACGGATGTGCTGACTAAAAGCCAAAGATACAAAGGACCGACTCGCACCCGAGTCAAATAATACCAAGGCAGGTACAGAATTCACAATAAAAGTACCTACGCATAACATAATATATGCATAATATTTCAACATTATAATAAATACACGAAAGAATACATACCAGCCACGACATCGGGCACTGGGCGGACCTCCTCCGCGGTCAACTGAAATGCTCTCCCACGTGCCCTCAGCGCCCCGGCCTTCACTGGCCCACTCCCGGTAGCTCTGATGGCGGCATGGGCAGATCCCTGAGGTGCTCCCTGAGCTGATCCCCGCAACTGCAGACACTCCGCCTTCCGGTGTCCGGTCTGGTTGCAGTGAAAACATACTGCAAATCCCTTGGACCAGTCCTTGGCCATATGCCCCTCCTTGCCACATTTGTAGCAAGATCCCGCTCTACACACTTCATCACGACCCTTACCGCACTTTCCACAAGTACGGCCCTTCTGGCTCCCTGATTTGGGATCAGCGGGCTTGGCCCGCTTGGCTGCCGGCTGGAATTGTGCCGGTCGCCGATCCCTCCCATGAGACTCAGCCTCCTCCCTAGCCTGGGTCTCCAGCTCGATCTCCCTCTTCCGGGCATTTGCCTGAAGCTCAGCAAATGTCCGGTATGAGGAGTTCTCCACGAACTCCCGAATGTCCCGTCTCAAAATACTCAAATATCGACTCATACGTGCCTGCTCAGTGGACACGTGCTCAGGGCAGAACATCGCCCTCTCGTGAAACATCCTGGTGATCACCGTAACAGGCTCAGTGCCCTGCTTAAGGGTCAGAAACTCCTGGGACAAACGCTCCCTCTCCACCTGGGGAACGTACTCATCTCGGAACATGGCAGTGAACCTCTCCCAGGTCACTGCCGCAAGCTCAGCAGGCGAAAAGTGTGCTGTGACAAACTTCCACCAGTCCTTCGCTCCTAAGCGAAGCTGTTCAGCGCGAACCGTACTCTCAAATGCTCAGGAGATGAGCAAGTGAAGAAACACCCCTCTATGTCAGAAATCCATCTCATGGCCACCACCGGGTCCTGGGTCCCATCAAACTCCGGTGGTTTCGTGTTGCTGAACTCTCGGAACAGCAACGCGTCACCACCCTGCGGCCTAGCAGCACAAACAGCTGCAGTGGCCACTGCCACCGCAGCCTCGGAAAGAGCGCCATAATGCTCGTTGAAGGTCTCAATCAGCACGGTCTTAATAGACTCGAACATCTCTGGTATCTCTGCCCTGATGACCGCAGCCACCTCCTCATGAATGATCTGTCGGATCTCCTCATCACTAGCCCCGACACCCTCCGGCATATGACGTGTCCTCACCATGATCAAACTCTGAAATACAACATACGATAAATTAGAATCCGCTCGAGCATACTCACACTCGACAACCCATCCCTCCTTGATTCTTGGTATTCCGACGATTCTTACTTGGACTGTGCACCGCCCCGGTGCTTTCAGTAGTACGAGCCCAATACTACTTTCCACACCGTCTCAGTACACACTCCAAATCCTCCTCTTCGGATCCCAAAATCCAAGTACTGTATCGCTCTAACAGATCTCTCATAAGCTCCTCGCTGCTACCTATTCGCTCTCAAGCATCTCATAGCAACTCACATCTCCCTAGGCTAAGGCATCACAAATCAGGGCACTATAGTCCTAATAAGAATACCTAGCCTACTCTAGTAAGAGAATACATCATAAACACATAATATAAGGGTATTTTGGGAAATCACCGTTCGGGCGCTGACTGATCGTACACACGTTTCTTCCTTGCATTTCTAAAAAAAATCTTTTACTCTTAGAAAAGTTTAATTCTCTTTTGAAAATATTTTTCCAAATCCACAGTTTGAGTTCAAATACTCCCGAAGGTGTACCTGAATCCCTCAAACCAAGGCTCTGATACCAAATTGTAATACCGTAAATTTCAAAACAATTTTTTTTTTCAAATTTTCATAAAACATAATTCATTTAATATTCATAAAACAATCATATTTAATTATCCAATTCAAGTAATACAAAATCCCAAGATCACAAATGTATAAACTTCGTGTGTGTGTGTACGGATCAAGCCGACGCCTTCCCGCGGTCGTCACTAGTACCTGAAACAATAATATCAAACACTGTAAGCACAAAGCTTAGTGACTTCCCCAAAATACCACATATAACACATATTAGCCACTCGAGGCTATAACTCTGTGGGTCCGTGCACCCAAACTCTGTGAACCCTCAGGTTCTAACTCTGTAAACATGCACAACGTAAATCACATAGAAATAATGCAGTACAACACATAACATACATAGCATAAAAATGCTCTATCACATAACTCTGGTTACCTACTCAGGGTAAAGTATAGTAAGAAGACTCACTTCGCGTCTCTTGGTAAGTCGTAAATCCTGAAATCACTAGTGCTCGATCTCCCGAGCTATAGTCCTCCTAATCACAATACATCTCTAATTAACACTTTCGCAACTAAGGTTGACTACTCTTAACAAGTCAACTTAGGTCAACGCTGATCAACGGTCAACGGTCAACTTTGACTGGACTCGGTGAGTGCACTATAGCGACTCGGCGAGTCTGAGCATATACACCGATTTCCCTGAAATCCTCCCTTGACACGTCGAGTATCCTCCTAACTCGACGAGTTCCACCTGGCATGAATTGTGGGGCCACCACGAATCAACTCGCCGAGTCTCAAGAACAACTCGGCGTGTCCAGCTTGACTCAGTCCACCTGTCCACTCTAACTTCCCCCTGACTCACTGAGTCAACCCTCCCCAACTCGGCAAGACCACTCGCTGTGTGATCGGGCAACATTCATACTACTCGCCGAGTCTGTTCTTCGGACTCGGCGAGTCCGTGCTATGCAATGACTCAAACTTGCTCATAAGGTCAGATCCAGTCCATTAACCCATAGATCCAGTCCTTCCAAGATTATTTAGCACGTAAAGTCACTATCTTGATGCACATACAATCTCTATATGACCATATATGATGTTTTTGACTCAAATATTACAACTAAAGGTCATAAACTCCATTGCTATACACAAAGCTTGATGAGTGAGGCTCTTTGGACCTCTATGGATCCAGATCCAGAGCCTCAACACAAGAAGGGAACTATTTGGCATCAAATCAACCCAATAATGTCCATAAGAAACCCTAAATCCCATTATACTTCACAAAACAGAAGATAAATTGAAACCATACCTCTAGATTGATGATATGAGCTTCCACTCCCCAGAATAGCAACCTCCTTTGCTTCCTCTTGCCTAGAATCTTCTCCTTCTTTGCTAAATGACACAAACAATGGTTAAGAATGCTTCCTTTCTCTCTCAAACGTTCAAGCACTCAAGGGTTTCTCTCTAAGGGTTGGGTGAGCACAAATGACGTCCATAAGGCCCTTTAAATAGGTCTCAAACCCCGAAAATTAGGGTTTCCCCACACAGCATGGACTCGCTGAGTCCACCCCTGGACTCGTCGAGTCCGGACGCGAACCCGTGCTCAAATCCGCGATCCTACTCGGCGAGTTTGAGCTCCAACTCGCCGAGTCCACTCACAATTTCATAAATAATTCCAAAATAAATACCTGGAAATTCCAAGCTGTTACACCTTAGGAACAAACATATAAGGAAATGCGATGTAAGGAGATGAGAGGAAAATTTTGTAGGAGAAGACCCTTAGGATAAATCCTTAGGTAAGGTACTTAGGAATAAAGAAGATAATGGGGATGGGTAATTGGGTTAATTGTTTGTTGATTAAACATAATAATTATATTATTGTGGGTTGAAAACCCTATGTACACACCAGGTTTCCCAACTTGACCCACTTAGTTTACTTGTATCACAGATGACGATGTGAAGTTACATTACACTGAGAGATTAAGGAGATATAGATCACTAGTGTAAATGAATGTAAGTTCTGTTTATGCTTATGTTTCTGTATTGACGATGACATCCAAAATGTTTTGAAATGAATAAAAATACATTTCTTCGGAAATGCTTTGATAATGAAATTATCATGTTTTTCTGGGAACAAATTCCGCAACATTTTTGTAAAGCATAAACAATAATCGGTCTTTTCTGGCCGTGAAAATGGGGATGTCACAATTGGTATCAGAGCATTAGTTTAAGCGAATTAGGAATTTGTAGGATTTCTAGACTTAATCATAGAATTCTAAGCAACGATTGTGAGGAGTATGTCTAATAGATTTAGGTAATACACCTGAATAGACACAAGCACTAGCTTATTTTAGGAACGCTGCCTAAAATGTTTTATGTGATAAATGTTTTATGTTATAGCTATAAAGATGCCTTATATGCTATTATTTGCTCGGATCTATGGTTTGTTGCCGACCAGATCTAGAAAATTTATGTGTTCAGATTTCTAAACGTTTGATTACAGTATTAGAACTGGCATGTAACTTTTCCGTGTGACAAGGAGATCTATACGTCAATCATAGATAAAATCTTTCCTATATTAAAATTCTCGCCTCGGTACACCGAACGTCTTCTTGGGTGTATAAAACGTCATGGTGAAGACAGACTAGGAAATATCCGAGGAAGATGACAACATGAGCCTAAGAATGTGATGGGTCATGCATCAGTCGTTGCGCCTGCACCTGAACCTATCACAATGGCAGAAGATCAGGAAGTGATGCAAACCATGATAGACTGAGAAAATAGAGGAAATGAGATGGCTTACGATAGTGAATGATACCTATCGGAAGATATCATAAGAGAGGTATCTTTCCTTTAGAATACGTTTGATAAAATAGCAGTCCATCTAGAGAAGTACGGTACATCTGAATGTACACATTTGATTGTTAGGATGATAGAACGATTTGTGTAATTCCTAAAGTTTTCCTATCATCTGGAATTTCCATCACCAACCGAGTGGAAGCAGAGTTGATGATTTAAGATACGCATGGAAGAAGTCCTAGTAGAGTCTAGGGAAATTTTTTTGATTATTTGGACACACTCGTATGCGTTAAATTGTTTTGTGATTTTAAGACTTGGGGACTGCGAGACAATACTTGGGACGGGTATGAGTAGGTGCGAAAGGTAGTAGATGCATATACTACCGAAAGCACATGACTCACGCTTGGATCAGGGAAAGTCACAAGGTTACCAAGAAGCCAATAATTGAGTCCGTTTTATTCAAGCATGTCGTTACCATCGTTTCAGTAATGACTAAGAAGATTGTTGTTATTCCAACCCTAGTGGTCATATCAAATTGAGTCTAACTACGATGAGTAGGTTACATGATTCAGAGAACCAAGTTCGATATGACATATGACTTAAGCCATAGGATTGAAGTAAAAGATAATCGAAGTGATCAGTAGAGGTATTGTGAAGGTTGCTTGTAGCTACAAATGCTACCTTTTAAGATGTGATTAGAACATGAAGGAAAGTAGAGTCTGTTTTGGAATTTGACTCTAAAAGACCTGAGTCCAAGCAATACATCATACGATGAGAGGTCATTAGAACATGACCTATCGGTCTATTATGATAATCGAAGGAAGAAACTTATCTCAAGTTTTTTATAGAAGGAGTGTCCAATAAATATTGAGATCGTGACATGAAGGTCATGATTGGAAGTCTAACATGAGATAGAGAGCAGGTCCAAGATCGGGCACCGCCTGCAGTCAGGAAGTCTTAGAGTTAGATACTCGTTCGAAGGAACATCAGTTATGGTTATTACATAGGATGAAGAGATAAAGTATGGATTCATCATGTGAGCCCTGTTTGTTGATGATTCTGGGACGTAATCATCCTAAGGGGGGAGATAATTGTAACGCCCATAGATCTGGGCTAGTCAATTTAGAGATAATAAGGGTTGAAAATGACTTTTTGACAAAAGATTATTTATAATAAATAATCTTATCCAAGTCTTAGAATATGTCTCAAGGGTTCTATACATATAAAGAACGCCGAAATCCGAGTTATAACGAAAAAGTTATGGCTCGTCGAAGTTTTTCGGCAAAACATGCATGGCACCGGGAGATGTAAATAGTGACTTTAAGATAGAGGACTTTTTAGCCTTAGGAATCTAAATGAAAGTTGTAGAATACATCTCCACCTACGCGTGGATATAAAGAACGTCAAAAACAGAGTTCGTATGCAAAAGTTACGGTATTCCGAAGATATAGCTTTTAAAAACCCTAAACTAGCTAATTCACGACGTGAGAATTATGACCCTCACGGCATTCTGTCATAATTCGGAATCTAGAAGTTGCGAGAGAATAAGATCCAATTTACGACATAAGAATTATGACGCTCAAGAAGTTCTGTCATAATTCGGAATCTAGAAGCTGCGAGAGGATAAGATCCAATTCACCACATGAGCTTTATGACACTAACGACGTGACGTGTCATCGCCACCATCCGAACCTAGGGACGCAAATGGCAAGTCTACAGAGTGAATCATGAGATTCACGACGTGAGTCTTATGACACTAACGACGTGAGTGTTATAAAAACTTACTATAAATAGCATGCGAGCCATTCCGAAAATCTCACACCTTTCTTCATTTCTTCTCTCTAAACTTTCTCTCTCTAAGGGTTTTAACCCTCCCCTAAGCCTAGGTGATCCCTTAGCACCCTAAGGAAGCCTCGAGGCTCCCGGAATCCCGAGAAAAAGAGTCTTTCGGTTTCGAAACGCTACTCCAGCAAAGCCCGGTTTTCTTTAAAATCCACTGTAACTGAGCTACGCCTACGCTATTTTTACTATAACTTCTAATTAATTATAGTAACATTATTAGGACCTTAAAATAATTATTTGGGCTATTATTATGAGTTATATAGTGTTGTTTAACGCTTATATAATAATAATAATAATAATAATAATAATAATAATAATAATAACTAGACTATTAATTAGTCGCGGTTAACGTTAGACTAAACCCTAGTGGTATTGATACTAGGTTTTGTCGAGGAAAATTGTTTTAAGAGTTACGAAGTAATGTCCGAGAACCGAGTCACCACCCACTCAGGTGAGTGCATAGTTACTTTCATCTTACACATAGATATGAAGTATTTTACATAAATTACGTGCTATGTGTGCATATTATCTGAATACTTGCTGTCTATGCTGGATGAATGATTTTATACATGTTTTAAATGATTTAAATTGTATATATTTATTTTATATCTACAAATATGTTGGGATAAAACATGGGTAGATGAAATAGTTGGTGTGTGATGAAATAAAATAATGAGAGATAGGTGTTGATAGGAAGGTGATTATAATTAGGTGAGGATAGATAGGTGATGATGAATTGGTGATGTAGGATACTACAACCTTGTCCGAAAATTTGGAGATGTAGTCATCTACCAAAGTATAGATGGCAACCACAGACTATTCTAGACAACCCCATGGAAACACTAGCAGGCTCATAACCTGTAGGTGGTGAATTACGAGTTCAGGTGATGTTGTAACTACGTATTCATGCAATGATACTTTAACCCCTTACTATGAAATATGAGTTCATGCGATGTTGTAACTACGTATTCATGCGATGATACTCTAACCCCTTACTATAAATTACGAGTTCAGGCGATCTGTTACTACGTATTGATGCGATGATACTCTAACCCCTTACTATGAATTACGAGTTCAAGCAATGTTGTAACTATGTGTTCATTTGATGATACTCTAACCCCTTACTATGAATTACTAGTTCAAGCGATGTTGTAACTACGTGTTCATGCGATGATACCCTAACCCTTGTTGGGCACATATTGAGGGAGTAATCCCTGAATCAATATTGTCTATGTGATGTAGGTGATGATCCTTAAGGAGAGTCCTTAGGAACAAACATATAAGGAAATGCGATGTAAGGAGATGAGAGGAAAATATGATGTAGGAGATGACCCTTAGGATAAATCCTTAGGGAAGGTACTTAGGAATAAAGAAGATAATGGGGATGGGTAATTGGGTTAATTGTTTGTTGATTAAACATAATATTTATATTATTGTGGGTCGAAAACCCTATATACTCACCAAGTTTCCCAACCTGACCCACTCAGTTTACATGTATCACAGGTGACGATGTGAAGTTACATTACATTAAGAGATTAAGGAGATATAGATCACTAGTGTAAATGAATGTAAGTTATGTTTATGCTTATGTTTCTGTATTGACGATAACATCCCAAATGTTTTGAAATGAATAAAAATACATTTCTTCGGAAATGCTTTGATAATGAAATTAACATGTTTTTTTGGGAACAAATTCCGCAACGTTTTTATTAAAAGAGATACTCTGGTTTTTTTTTATAAAGCATAAACAATAATCGGTCTTTTCTGGCCGTGAAAATGGGGATGTCACATATGCTCAGCGTAATGCAAGGATTGTGCATCAAGAAGTTATATGTTGTGCATCATGGTCGAGTATGCAGGGCGTACTCCCGGTAGATCATTTTGGGCTTTTGACATTTGGGCCATTGTTGGCTTTTCTTAGTTTCGGCCTTGTTAGACCATTAGACTTCTTTTTGGGCTTTTGGTTTGTACCTTTTGGGCTCCTTTGGATTTTAGGCCCATAGAGGGTTTTAAGATCCCAATTTGGAAAATTTGGCCATAGTTTGGCCTTGGGTGATTATGTTGGAATTTGGGCCTTTAGATAACTGGGTTTGGGCCATGGGCCAGGTTATGGAAAGGGTAACAAGGTCTTTTACCCTAGCTTGGACTCTCAGTATAGGTCAAGATCTAATTAATGATTGGATGATTATTTTATGATCTGCAGTGCGGGGATTTTGTTAGCAGTTCAACAGGCAGGGATTCTTTTTGCGAGATTTAGCAGTGCGAGGTTAGTTTCCTCACCATGTTTAGCGGGTCGAAGGCACCAATGTCGGATCGTGATTTGTTATATGAGAATGCTCGTTGTCTGTATGATACTTGTATGTGTATGTGCTTGTATGCTTACTGGGTAGGGCCCAATGGTTATTTTGTATGCTAGTATTTGGTTATTTGTATATGGGCGGGGCCCGTTATGCGAGTTTGGGCGGGGACCGTTGTACTCAGTGGTCGGGGTTCGCTGATTGTACGATATGCTATTATATTTGTGATTTTTGCATGTGTTTGTATGTTACATGATTATCATGTTATGCTTGTACGTTTTGTATGTTAGGCGAGGCCCATTATACTCAGTGGTTGGGGCCCATTATATTCAGTTGGCGGGGCCCCTTATGCGACTTTGGGAGGGGCCCGTTATACTTAGTGGGCGGGGCCCGTTATGTTTATGATATGTATGGTATGTGATATTTCGGGAAACTCACTAAGCTTTGTGTTTCTGGTTTTCAGTTTGTGTTTCAGGTACTTCTGTTTTCAGGGGGAAGAGCTCTGGATGATTGTAGGTCACACACCACGTGATTTCACATTTTGTGATTTACTCTGATAATGATGATGCATTGATAAAACTTTGATTACCTTAGTTTTATGAAAATGATATGATCCAATGGTTTATTAATTTAAAAATGAAAAGTTTCGGGTCTTATTTTTAGGATGTTACAATATTAGTTGGTCATTGCATATGACATGTCAGTCCATAATAATAAATGAAATGTTATGTGTAACTAAAATAATAAACAAAAGCCCCACCTTACGGGTAAGCTGCATATAAAATATCTCTCCACGAAGAAAAATGAAAAGTTTTGTTTTGACTAAAGAAAAACAATGATGTACAAATATTATTGAAGTATAAAGGTGGTAAAAGTAAGCATGTGTTAATGTAAGGATAACACACATAGTAAAAGCATATACTATCCATACAACATGGATTAGATACTTGCAATGAGAGGTGAAATTAGAGCAATGACAAAGATAAGATGAAAAATATTGAATGATATTCACAAAAAATGTAAACAAAGACTAATCTTTATTCCCCAGATATAGTGTTCTCCCCCTTTTACCTTAGGTTGTGCTTTTCTCCACCCTCCTAATCGAAATAGTTTTTGCCTCCTAAGAGCATAAATGAACCACTATTCATTCCATCAATATCTTGACGATCAATTTCATAACTAACAAATTGTTTAATGGTGCTTTATGTATCCTTTCCAATAATGTTTTATCACATATCCATTATAACATCCTTATATTCACGACTTTTATCTTCTTCTCACGTTGCTTTTTAATCAGGAAACATTTTTATACACATATACAACAAATTGGCCTTATAACAACCCATTATAACATAGCTTTCACATTCCTTTGAACTTCTTATTGTATGAAACTTTTGTAGCCACCCTCCTCTTTAGCTATCTAACATTTACATGGTGAGTAAATCGTCCATTATACATGGTTCCAATTGATATTGGCGTTAACCCTTTGGACCACACCTTATCGATGATCCAACTCGTCTTTCGACTCATGGTTCAATCTGTAAGATTAAGGTGTCTAAGGTCTTAATTTTAATGACTAAAAGTATTTTTAATGACTAAAAAAATTTAATGACTAAACGTAAAGTCTTTTTTGGGTTGCCCTCATAACCAGAAATAGGTACAATTGATATTAGGAAAGAGATAAAATGATTTGTTAATATATTATATGATTAATATATTAATTATAAATTGTTAATAATTAATTTGAATTAATTAGTAATTAACCAGAATTAATATGAAATTAATTCGGGATTAATTTGAATTAATTAAAGATGTAGGAGTTGAATTGCAGTTGTTCAATAGTTAAACAAAAGAGGTAATTCTAGAATAGTCCAAGGCATGGGCGGTTTCTTGATGGCTTCTAAGGCTTGTGAAACGCTCCTGGTAATTGATAAGGAAATGAATTGAACCAAAGATTAAATCTAATATTTAATTGTTTAGATCTAGATTTATCTGCAAGATACCTAAGCTATAAATAGGATCCCTTGGCATGTAGTTTTCGTTCCTAATCCTTTGGGAAGAATGAAATCCGAATTTCATTAGTATTTCCTCTCTCTTTCAAGTTCTAGTGTTCTAGGATTTTAAGTGTGAACCATTAGAGACATTCATACTATTGGATGTTTGCTTTCCATGGAGCATTTGAAGAACTCAAGAGATAACATATTTGATTATACTAAAAGGTAAGTATTCTACTCTAGTATTTTTCGAATATACCTAGATTATATTAGTTTTCCATAGTATGTTGCTATAATCAGAAAATGTCATAGATCCTTAGGTTGCTTGTGCCCATAAATTGTTTATGTGAAATTGTGATATGCAAATATGATTTAACATAACCTAGAAAAAAAAACATTGGAGGTATTACGGCCTAGAATTTTCTATTATATGCGCACTAGTGAAAAACTGATAAACTAAAAATAGAGTTTCTGGCAGACTGTTCGTCAAGCGTGTCACACCCCTATCTTGGCGAATCGTGCCCTACCCTCTAGCAGAAGTCTCGTATTTTGTTTCCTTTTTTGAATTGGTAGGATAAGAACTAGTCAACTATGGTTATTTTAATTGCTTAAAATCTAAACATTTAAACTAGGAAATTGGATAAATCTTGATTTTGAAAATTAAGGAACATGATAAAGAATAAATATTATTTAATTAAAATTTTTAAACTAGATAATTATTTAATTCTCAAATCACTCTTGTCTTGCCTTTTGGTGAAACATTTCACTTAGTTGAATATTCATTTTCATATGTTCACATGGTCAAAAAATCATTTTGGAACATCGAGGACATAGATATAATGATGAAAAAGACCTTATTTGACAAATCTACATTTTGTGGGAATAGCAACTTAATCAAAGTTGACGCATTATTGATTTTAGGCAGATGGTCATCATGGACATCTTTCCCAATATCAAAATTAAGGAAGATTCCTAGAAAATGGTTTATTCCCAATAAAGAACAAAGAGAACCTAGAATTAGAAAGTGTGCGAGGAGGTGGGAGATGATTTCCATCTAACATAAGAGAAAAAGTTAAATAAGTCAATTGAATCCTTAATTAGTAACCAAATTTTAAATTAAGGCTAGGATCCATACACATGATTCGTAATACGAAAAGAGATGTCACAATCACATCACAAATCTATTTTAGGTAGGTAAAGCACTTTACCAATTTCAATTACAATGAAACTCTTAAATCCTTTGAGATTCATTGTACAATCAATGATATGTTAATCTCAGATTATGCTCTTCGATTTGTGACTGGGATGCCGATGATCACAAACAAGATGAATAACCATGCAAACTCGTGTGGCATCCTCGATATTGTTTATGATCACACATGACGTGCCAGTTAACCGCATATGCTCCATCAACAATCATAAATTTCAAGTATGTACCATTATTTCAATTTTGTAGTCCCATATTACTGTTTCGGTTAACCACACATGCTCTATTAATGACTCACAAAGAAATAATGTGTGTTTTCATGGATTAGCATATACAATTTCACATTTTTCTAAAGTAACTAGAGTGAGATTTTATAAAATATTCTATTACTTTTATTGTGATTATTATCCCATCAAGCTCTTTCGGATAACAACTCTCCACCACACAAAGAAGTGGTAGATGAAAAGGACACCCATTCAAATGTCATTTTATAGGTCGTTTCCTTATACCTCTCTTATAGTGTGGCTTCATAAACGAGGTCTATTATTAATTTGATTGACTTTATGTTATACATATTGTTGGATTAGGTGTCTAAGTCCATAACTATTTTTGTATGTATTTGACCCGATTATGAGCATGGTCCTTTTGGGTTGCCTTCACCATAGCAACTGATAGGATGAATTAAGGAGAAAGAGGATTAATTAATGATTTATTAATATACTATGTGAATAATATATTAAAGGAGAAATCATATTGTTTAATTAAGATTGATCAAGAATTGATTTTGCGGTCAAAAGAGATTAATTAAATTAAGGGGGTTGATACTGTAATTATAAGATAGTTACAGAGTTGGGCTTAAGATCCATAAGGAAGCAATGGATGAATTCTATATGGGAGTCCATATAGAAATCGTCCAAGGGGCCTTCTGGAAGGATCTTTGGGCTGCTTAAGGACTAAGTAACTGGATTAGGGTTTCCAAGTTGAAAACCCTAGTAGCCTTAACTATATAAGGACCCCTAAAGCTCCCAAAAACGTGGCTAAGCATTCCTAAGAGTATCTTGGACATTTTTGGTGCCTCTCCTCTCCTCTCTCTCTCTCTCTCTTTCTCTCTCTCTCTCTCTCTCTCTCTTATTCATTCTTGTTGCTTATGGTGTTTGTGACTCCATTAGAGGTGCAACACTTGGGGCACTAGGATTTCAGAAGTCAAGACCAAGAAGGTTTGTGATTGTTATTGCTACATAACAATTAATGTAATGTTCCTAACCCTATTCATATGTGATTTTCGGATTTGTATGCTACTCAATTAGGGTTTATTGCTTCGGTATTCAATGTTGTATGTTCAAATTAGAAAAACCTAGATCAAAGCAATTATGGTTGCATGAACACCATAAGAATGATGTTATGCTCATAATCCATCAGTAGTATCAGAGCCTAGGTCGTTTTCTATTTGAATAGATGCAAAAATGAACTGCTAAAGGATAAAAAAGTTGGATTTTTGTTGTCTGTACAGCCGACTCGGCGAGTAGCATGAACTCGGCGAATCCAAGGTGTAGTTGTTGGGATTTTCGATTTTTTGAGCAGTTTTTGATGAGGATAATTACCTAAACTCGTTTTTCTTGCCGAAAATCGATTTTTCATGTTTGGAATGGTTATCCTTATTAAGATTGATGGATTTGGTTAAATATGGATAATATAGAATTATTAAAAGTCAAATATTTGACCTAGTAAGTTTGAAAAGT
The DNA here is from genome assembly GCF_052625555.1 of Lactuca saligna. NCBI lineage: Eukaryota > Viridiplantae > Streptophyta > Magnoliopsida > Asterales > Asteraceae > Lactuca > Lactuca saligna. Next base: position 178,643,801 of record NC_136423.1, read on the forward strand.
TTCAATTTACACCCTTAGGTTTTATAGTTTAAATTTTAACTTAAAATTTTTAGTTTTTGAAATTTAAATAGTTAAAACCTAACATTTTTGAAAAGTTTCAAAAGTTGTCCTCAAGTTTTGGAATTTAAAATTTAATTAAAAGGTCTTGATTTTGAAATATTAAGTTCTAAAACCTTTGTTGTAACAGCCCAAAATTTCCAAGTATTTATTATTGGCTTATTTTTTTGGAAATTGTGAGTGGACTCGGCGAGTTGGAGCTCAAACTCGCCGAGTAGGATCGCAGTATTGGGCACGGGTTCGCGTCCGGACTCGGTGAGTCCAAGAGTGGACTCGGCGAGTCCACGCTGTGTGATGAAACCCTAATTCTCGAGGTTTGAGACCTATTTAAAGGGCCTTATGGCCGTCATTTGTGCTCACCAATCCATAGAGAGAAACCCAAGAGTGCTTGAGCGTTTTGAGAGAGAAAGGAAGCCATTCTTGACCTTTGTAGTGTTATTTCGCAAGGAGAAGGAGGTCATAACCAAGAAGAAGCATAGGAGATTGCTATACTGTGGATTTGAAGCTCAGATCTTCGAACTTGAGGTATTATTTCAGCTCATCTTCTATTTGATGAAGTATATTTGGATTTAGGGTTTCTTGTGGCCTTTATTAGGTTGATTTGATGCCAAATAGTCCCTTTCCAATGTTGAGGCTTTGGATCTAGATCCATAAAGGTCCAGAGAGCCTCACTCATCAAGCTTTATGAAGAGCAATGGAGATTATGAACTTGAGTTGTGGTATTTGGGACTAAATCATCATATATGGTCATATAGATGTTGTATGTACATCAAGATAGTTACTTTACGTGCTAAATAAGCTTGGAAGGACTGGATCTATGAGTTAATGGACCGGATCTGACCTTAGGAGCGAGTTTGAGTCATTGCATGGCATGGACTCACCGAGTCCGAAGAACAGACTCGGTGAGTAGCATGAATATTGCCCAGCACCACACAGCGAGTGGTCTTGCCGAGTTGAGGGTTTGACTCAGTGAGTCAGGGAGAGTCGTAGTGGGTTGACAGGTGGACTGGGTCAAGCTGGGACTCGCCGAGTTGTTCTTGAGACTCAGCGAGTTGAGTCGTGGTGGCCCCACAACTCATTCCAGGTGGAACTCGTCGAGTTAGGAGAATACTCGATGTGTCAAGAGAGGATCCCAGGGAAATCAGTGTATGCGCTTAGACTCGCCGAGTCGTTATAGTGCACTCGCCGAGTCCGCTCAAAGTTGACCGTTGACCATTGACCAGTGTTGACCTATGTTGACTTGTTAAGGGATAGTCAACCTTAGTTGGGAAAGTGTTAATTAGAGATGTATTGTGTTATAGGAGGACTATAGCTCGGGAGATCGAGCACTAGTGATTTCAGGGATTTACGAATTACCGAGACACGTGAGGTGAGTCTTCTCACTATACTTTACCTTGAGTAGGTAACCAGAGTTATGTGACAGAGTATTTGTATGCTATGTATGTTATGTGTTGTACTGCATTATTTCTATGTGATTTATGTTGTGCATGTTTACAGAGTTAGAACCGGAAGGTTCACAGAGTTAGAACCTGAGGGTTCACAGAGTTTGGGTGCACGGATCCACAGAGTTATAGCCTCGAGTGGCTAATATGTGTTATATGTGGTATTTTGGGGAACTCACTAAGCTTTGTGCTTACAGTGTTTGATGTTATTTGTTTAAGGTACTAGTGACGACCGCGGGAAGGCGCCGGCTTGATCAGTACACACGCATGGGGTTTATAATTTTGGAGATCTTGGGATTTTGTATTACTCGGATTAAATGATTAAATATGGTTGTTTTCTGAATATTAAATGAATTATGTTTTATAAAAATTTGAATTTTTTTTTTGAAATTTACGGTGTTACATTTGTATTTTGAAAAGTTCAAATTACACCCGTATGGTTTTATTAAATTAATTAAATGTGTAATTAAAAGAGAGTTAATAAATCCATAATTTAATGGTTTATATATAATAAAATTAAAGATATAATTTATTAGATTAAACCACCTAGTATTTTAAAAGTGTAAAATACACCCTTATAATATATAAAATTAAAAGTATGATATTATATATGTATGAGTAAAGAGTATGTCTTATCGTTAGTAGGCCTCATTCACGAAGCTGGTTTATAAGGGGTGTCTAAGAAGTGGTCTGTAAAATGACTGCCATTGGGTATCCACTCTTACCGACCGCACTCTTGACTAGTGGAGGTCCTTTAGCCGAACGGGTAGGATAGGACACAACATTCCATTATAAGTATAATGAAATACAAAGTAACTAAACACCTTTACAAATTCCCAAATCTTAGTTACTTTAGGAAAAATGTGGAATTGGTGCTAATCCATGAAATTTTACATTGCATCTTGTTGGTCGTTAGTGTATGTGTGTGGTTAACCAACACACTAATATGAGACCAATGAAAGATGGCAATGGGTAGCCCGTAGATTATCATAGATAAATGGAGCGTATGTGGTTAACCGACACATTGATTAGGTGATGGACGTCTTCGAGAGTACCAAGCTAATTTGCATGGTTATCCACACCTTGTTTGTGATCCTTGGCATTCCAGTCACAAACTTGAAGAGCATAATCGAGACTAAACATGCCATTGAAAAGTTCAATGAATCTCAAAAGATCTAGGAATTCAATTCATTTAAAACCTAATTTTCAATTTTCGTTTTTCATGGTGGAAATTGGTAAATCGTCATTTAACTACCTTCAAATATTTTGCAGCTGGATTACGGCATCCCTCTTCCCACTACTAGAAAAACAGCCTTTTATGACGCGCAATGTGTGTCGTAAAACGCTCAGACGATGTGCAAATGTGTGTCAAGGAAGGCCCTGTCATAACGGGAGACGACACACTTTTGCGCGTCGTCTATTTATGACGTGCATTTACGACGCACATTTATGACACGCATTTACTACGTGCAGTTATGACACGCAATGCATATCAAGGAAGACCCTGTCATAAAGGAAGACGACACGCATTTGCGTGTTGTAACCTTACGATGCACGTGTTTTTGACACGCAATGCGTATCAAGGAAGCCCCTGTCAAGAAAGGTCATTTCATAAATGAAGATGACACACATTTTTGCGTATTGTAATTTTAAATGTTTGAAAAAAATTATTTATAGATTAACTAATTTTCAAATTAAATTTGCATTTAATGTCTCATAACAAAAAAAACATATACAAAAAAATACAATATATTGCATAAAATTTAATGTCATACAAATAATCGATCCATAGAAAGATAAAAAAAATCAATAGAAGTTGTTTTCTCCCTATACATGATTATCACATACTAAATAACAAACTTTATTTCAAATTCATACATATGATTACATTATTCATTAAAAAAAACATATACCTACATCTTCGCCTAAAATGTTATTACATGATGCAAGTTGGCCACTTCATTGATGGATCACCAAGAGGAAGACCAACAACTGCCCTAAAATGTTCCATGATGAGCCCATACTCATGTCTTGTTACTTTAAGCATTTAATAAAGTAAAATACCTCCTAAAAATAAAATTGCACAAGAAACAACACATCATAATGAGAAATTACTAACATGAATGGAAGTACACTATACATTTGTTTTAACAAGAGTAGCATGGACGATCAGGCGCTATAAGTTTGTCCAAGCTAGCAAACAAAGACTGCATGCAAACCAAAACATACGTACACTATATGACAGATATGATAATATTGGATTAATAAAATATTTAAGAAAACGGAAGGGCAGATTTGTAAATTGTAATTGAACCTTCTCTGTGGATTCAACTTTGTTCTCGGCTCCTAAAGTTTCAGCGGTGGTGCCTCTTGTTTGGCGCCATATACAAGCTTCATCTAGTGGCTCCACAAACTCTGTATCTTGAGCGATTTCTACTTTCATCCGTATGTCTGTCCTGCCTGTTTGTTTCATAACAACACACCATACTTTTACCTAATATTTTTTTTACTAAAGAAAAATAGATACAATGGTGAAGTGAAAGAGCATGTAGATAGAGACAGTTAATTAATTACCTGGTAACAAGCTGAAATGTTGAATATGATCCACGGGAAGTCCCAAGACACCAGAGCCACTGTCACATTGGTAGAACACATGATCAAAAGATTCTCCAAGAAAATAAATCGGCTTATTTTGGGACAAATTTTGATCAATCTTTACACTTTCTTCCACAATTTTAATCAACCCTTCATGCAAATATAAGGGTAAAATGGTCATTTACTCTCTCATTTGGTTCCTTGAAGTATCACATCCAATTAGTATCACAATTAGTAAGTAAATATAAGCATATCTTGCAGGGGTAAAATGGTAATTTGTGTAATTTTATAACCAAACACAAATTACCAGGCAAAATGATTGTTTTTTTGTTCCAGAGACTAAATATCCCTGTGGAAATTCCTGATTGTAGACAAAGGCTAGGCAGGAGACAAATCTGTCATTGAATATAGATGCATACATTGTTACTATCTTATGACATCCTTTTCAGACATATGATCTCTATGTTTTATGAAATAAAATAACTTGATGATGTTTTCTAAAAATTGTTTTATGAATTGTTATATCAAAAATGAAAATTTTGGTCCGCATTTTTGGGATGTTACAAGTTGGTATCAGAGTTTTGGTTTGAGGGATTCGGACACACCTTCAAGGTGTCTGGACTCGAATAGAGGGTTCAAAAGATTTTTTCAAGAAAAATATTTTTAAAAAAAATTTAGAATAAAGAGTTATGAGAAAGAACAAGGTGTGTGATGCGTGCAATCGGCCGAGCTCAAGTAAGTTTTCCCCAAAATACCCATACATGTTTGCAATGATATATGATATGATTATGAGAACTGCATGCTAGATTAGGGCTAAGGATCTAGGAAGGATGCCTTATTTGCCTGTTGTATGAGAATGGCATGCTAGATTATGGCTAAGGATCTAGGAAGATGTCTGATATGCCTGTTGTATGTGCTTATTGAGCTTCATGATACTACGGATTAGTCAGTGATATGATAGCTTGAATAAGAGATGTTTGGTTTGGGTTACTTAATGCCCGAATGTTGCTTGCTTTGTGCTTTTAGGATTCTAGCTATCTTTAAATAACTAGTAAACAAATATGTTAAATTACATATTACGAGGACTAAATAATTTTAGAAGGTTAGGTTTACCCCTATTTTGCAGCTCTCATCTGAATCTAACCATTGTAGGGAGAGACCTCTCATTCAAAAATTATCTGGTCTTAGTAATATATAATAGTATTCATGAGCTAGTTAGCGAAAGGTAGCATGGACTTATTATGCAGCTGATGGCAGAGAGTGGGTTGGACGTTACCCTAGGGTAAGCCTAGGATGGGATTAGTGCAGCGAGCAGTAGTAGTGAGAAGGACTTATTGAAGTCAAGGCAATCCTTAAGGAAAGTACAGATAGATGTGGAAGGTAGTATGGGCCTGTACTACTAAAAGCAAAGGATCCGTACTTGAGTCAAGGAGGGTTGAGATAGAACCAGGGAACTTGTAGAGTATGTGAGACCTCTCGAGATTATGTATGACCCTGACGATTATATGTTTTGTTTCAGAATGGTGGTGACACGTCACAGAGCAGGAGGTTCAGGGTCCAGATCAGGTTCAGGTTCGGGTGCGGGTTCCGAGCTAGTTGATGATGGATTACACGAGTTCATCGCGTCAAAGATTACTAGAGGCATCCTTGAGGCGGCCCTGGTGATTTTCGGGTCGATCAAAGAAGAGATCAATGAGCTAATGGAGATCGCCTCATGGTATTCCAGAGTGACATGGCCTCTGGCTAGATAGGGACACACATACTCTCCTTCAAGGATTTCAGGGGATGTGGTGCGCCAGACTTCCATGGGGTGAAGGACCCCATTGTGGCCAGGAGATGGATTGTAGACATAGAGTCTACACAGTTGAGTAGCTTCTGCCCTGAGGGGTCGAAGGTCTGGTATGCTGAAGGTTGTTTGAGAGACAAAGTTAGGGAGTGTTGGGAGGCAGTCAGTGATTCATTGGGAGCCCCAACCATTGAGGCTATGACTTTGTCGAACTTTGTGACCAGGTTTACAGCTGAGTTTGTGCCAGCTGTGGAGATCCAATAGTTAGCCAGGGAGTTTCTTGATATGAGGTAGAGGACTGAGTCGGTGACGGAGATTACCGCCACATTCAGGGAGAGGGCCTTACTCCTACCTCGGTATGCAAGTGCTGAGGAGATGAGGAAAACCTGGTACTACGATATGTTGAGAGCTAACATCCGGAAACATGTCAGCTACTTCGCAAGATCGACTTTGGAGTACATGATATCCAGGGAGAGAGGGAGGGAGATTGATATAGAGAACATCAGGAAGAGGAAGGCGGATGCTGGGCATGTGATTTGGGTTTCAGAGAAGAAACCCAAGGGATCTGACTCTAGGTTGAAGGCCCAGCAGGGCCGGAGCCACTGTGGGAAATAAGGCAAGACTCGTGAGGGAGTTTGTAGATTGGGGTCATCGGGCTGATATAAGTGCAGCAAGCTTGGGCACTTTGGTAAGGATTATACTGCCCCTAACCCCACCCTTCAGAAATCAAACCTGGTTTGCTTCCATTGCAATCAGAAGAGCCATAAAATGGCCAACTGCCCTAGACTGACATCAGGAGCACCAGTGGCGGCGCTAGCTCCAGCAACCCTACGGATCACAGATGGCAGACAGGGCAAGACGGATACTCCAGTGGTGAGGAGTTGAGCCTTCCAGACAACCTTCGAGGAGGTGCGTGTTGCACCGGATGTGGTAACAGGTATGTTTTCTTCTCCCTAACTTTTATTACATGTCGGTTATGATATTTATGTGCTATGTTTATGTGTTTTGTTTAGGATCGTTCCATGTGAACGACATCCCAGTATAGGTGTTATTTGATTCGGGGGCTACCCGATCATTTGCCTCTCTTGCACTTAGAAAGAGGTTTTATGAGTCTTCGGGTATGTTGGATTGCCCTTTAGAGGTCAAGATTGTTGATGGTCGAGCTGTCCGGGCATTAGAGGTTTTCAGAGATTGTGTTTTGACGTTGTATAATGAGTGTTACCTCGTGGATTTGATTCTAATTTTATTGCGTGGGAACAAGGTTATCATCGACATGGATTGGCTAAGCCCTAATGGGGCAGTGATCAACTTTGCACAATAGTTGGTACGTGTCAGGACCCTATGTGGGGGAAAGCTGGTGAATCAGGTTCGCAGCATGGACCAGCTATGTGTTCGGCAGTGAGGGCTAGGCGCTACCTTCATTAGGGTTGCACAAGGTATGTCGCCTATGTTATGAATACCCAGGAGGCGGGTAAGTTGACCGTGAGTGATGTACAAGTGGTGCAAGAGTACCCGGACGTATTTCCAGAGGAGGTGCCTGGGATACCTACAGAGAGATAGGTGGAGTTCAGGATCGACCTAGTCCCTGGTGCGGCTCCGATAGCCAAGTCACCATACCGGTTAGCTCCTCCCAAGATGCAGGAGTTGTCTACACTGCTGTAGGAGTTGTTAGACATGGGATTCATTAGGTCGAGTAGTTCGCCCTGGGGATCCCCGATCCTATTTGTGAAGAAGAAGGACGGTTCGCATCGGATGTGTATAGACTACCAGGAGCTGAACAAGGTAATGGTGAAGAATTGTTAAGCACTCCTGAGGATTGATGATCTCTTTGACCAGCTACATGGGGAATCTTGGTTTTCCAAGATAGATTTACGTTCAAGCTACCACCAGATGCGAGTCGGATATGAGGATGTACAGAAGACTGCTTTTTGGACTCGCTATCGCCACTACGAGTTCATGGTGATGCCCTTCGGGCACACTAATTCCCCTACCGCGTTCATGGACCTCATGAACCGTGTATGTAGACCGATGTTGGATCAGTCTGTGATCGTTTTTATTGATCACGTAATGGTTTACTCCAAGACGTAGGAGCAACACGAGGAGCACAAGCGAGAGGTGTTGGAGACCCTAAGGAGGGAGAGCTTGTACGCCAAATTCTCCAAGTGTGAGTTCTAGTTGCATGAGGTGTAGTTTCTAGGGAACCACGTCAACTAGAATGATATTCTGGTCAACCCGGCCAAAGTGGAAGCCATGATGAGATAGGAGGTTCCGAAGTCGCCATTTGAGATTCAAAGTTTCCTCGGTTTAGCAAGCTATTATCGGAGATTCATACAGGATTTCTCCAAGATAGCAGTATCATTGCCTCGGCTGACGAAGAAGGTCATTGTCTTTTGTTGGGGGCCTGAACAGTAGGCAGTGTTCGAAACGTTGAGATAGAATTTGTGTGAGGCGTCGATCTTAGCCCTTCCAGAAGGTGTGGAGGATTTTGTAGTGTACAATGATGTGTCCATTTCAGGTTTGGGCGTAGTATTGATGCAGAGGGGGTATGTCATCGCCTACGCCTCGAGGCAGCTGAAGCCTCACGAGGCAAACTACCCGACGTACGATATGGAATTGAGGGAAGTTGTTTTCGCCCTCAAGATTTTGAGACATTACCTCTATGGGGTCTGTTGTACCATTTACATAGACCTCAAGAGCTTGAGGTACCTCATGGATCAGCCAAATCTAAACATGAGGCAGCGTTGGTGGCTAGATGTGATGAAGGATTATGACTGTGAGATCCTCTACCACCCAAGGAAGGCCAATGTTATGGCCGATACACTGAGCCACAAGGTAGCCTCGATCAGAGACATCTGGTTGAGGATGACAGTGGTGACTCCACTTTTGGAGCGAATCCAAGAGGCACAGGTTGAGGGAATAAACGAGGAGCACCGGAAGTGTAAGTAGATCATTGGCCAGGTGGCCTCGTTTGACTATGACAGTCGTGGGTTGCTGACCCTACATAGGAGGGTTTGGGTTCTGTACTGGGGCGAAGTATGACAAATTCTGATGGATGAGACCCACAAGTCCAGATTTTCCATCCATCCCGGGGCGACGAAGATGTACAGAGATCTTAGTCCAGATTACTGGTGGCCCTGCATGAAGTAGTATGTAGCATGGTACTTCGAGAGATGCCTGACCTACAGAAAGTTCAAGGCATTGCACCGGAGGTCGCAAACCATGATGTAGACATTGGATATCCCAGTGTAGAAGTGGGAGGATATCACTATGGATTTCATCACGAAACTTCCCAGGAACGCACAGGGAGTGTATTTAATTTGGGTCATCGTGGATTAGTTGACCAAGAGTGCTTATTTCATCCTGATCCAAAAGACAATTTCGGCCAAGAAGCTGGTCGACATCTACATCAACGAGGTAGTAGCTCAACACCTTGTGCCAGTTTCCTTGATTTCTAACCAAGACGTGCGATTTACTTCCAGATTCTGAAAGAAATTTCACGACAAGTTGGGTACTCGTCTACACTTTAGCATGGCTTTTCACCCGCAGACTGATGGTCAGAGCGAGCGAAACATCCAGACTCTAGAGGATATGCTGTGGGCTTGCATCATGGACTTCGGTGGTAGCTGGGATACCTATGTTGCCTTAGCAGAATTTTCCTACAATAATATCTACCATGTGAGTATCGACTGTCCTCCCTTTGAGATGTTATATGGGAGGAAGTGTAGAACCCCAATATGTTGGTGTGGGGTTGGACAGAGGGTCATGGGGAGTACCGAAGTGGTACTCAGGACGACCGAGAGGATCCAGCAGGTTCGGAGCAGGCTTCAGACTGCTCAAAGTCGGCATAAAAGTTATACCGACAAACGTCGTTCAGGCCTAGAGTTTTAGGTAGGAAATATGGTCCTCCTAAAGGTGTCACCTTGGAACGGTGTCATATGGTTCAGGAAGCAGGACAAGCTGGGACCCAGGTATATCGGACCTTTCAGGGTTATAGCCCGGGTAGGCAAGGTGACGTATAGGTTGGATCTGCCAGCCGAGCTTAGTCAAATCCATAGTACCTTTCATGTCCCCTAACTGCAGAAGTGCCTGGTAGATGACTCTACGGTGGTACCTCTAGATGATATTCAGGTGCACGACAGCCTGAAATACATCAAGCGTCCGGTAGCCATCCTCGACAGAAAGACGAAGGATCTGAGGAACAAGAAGGTCGAGTTAGTTAAGGTACAATGGCAGCACCGCAAGGGCTCAGAATGGACTTGGAACCGGAGGACGAGATGAGGGAGCACTACCCCGAGCTATTCCCAGACGCAGCAGACTTCGAGGACAAAGTCTGAAATAAGCAAGGGAGATTTGTAATGCTCAGTTCCTGGTATGTATTTTTAAATAAGAATTATTCATTTTTTGCAAAAGGACTATATGAGTTGGAGGCGCCAAACTCGTCGAGTAGGAATGGAATTTTTGGATGCATGACTTGAAGTCTACTCCACAAGTTAAGAGCCTCAACTGGACGAGTAGCGCTACCAGAGTGAAACCCTAATTTTCAGGGTTTTACATCCTATTTAAGGACCTTAACACTTTGTTGTGGCCTCCCTCATCGCCTCCCTCAGTCCAGCAAAACCCTAATTCGTGATCTTGAGCCTTTTGAGTGTGTGTGAGTGAAAAGAGAGTGATTCCTTGGTATTTCCTTGAAGGAGTGGAAGTTAGAAGTGCTTGGTTGAAGGAAGAAGCTTTGGATCCAGAGAGTTCTTTTTCAAAGCAACCTTATTGAGGTATAAAGTCCATACCTTGACTATTCATTTACTAGATCTCTTCATGGAGTAGTTTAGGGCCTTAAGGAGCCTATTTTGGAACCATTCATAGATGCAAGCATGTTTTGGATTCGTGACTTCAGATCTTGAGCCTTTGAGGGACTCCATGGCATAGTGGTGCCAACTTTATGGCCATGAGAGTCCCATGCAACTTGTTAACCACTTTGTAGGGCCTTTTTGAGTTAAATAACTCATGCATGGACGTAAAATTAGTAACTTTATGTGATATATCGACCCTAGCGGACCAGATCTATGGTTTGGAAGCATTGAACCCAACTAGAAACAACTGTATGGATTTAGACTATGGGGTAATCGATGAGTTGTTCATATAACTCGGCGAGTTGGGTCATGGTCCCCCAACCTTTCTGTTACTGAGAAAACTTGTTGAGTCTAGAAGATGACTCAACGAGTTGGCCATGGTTTTAGGGTATGAAGACTGAGGAACTCGATGAGTTCAAGGAGGGACTCGACAAGTTGTGACTGAAACGTCCCGACTATGTATGAAGAGGAACTCAACGAGTTCATGAAAGAACTCGATGAGTAGGATTGATATTTTCAGAGTTTTATAGATCAAGGAACTCGACGAGTTGATGGACCAAGTCAACGAGTTGAGTCAACCAGGATGTAGACTTTAACCAGGATGTTGACTTTGACTAGAGTTGATCCTTAAAGGGGTTATGAGTATGAAAGATTAATTAAAAGAGATTTTATGTGTAGGAGTTGAGGAAAGTTGATCCTAGAGCGGAGGACAGTTCAACTATTTCACGACTTTGAGGTGAGTTACCTTCCAATAGAAGTGGGTCGAAGGCACCAATGGCGGCCCACTAGTAAGAGCTATAGTAGAGATGATTGTCTTTGTGATAATTATCTACTATGTCACTATCTGTTATGCTTTAGGTGCTAGTATGCTATGATGTTATGTGATAGTGGTAGCAGGGGTAGGATAGACCCCAGTACCGTTCGATGGGGCTGAAGGGGTATGCTAGCACCCGGATAAGCTAGGCAATATATGACTTATATGTGTATGCACTAGGATGCTATGTGGTAGATGTATAGGTGAAATAGACCCTAATACTGGTCGACAGGACCGAAGGGGTAGGCCAGCACCCTGATATGCTAGGTAGTTACCGGTTTAATTAGACCGAAGGGGTAGGCCAACACCCTGATATGCTAGACAAGTTACCGGTTGAAAGAGACCGAATGGGTAGCTAGTACCCGAATATGTTAGACATTATGTTTATTGTATGGTATGTGGTATGATGGGGGAACTCACTAAGCTTTGTGCTTATGGTTTTCAGTTTTGGTTTCAGGTACTTCTTCCTTGAAGGGAAAGGAGCCGGCGTGACTGTAGCGCATCATACCACTATTTTCCGCATATGAGATTCTTAGGATTTGTACTCTGACATTGTTACTATCTTATGACATGCTTTTGAGACATATGATCTATGGTTTTTATGAACAATAACTTGATGATGTTTTCTATAAATTGTTTTATGAATTGTTATATCAAAAATGAAATTTATGGTCTGTATTTTTAGGATGTTACAACTGAACCATAACAAAATTAACCAATATAATCGAACCATTACTAAAAGATATGGTGTAGTTTTTAATTTTGATTAACCGAATACATATGGTTCGGTTATGGTTTTCATCCAAAACTGAACCACTATTGAGCGAACCAAACCAATGATATTAATAAATATTTTTGATATAATAAAATATTAAATACTCCCCTATTCTATATTTATTGTCCACTTGTGACTTTTGAGCTTTTTAATTTTCAACTTTGACCTTAAATATGTTTGGTATTGATATATAATAGTTTATGCAAAATATATGAATAGATTATGTTTTAAATGTTTTTTCATTGTCATAGTTTAATCAAGTAATTTATAACACAAATAAAAATATTTAAGGTCAAAATTGAAGAATAAAGACTTCAAAAGTAAAAAAATTGACAATAAATATAGGACGTAGTGAATATATTATATGTAATTATATTAAGAATTGAAAATTTAAACGGAAATTATCTAGAACTAGATATGATAAGTAATCTTCTATCAATACAATTATATATTAACTATCATTCACTATTTATATCAAAGGACTTTATGTTTTTCATTTTTTTTAAAAAAAAAAAAAAAAAAAAAACTATTTTTATTTTTATGATATCTTGGACCACTATGATTAACGGATATTAACCATTAACCAACTACAACTATTAACCAAAACCAATATTAACCGCTACCCAATGATTATCGAAATACATTAACCAATTGTAATGGTTATGGTTCGGTTTTGACCAATAACCGAACCAAACCGCCACATACACACCTCTATTTTTCATGTCGCTCTAGGTTGTAAGCTTCAACGTAAAATCCCTAGAATTTAGTGTAGATTACCGTTCGTTCCAACAACTACGAACAATCCAATAAACATTAAGTTAATTACTAAGAAATCGAAAGAATTGGAATTTTTTTGTTACAAAATCGTAGAGGGCGAGAGAGGAGAACATGTGAAGATTAAATGATCTAGGGCAAAGAGTACGGGTCCAAATGAGTTGTATTTATAGTTGCAGAAACCTATAAAATTGCAAAAAACGAGGACCGGTGACAAGGACTAGCCATGTGTGTCACATGTCTATCTCAGTCACAACCCTATATGCGGCACCTTGCACTCAAAGCAAGATGTTTTTTGTATACTTCTAGAGACTTCCACACATATATTCACGAAGTCAACACTTGCTTAATGTTGATCGTGTGTGTCTGACGCCTCTAGAACTATCTTTGCATCCATAGCCTAGATGCACATTTACGTTTGACTCATCCCTTAATATCCACTAAAGCCTTTAAAACCTTAACGCAAAGAAACCTCAAAATATGGAACAAAACTTTGGATACTTGCAAATATACGATGAAATTTCAAACAACAGGATAACATGGAAACTTGGCTAACTGCAAATATACGATCAAATTTCAAACATGCTATTTAACTATTTATACAATTCGCTTAGGGTGGTTGACATCACTAGTTCCATAGTATTTACTTTGTTCAAACATAGTGGAAAGAAAAAATAAATGTGATCGGGTATCTTGGGTAAACAAATAATTCACTAACCCTTTTAACCATGTATGACAATAGTCATTCCAAAAGTAACTCAACGTGTTTTTTTTAATCGTATGGAATTAACAGTTTTAATAAAAGAAAATTAATTAGTAAATATATTTACTATTTAATAACAAAATAATAGAGAAAATATATATTTAATAACAAAATAGATATTCAGTACTCATTAACTTCCATATTTTGTTGGTTATGGCGTGCGAAGCTGTAGTTGATACGGCATGTTTTGTATGTAATGCGGTGTCCCTGTCACCGGATTTCCGTATTGTAATTTTTTTAAATAATGATTTATTTAATAATTATTTAATTATTTTATTAAAAAAAGTTTATCATGTTTCTTTACTATTATAAGATTAACAAAATATATAAAATCAAGTGAAATAGATTACAAAAAATAATAACGTATCTTTGTCTGATTTTATGCTGATTAACAACTTACTGTATTTGTTTTTTGCATATAGAAAATCAGTTACATAAAATATATTATCCCACTATTGATAATAATTTGTATAATTATTTCGAACAGATGCATCAAAGATTATTAGGCTAATGTAACTTTTGAATATATATTGTTGCAATAAATTATCTAAAATAAAAATTGGACGAAAATATGTTTACACAATTTGCTCAAACATATATCAACCAATGTTTAAAAAACCGATTCCAATCGGTTGGATCAAATGTTGGGGAAGAAAACGGTTCAACTAAGATAATTTTTATGTCTATTTTTTTTTGCCGGAAAGAACCGACCGATTTTTATAGAAAACGCTTGAACTTCTTAAATTGAACCGTTAAAAGTCGATTGAACCTACAAAACTAAATAAAAACACATTGAAACGAGCATTTGGCATTACAGATTTTAGTGTTCTTTTTGACATCTATTTAGATTTTTCTTATTACCGTATACATCTTTTGTTTGATAACCGGTTACAAATGAATTCTTTATAATTCTACAATGTGAATCCGTTTGTTATGCGATAATCATATAATATTTGACTTGATTTTTAATGTTTATCTTAACCAACTCTATAGACCCTCAACATATCAATAACTCATGTGTAACGGATATTTTATAAGTTTTTTTTCTATAGTTTAAGTAGTGTGATTTTGTTAGGGATGAGCAAAAGGACCGAAACGGTCGGAACCGGCCCGAACCGGATCGGAACCGGGAACCGGCTTCGGCCAAAATCAAGAACCGAACTGGCCCGGCGGTTCTACCGGTTCTTATCGTGTCTTCAAATGTTGGAACCGATCCTTGAAAAATAGCATCATACAGTTCCGGTTCTTGCCGGTTCTACCGGTTTTTGCCGGTTCTACCGGTTCGGTTTCCTACCGGTTCCCGGTTCCAAAAATCCACAAAATAACGTCCCGGTCCCGGCTCGACCAGTTCCATCGGGTTCCGGTTCCGGTACCGGTTCCGGCCGGTTCCTCGGTCCATATGCTCATCCCTAGATTTTGTTACTAAAAATGATAAATATTGTAAAGTTTTTTGTTGTGTTGGTATTCATCGAAAACAATATTTTATTTTAGTATTATACTTTATGTTTTTTAATGTATTTACTTTGATGTGTGTGTATATATATATATATATATATATATATATATATATATATATATATATATATATATAAAGGGAAATAAAGAAATCAGGTTGATCTGTCGGATAAACCGAAAACCTATCATCAGACTAATTCAACTGAAAAGTTGGTTTCAAAATATTGACATCACCAATACTACCAAATAATTATCATTACATTAAAAGAGAATTTAATCAAAACTTATTAAAACTCGTTAAAGTTTATTAAATTATAAGAAATGTGATTATACATTTATGTAATAGAATTATATGTGATGGTATTGGGTCCGTCTGTATGGCACAATAGCTTGAAACTGGGTTGTCTGGCAACAGTGTTGGTCAGCCCTACTTGGCCATAGCATTGTCTGTCTAGCATCACTATGCGACCGCCCGACTGGTTGCGTTGCCGCTAGCAAGTTGATCTTGTTGGGTTATCCCAAGGTCTGGCCTAATTTCTCTTGACCTGATTGTCCCCTATAAATAGAATGCTTCCTTCTCCATAAGGAGACTGCTTCTGGATGACTTAACTTCAGCCTCCATTATGTCCATACACTCTCCCAACACACCTAGATGGTTCCCTCCAACCAGGAGGAACCATCTCCTCTCACATATCGATATGACTTGATTGTCAGATCCTGCTCCTGCGGTGCAGTCCCTGGCCAGTTCTAACGATCTTGTTAGATGTTGTAGCTAACAATCCCTTCGGGAACATTCTAACAACACTCGTCTCCGATCCATAATCCAGGTCCAACACTCAAGACTCGATGCTCGGATTAAAATGTCGCATCATTGGCGCCATCTGTGAGACCTCAAGTAAATAGTTACCATCTCGCTTAGTCTCAACCTCTTTTTCACCCCAATCTGTTCAGATATGTTGTGTTTCACCTTAGGTTTGTTCAGATTTGTTAATTTCTACCATTATCTGTTCAGATCTGCTAGGCTCTTGCCAAGATCTATCCAGATCTAATTCACCATTGCTCATATTTGTAGATTCGTTTTCGTTTTTGTTCATTAAAACATATTTAGGGATTTGAAAGATCTTTTCAGATCTGTTTCATTTAAATTTTGGTAATCTCGAAACTTTGAAGAAATTTTTTTTGTGAGTTTTTATGCATCTCCAGTTCATATTACCATAAAACCCCTTATTATTGAGATTTTTCATGTATTTTTTTATCCCATAAAACATTTGTTTGTAAACCGCGTTATAAAGCTTGTACTACTTTCTAAAGTCACCATATCATTTTTGACATTTTACCTCAGAAGTAACAGCTACTATATTGTCATTATACGAATCCTATCAAAATTATAAGAATAGTATTTGTTGTATTTCATCCCAACCAACAAAAAAGAAAAAAATAAATAAACTTTTTAGGGACCATTGTTTAAAAAGGTATGTTGCAGAAAAAGTCAAAAAGGAACCGGGCCCCACCTGGACCATAAGCGGTCTATCTTTGGCTAGTTGTCGGCCAAACTTCACCGGTCACCTCCAACTCCGGTAAATTGTCGTTTCACAGCAACGACCTTCGAAATCCACTTCCTCCTTATAACCTGTCACCGCAAGAAAATGAAACAACAACAATTTTTGCCTCTTTTTTCTCATTTGGAAGCCACATACCGAAGTTATAGCAATCTTCAACCATCATCGGTCATTCCTAGCTTCAACAGCAGTCTGTCGGCACCGTTGTTTCCTTCGGTGCAGCAACTCTAACAACAATTTCCTTCCCATTGCCAGCCTTCTCTCTCTTCACAGATCGTTGCCACCAACCAGAGTTACGACACCATCAAGCCTCCCATCAGCAACAACCCACATACCACTTGTCGATCACCATCAGACAACCTATAATCACTAGTCTCTATTTGCAGCTCCATCACCAGGACGAATCCCTTGACAAAAGAAGCTCCAACGTTGATAGCCATCATTATTTCGGACCGCTTACAGTCGATGTCGGCACCATTGTTTCCTTCAGTGAAGCAACTCTAACAACAATTTTCTTCCCATTGCCAGCCTTCGCTCTCTTCAGAGATCGTTCCGACCAACCAGAGTTACGACACCATCAAGCCTCCCATCAGCAACAACCTGCATACCACTTGTCGATCGCCATCAGATAACCTATAATCACTAGTCTCTATCTGCAGCTCCATCACCAAGACGAATCCCTTGACAAAAGAAGCTCCAACGTTGATAGCCATCATTATTTCGGACCGCTTACAGTCGATGTCGTAACAAAATCAATGATGCCGTAAATTTTGTTTTTCCGACCCGCTTCTCCGGTCGATGAATCTCCGACGAAAACTGATGGGTTTTAAGCATAACAAACAATCCATATGTGTGCATGCAACCCTAATTCTTGGATCTATGTTTTCTCTAATTGAGCATATAAGTATTGACCACAAAAGGAAAAACCCTAGGAGGCATCTAGTATTTTTTAAATTCACAAGAAGAGACAGTAAACCAACCTTTGAATGTTATGTAGTAATAACAAATAATTCCTTTTTGTTGTAGAAGCTTGAAAACTAGTGTAACGCCTCTAATGGCTCACAAACACAGTTAGCAAGAGGATTTCTAATTAGGGTTAGAGTGGCCAAAATAAGAGGGGTTGTAGCTCATTATATAGCTGAGGTAGCTTAGAGCCAAAGTTAAGGTTTTCTTGAGGAAACCCTAATTCCTTAGCTTAAGGCTTAAGCAGCCCATAAACTCTCCATCCAAGGCCTTGGACGAAAATTCTAGGGTCTCCCTAGAAGTTTTCATCCAACCCTTCTAGGGTGGTCCAAAAAGCCCAAATCCAAAGCTATCAATAAATTGCTAAATAGCCCCTACATTTTTATCTAATTCCTTTAATCCCAACATTAATTTCAAATTAATTTATTATTAAATAGTAATTAAATAATATGATTTCTAATAAATATATTATTTCCATAATATATTAATAAATCATTTACTATAATTTATTAATCAAATAATAAAATTTTCCTCTTTCTCAATAGATCATCCTGTCTAGTTGTTAGTATGAAGGCAACCCAAAAGGACTGTGCTACTATCAATTCAAGTACATACCAATTATAGTTATATGCTTAGACACCTAATCCAACAGTCACCCACTTCGGTAAGTCTAATAACTATAGTTGCAAGTATAACTTCAAAAAATGACTAGAAACTTGTAGCTCTCAAAGCCGCTGTCGAATCCTGACCTAATCAGTTACGTATTCTAAGATAAGTGATCATATAATCCTCCATTCTGCAAAATATCATGTGGACAAACGACATGGAACATAATTAATCTGATTGTTAGTTTCTCGATTTTTGATTTGTAATGATCAAGAACTACTAATCGAACATATTAATTTAGTCCTGTTTGGACCCAGAACTATAACTCAACACCAAATCATCGAGGGGCCCAAGATATCTCTTTTTCCATTAGGGAAAAAGGAACCTATAAACTTTGATTTATATTCATGCACTATTTACTCATCAAATAATGCACAACAATATGTTTTATAACATCAAGTTACTGATGTATTTTCGCATTATCAATGCACTACCAACTTGTAAACAACAACTCATATATCTCCGTTTCATGATTATACGATATTAGCGTCTTAAAATTACTCGTGATAAATTCCATGAACTAATTCTATGAGTGTGGGTTAATCCAATACTTAAATTCTCCATTTCAAAAGTACTTCATGAATGTTGCAGCAAACCATTGCGATGTCTAAACCCTTAGGCAATCTACAATCCAATTCATAACGGTCTTAATTCACTACTTACTTCCAAAGTATGATCGACTGTGGATATTTGAATAATATAATTATTCAGGAAGTAAAACATGCAAAATGAAACACAATGATAAACAATTGACAAAAAATAGTAAAACAATACTCATAAATAAATCTTAATTATTTAATCATAAAATGTCAATTACATTTACATTGTTGCAAGTTTCTAAATATCTATCAAACCACTAAAACTAATAGCATCCTTCAGACCAATGCTCCTTGCATGCTGAACGTGCTTAACCCTACTCAGACCCTTTGTGAAGGAATCTGCAAGATACTCTTCAGATGATACCCTCTTCACGACAAGGTGTCCTTTTTCTACCCTATGTCTGATTAAATGGTATTTTCTATTGATATGTCTAGATTTGGCATGATCTCTTGGTTCCTTTATCAAGGCAAATGCTCCTTCATTATCATAGAAAATTTCCATTGGCTCCTTTATAACTGGCACAACTCCAAGATTTCCAATAAAGTTCTTCAACCATATATCCTCATTTGATGCTTCGCTTGATGCAATGTACTCTAATTCACAGGTAGAATCATCCACCATTTCCTACTTGGAACTTTTCCAAGTTACAGCTCCTCCATTAAAGGTAAACACCTAGCCAGATTGAGAACAGAAGGTGTCTCTATCTGTCTGAAAGTTGGCATCACTATACCAGTAACTCTTAAGTCATTACTGCCACCAAGCACAAGGACCCAGTCCTTAGTTCTTCGCAAATACTTAAGAATTTTCTTGACCGCTATCTAATGAGCTCTACTTGGATTTCCTTGATATCGACTAACCATGCTCAAAGCAAAATCCACATCTGGGTGAGTACGTAGCATATCATACATGATTGATCCAACGGCGGAAGCATATGGAACTCGACTCATTTCTGATATCTCTGCATCAGTACTCGGACTCTGAGTCTTACTGAGATTGGTACTACTCTAGATAGGCAACTCTAATTTCTTGGAATTTTCCATGCTATAACGCTTTAGCACCTTATCCAAATACGTATGTTGACTAAGTCTAATTATTCTTTTACTCCTATTTCTCAAGATCCTTATTCCCAGAATATAAACAGCCTCTCCCAGATCCTTCATAGTG
This sequence comes from Lactuca saligna, assembly GCF_052625555.1. Lineage (NCBI taxonomy): Eukaryota > Viridiplantae > Streptophyta > Magnoliopsida > Asterales > Asteraceae > Lactuca > Lactuca saligna. The sequence continues at coordinate 178,664,061 of NC_136423.1, forward strand.
AAACAATTTACAAGCCAAGAGTTAACCTCTTGCAAGGTTGGAATATCGTTTCCTGTGTGTAATATGTCATCAACATATAATACCAGGAAGGTGACTATACTCCCACTAGCTTTGACATATACACATGATTCATCTTCACTTCTAGAGAAGCCAAAATCTTTAACTTTCCCATGAAAGTAAAGATTCCATCTATGAGAAGCTGGTTTCAATCCATATATTGATTTCTCAAACTTACACACTCTATTGGGGCACTTAGCATCCACAGAAAACTTTGTATGACTCATGTAAACATCCTCAACCAACTTCCCATTAAGGAAGGTGTCTTTAACATCTATCTGCCAAATTTCATAATAATGAAACGCAACTATAGCTTGTTGGATTAATGTCTAAGCCAGTAACCATATTTGGTAAATACTTGACCCGATTGTGCATGGTCCTTTTGGGTTGCCTTCACCAAAGCAACTTGACTGGAGAAATAATAGAGAAAGAGGTTATTATGATTTATTAATATGTTATAAGAATAATATATTAAAGGAGAAATCATATGTGTTTAATTAATATTGGTCAATAATTAATTAAGAATTAATTTTGTGATCAAATATAATTAATTAAACTAGAGGGGCTGAATTGTAATTATGTGATAGTTACAAAATAGGGTAAGGATTATCCTGAGGATAGGTTGGACGAATTTAAGGTGATAAGGCCTTGGAATTCGTCCATCATAAGGATTCAAGGCTTATCTTATGGTTTTCTTGGTGGGCAAGCAACTAGATAAGGATAAGGACTGAAACCCTATTCTCTACACCTATATAAAGACCCCTAAGGCCATAAGAATTCGTCCATGCCTTGTCTAGGGTTCCTAGGGACGAATTTCACACCTCTTCCTTCTCTCTATTACCTCTCCATTTGCTTTTGGTGTTTGTGAGCCATTAGAGGTATTACACTTGTGGTACTTGCTTTCATAGACAAGAAGGTTCAAGATTTAAGTTGTTATTACAATATAACAACAAGAGGTATGTATTTCATCTTTCCTTGAGGATTTCAAAATTCCTAGAAGCCTTTTAGGGTTCTTCAAGTGTTCATAATATTGTATAACTAATAGTGATAGCATAGATCCAATTCTAGGGTTGCATGCACACATAGGATTGTTTGTATATAACCCATCATAGCTAACATTACCCTAATAGATTTAATCTTAGCCATCGGTGAGAAGGTCTCATCATAGTAAACCCTTGGGGTTTGAGTAAAGCCCTTCGCAACCAGTCGAGTCTTGAAAGTGTGCACCTTTCCATCCATGTCAGTCTTCTTCTTGAAGATCTATTTGCATCCAATTGTCTTACGACCTGATACATTGTCAACCAAATTCCAAACTTGGTTGTCATACATGGATTTTATCTCGCTGTCCATTGCCTCTTTCCACTTGGAAGACTCAGGGCCCACCATGGCTTCCTTGTAGTTAGAAGTTTCATCCAAATTTACTAGTATGCTATCATTGATAACTTATCACCATCTATAGTTATATGGAAACCATAAAACTCAGGTAACATTCTAACTTTACTGGAACACCAAAGAGGTAACGACTCGTTAATTGTTTCAACTGGAAATTCTTCCTCGGGTTGAGAGCTAGTGTTAAAGGTTTATTTATCATTTGACTCTTGAATTTCTTCAAGATCAATTATACTCCCACTGTCTTATTTGCATATGAGCTCTCTCTTGCGAAAGACTCCCCCTTCGTGCTACGAAGACCACGTTTTCACTAGGTCTGTAGAACAAATATCAAAGGACTTTTAAGGGTAGCCGATGAAAATACATCTCTCACTTGAGGTTTAAGCTTGTCGTGAGTCTCTCGTGTAACAAAAGCTTCACAACCCCAAACTTTGATATGTGCCAACGAGGGAACTTTCCCTGTCCACATCTCATGAGGTGTTTTGGCAACCTTTTTTGTTGGGACAAGATTAAAAATGTGGGAGGCAGACTCTAAGGCATACCCCCATAATGAGATTGGAAGTAAAGTTCGACTTATCATGGAATAAACCATGTCCAACAAGGTTAGATTATGTCTCTTAGCCACACCATTAAGTTGTGATGTCCTAGGAGGTGTTAATTTTGAAACGATTCCAGATTCCTTGAGGTAGTCGTGAAACTCGATACTAAGATAATCACCACCTCTATCATATATGAGCATCTTTATCTTCCTAGCCAATTTATACTCGACTTCTTGTTTTAACTCTTTGAACTTTTCATAGGTTTCTGACTTATGCTTGATTAAGTAGATATAGTCATATCTTCTATAATCATCAATAAAAGTAATATAGAATCGATTTGCATCCCTTGTGGTAGATCTGAAGGGACCACACACATCTGTGTATATGAGATCCAATAATCCTTCACCTCTTTCACAAGAACCAATGAAAGGCGATTTAGTTATCTTTCCAAGCAAACAAGACTCGCATGTATCAATTTGCAAAACACTATTACCTAAATTGTCTACAACCATCACAGTTTCATACACGCCATCACAATGTAATGCTTCAAAATAAAATACACCATTTTATAAGCATAAATAGAACCGTTATCATTATCAAAAGAATATCTAAAACCTTGTCTATATAAAGCATGAAATGAAATGATGTTTCTTGTCATTTATGACGAGTAGCAAGAATTGTTCAAATCCAAACATAACCTACTACTAAGCACTAAATTATAAACACCAATCTTGGTAACAGGTGATGGTCTCCTATTTCCCATGATGAGGTTCATTCTCACATGCTCCAGATCCTCAATTCTTCTTAGCCCCTAAAAGTTAGAACAAATGTGAAAACCACATCCTGTATCAAGGACCCAAGAATCAGAATATGATGAGTTTTTGGATAAGATAGTGTAAATACTTTCCGAGGTTGGATTCACTTTTCCATCCTTTATGTCTTGCAAATACTTGGGGTAGCTTCGTTTCTAATGCCCCTTATCATGGAAGTAAAATCGAGTAGCCTCCTTAGGATTAGAGGCAGGAGGAGCATCAAAATTAGCTTTTTCTCTAGGTCCATTGCTTGAGGACCCTGCTTGGGACTTTCCTTTCCAATTATGTTTGGGAGGAGCTTTCCTCTTTTTCCCCTTTCCTTGTCCAATAGCCAAGACAGGAGCAGCAGCAGGAGTGAAGGCAATACTCTTTCCCATCATCCCACTTTCAGTAGCTCTTAGCAAGCTCTAAAGTTGAGCCAATGTGGTCTCTTGGTTGTTCAAATGATTTGTTATGATGAACTGATCATATATGCAATGAGTGCAAGACTATGTCAATAACCAATTCCTCATCTAAGTTCACATTGAGCTTCAGCAAGTGTTCCACATATCTGCAAGTGGCTCATGACAAGCTCTCCGTCCTTCATCTTGCTAGTAATGAGGGACTTTACTACCTCATATATCTCTTGACGAGATCGTTGATGGTACTTTTCCATCAAGTCCTTGTTTATCTTATACGACCAGTAATCCTCATAGAACCTTTGTAGGTCAGGAGTCATAGTAGCCACCATGATGCATGCCACTTTGGTAGCATCATTGCAATGTCTCTTATACTCAACTAGTTGTTCAGGAGTAGCTTCCGTTTCATCAATCTTGACTAGTTTTTTTTTCGAGCACATACTCTTTGTCCTCGAAGCGCAAATCCGTCTTGATGTTTCACATCCAATCATTATAATTGGTGCCATCAAGTGTGACTTTCAAGAAGATGCTCAAGAGCGAGAAGTTGTTGTTATTGGAGGAACCAGAAGCATTGTTGGAAGTTGACATCTGAAAAGAAGAAGGACAAGTTTTGATTTGATAAGAATAATCCTTAATATAGCACCCCAATGAAATATTAAGGCTAGGATCCAACTAAATAATTCACAATTCAGAAAAGGGATGAGTAATCTAATTGTAAATTATTTAAAGGTAGGTAAATGATGATTTACCAATTTCACCACGAAAAACAAAATTTGAATGAATTAGGTTTTAAATGAAATTCCTAGATCTTTTGAGATGCATTGAACTATTCAATGGCATGTTTAATCTCGATTATGCTATTCTATTTGTAATTGGGATACGGAGGATCACAAACAAGATGTAAATAACCATGCAAATTAGCTTGGTACTTTCGATGTCATTTATCATCTAATCAATGGTCGGTTAGCCACACATGCTCCATCAATCAATGATAATTTATGAGACACCCATTGTCACTCCATATTAGTGTGCCAGTTAACCACACACGCTCCATTAACGACTTATATAAAGTGCAATGTGCAATTTCATGATTAGCATCAAATTCATATTTTTTTCTAAAGTAACTAAGATTTGGAATTTATTGAAAACATTTAGTTACTTTATTAATTTCATTATACTTATTAATGAGAATTAAGTGTCCTATCAAACCTGTTCAACTAACGACCATCCACCAATTAAGGAAGCGGTGGGTGAGAGTGGACACTCATTCAACTACCATTTTATAGACAGTTTCCTTATACCACCTCTTATGGATCGGCTTCGTGAATGAGGCGTACTAGCAGTTCGACTGACTTGTCATATACATATAGTAAATATTAAACTTTTTATTTTACATATAGTATAAGGTGTAATTTAAGCATTTCAAAATACTAGGGTATATAATATCTTAAATTTCAAAATTAAAACAATTTAATTAAATTTAAAAGAAATTGATTTAATAATTATCTATTAATTAAACCTTTTAATTAATTTATTAAATCATTTGAGGATAGTCGAATTAAATTAATCAAAATAGTTTAATGTAATCCTTACCCCTAAATTTCAAAAATATGGGAGGGATATTATAAAATTGTATCATTATCTAGTTAATCAAATAAGAAAATAATTACCAAAAATAAGAACCCTACCCATAACCCTAATTTTTGAAATTATCATATTTTGGAGAGGAAAGCAAGGTTTTCAATCCTTTCCTTATTATCGAAAATCCCTAGGGTTAAGAAACCCTAAATTTTGAAATATTGTAGGCCAAAGGAAAGGTTTAAAACCCTAATCCAAAATTTTGAAAACTAAGGTTAGGAAACCATAATTTCCATAAACCCTAATTGTCAAGTTCAAGTAATTGCATCATATTCAATAGAAAACAAACCAAGGCTCTGATACCATTGATGGGTTTTGAGCATAACAAACAATCCCTATGTGTGCATCCAACCCTAATTCTTGGATCTATGTTTTCTCTAATTGAACATACAAGTATTGAACACAAAAGGAAAATCATAGGAGGCATATAGTATTTTCGAAATTCACAATAATAGATAGTAAACTAACATTTGAATGCTATGTAGAATAACAAACAATTCCTTGTTGTAGAAGGTTAAGAACTAGTGTCACAAGTCTAACACCTTTAATTGGTCACAAACACACTTAGAAAGAGGATGAAATATGAGAGAAGCGGAGGAGGAAGCTTCAAAATTTCGGCTCTTCTTAGGGATGGAGTGGTCGAAATCAAGAGGGGTTGTAGCTCCTTATATAGCTAAGGTAGCTTGAAGCCAAAGATAGGGTTTGCTGGAGGAAACCCTAATTCTTTAGCTTAAGGTCTAAGCAACCCATGGACTCTCCATCCAAGGCCTTGGACGAAAATTCTAGGGCCTCCCCAGAAGTTTTCGTCTAACCCTTCTAGGGAGGTCCAAATAGCCCAAATCCATAACTATCACTAAATTGCTAAATAAAACCTGCACTTTTAATTAATTCTTTTAATCCTAAATTTAATTCCAAATTAATTTCTGATTAAATATTAATTGAATAATATAATTTCTAATTAATATATTATTTCCATAATATATTAATAAATTATTTATTATAATTTATTAATCAAATAATAAATTTTTCCTCTTTCTCAGTAGGTCATCATGTCTAGTTGTTAGTGTGAAAGCAACCTAAAAGGACTGTGCTACTATCAGTTCAAGTACATACCAATTATAGCTATGGGTTTAGACACCTAATCCAATAAAAACCACCTAGACACATCCATCATTAGTCGACTCCACTTGATATGTGTTTAGCAAGATGTTATATTTCTTCTTTGGCATCTACTCGATATCAAGAACAAGTTGGCAAACCTTTTTTCAAAGTTGGTAAATAAAAACATGAAGGGCAATTACAAAAAAAAAATAATAATAATAATAATAATAATAATAATAATAATAATAATTTGGGCTTATTATCTAAAAATGGGATTAAGCGGGTTGTCACTAATTTATTTTGGGCTTCTCACAAATGGGTTTCTTTCATATTATTGGGCTACATCAACAGTAATCAAAATGGTCTATTCTAGCAAGATAAAACCAACAGGTTAATGCCCGTATGCTACAAGTCTGTCCAGCAAAACCCGATTCTAAAAGATCGTTACAGTCCTATTAACTCGATGTTCAAAAAAAAAGTAGTGCACTTTTGGCACTCTGCAAAGCATTTTGGAAAAATCTTGATAGAAAATATGAATTAGTTTATGATTCAAAGAAACATGCTACCTATAAAATTTAATTTTATTAACCTTTTCAGATTCAAGTATTCCAACCTAGCATCCTGATAGCCTCGTTGTTACGGAAACCACATCATGACGGCCACATTAGGCAACCCTCCAAATTGGGTGCCAACCCAGCACGACTTCTAGAAAGCTCAATCTGTAAAACATTTGCAATGGACTTTTAAAAGTGTGCATTGTTGACTAGTCGGTCAAAGTTTCCCATCCGTGGGTATAAAAATACATCCCCATACCCGGTGCTGGTTATGGGTCCCGCCCCCCACGTCGGGGGTAGGCGTTGGTTTCCTTGATGGAGTTTCTAAGTACAAATTCTCAGTTTCCCATCCGCAGGAAAAGGAATGACAGTTCCCTATGGCGCTCGATAATTTCCGCGTTATCCGAATACCCATTCTTGCATAGCGGGTGACTTCCTCGATGACACTTTATGAATAACTTTTTCCGTAGTGATTGGAAGGCGGGAATCACATACATAATACATTGCATCTAATTTACAGACTTCGACGCTTGACACAACATGGCTATATGGCAAGGCTATGCTTCTTAGCTATCTTCACCCAACATCCTATCGATATCTCTATCATATAACATTCTTATAAGCAGCACTACTACAATCTATCAAGCCAACTCTATGTTGCATATATCCAAGTCTTCCTTAGGATCTACTACACAACACTACGACCACTTATGGGTGAGGTCAGTTGTTCCATTTTATGTTGGTGCACATTTGTTGCTTAGTCTGATGCAATTGGTTGCAAACTAATCACATTAGACTGTGAGGACTTGATGGTATTGGGTACGTTTGCATGACCCAATAGCTTGACAACTTGGTTGCCTGGCAACAGTGTTAGCCAGCCCTGCCTAGCCATAACACTGCCTATCGGGCACCATTGCGCGACCAACGACTGGTCGGCACTGCCGCTAGCTAGCTGGGCCTGAATTGGGTTAGCCCAAGACCTGACCTAATTTCTCTTGACCTAATTATCTCCTATAAATAGAATGTTTTCTACTCCATAAGGAGGCAACTTCTAGATGGCTTGACATTAACCTCCATTATGCCCATACACTCTCCCGTCATACCTAGATGTTTCTCTTTGAGCAGGAGGAACCATCTCCTCTCACACATCGATCTGACTTGATCGTCAGAGTCTGCTCTCAGGACACATTCCATGGGACGGTTCTAATAGTCTTGTTACATGTTGCTGCTAGGAATCCCGCTGGGAACATGCTAGCAACGCTTATCTCCGATCCACAATCCAATTCCAACACTAAAGACCACATGTCCGGATTCCGATGTCACATCAGTATGTTCTTACCAATTATGCAATCGTGTAACACCGCACTTAAATTGAAAAAAATTCAGTTTTCCGCATAATGTATATATAATTAACACATGATTTATAAATTAACAAAAGGAAAATTACATTTGGATAAAAACATATATCATGATTGTATATTCATCAACCAAATAAAGATATTGTTTTTTCTTTAAACAGTTATGGAATAAAGTGTCTAGACAAAAATAATAATAACTTCCAGATGTAATCCGCATTCACGGGATTGATTTACAAATTTCCTTAATAAAGGTTTCCAGCTCTTCCATTTTCTTTATTATTCCTTCCGTACCATCACACTATTATTTGAAATTTTAAATTTCTTACGCTACCTACGTTTATAATAAAAACTCTTGAAAACTTCCATCAAACAAACACTGTTAAATAAATTGCTATGAATTAATATTTGGGTTAAGATAATAAAATATACACATATAGTATTTGGATAAAATTACGTGGTTGGTCATGTAGTCTTTCAAAAGTGAGATAAGATAAAACAAATTCTAACATATTGAATGTAATCATAAAGACTATATAAAGCTTAATAACAGTTTACCTAGTTAAAATCTAGAAACATTAAAATTTATAGCTATATATTAATTTTTACAACATTAAATTTCTGATTTTAATAATAATAAAAAAAAAAAAAAAAGGTATTATAAAATAAGTAAATTAGTTTGAAGGGACCGTGCAATACGGAAGTGTAAAGTAGAAACTGGTCGGACGGGCACTTTTTTCAACATTCCTTTTCTCTGTCCAGGTGAACGAGAAACCTCCGGTCTTCGGTTACTGCGTGCTTGCTATTTTCAACTTTCAACTTTCAAGTCAAGTACGAAAAACGAGGCGGAATTTTGTTTCTTTAGTGTATCAAAAAAAACTGATACCATACACAGATTTTCCGGTGGATCATATGATTTGTACACGATCATCATCACAGATTCAAAAAGTAAATGAAAAGAAATTCAAAATCAGAATTCTTAAATAAACATTGTTATAATCGCCAGATTTAGAGACATAATCGGTGAGGCTAAAGTTTATGGTTGATTCGGATTATCAAACACCTAGATCGGTGAATACTTGCTGAGTAAGAGAGAATTCAAATCAGAGAAAATAATATACAGATGAAAACACCGATTTTACTGACGTAGTTGTGTATATACATAGCCAAACTAAAACCGATAACATTTGATTTGATAATTTCTTCTAATCAGCATCAAACGATCTCACCTAACCTCACTATTTGCTTGACAACTGATTAGGAAAAAAACTAAAACGAACAAGTATACATAGGCTATTACAGGAAATCACCGGAGAAGAGGTCTTGGAGGTTGTCAGACGCTGATTTGCCGGTTTGTAAAGCTTCGAGGACACGTTCGAAGACGAAGACGTGGATGGGGATATGAAGGACGCCTTTTTGTTCGTAGCCGTATTCTTGAGCAGATTTATTGAGAAAATCGATGAAAATCGGGTGGTTTAGAAGCTCGGCGCTCACCACGAATCGTTCCATCTCTTCTCCGACGTACACAGGGAGGTGACCCTCCGGTACGGTGCCGGAGCGTCGAGGCTTGGCCATACGGAAGGATTGGCTTAGGCGGGCGGTGGTGGGAGAGGAACGAGATTCCGACCTGAGGAGAAAGTAAGGAGATGAGTCGGCGACGCGAGAGAGGCGGCGAATTAACTTTTTCATGGTTTATCCTGTCACTTGATGAGATGAAGGAGCCAAGTATCTCGCTCTGTGTGTGCTTGTGTGTGTGAACAAAAAGTAGGGGACAGAGAAGTTGTGGGCAAATGCCGGGTATAAATATACAGGTGGTGAGGATGCGCGTACAGGTAGGGGTACCTGCCAGGTACAATTGTCACTTCACACTTTCTCTCTCTCTCTCACTATCTCACACAAACAAATATATATATATATATATATATATATATATATATATATATATATATATATATATATATATATATAGAGAGAGAGAGTGAAAAGAAAAAAAAATGTTGAAAATTGAGGATTCTCAGTCACTCATTTATTTTTGCGGCAAAAGCTTTCGTCGTATCAGTGGAAATGGAAAATGAATAAACATGTGTTTTCGAACAAAACATGTTTTCTTAAACTATGCTAATTGTTATCTTAATATATACAAAATATAGTTTTTTCATTTTTTTTAGTTTTTAAGAAGCTATTTTTATCGAAAAATGATTTTAAATATACTAAAATTCATTATTTTTTATTCTCTACAAATAGACATCCATATAGATATAGTTTTAAGATATTTTTTATATTTTCAGCTATCATTATTCATAAGTAGATAAAAATGCATTTGGTTTTTTACCGCAGTACATTCGTTATTCACTTATGAATAAAAAAGTATGATTATTTTTTTTATAATTTAAGTATCATTCATATATGAATATAGCATATAATAAACATAGTATATTCCATAAACCACGCGGCCTGATCAGTTTCTACATGACGAGTTGGGGCAGCCAACTCATCGTGTAGGTCTAAAAATGTGAATATAAAAAGCTTCAAATTAATACATGGGAGTGGGGATGTTACAATTCTCCCCCACTTGAACTAGTCTTCGTCTTCGAAGTCTACTGCCGTAAACAGATTCGGGTAATGCTCTAGCATCTCAGCCTCCGACTCCCAAGTCCACATAGATCCCCTCTAATGCTCCTATTGTACCTTTACCAAAGGTATTTCCTTGTTCCGTAGAACCTTCACTTTCCTTACCAGAACTGCCACATGCCTCTCTACGTTATTCAGGCGCTCATCGACCTGAATATCATCTAATGACACCACTGCCTCCTCATCTAGTATGTACTTCAGTAACTGGGAGACGTGAAAAGTGTTGTTAAAATCTGACTGAGCTCATCCAGGTGATCCGGTCTATATGCCACCTTGCCAACCCTGACAATAACCCCAAAGGGTTCAATGTATCGGGGACCTATCTTTTCCCTCTTCCTAAAGCGGAACACACCCTTCTAGGGTGAGACCTTCAACAATACCATATCACCGACCTGAAACGCCAACTAGGATCGGCATCGGTCGGCATAACTCTTCTATTGACTCTAAGCAGTCTGCAACCGTTGTCTGATCTGCTGAATCTTTTCGATAGTCTGTAGAACTACCTCGGTCCAACCAATCACCCTATGGCCGACTTAACCCCAACAAACTGGGGTACGACATCCCCGCCAATACAACAGGTCAAATGGTGGAGCACTGATGCTGGAATGAAAGCTGTTGTTGTAGGAGAACTCTGTAAGCGGTAGGTGGGAATCCCTGCCCCCATTGAAATGCAGTCGTGTGCTGTGACATCCCCAAAATCACGGCCAAAAAAGACCGATTTCAGTTATGCTTTTTAAAATAATTTCAGAGTAAATCCTTTTGATTTAAAAGTTTTGCGGAATTTGTTCCCAAAACAAAACATGATAAAATAATATTTACCAAAGTATTTCATCAAGAGATGCATTTTCATTATATAATTAAAACTTGGAGTGTCATGTTCCAATACTGTGACATCCCCATTTTCACGGCCAGAAAAGACCGATTTGTTTATGCTTTGTTTTATAAAATCAGAGTAATCTTTTAAAGAAAACGGTTGCGGAATTTGTTCCCAAAACAAGATATGATAATAACTTATCAAAACATTTCTCAAAGAGAATGTAATTTCATTTAATAATAAAACATCGGGATGTCATGTTCCGATACAGACATATAAGCATAAATAGAACTTACATTCAATTACACTAATGATTTACATCTCCTTTAATCTCTCAGTGCAAAGCAGTTTCGTATTGATACCTGTGATACAATTAAACTGAGTGGGTCAGGCTTGGGAGCCTTGTAACACTGTAAATTTCAAGACAAATTTTTCATTTAAAATAATCATTTTATTCTTAGAAACACTTGTTCAAAATCTCATTCATAGTCGAATTACAAAACATAACTCCATTTTCACTTGTATAGAAAACCAGGATCCTCCAAAATATGACTCTTTCTCTGGTGTGTACAATCAAGCCGGTGTCGTCCCGTGATACTAAAAGAAACCTGAAAAACATCACACAAAACACTGTAAGCACGAAGCTTAGTGAGTTCCCCAAAATACCACACATAGCACATATTAGCCACTCGAGGCTATAACTCTATGGGTCCGTGCACCCAAACTCTGTGAACCCTCAGGTTCTAACTCTAGGAACCTTCCGGTTCCAACTCTATAAACATGCACAGCATAAATCACATAGAAGTAATGCAGTACAACACATCACGTACATATGGCATACAAATACTCTGATCACATAACTCTGGTTACCTACTCGAGGTAAAGTATAGTGAGAAGACTCACCTGGCAAGCAGAAAGCAGATATCCCCACACTTAAATCTCGAACTCGCCACCGCCTAACACGTAAGGAATATACTCTCATGAATATAACTCTCGAGACTATAATCAATCCTCTCATGGCATCCTCTTAAGGGTAAAAGACTATTTTACCCCTCTCTTGGCCCAGAGGCTACATCGCTGACCAAACCCTAAAAGTCAACGGCCAACCCTTGGTCAAAATCAAAGTCTTCAATCAAAGTCAACCCCTGACTGACCCTACTCGCCGAGTCAACCCTGTGACTCGTCGAGTTCCCATAATCAGAACTTCACTCAATCCGCGACCTAACTCGCCGAATCACCCCGAGACTCGCCGAGTCCAACAACTCTGAGTCCACTCGCACACAACTCACCGAGTCATCCCTCGACTCACCGATTCTCGACTCAACCAGAGAATATCGGGACCCTTCGACAAGACTCGCCGAGTCCAAGAACAGACTCACCGAGTCTAAGGCTATCATCAACATACTCGCCGAGTTGTTCTTCTAACTCGCCGAGTCCCAGTTCATCTTCAAGCAACTCGTCGAGTACACCCATGTGACTCGCCGAGTACCACCGGTCTGAATCCATTCAGAAGCATTCCAGGCCATGCAACTGCTCCAAAACATAGATCTAGTCTCCTACCACTCATCCATCACGTAAAGTGGCAAACTTTACGTGAATCCAAAGAGATCTAGGCCGTTTGCACATTGGTCTAGGGTTTGGAACATGTAAGCTTCACTAAACACTCCAACACAGGGACTTTCATGCTCTCTGATTCTTCTCCCTTCCAGATCTGAGGTAGCAACCTCATATTTAACCTCTAGACTTCCCATTACATCCATAAACAAATTCCCACAAACCCCAAAATGAAGAAACAACATAACAACAGTCCAATAACGAGATATTACCTCTAAAAGATGCCCCAACTGCAATGTAATTCGAATCCAAGCAAAGCCCCTTACTCCAAGCCTTCAATCTCCCAAAATCCCTTCAACAATTACTTCTCCAAGCTCCAATCCACTCAACAATGGTGCTTCTCCGTGATTTAGGGTTTTCTGGGGCTCAAGGGGTGATAAAGAGGCTGGGAGGAAAACATAATTATCTTTATATAAGGCTCAACCCCGAGAATTAGGGTTTTCTCCACTCAGCGCCTACTCGCCGAGTCCATTACACTGACTCGCCGAGTCGGCCACTTAACACGCGACCAAGTCGTGACTCTACTCGCCGAGTCCGCACATGGACTCGCCGAGTCACTCTTTCCCAATTTACTCTTTTAGCCCTTCAACTCTACTCTTGATATTTCGGGATGTTACAATTCTCCCCCACTTAAATTAGGCTTCGTCCTCGATGCCTACAACAACTCAACTCTGAAAATACTCCCACAACGTGCCACCTGGCCTTAATCGGACCAGGTCTCACAAGGCATATCCATCGAAACTCAAACACACTTTCCCTTTCGTTACGGTGTCCTGACCACTGTCTCGAACCGGGCACCGGATGTACCCTCTGATAACCACACTCAACGATCCGATAATTACCCATGAAGCATCATTGTCCCAAATCTCAACAATCACTAGACCCATAAGGGTTAGAAGCCATGACCCATCGGATCCCCGATCCAAATCCCATTCTATCCAATCCAGGACGACGGAAAGACCCACTCTTCAATCCCAGAGTAACTCCCATGAGTCCTCTTCTTGCAATCACACACTCATGCCGCACCAACCTTCTCACTCTCGGGTTAGGAAAACCTGTCACACTGACGACATCTCTAACATCCCCAGGAAAAACCACCACTACGCACACAGCCCTTGTTCAGAATCAAGCTGGGAGTCGCAGACTCCATCCCTGCATCCATCCTGAGACTAGTGGCTCTACACCCACGGAATCCCTTCCGCGTCCTCAGCAGACATCCCATCATGATGTCATTCCACACTACTGTCACAGACACAGTGTTCGACCACCATACTCCAAATCATCCATTCTCACTACTACTTCCACTTCCGCGAATCAACACTTTCCCCAGCAAATGAGGGTCCAACACCTCCTCCCATACAATAGCTCAAAGGGCGGCATACCAATGCACTAATGATGGTTGTTGATATAGGATAACTCAACCAAGGATAAATACGTGCCGCAACTCCCTCCGTAATCTAATACACATGCCCGAAGCATGTCTTTGAGCGTCTGAATCGTTCGCTCCCTCTGAGGTGTCCTCAGACATCATCATGATAAGCTCTAGCTCAATTCTCATATCCCTCTTCGAGACTGAGCACCAGGTCATCTTTTGACTCCACAGCTAAGCCTCCAAAGGTCACCCATATCATGATTCAAATATCCCACTAACTACCTCCCCGTGACCACTATCCCGGCCCAGTGACACGCAAGTCACGAAATTCTCTTTTCCTTATGCAAGAAAATACAATCCAACCGAGGATCATCTCAACTCTAATCTCTGGTTTCTGCTGCGCATATCCCTTGTGCATCTCACCACATTTCCCGACAGAGACGGGGACCCTAGTCTCGCCCCCGGTCCAACATCCAGGCTCCAAAAACTCAATACTAGGGCTACTCAAGCCCAAAACTCTTCCACATCATACACTGATCGGAGAACATTCCATCATCACACTCCCTTGCCATCTAGTGAGTACTACGGCTCCCCGCGGTATCACAACACCATCTGACTAGTGAGTACTACGACTCCCCGCAGTATCACAACACCCTCTGACTAGTGAGTACTACGGCTCCCCACACTATCACAACACCCTATGAATAGTGAGTACTACGGCTCCCCGCAGTATCACAACACCCTCTGACTAGTGAGTACTACGGCTCTGATACCAACTTGTAACACCGTAAATTTCAAGACAAATTTTTCATTTAAAATAATCATTTTATTCTTAGAAACACTTGTTCAAAATCTCATTCATAGTCGAATTACAAAACATAACTCCATTTTCACTTGCATAGAAAACCAGGATCCTCCAAAATATGACTCTTTCTCTGGTGTGTACAATCAAGCTGGTGCCGTCCCGTGATACTAAAAGAAACCTGAAAAACATCACACAAAACACTGTAAGCACGAATCTTAGTGAATTCCCCAAAATACCACACATAGCACATATTAGCCACTCGAGGCTATAACTATATGGGTCCATGCACCCAAACTCTGTGAACCCTCAGGTTCTAACTCTGGGAACCTTCCGGTTCCAACTCTATAAACATGCACATCATAAATCACATAGAAGTAATGCAGTACAACACATCACGTACATATGGCATACAAATACTCTGATCACATAACTCTGGTTACCTACTCGAGGTAAAGTATAGTGAGAAGACTCACCTGGCAAGCAGAAAGCAGATATCCCCACACTTAAATCTCGAACTCGCCACCACCTAACACGTAAGGCAAATACTCTCATGAATATAACTCTCGAGACTAGAATCAATCCTCTCATGGCACCCTCTTAAGGGTAAAAGACTATTTTACCCCTCTCTTGGCCCAAAGGCCACATCGCTGACCAAACCCTAAAAGTCAATGGCCAACCCTTGGTCAAAATCAAAGTCCTCAGTCAAAGTCAACCCCTGACTGACCCTACTCGCCGAGTCAACCCTGTGACTCATCGAGTTCCCATAATCAGAACTTCACTCAATCCGCGACCTAAGTCGCCGAGTCACCCCGAGACTCGCCGAGTCCAACAACTCTGAGTCCACTCGCACACAACTCACCGAGTCATCCCTCGACTCACCGATTCTTGACTCAACCAGAGAATATCCGGATCCTTCGACAAGACTCGCCGAGTCCAAGAACAGACTCGCCGAGTCTAAGGCTATCATCAACCTACCCGCCGAGTTGTTCTTCCAACTCGCCGAGTCCCAGTTCATCTTCAAGCAACTCGTTGAGTACACCCATGTGACTCGCCGAGTACCACCGGTCTGAATCCATTCAGAAGCATTCCAGGCCATGCAACTGCTCCAAAACATAGATCTAGTCTCCTACCACTCATCCATCACGTAAAGTGGCAAACTTTATGTGAATCCAAAGAGATCTAGGCCGTTTGCACATTGGTCTAGGGTTTGGGACATGTAAGCTTCACTAAACACTCCAACACAGGGACTTTCATGCTCTCTGATTCTTCTCCCTTCCAGATCTGAGGTAGCAACCTCATATCTAACCTCTAGACTTCCCATTACATCCATAAACAAATTCCCACAAACCCCAAAATGAAGAAACAACATAACAACAGTCCAATAATGAGATATTACCTCTAAGAGATGCCCCAACTGCAATGTAATTCGAATCCAAGCAAAGCCCCTTGCTCCAAGCCTTCAATCTCCCAAAATGCCTTTAACAATTACTTCTCCAAGCTCCAATCCATTCAACAATGGTGCTTCTCCGTGATTTAGGGTTTTCTGGGGCTCAAGGGGTGATAAAGAGGCTGGGAGGAAAACATAATGATCTTTATATAAGGCTCAACCCCGAGAATTAGGGTTTTCTCCACTCAGCGCCTACTCGCCGAGTCCATTACACTGACTCGCCGAGTCGGCCACTTAACACGCGAGCAAGTCGCGACTCTACTTGCCGAGTCTGCACATGGACTCGCCGAGTCACTCTTTCCCAATTTACTCTTTTAGCCCTTCAACTCTACTCTTGATATTTCGGGATGTTACAAGCCTGGTGAGCATATAGGGTTTCAACCCACAATATTATATCATATATATACTAAATCATCAAACAATCAACCCAATTACCCATCCCCGTTATCTCCATTTATTTCTTAAGTACCTTCCCTAAGGAATTATCCTAAGGGTCATCTCCTACATCGTATTTACCTCTCATCTCCTTACATCACATTTTGTTGTATGGTTGTTCCTAAGGACTTTTTCTTAAGGATCATCGCATGAATACGTAGTCACAACATCGCCTGGACTAGTAAGTCATAATAAGGGTTAGACTATCATCGCATGAATACATAGCCACAACATCGCCTGGACTCGTAATTCATAGTAAGGGTTAGTCTATCATCGCATGAATACGTAGCCACAAGATCGCCTGGACTCGTAATTTATAGTAAGGGTTAGAGTATCATCGCATGAATACGTAGCCACAACATCGCCTCGACTCGTAATTCATCACCTACAGGTTATGAGCCTGCTGGTGTTTCCACGGGGTCATCTAGAATAGTCCGTGGTCGCCATCTATACTCTGGTAGATGACTACATAGCCAAATTTCCACCTCGCCGGTCAAGGTTATGGTATCTCCTCTCATCTCAAATCACCTATTTATCATCACATATTTATCATCACCTTTCTATCATCAGCTATTTCTCATCACCTAATTATCATCACCTATTTCTCATCACCTAATTATCATCACACATCATCTAATACCTATATAAAACATCCATTCCAGACTCACCTCAAATAAACAACAATATATATAAACACATAGCACGTATTTCATAGCAAATAGTTAATATATATATATATATATATATATATATATATATATATATACATATATATATATATATATATATATATATATATATATATATATGTTTGAAGAAAGTGATCACATACGCACACATATAAACAACAATATATATACACATAACACGTATTTTATAAAATACTTCATATATATGTGTAAGATGAAAGTAACTACATACTCACTTGATCAGAAGATGATCGGACAACACTACGGCTTGTAGAAGTAGTATTCTTCGGTAGATCTGGAAAATCTTCACAAAAACCGAACTTCTTGTGGACAGAGCTTCGGCTCGGGAATTGCACTTCTCGGGATCTTCAGGGCCTCGGGACTTGCTTCGGGGCTCGGGAATGATACCGGGGCTTCGGGATATTTCTTGCACGAAAAACGATGCAAAAACGCGAGAAAACGGGAAGAAATGAGCAAACTACTAGGCTGCCCTCGACACCCTTTTATAGGGGCTGGAAGGCTGATTTAAGCGGGGCGTAATCTTAGGTTACGCCATAAGCCCGGTGACTCCCCCATTGGATAATATCGAAAATTTATATTTAAATAAAATATCGAAAATATTTAATAAACTTCAAAAAATTCATATCTTCCTCATACGAACTCCGTTTTCGACGTTCTTTATATCCCCGCGTAGGTGAGACTACGATCTACAACTTTCATTTAGACTCCGTCGGCTAATTTTGAATTTATTTTTATTATTTATTTTTAGTAGGCCTGGACAGGAAAACTCTGTTATAAAATCATAACTTCTTTATCCGACGTCTGTTTTTGCTTATCTTTTTATCGTTTTACTCCTACTAACGATACCTTCGATTCTCATTTAGATTGTTTTGGCTAAAAACCGCTCGGTCTCAAATCGAGCATTCGGGCTGCATACCGCTAAGTCGAAACTTCGAAAAATCATAACTTACGAAGTCAGATTTGGGCGTTCTTTTTATGCACGCTCATGGTTTAACATATTCTACGACTTTCATTTAGATTGCTAAGGCTAAATATCGCTCTAACGTAAATTCACTTTTTACGTCGCGTTGTGTCATGCCGGTTCTGTCGGGAAACTTCAATGGGTCATAACTTCTTCGTTATAACTCGGATATCGATGTTCTTTATATGCACGGAAACCTTGTAACATATACTATAACTTAATTAAGATTATTCCTTCAAAACAATCTTCCATCAAAAAGTCATTTTTGACGCTTAGCGTCTCTAATTGACTAGCCCGGATCTACGGGCGTTACAATTATCTCCCCCTTAGGATGATTACGTTCTGGAATCATTAACGAAATAGAACTTGTATAATGATTCCATACGCTATCTCTTCATCCTAGGTAATGACCGTAACTTCTATGTTTCCTCGAAAGAGTATTTAACTCTATGGCTTTCTTGACCGCAGAAGATGCCCAATCTTGCATTTGCTTATCGTACTATGTTGTACTTTCAATCGTAACCTTCGAGTTACCAAATAAGTCATTATTATGGACTCCTTCTTCTTCTAAGGATAAATACTTTCCTTTATCTATTGTAACAAACCGATGGGTCGTGCTCTACTGACCTCTCATCGAATGATGCAATGCTTAGACTCAGGTCTCTTAGAGTTAAATTCCAAAATGGAATATACCTTCCTTCATATTCTAATGTGATATAATCACATTTCAGCATGTAGCATTTCTACCTACAAACTTCTTTTAACAACGAGCGCGACACTATCAATCGCATTAACTTCAACCTTCTGACTTAAGTCAAATGTTACATCTAACTTGGTCCTCTAGACCACGTAACATACTCCTCATAGTCGAACTCAAATTTAAACATGACCACTAGGGTCGGAACAAGAACCATCTTACTAGTCATTACCGAAACAATGGTAATGACATACCAGAATAAAATGGAATCAATCACTAGCTTCTTGGTAACCTTGCGACTTTCCATGATCCAAGTGCGAGTCCTGTGCTTCCGGTAGTATACGCATCTACTATCTTTCACACCTACTCATACTCGTCTCCAGTATTGTCCCGCAGTCGACCAAGTCACCATACAATAAAATCACAAAACAGTTTAACACATACGAATGTGTCCAAGTAATCATAAACAATTTCCCTAGATTCTACTAGGACTTCTTCATTGCTCAATCTTCAATCATCAACTCTACTTTAACTCGATTAGTGATGAAAATATCATACGATGAGACAACTTCAAGAATTTCCCCAATCGTTCCATCATCCTGCCAATCGAAGGTGTACTTTAGACGTACCGTACTCCTCTAAACGTACTTTTATTTCATAAGACATACTCTAAAGGCAAGATACCACTCTTACGATATCTTCTGATAGGTGTCATCCACGATCATAAGCCTTCTTCATTTCCTCCATTTACTCAATTTCTCTACGAGTCTTCACCATGACCCCTTGTACATCCAAGCAGACATTCGGTGTACCAAGCGAGAATTTTAAGATAAGAAAGCTTTAATTACGATAAACGTATAAATCTCCTTATCACCCCGAAACGTTTACATGCTAGTTCTAATATCGTAGCCATACGCTTAGAATCCTAAACACATAAGGTTTCCAGATCCGGTCGGCAACAGACCATAGATCCGAACAAATAATAGCATCAATATAACTATCACACAAAACATTTAGCACATAAAAGTTTGTTAGGCATCATTCCTAAAATAAACTAGTGCTTGTATCAATTTAGGTGTACTACCTAACATATTTTAGACACACTCCTCACAATCATTACTTAGCATTCTAAGTTTAAGTCTAGAAATTTCCTACGAATTCCTAGTTCGCTTAAACTAATGCTCTGATGCCAACTGTGACATACCCATTTTCACGGCCAGAAAAGACCGATTTGTTTATGCTTTGTTTTATAAATTAGAGTAATCTTTTAAAGAAAACGGTTGCGGAATTTGTTCCTAAAACAAGATATGATAATAACTTATCAAAACATTTCTCAAAGAGAATGTATTTTCATTTAATAATAAAACATCGGGATTTCATGTTCCGATACAGACATATAAGCATAAATAGAACTTACATTAAATTACACTAATGATTTACATCTCCTTTAATCTCTTAGTGCAAAGCAGCTTCGTATCGATACCTGTGATACAATTAAACTGAGTGGGTCAGGCTTGGGAGCCTGGTGAGCATATAGGGTTTTCAACCCACCATATTATATCATATATATACTAAATCATCAAACAATCAACCCAATTACCCATCCCCGTTATCTCCATTTATTTCTTAAGTACCTTCCCTAAGGAATTATCCTAAGGGTCATCTCCTACATCGTATTTACCTCTCATCTCCTTACATCACATTTCGTTGTATGGTTGTTCCTAAGGACTTTTTCCTAAGGATCATCGCATGAATACGTAGTCACAACATTGCCTAGACTAGTAAGTCATAATAAGGGTTAGACTATCATCGCATGAATACATAGCCACAACATCGCCTGGACTCGTAATTCATAGTAAGGGTTAGTCTATCATCGCATGAATACGTAGCCACAACATCGCCTGGACTCGTAATTTATAGTAAGGGTTAGAGTATCATCGCATGAATACGTAGCCACAACATCGCCTCGACTCGTAATTCATCACCTACAGGTTACGAGCCTGCTGGTGTTTCCACGGGGTCATCTAGAATAGTCCGTGGTCGCCATCTATACTCTGGTAGATGACTACATCGCCAAATTGCCACCTCGCCGGTCAAGGTTCTGGTATCTCCTCTCATCTCACATCACCTATTTATCATCACCTATTTCTCATCACCTTTCTATCATCACCTATTTCTCATCACCTAATTATCATCACCTATTTCTCATCACCTAATTATCATCACCTATTTCTCATCACCTAATTATCATCACACATCATCTAATTCATCTACCCATGTTCTTCCCAACATATTTGTACATATAAAATACATATACATATTAACTCATTTAATACCTATATAAAACATCCATTCCAGACTCACCTCAAATAAACAACAATATATAAACACATAGCACGTATTTCATAGCAAATATTTAATATATATATATATATATATATATATATATATATATATATATATATGTTTGAAGAAAGTGATCACATACGCACACGTATAAACAACAATATATATATACATAGCATGTATTTTATATAATACTTCATATATATGTGTAAGATGAAAGTAACTACACACTCACCTGATCAGAAGATGATCGGACAGCACTACGACTTGTAGAAGTAGTATTCTTCGGTAGATCTGGAAGATCTTCACAAAAATTGGACTTCTCGCGGACAGAGCTTCAGCTCGGGAATTGCACTTCTCGGGCTCTTCGGGGCCTCGGGACTTGCTTCGGGGCTCGGGAATGATACCGGGGCTTCGGGATATTTCTTGCACAAAAAACGATGCAAAAACGCGAGAAAACAGGAAGAAATGAGCAAACTACTCGGCTGCCCTCGACACCCTTTTATAGGGGCTGGAAGGCCGATTTACGCGGGGCGTAATCTTAGGTTACGCGGGGCGTAACCTGGATAAGCCCGGTGACTCCCCTCTTGGATAATATCGAAAATTTATTTAAATAAAATATCGAAAATATTTAATAAACTTCAAAATTTTCATATCTTCCTCATACGAACTCCGTTTTCGATATTCTTTTTATCCCCGCGTAGGTGAGACTACGATCTACAACTTTCATTTAGACTCCGTCGGCTAATTTTGACTTTATTTTTATTATTTATTTTTAGTATGCCGGGACAGGAAAACTCCGTTATAAAATCATAACTTTTTTATCTGACGTCCGTTTTCGGCTATCTTTTTATCGTTGAACTCCTATTAACGAGACCTTCGATTCTCATTTAGATTGTTTTGGCTAAAAACCGCTCGGTATCAAATCGAGCATTCGGGCTGCATACCGCTAAGTCGAAACTTCGAAAAATCATAACTTACGAAGTCAGATTTGGGTGTTCTTTTTATGCACGCTCATGGTTTAACATATTCTACGACTTTCATTTAGATTGCTAAGGCTAAATATCGCTCTTACGTAAATTCACTTTTTACGTCGCGTTGTGTCATGCCGGTTCTGTCGGGAAACTTCGACGGGTCATAACTTCTTCGTTATAACTCGGATTTCGGCGTTCTTTATATGCTTGGAAACCTTGTAACATATACTATAACTTAATTAAGATTATTCCTTCAAAAGAATCTTCCATCACAAAGTTATTTTTGACGCTTAACGTCTCTAATTGACTAGCCCGGATCTACGGGCGTTACAGATGAAATACTTAACATGGCTGTTGACTCTTTTGAACACAACTCCCAGTTCTGGAAAGTTGGTTGCACCTATGGATCGATCTTGATATCCCTCAATAAAAACAGGTGCTGGTTCAAGGGCGGGAAGGTTGAATTTTTCAACAAGGGCTGGATGAATATCATCATCAATTTCTCCACCAGGATGTCCGAACCCTCAAACCCTCAAACTATTCTCGAATTTGATTTTGAAACCCTCATTGTTCCTTCCTAAACCGCTCTTGATTCCAAATCCAAATCAAAAGCATCTCTGATTCAAATTCCTCCTTCGAAAGCCGCAGTTTCTGACAACCTATTCGATCCACTTCTGATCCTGTCACCATTTGATTCCGAACCAATTCAACCTTCTCAGGTTGAGGGGGACAATAATGCTAATCCCTCTCATGGATCAAATGTGGATGGCTTCCAAGATGCAGTTGTTGAATTCAATGACTCCACTCCAATCAACAATTACGACAACGAAAATTTCTTTGAGTTCCCTTCTAATGATAGTGTAAATCTCTTTGGTTCAGAAGATCAGGGGGAGCATCATCTTAAAATTCAAATCATTCAGGGGGAGAAACTAAATCCTATTGTTGATATTGAATCGACCACTGCTCAAGAACTTCCCAAATTGCACGTCTGGAATAATGATCATTCTCCATACCAAGTGATTGGAAATATCGATGTTGGTGTACAGACTTGCTCTGCTTCAAGTATCCAAAATGAATGTCATTTCTCAGCCTTCATTTCTATGATCGAACCAAAATCCATTAAGGAAGCATTAGAGCATGCTGACTGGATCACAACCATGCAAGAAGAATTGACTGAATTTGACCGAAATGAAGTATGGACTCTTGTTCCTCCTCCCTTAAAACACCCTATTGTCGGCACAAGATGGGTATTTCGCAACAAACTAGACGACGCAGGAGTTATCATCCGAAATAAGGAAAGATTGGTAGCTAAATATTTCACTCAGATTGAAGATATTGACTACGACGAAACATTTGCTCCTGTTGCCTGACTTGAAGCTATCAAAATCTTTCTTGCATATACATCCCACAAAGGTTTCAAAGTTTATCAAATGGATGTTAAGAGTGCTTTTCTTAATGGTCAGCTTGACACCGAAGTATATCTTCAACAGCCTCCCGTTTTCATCAATCTCTCATTTCCGAACTATTGCTACAAGCTCCGAAAGGCTGTCTACGGACTTAAGCAAGCCCCTAGGGCTTGGTACGAGACTCTCACTGATTTTCTCAAGCGCTCGGGTTTTCAAAGAGGAATACTTGATCCCACTTTATTTTGAAGATCAAATGAAAAACATCTCATGCTGGTACAAATTTATGTGGACGACATCATTTTTGGGTCTACAGACTCATCCATGGTGGAAGATTGTGCTAACTTAATGAACAAACGATTCTAGATGAGCATGAACAGAGAATTAAGTTTCTTTCTAGGCCTTCAAGTTAAACAAACTAAAAAAATCATTTTCATCCACCAAGAAAAGTATATTTTTGAGCTTCTAAAAAAATACTCTATAGACACTTGTGCCTTAGCAAAGGTATAAATGAGCTTCAGTCACAAAATCTTTGCCGACCCTTCGGGTGTTTCTGTAGATGAAAACAAGTATCGTGGAATGATTGGATCCTTACTTTACCTCACTGCAAGTCGTCCGAACATAATGTTCTCAATATGTTTATGTGCTTGATTTCAAGTCAATCCTAAGATGTCTCATCTTTTGGCTATGAAGCAAATTTTCCGGTACCTCAAAGGTACAAAGAACCTCAGAATCTGGTATCCAGCAAATGAATGTTTCCTTCTGCAAGCCCACTCGGATTCAAATTATGGTGGTCTTCAACTCGATAGGAAAAGTACATCAGGAGGATGTCAATTCCTAGGTGGTCGTTTAGTCAGCTGGTCATCTAAGAAAAGAATTGCATTGCTCTCTCTACAGCCAAAGCTGAATACATTGTTGTTGCCAGTTGTACCTCCCAAGTTCTCAGGATGGAATCTCAACTCTTGGATTATGGTTACCGATTTCAACGCATTCCTATCTACTATGATTCTTAAAGTGTCATTGCCATCTCTCACAACCCAATCCAGCACTCCATGATGAAGCACATTCACATCCGATACCATTTTATTAAAGATCATGTTCTAAATGGCAATATTGAACTTATTTTTGTTCCATCTGACGATGAAATTGTAGATGTCTTTATCAAAGCATTATATGAAACCAGAATTAATGGTTTTCTGAACAAAATGGGAATGATGATGCCTAATCCTCAATTCTCTCAGGAGACATGTTCTCTTTGATAGAAGTATTCAGAAGAAGTATATGCTCCGAACTCATTTATTCTGCTTCGAAACTATTTTTCCTCTAAATACACAGGATCCTTTTACTTGTCTCTTTTACTAATTATCCCTTAAGTTTCTTAAGTTGAACAATTTATTCTCTTCTTCACGACGATCTGGATCGACCATCATCAAAATCACCTCTCCGGAATTTCAAAAATGCTTCAGAACTTTCAAATTTAGTCTGGAATTTTAAACTTACTCCGAAATTTGCAAAATCCATTCCAGAATTTTCAAATTGCTCCGGAATTTCAAATTTCCCCGGAATTTCAAATGTGCTATGGAATTTCAAATTGATTCGATTTTCAAAATAAATTTCAAATCCTCTCCGGAACATTTCTCACTCCAGAACTACCTTAAAAGAATAAATTTAGAACTTGCCCTTGTACCTATCGGATCCTAGTCATCCCTAATTTACTCATCTGGAATACCAAAAGGTTTTACGATGAACCGTCAGCAATGGTTACTTTTAGGAATTCTTATCCCTTTCCCTTTGATCCTCGAGCCATGATTGTACCATCTCTAAAAGCAAACATCGTATCGTTGGTTTCTATTCCCATTTCTAACATAGAACCACTCAACCTTTCACATTCCTGTCACCTCAACCCCCAAAAAAGGTATACACTCATTTAATGCGACCCGTTTAACCTCGCATCCTCATCATTACTTTTTCAACCTGACCCATCTTCCCTTAGCTATAAATACCCTCTCAAAACTCACTTTACCTCTTTACACTCACTCAACTGCAAAAATCCTCTCTGTTCTTCGTGTTCTTCAAGCACTCATCATTCTTCAACAATGGATTCCTCATAAACCTAATCAAAACTGCTCCCACTCCCAAGAAATCGATCGCAAGGAAGAAGTCATCAAAAGGTTCTAAAGGTTCATCCTCTTCTGGAGATCAGGAACCCTTCCTAAGAGATACAACCCAATTATTCTCTCTAAACCAATTAGACTATGATGAATCGATCAGAGTAATGATTGAGTTCATCGCTAATCACCCCATCTCCATCCCACTTACCAAAATTCCTGATCCACCACTACCACTTCATCACCTCCATCGAGCATTCACAAGCATCAAGTTTGAAGAAGGAGTTCTAGAAATCATCATCATTGGAGATCTCCCCATTCCCATCTACAAATCGATGTTTCTCAAGGCCATTGGTGTCAAACCTAATCCCAAAGGTTTCAAAATCGTTGAACCAACGACTGAAGAGTACCATACATTTCTGCGATACATTGGCTACACTCACGACTACCGGGAAAAAGACTTCAAGAAAAGTGTTATCTCTGGACTGTGGACTGCTTTGATGCATCTCATCATCCGTGGTCTATCTAGTAAGCATGGAGGAACGGAAACCTTGAGTAAGGAGTGGTTGAATGTCATCTTCAGCATCTACTCCGGACGTGATAATGTCGTTGATCTTCCTGAAGTGTTATGGCAAGACTTCTGCAAGTTTGCCATTAAGAAAAAACCAAATGAAATTTCAAGCCCTAGATTTTAGGCTCTAAAGATTGAACAAGTCTTCATGGATCTCCATGTCCCCATTTAGGTGAACACCATTCCTCCGAAGTTATGTATTTATTTTAAACTCGTTAAGGCGTATAGAATTCTGGACCAATCTTTGTTAGGTCCGATCACATGAATTCCAGACCATATGTTGGCTATCATCCCTTCTGAGTCTCCTTACTTAAAACAACACTTAGAGACTTCGGTTATATTCGACCCAACACAACCTGCCCCGGTCTCTGTTGAACCCTATTTGGAAGAGGCCAACCCTGACATGTCCGGACCCATACCTAAAAAATCAGCTAAAAGAAAGTCTTCTCCCACCAAATCCAAGGCCAAAAAGAAAACCAAAGTTTGTGCCTCCTCTCATCAGGAGGGCACTCACGATATTCCGGTTGATTCTGGCCATCCGCACACCCCTTGCCCACTCATCTGAGGTACCTCTCGATGTTTCAAAAACACAAGCACACACACTCACGGGGAGTCTCCACATAATCCACCCTCACCCTCCCAATAGGGTGACGCAGGTGTTGAACAAAGTTCCTTGCAGCCCCCTGGAACACACCCACGTTTCACTTTTAATAATCCTATTATTTCTTCCACGCGTACATACTCCGGAACCGTTGTTCCGGACCCTAAGCATCCAGAAGAAGGAGTACAGGACGACTAGGTTCTAATGACCACTTGTGGGAAGATTATGTGAACAGGGCTGCATCAAGGTATCCAGATCTGAATCGAACTCAAGTGGAATCCACTCTTATTTCCATGAGAAATAAGGCCATTCAGAGCAACTTGCCCTATACTCCTACTAATGTTGAAGCGGATGATGCACTTACTTCCATGCAACCTCCTTTTACCACTCATCAAAGTGCTTTCCACATTGATCCGGAAGAAGAAATTTCCAAAGAGTTTATGTTGGACGACAACGCTACAAAAATTCTAGATGCTCATCTCATGACATCCATTCATTACCAGTCTAAAGCATTTGTATCCAAGTCTGATTTTGACTTCGGAACCTCCTCTACGTCCAGTCCGGATGATGGTTCCAAC
This sequence comes from Lactuca saligna, assembly GCF_052625555.1. Classification (NCBI taxonomy): domain Eukaryota; kingdom Viridiplantae; phylum Streptophyta; class Magnoliopsida; order Asterales; family Asteraceae; genus Lactuca; species Lactuca saligna. The sequence goes on from NC_136423.1 coordinate 178,691,971, forward strand.
TCTCACCATCAAGAAGGCGATGATGCGGTCAAACCGGGTCCTTTCCCCATTCCAGATACTCACCAGCCCCCTCCGCAACAATCAGACTTAGATTTCGAATCCTTCGTTGGCGATCATGTTAACCCATTCGCCCTACTGGAGATCCGCACCAATATCTCTGACACTATGGCTAAAGTGTCCTATGTAGAGACCTCTGTAACCAAGCTGAATTTGAAACTGGATCAAAAAGTCTCTGGACTAGACTCAAAACTTGATACCATCCTTCAGTCTCTTTCAAAGCCATCTGGTCCATCCTCAGCCGAGACAGAAGCCAATCTTAACTAGCTCATATCTATCCGGCTGAAACACATAGTTGAGCATATTGATTCCAAATATGATGCTTTGGTCGACAACTACCTCAACACCATCTCTTCTATGCTCAAGTTTCATGACGACCTTGTGTCCGCTACGAACGATCTAATCAAGAAGACTCATTCTCATCATGAGAAACAAATTCAATGCTTAAAGAAGGAAATCCGGAAGAAGGATGAGATGAATTTGATCATCCAACAAGTCCTCATCAAAATCATGCGCTCAACTTGGAACATTGTTGATGTTCTGAACAGGAAGTTTGATGAGATGATCAAAATCCTTAGTAGCACCTTCAAACCAGAAATGTGTTCTCCCACATCTGAAGCCTATGGCACCATGACTCTTCAACTCTCCACCGGTCTTCAAAATGTGTTCTCCAAACTTGATGACATCAAGAAGGATTTTTTGCTTGCACCGGCCTCCTGGGTCACCGATGCAAGAGGGGGAGAAGGCCCAAGCAGGCAATGGAAGCCAACCTCGAAATTCACACTCCGGGATGAGGACCTCTATTCCGAAGAGGACGTCCAACTTGTCTCCGGAATCCTGGGCATTACTGAGGGAAATGATGAAGATGACGACTATGATATCTATGTCTCGGATTAAGCTCCCATAGGGATTCTTGGTCTTCAATCCCCAAAGCAGCCTACTCTGAAAATATTATTAGAAGAATAGAAGAAGATATGGTCCACCGTCTCATGGCCATCCTCTCTTCCGGATGCTTTTGAAATGGATGTTAAAACTGCTAAGACAAAATATGTCCTTACTGCTCAAGCCTTTTGAGCCACTCCCTCCACGATGCCTTATGCTTCCATTCCGGAACCAAAAATAGCCCCAATTGATCAAGGATCTCCTCTTCGCACTCCAAATGAAATTCCGGAAGAACCACTTCCAACTCCTACTCCGGAACTCGTCATTGATGAAAACATGAAGATGGTTATTGACGCACTTTAGAGAGACAAAGGGAAGAAATCGATAACTTCGAAACAACAAGCCCTTCATTCTAGACCTCCCCCCAAACAAAAATTTGGATGGTCTGAGGAACAAATTCAAAAGGCACTGGAGGATAGCATCTTGATTCAAGCATTGAAAGATCATCCCGATCCGATGCGTGGCATTTCTCCTCTGTGTTGTGAAGGCATTCTTCAAGCTAAGTACATCATCCCAACTCTCCACTATGACCTTCCCTCCCACGACAATGATCAACTGGATCTTCCTCTCTCTCCCTTCAGTAAGTTCTACACAAAGTTTGATCTACTCCATCCAAATGACAATCCGGAAGTGATTATCTGGACCGAAGGTGAAAGGCTTAAAACCTTTTACGCCAAAAATGCTCTGCCCCTCAAGGAAGTATGGACAAGAAAGAGGATCACTAAGGTTCATGGCTTCGGAAAAAAAAATCTTAGTAAAATTTGAGCTGAACTGTCCTCTGTTTCGTTTCCATATTTTCCAAAACAAACCAACTCCAAATATTGTTACTGATGCGGATTTACCTTCTATGAATCCAAACAACATCCTCACTCTTGATGCATACTTCATAGAAAAACAAAAGGATGACATCAGTATGGGTGCCTATCACTATGCTCTCACCTTTCTCAAAGACTATGTTGCTGAGTTTAGCAGATGTGATTACAAACTTTCTCACCTCTATGGAACCGAACAATTTGTAGAAAAAATTGACTTCGTTCTTCCGGAAGTTGAAATTCTTGCAGACGGTCCGATCGAAGAACCGGTTCTAGGGTTTTTCTACACCACCAGAAGAACAAACAAGAAGGACTTCTTCCGAGTCCTTGACAAACACCTGGTTCCTACCAAAGCTCTCAAAAGTTCATTTCCAGGGCGTCCAAGTCTGATGCTCCGGAACAGGTTAAAGCGAAGTTTGTAAGTCAACTGACTTGGTACATTGTTGTACGAGAATGGTTGTTCCGAGCATACACCTTTATCAAGGAAGAAATGAACTAAACCTGATGGATTGCTAAGTTCACTTAGGGGAGATTGTTGGAACATGAAAGTGAACCTCTAGCAATCCTAAGTATATATTCTGAAGGCTATCGATTCCGAAGATAGATGAGATCCGAACATGTCTGAAGTTGGAGAAAAGGAATGACGAAACTTGAAGAGAAACACATTTTGGAACTGATCCTAAAGTCAGGAATGCTTAATGATCCAGAACCAAACCTTCATCAAGGAACATCACTTATCCAGAATGAAGTTATTTTGTCTGTTATGCGTTTATTATGTTTGTCTTGTATTTTGATGTAACATTTCATAGGACTTAGTCTAATGTTGATTTAGGACAATCACAATGTCAGAAACAGTTCTTTTGTCCAGTCCTATGTAAGTTACTTGGTTAATTCGTTGTAATACTCTCTCCTATATATAGGAGTATTCAATACAAGTCAACTACGGATCTTTCTCTCACTTTTAGCATTTATCTTTATCATATCAAAAAAACATTCTACTTGTTCATTTATTGATTTTTCCTTGATCATTATCTACTTATTCATACTTAATGTCTTGACTATTTGTTGAACTAATTATCTAAGACTTGACTGGTCTTTCCAGTCTTGACTTGAGCATTTATTTGTAAGCAGACATTGATCTCAAGCATTCACTCAAGGTTTGAGTTCTTGAACCTTGTCCCTACGCAAAGATCTTGTTCTCTCATAAATCTTATATCCGAAGGCCATAGGAACCTTGGCTGAGGAACAATTATCCATTGTGTATTTCTTCAGCAGTTTAGAGGTATATTTTTCTTGATGAATGAGTATCCCTTGAGGGGGGAGTCCTAGAAAGAAGTTAATCTCTCTATTCATGCTCATTTGTAACTTGTTGGTCACGAGAAATGAAAATTCATCTACCATACCTTGATCTATTGACCCAAATATGATATCATCCACATAGATTTGTACAAGCATAAGGTGGTTAACATGTGGCTTTCGAAATAATGTGGGGTCAATGACACCTCTTTTATATCTAGACATGACAAGAAACTCAAATATAGTCTCATACCATGCCCTCGGCGCTTGCTTAAGACCAGAGACTGCTTTTTCAAGCTTGAAATAATAATCTAGGAAATCTAGACTTTCAAAGCTTGGAGGTTGTTGCAAGTAAATCTCCTCTTTCAATTCACCATCCAGGAAGGCACTTTTTACATCTATTTGGTGTACTTTGATGTTTTTGTGTGCCACATATTCTAAGAATATATATATTGCTTCCATCCTGGCTACGAGGGCATAAGTTTCATCATAGTCAACACCTTCCAGTTGACTATACCCCTTGGCAACTAATCTTGACTTGTTTTGAACAACTGCATCGGATTCATCATGTTTGTTTTTGTACACCCATATTGTTCCAACAATAGTGTGACCCTTTGGCTTCGGAACGAGTTTCCACACTTTGTTTCTTTCAAATTCTGCTATTTCTTCTTGCATGGCAGTAATCCAACCAGGCTCTAGAAGAGATTCTTTAATGGATCTAGGCTTAACCGCGGACACAAAGGCTGCATAGTGGCAGTGGCCCGTAAGATCATTAGAAGATCGAGTTTGTAAGCTTGCGGAATGGTTTCCGATGATTTGACCCGGAGGGTGTTCTTTTATCCAGACATGTAGGCAAGGTAATTGATGATCAGTAGTTGCGGTGGAAGGAATGTCAAAAACATCACATGATTCTACGGTTGGAGAAGACATTTCCCCCTCGACTTGTGAGCATCCTGCAGAAGTGTCTTGGACTTGGAATGAAGGATTATGAATAGAATGAGGTTCCCCCTGGATTGTGAATGGTATTTCCTCGTGAATCAAAGATGGTTCCCCTTAGATTAAAGAACACGTGATAACCATTGGATCAGTTTTTGTGTCAATATTTTCTTCTTCATCGGAGTTTGAAAAAACATTTGAAGGAGTTGAGACTCTGCGTGTGGAATCTTGAGCAGCATCTTCAAGCACTGGAACGTCGATGGTTTTCGTATGAACCGGAGTTGTACTTTCCCCCTCAATCGACAAGGTGGAATTTCCGTGCGACAAATCTTCAGACATGGAGGGCCTAAAAACTTTGGTGTGTTGTTGTTAAGCTTTTGGAGACACAAGAATTTCGGATAGTTGATCAGTCTCTACGGGGTCGAAAAGGTCATCATAATTAACTCAAGTATGTTGAGAGGACCCAAAGAGGCTGGGATATCACTTTCCAGGATTGCTTTCATTTCACTCATGGGAGCAGTGTTGCAGACGTAATAGTCATCGAATTTGACATGGAAATTTTCAATAATTACTCTCGTGCGTCTGATGAGAACACTATAGGACACCTTGTTTGTTGAGTAGCCAAGAAAAATGTCTTCATCTGACTTTGGTGCAAATTTGTTGTGGTGATCCTTGTTGTTAATCACAAAACATCTACACCCAAATATGTGAAAAATCGGACATTCGGTTTTCGATTGTTGAGTCCCTCACAAGGTGTTTTTTTGAGACTCTTGCAGAGATGCTTCAATTTTGAACAAAGCATGTCGTCGAATCCACTTCGGCCCAGAAGTGTAGTGGAATATTTGTAAAGTTTAGCATAGATCTGGCTGCTTCTACCATAGTATGATTTCTTCTCTCTAGTACTCTATTTTGTTGCGGTGTGTAGGGAGCAGAGAAGTTGTGACTGATACCTTTGGAAACCAAGAAACTATTCAATAGATGATTAGTGAACTCGGTTCCATTGTCACTTCGGATTCTACGAACTGGTAGCTTGATTTGGAGTTCAATTTCTTTGATGAAGCTTATCAGAACATGCAGTGTTTTGGATTTGAGTCTCAGGAGGAAGACCTATGTGAAGCAAGTACAATCATCATCTATAACTAGTATGTGCTTCTTATGATGGAGACTGGCTACGGTAGATGGACCACAGAGATCAATATGTAGCAGCTCTACAGGTTTAGAAAATGATGAATTGGGAACCAGTGGGTGACTTCCCTTTGATTGTTTTACATACTCACAACCAGGGTAGAGTGTATCATTGTTGTACTTCAGAATGGGAAGAACCCGAATGAGTTCTTCTATGACAAGGTTGTTGATATACCGAAAATTCAGATGAGCTAGTTTGCGATGCCATAACCAGCTAACTCCAGATACTGCTTCTGACAGAAAATAAAATTGCGGTTTCCCAATGATCAATGAGACATCCAAGGGTACATGGTTCCTTCATTCTTGGATTTGATCAAACAAGTGCTTCTATCGCTTGTCATGATGTAGTAGTATTTATTATCAAACTCAACTTGATAACCTTATTTGCATAGTTCGCCTACACTAATGAGATTATGATTGAGCCCTTCTACATAAGCAACCTTTTGTATTGAAAAGTTCCCTGTTGTTAATACACCGTAACCTCGGATTATACCGTTTGCATTGTTACCAAAGGCGACATGTCCTCCATTACTTATAAGCCTGAAATCCCAAAGGTATTCTAACCTTCCGGTCATGTGCAAGGAGCAGTCACTATCGATCAACCACTCCATTTCTTGTTCCTCCTTGCACAAAGCCAGAAAATTACATGGTTAGTTTGGGCTCCCAAACAAGTTTGGAGCCCGAGGTTACAAGTGAAATCTTCCTATATGCATGAACAGGGATTGCATGGACTGGTTTTGTCTCAACTTCAAAACCTAGACCTGGGTGTTTTGAGGTCTTTTGAGAGTTTGGATGATTACGAGGTCTTGGAGGATTGCAATGCTTTGGATGATTATGAGGTTTTGGATGATTATGATGTTGGACTTGATATGGCCTTTTCTGATGATAAAATCCGAAGGTAAGATTTTTCTCATTTAGCCAAACACCGTACTTGATCGGCAGTCCAGAGGGTGTGGTGTGAGACTTGTGACCAGTCTGAGAGTGATTCTTGACTGATTTGCCCTTGGTATTTGAAAAAGTTTGAGCATTTGACTTCCTCCTAGGTTTTGTCCTTTTGACGGACTGACGTGACTTTACTAAAGTAGGAGTCGACAAAATTCCTATCCATTTTGGGTCATCCAAGGAATAGTTTTGAAAACGATATCTTTGAAATGACTTGCACTCTTTTGGGACTTTTCAGGAGTTTTTGAAAAAACTTTTGGAACTGTACATTCCTTTTTGTCTATTTTCTCGACTGGAGTGTTTTTTGAAAACTGATTTGGGATAACATGTTTTTCAGGACCCTTTTGGTTAGAAACTTTGGTTTTGTTTTTTGAAATATTTTCCCGCATTTTCTCATGAGTTTTGAGTTCCTCTTTAAAATCCTGTTTAGCATGACTTTTTGGGGAACCCCAGTCAGTGAGGTTTAACTATTGTTTCCTGGAAAATTTTGACTCTTTTTGAAAACGAATACATGAATCACTTGAACTAGAAAATACATGGCTTTGAGAGCATTGACCCTATTTAAAGTTTTCTATGGGCAATTCATGGAGAATTGGTTGAATAGTCACTTTGCTCTTGACTGTGGTCTACAGTAAAGAAGATTGAAGTAATACAGAGTAAGTCAGGGATTGTTCTTTAGTGGAACACTTTGTGGAAGGTCATTAAGTAGACTGTTGTCCAAGATTACAATGAGAGGGACTGTGGTCTGTGGACAAATGCGAATAGTTATCAAGAAATTTTGGACCTTCCATAAGGATTTCTTCATCAAAAACTGAAGAGGCCTGAGAATTGGAATGAATTGTGCCAGTGATGAGATTTTGATCACATGGATGATCTGAGGTTTCAAGAAGAAATTCCTCGATGACACAATTATTTCTCAGGTTATGAAATCTACCGAAGTGGGCTCTAATATCTTTGGGATTTTTTTTTTCATTCGCTGGGAAGTGAAACTCTCAACCCGGAGGGACATAGGGATGGTCTTTGTTAAACCAAGGTGATGAGTCCTTTGCGATGGAATACCCATTGGACCAACCCCAATTGTACGTATTGTCTACGGTTCCATTATTAACAAGATTTTCAGTGGCTTCGTGTAACAGCCCGGATCCCCAGGTATCTTTACTTTCTTATTTTTGATATTCTGTGAGGGGACTCGGCGAGTTGGAGGTCGAACTCGCCGAGTCGGGTCGCGGTTTTGGGTGGAGGTTCGCGTCCGGACTCGGCGAGTCCAAGGGATGGACTCGACGAGTCCGTGCTGTTTAATGAAACCCTAATTTCCCGGTCCTAAGCCCTATTTAAAGGACCATATGGCCTTCATTTGCGGTCACCTTGAACCCTAAGAGCACCCATACGACTGTGAGCCCTTGTGAGTGTGTTAGGAGGCCATTTGTTCATCATTTTATGTATTATTGCAAGAAAGGAGGAAGAAGATCAAGCTTGAAGAGTTGGGGAGCTTGGATCTGCTTCTATTTCATCAAGGTAACCTTCTTGAGGTAACTTTCAGCGCTAAACTTCGTATTTTGGGTTGATGTGTCAAATCTAGGGTTTCTTCAAGCCTTATTTGGCTTAAATTGGAAGTATGAAAGGTCCCATGGAGATATGGAACCTAGATCTAGACCTTAGCAGGTCCAGGAGGCCCCATATGACGAGCTTTATGTCCATTCTTTTGAGTTAGAAGCTAGGGTTGCCATATTAGAGGTTATTTCTCCAAAATGAGCCTTGTATGCGTTGCATGGCGACCAAGACTGAGACTTTACGTGATAAATAAGCTTGGGAAGGCCAGATCTATGTGTGTATGGAACGGATCTGACCGCAAAAGCCAGTTTTAGCTGGTGCATGGCATGGACTCGCCGAGTCTGAAGAACAGACTCGACGAGTCGCTTGAAGATTGTCCTTTAGACCACCCAGTGTGTAGTCCTGACCGAGTTGTGGGTGACTCAGTGAGTCGCAGAGAGTTAGAAAGGTTTTGACAGGTGGACCGAGTCAAGTTGGGACTCGCCGAGTTGTCCTTGCGACTCGGCGAGTTGAGTCGCGGTGGCCCCATGATTCAGGCCCAGGTGGAACTCGTCGAGTCGGGGGAGTACTCGACGAGTCAAAGGGAAAATCCTTGCGAGTTGGTTAAAACGCGTAGACTCACCGAGTCACTATAGTGCACTCGCCGAGTCCGGTCCAATTGACCAAAGACTGTTGACCAAGTCAACCTGTGTTGACTTGATATGGATGGTCAACCTTAGTGGTACAAGTAATAATTATAGATTCATTATATCATAGGAGGATTACAGCTCGAGGGTTCGAGCACGAGTGATTCCAGGGTTCACGATTAGCGAGGCATACGAGGTGAGACTTCTCACTATACTGTACCCGGAAGGGTTTGACTGTGTGACCGGAAGGTCGAATATGATATGAGATATATGTCTTATGTGTGATAAGTTATTTGTTATATATGCCATGTATGATATGCTTGATTTGGGCCAGAAGGCAACATGTTATGGGCCAGAAGGCGTGGTCATATGGACCGTAAGGTTGACGTGGGTAGGACCGGAAGGTTTACCCAGTCGGGGCGGAAGTCCCCTGAGACACATGGAACGGAAGGTCAAGGCCTGGAAAGGCGTACGTGCGTAGGTTTTATTTTGGGGAACTCACTTAGCATTTATGCTTATAGTTGTTGTGTTATGTGTTTCAGGTACTAGCGAGGACCGTGGGAAGGCGCCGGCGTGATCGTACACACACTCGGGGAAACCATTTTGTGATCTTTTGTTATGTAATCGGTCGTGACTAAATTGTTACGTTGGAACCTAAACTTATTACTCAATGTTTTGATGATTGTAAAAATGAAAAATTTTTGGTTTTGGAATTTATGACGTTACAAGTTGGTCCCTATGATTGTAAAAATGATAAATTTTTGGTTTTGGAATCGGTCGAGTTTCATATAGACTTGGTCCCTATAGCTATGGGGGATGTCTGTGTTATCGTGGGCATGGATTGGTTGAGTAAGTTTGGAGCAGTCATTGACTGCGAGAGACAGCTGGTGATGATTCGAGACCCTAGTGGGGGAGTGCTCCCGGTTTATGGCTAGGGGACCCGGTGTGGGTCGGCGTTTTGTTCGGCTGCCAGGGCAAGGCAGAGTTTGCAGCAGGGCTGTGATGGATTCATAGCCTATGTGATGGATACTCGTGTGACCGCAGAGAGGCCCAATTCGATTGATGATGTTCCGGTTGTATGCGAGTTTTCGGATGTGTTCCCCGAAGAGTTACCGGGTGTACCTCCGGAGAGGCAAGTGGAGTTTCGTATCGATTTGGTTCCGGGAGCGGCGCCCATCGCCAAGGCGCCTTATCGTCTCGCTCCGCCGGAAATGCAAGAATTGTCCTCACAGCTTCAGGAGCTGTTGGGAAAGGGATTCATTTGACCAAGTAGCTCGCCTTGGGGAGCGCTGATTTTGTTCGTCAAGAAAAAGGATGGTTTACACCGGATGTGTATCGATTATCGGGAGTTGAACAAGTTGACGGTTAAGAACCAATATCCGTTACCTAGGATCGACGATCTGTTCAATCAGTTGCAGGGGGCATCTTGGTTTTCCAAGATTGACTTGAGGTCGGGGTATCATCAGATGAGGGTTCGCAAGGAAGATATCCAAAAGACTGCTTTCAGGACTCGTTGCGGACATTATGAGTTTGTGGTGATGCCTTTTGGGCTCACCAATGCCCCGGCCGCGTTCATGGATCTCATGAACCGGGTGTGCCGACCGATGCTGGATCGGTCGGTGATCGTATTCATCGTTGACATTTTGGTGTATTCAAGAACTAGGGATCAGCATGAGGAGCATTTGAGGGAGATTCTTGGGTTTTTGAGATCGGAGAGACTGTATGCCAAGTTCTCCAAGTGTGATTTCTAGTTACGAGAGGTCCAGTTCCTCGGGCAAATTGTTAACCAGAAAGGGATATTGGTCCACCCGGCCAAGATTGAGGCAGTGTTGAGGTGGGAGGTGCCGAGATCGCCCACCGAGATCAGGAGTTTTCTGGGTTTGGCTGGATATTATCGCAGGTTTATCAAGGATTTCTCCAAGATCGCTGTGCCACTTACTAGGATGACCCGGAAGGGTGTTACGTTTTCATGGGGACCGGAGCAGCGGTCCTCATTCAAGATGCTTCATCAGAAATTGTGCGAGGCTCCAGTGCTTGCACTCCCGAAAGGGATGGAGAATTTTGTGGTATACTGTGATGCCTCTATATCGGGTTTGGGGGCGATGCTTATGCAAAGGGGTCATGTGATAGCGTACGCTTCGAGATAGTTGAAGCCTCATGAGTCGAGATATCCCACGCACGACCTGGAATTGGGGGCGGTGGTGTTTGCCCTCAAGATCTGGCGACACTATTTGTATGGGGTTCGGTGTACGATATACACAGACCATAAGAGCTTGAAGTACTTGATGGATCAGCCAAATCTGAATATGCGACAGAGGAGGTGGTTGGATGTGGTGAAGGATTACGATTGTGAGATCCTGTACCACCCGGGCAAGGCTAATGTGGTAGCCGACGCGTTGAGCCGTAGGGCGGATAGCGCCCCGATCCGAGATATTTGTATGAGATTGACGGTATTGACCCCGATTCTGGATATTATTCAAGGAGCTCAGGTGGAGGCTGCAAAGCCAGAACATCAGAAGAAGGAGCAAGTTGTAGGTCAGGTATCAGGATTTGTCACAGATGGTCGAGGGCTTATGACTTTTCAGGGTCGGATTTGAGTGCCGTTTGTGGGTGGTGCGCGCGCTATTTTGATGGAGGAAGCACATCGATCAAAATTCTCGATTCATCCTGGTGCTACGAAAATGTATTTGGATCTCAAGAAGGAGTACTGGTGGCCCTGTATGAAAAGGGATGTCGCTTGGTTTGTCGAGAGGTGCTTGACTTGTCGGCAGGTCAAGGCCGAGCACCAGCGACCGCACGGTAAGCTGCAACCGCTAGAGATTCCCGAATGGAAGTGGGAACAAATCTCTATGGATTTCATCACCAAGTTACCGCGAACGGCAAGGGGAGTCGATGCGATTTGGGTGATCGTGGATCGGCTGACGAAGAGCGCTCATTTTCTAGCCATTAGCGAGAGCTCTTCTGCGGTGAAGTTGGCCGAGTTATATGTGAGGGAAGTAGTATCTCGGCATGGGGTGCCGATCTCGATTATTTCGGACCGTGACGTGCGTTTCACTTTCAGGTTCTGGAAAAATCTCCATGAGGAGTTGGGTACTAGGTTACATTTCAGTACTGCATATCATCCCCAGACAGACGGTCAGAGTGAGCGGACGATTCTGACACTCGAGGACATGCTTCGGGCATGTGTGTTGGACTTCGGAGGGAGCTGGGATACCTATCTACCTTTAGCAGAGTTCTCGTATAACAACATCCATCATTCGAGCATTGGTATGCTGCCCTTTGAGCTGTTGTATGGGCGGAGGTGTCGCACCCCCATCTGTTGGGGTGAGCTGGGACAGCAGGTTATGGGTAGCATGGAGATCGTGCTTCAGACGACCGAGCAAATTCAGCTGGTCCAGCAGAGGTTGTTGACCGCTCAGAGCCGACAGAAGAGTTATGCAGACAGACGACGGTCCGAGCTTGAGTTTCAAGTCGGTGATCTTGTACTCCTGAAGGCCTCTCCTTGGAAAGGAGTGATTCGGTTCAGGAAGAGGGGCAAGTTGGGGCCCCGATATATTGGTCCTTTCTGTGTGATCGCGAGGGTGGGCCGGGTAGCCTACCGTTTAAACTTTCCAGCAGAGTTGGGACAGATTCACGACAATTTCCATGTGTCGTAGTTGAGGAAGTGTATAGCCGACGAATAGGCGGTGGTTCCATTAGGGGATATTCAGGTGGATGCAAGCCTTAATTATGCTGAAAGACCGGTAGCCATCAGAGATCGGAAGATCAAGGTTTTGAGGAACAAGGAAGTACCCTTGCTATTGGTTCAGTGGCAGCATCGGAAGGGATCAGAGATGACCTGGGAGCCGGAACGTGAGATGCGGAAGCAGCATCCGGAGCTATTTGCCTAGCGGGACTTCGAGGGCGAAGTCTTATTCTAGTGGGGGAGAATTGTAACAGCCCGGATCCCCAGGTATCTTTACTTTCTTATTTTTGATATTCTGTGAGGGGACTCGGCGAGTTGGAGGTCGAACTCGCCGAGTCGGGTCGCGGTTTTGGGTGGAGGTTCGCATCCGGACACGGCGAGTCCAAGGGATGGACTCGATGAGTCCGCGCTGTTTAATGAAACCCTAATTTTCCGGTCCTAAGCCCTATTTAAAGGACCTTATGGCCTTCATTTGCGGCCACTTTGAACCCTAAGAGCACCCATACGACTGTGAGCCCTTGTGAGTGTGTTAGGAGGCCATTTGTTCATCATTTTGTGTATTATTGCAAGAAAGGAGGAAGAAGATCAAGCTTGAAGAGTTGGGGAGCTTGGATCTGCTTCTATTTCATCAAGGGAACCTTCTTGAGGTAACTTTCAGCGCTAAACTTCGTATTTTGGGTTGATGTGTCAAATCTAGGGTTTCTTTTTGCCTTATTTGGCTTAAATTGGAAGTATGAAAGGTCCCATGGAGATATGGAACCTAGATCTGGACCTTAGCAGGTCCAGGAGGCCCTATATGACAAGCTTTATGTCCATTCTTTTGAGTTAGAAGCTAGGGTTGCCATATTAGAGGTTATTTCTCCAAAATGAGCCTTGTATGCATTGCATGGCAACCAAGACTGAGACTTTACGTGATAAATAAGCTTGGGAAGGCCAGATCTATGTGTGTATGGAACGGATCTGACCGCAAAAGCCAGTTTTAGCTGGTGCATGGCATGGACTCGCCGAGTCTGAAGAACAGACTCGACGAGTTGCTTGAAGATTGTCCTTGAGACCACCCAGTGTGTAGTCCTAACCGAGTTGTGGGTGACTCAGTGAGTCGCAGAGAGTTAGAAAGGTTTTGACAGGTGGACCGAGTCAAGTTGGGACTCGCCGAGTTGTCCTTGCGACTCGGCGAGTTGAGTCGCGGTGGCCCCGTGATTCAGGCCCAGGTGGAACTCGTCGAGTCGGGGGAGTACTCGATGAGTCAAAGGGAAAATCCTTGCGAGTTGGTTAAAACGCGTAGACTCGCCGAGTCACTATAGTGCACTCACCGAGTCCGGTCCAATTAACCAAAGACTGTTGACCAAGTCAACCTGTGTTGACTTGATATGGATGGTCAACCTTAGTGGTACAAGTAATAATTATAGATTCATTATATCATAGGAGGATTACAGCTCGAGGGTTCGAGCACGAGTGATTCCAGGGTTCATGATTAGCGAGGCATACGAGGTGAGTCTTCTCACTATACTGTACCCGGAAGGGTTTGACTGTGTGACCGGAAGGTCGAATATGATATGAGATATATGTCTTATGTGTGATAAGTTATTCGTTATATATGCCATGTATGATATGCTTGATTTGGGCCGGAAGGCAACATGTTATGGGCCAGAAGGCGTGGTCATATGGACCGTAAGGTTGACGTGGGTAGGACCGGAAGGTTTACCCAGTCGGGGCGGAAGTCCCCTGAGACACATGGACCGGAAGGTCAAGACCTGGAAAGGCGTACATGTGTAGGTTGTATTTTGGGGAACTCACTAAGCATTTATGCTTACAGTTGTTGTGTTATGTGTTTCAGGTACTAGCGAGGACCGTGGGAACGCGCCGGCGTGATGGTACACACACTCGGGGAAACCATTTTGTGATCTTTTGTTATGTAATCGGTCGTGACTAAATTGTTACATTGGAACCTAAACGTATTACTCAATGTTTTGATGATTGTAAAAATGAAAAATTTTTGGTTTTGGAATTTATGACGTTACACTTCGCTTTCAGTAAACAATTTTTCGATTAATAAATTCAAACGTACAATTTCTTTTTGTGTTAGATCCCTCTGATCTAAAGCTATTCCTAATTAGGTTTCACATAACATTCTTACAACCTTTTCTAACACTAAGTCTCTTTCTAGCATGGCCACTTTGAGTCTTTTGTCTTCTAGTCGTCCTCTTACATGGAACATTTCCTTGGATGCTATGTTCTTCTCATCTAGGCCTTGTTATAGTCTAAAAGGATGAAAACACAAGTGCCATTAAGGTTGTCTAAAAAGGGTAGACAATCATGCATGTTATAATGAAGAGTTTGAATCATGAGTTTTACTTACTCGACAATGCTTAAAGTTCCGTTTTTGGCTATGAAGCAGTAGTTCTTTTCCAAATTTGTCGAACCATCTTCATCTGCAGTTGCCAACATGCAAATTTTACTCTTTCCCTTGATGTTTAAGTCTTCATCCTCATCCCCAGAGAACCATACTTGATGATTTGTTTTCACCTGGGCCGCATATGCCTTTCCCTTCTCTATCTCTTGTTCCATTTTGAGATAAAAGGCTTTATCCTTCACCATATTGGCTTTAAAGTCTTTAGCGAAGTCGTTTTCTTTATTGCACTTATGACAAATGACAACATCATCTTTAACTTCTGTCGAGGGACCGGAGTCAGTTGGCTTAATAGATTGCGGTTTCTCTTTAGCTTGATGAGACTTCAGAGGTTGCGGAGATTGGTGAGGGTGTTTTGGGTATCGAGGGTGATTCTTGTGAGGGTTGAAGTTTCGATTAATGGGACGTTTTGTGAAATACTGTTTTTTGCGAAAGGAGGTTGATGGTAGTCGGTTGAACTGCTGACTCACAAGAGCAATAGCATTATGGAATTCCTCTTCATCATCATACTTTGTGTCAGCTTTGAAAGACTACAAAGGATTGTCGTATGAAAGTGAGTAAGGTTGAGGAGTTATGCTCTATGGAGTCCGGGCCATGAGAGCAAGTGACTCTCTAAAGTAAGCACAATCCTTGAGAACGGTTGATTCTTGTGCTTGGAGTTCTCTGAACAATTTGAAAGAGAGAGTGAGTGAATCTTTCTATCACCTTGGACTATCATTTTTGCAGTAGTCTAGTGTTTTCCCAAACCATTAAGAAAGTGAAGATTGGTTTCATGGTTGCTTCGGACAGTACCAGCGTTCGATAACTTGGTGACAATGAGGTTGAATCTTTTGAAGGAGTCCTCAAGACTTTCAACTTCATGAGCTTTGAAGTTATTGAACTCGTTGAGTGCGGTGGTGAGCTTCTTATCTTGTGCCTGCTTAGACCCTTCATATAGATCTTTGAGAACATCCCAGATCTCTTTGGCTGATTTTCAATATATGATAATGTCGAAGTTATTAGGAGCAACTCTGCAGGATATTTCATAAAAGGAAATTGCATCATTTTTTTTATCAAGATCATCCTTAATGGGATGATTCATGGTAGCTTTACCTCCTCCTAATCTGGCTTGAGCACTGTCGGCTTAAACTGGAGTGAAGAATAGGGACATGAGGTCCTTCTTCAACAGATCTCCACACATGTCGTCCAAATCTTCTAAGATATCTCTTTATCCTTTGGTATTAGTGGTGATACTCATTTGCCACCAATATTGGAGCTCTATTCGAACCTCCAACACTGTTGGAAACGTTAAGTGATAATGCTTGTGTCATATTTCCTTGTTTTTTTTTTTTTTTTTTTTTAAGAAAATGAGCTTTAGAGGTATAAAAGGCTTTTCAAAATTAGAGTTTTGTTCAAAAAGCAACCACTTTGACTCTGATACCAATTGTTGAGAAAAAAAACTTTTGAGAAACACACATGAAGAAACGTTAGAACAAGTTAAATAATGCAGAATGAAGTTTATCTTAAAGGATCTTAAAGTTCAACAATAATAAGAAGTTAGAGTTGTTAGAAAGTTAGAGAATTAGATGCAGAAATGTAATTGCGAAAATGTAAGGAAATCTAAATGAAAACAAGTAATATATCAAGTAAACACTAAGCTGATTCTTAACAAGGGTTGCAATCAAACCAAGTTAGATAGTGTGATCAGCTTAAAGTGAATAAGTCAAGATGACTTGCTCCAAATGAGAGATTTTGATCTTAAGATAAGAATGTAAGTTCAGTAAGATCTTTTGAGAGAAGATAATTGAGATGCAAAAGATGTTGGGATAAAAGATGTGGAGATGTGTATTTCATTTGAAGCAGGGCATTCTATTTATAAAGTTCTGAGAACATACAGAGGAAACAAAGACTTAGAGCATCAGCTACGATCTTTGCTTTACCAGGATGGTAAAGTATTTAATATTCGTAATCCTTTAGCAACTCTAGCAAGTGTCGTTGCCTCATATTCAATTCTTTTTGATCAAAGAGATACTGAAAACTCTTATGATCAGTGGAAAGTTTGCACTTCGTGCCGTAAAGATAGTGCCTCCAAATCTTTTGTGTGAATACTATAGCTACCAATTCCAAATCATGATCGGGGTAGTTCTTTTTGTGTTCATTCAATTTTCTCAATGCATATGCTATCACCTTACGTATTTGGGTCATAACACAACCTAACCCAACTCTATAGGCATCGCTATAAACTGAAAAGTCTTCAACTCCATCAGGTAAAGAAAGAATCGGTACTTCACACAACTTCTTCTTTAGCTTGTTGAATACTGCTTCATGTTTCTAAACCCATGTATAATGTAGCTCCTTTATGGGTCAAAGATGTTAATGGAGTAGCTATTGTAGAAAAGCATTGGATAAACCTGCGGTAATATCCAGCTAATCCCAGAGATCTTCGAATCTCAATGGGGCTTTTTGGTCGCTCCCACTTCATCACAACTTCAATCTTCGCTGGATCAACCATTATTCCTTCTTGGTTGACCACATGACCCAATAATTGGACTTCTCTAATCAAAGAATCACATTTGGAGAAATTTGCATACAACTTCTCATTCTTCAAAACTTCTAACACTTCTCATAGGTGCTTTCCATGCTCCTACTATCTCTTAAGTAAACTATAATGTCTTCTATGAAAACTATCACAAACTTATCGAGGAATGGTTTACAAAACCTATTGATCAAATCCATGAATGTTGTTGGAGCATTGGTTAGTCCAAATGACATAACCAAAAACTTGTAGTGTCCATATCTCGTTTTGAATGCAGTTTTCTCAATATCCTGCTCTCTCACATTCAGCTGAGGATATCCTGACCTGATATCAATCTTTGATAAATAGCATGAACCTTGCAGTTGATCAAACAATTCATCAATCCTTGGCAATTGGTACTTGTTCTTTACCGTTGCCTAGTTTAGTTCTTTGTATTCTATGTACATCCTCATGCTTCAATCTTTATTCTTCACAAATAACACCGGAGCTCCCCAGGGTGATGAGCTAGGTCTAATGAAACCATTATCCAACAACTCCTGAAGTTGCATCATATCCTCCTTCATCTTCGTCGGCGCTAATCAGTATGGTGCTTTTGCTATTGGTGTCGATCCTGGTAACAAGTCTATTCGAAACTCTACTTGTCTGTCAGGGGGCAATCCAGTAAGATCTCTGGGAAAGACTTTTGGATAGTCACGCACCACTGGTATTCTTTGCATCTCCTTCTTCTCTTTCTTAGAATCTATCAGAAATGCCAAGTATGATGTGCATCCTTTAGACAAACATTTTCTGGCTTTCATCAGGAAAATGTTTCCAAAATTTAGTCTGTCTTTGTACCCGTACACCATAAATGACTCTTTTCCAGGTGGGTTTACTCCCATGATCTTCTTCTTACACAGTCCATCGACATCATTGCCGATAAGCTAATCCATTCCTAGTACAATGTCGAAACTATTCAGCTCAATGGGTAACAACTCGTCGTGGAATTCGTTTCCATTTAAGTCGATGATGATGTTCTTAATTCAATCGCTAACAGGTATGAATTTTCCACTAGCAACTTCAACAACTAAAGCATTATCAAGTTTATCAACAGGCAATGCTAGTATTTCATCAAATTTGTGCTATACAAAGGAGTAATTCGCTCCGGAATCAAGAAATATATTGGTAGACAATCCATTTACAAGAAAGGTACCTGAAGCGACATCCGCTGCATCCTTTGCGGCTTCTATGGTTATTTAGAAAGCTCTCACCTTTGAATTTGGTGGAACATTGGGCCTTGTTGCCTCCTTCTTCTTCGAATAGTCCCTCGAAATATTTCCTTCTTCATTTCACCCATAACATACCTTATTGAACGTGCACTCATTGGCATAGTGCCTAGGATTTCTACACTTAAAACAAGTGACCTCTTCATCACATTTCCCATGGTGCTTCTTCTTGCACTTTTCACACCACTTCACTTTGGCTCCTCCTCCTCTCAAACCAAACTTCGAGAATTTACTTTTCTTGTTGGACCTCGAAGATCCATCGAACTTCCTCTTCTCACCAACCTTGTCTCTCTCAAGACCCTTTTCCCTTATCTAGGTCTCAACATTCTTAGCAACCTAAATGGTGGCTTTCATAGTGGTTTCTTGCTCATTATTCCCTTCTTCAGATTCTGAAACTCATTGTTGATTTCCAGAAGATCCTGCTAGAAGCAGTATTGCATTTTCAGTTGTACCAGGAAATTTTCCCAAGGCATCTTTTTAGCTTCTCCCTTAGGCACCGTATCAGCTAGTAGCATCCACCAGCTTAGTATTCCATACTTTAACAGGGGAACCGCGAGAGCGGACTTCTATCTATTGTTGTATTCATAACTCTCAAACATTGTCTCCATCTCGGAAATCTAGTCCATAACTTCTACTGGTGTTGGGCTTCCAGAAAGACATGATGGTTTGGATGCCATGAAATCCTTGTACTTGCATCCACACCCGTCATATCCTTCATCTTGGTTATTACTTCTAACCACTGGAGGTTCAGCTTGACCACCGGTCCTACTGTAATTCCCTTATTCCGACTGTCCATCATTTAGTTCAGGCTGTTCAACAAGCATCGAAAGCTCATCCCTATTATTCAGTAACAATTGTCTCATCACTTCCCTCTGTTCAACTATCATAACACGAATCATGGCTTGTACTCCATCCATTGTGGTTGGTTCTGGTGCAGGTTTTACTATCGACACCTGCTGATGCACTTAGGGATGAGGCTGCTAATTCCTGTTGCCATCTGTATTTACGGTTCCACTTCGGGTTCTCACCATGTTGATCTGTACACCAAAGTAGGTGATTTTAGATCTTTATTTATGATAGACGTTTAAATCCTCTTTATCACTCCGAAACATTACATACTAGTTCTAATATCGTAGTCGAACACTTAGAATACTAAACACTTAAGGTTTCCAGATCTAGTCGGCAATAGACCATAGATCCGAACAAATAATAGCAGATAAGGAAAACATAACGCATTTAGCACATAAAAGCATTTGGGCATCTTTCCTTAAATAAACTAGTGCTCGTGTCTAAAATGTAGCAGACACTCATCTCATAATCATCACTTAGAATTCTAAGTTTATGTCTAGAAATCCTACAAATTCCTAGTTCGCTTAAACTAATGCTCTGATACCAACTGTGACATCCCCAATTTCACGGCCAGAAAAAACTGATTTGTTTATGCTTTATTTGAATATCAGAGTATACTTTTAAATGAAAATGTTGCGGAATTTGTACCCAAAAAAAATATGATAAAGTTTTATCAAAGCATTTCCGAAGAAATGTGTTTTCATTACATTACAAACTTCAGAATGTCATTGTCAATACAGATCAAAAGTATAAACAAAACAACATAGGCCACACCACAAAATTGGCCTAAAAAACAACATAGGCCTTACAACATTCTATTTATTTCTACTGGCCTATAATCCATAATCCATCTTCAGATCATCACATCTATGCTCTTGTGTCACTACCCGTAATACAAAAACTGAGTGCATCAGGCTAAGGAGTCTGGTGAGCACATAGGGTTTTCAACCCACAATAGTTAAGTTTATTAACTTCATCAAATAATTCAACCCGATTACCCATTCCCATTATCCTCACTTTATGTCCCTAAAACATCTATCATAAGGTACCTATCCTAGGAATTTCATCGGGATGGACACTACTACTTAGGGGATTCCT
This sequence comes from Lactuca saligna, assembly GCF_052625555.1. NCBI lineage: Eukaryota > Viridiplantae > Streptophyta > Magnoliopsida > Asterales > Asteraceae > Lactuca > Lactuca saligna. The sequence continues at coordinate 178,712,137 of NC_136423.1, forward strand.
CATCCATATATGTCTGTAAGGCAACCATGAGGGGGATGGAGTAAATCGGTGACCACATCTTTCACAAACACCTAAGGTTGTGAGTATGCTAGCGTTCTATTGGACTGTCTAGAAAAGTCTGTGGTCGTCATTATTACTCTGCTAGATGACTGGAACATCATCAACATCGAGGCCTGGTTTCATCACACATCAACTATTTCATCTACCTATATTTTACCCAAAATATTTGTAGATATAAAATAGACATAGGGTCTAGATATGAAAAACAAAGTTTAAATCTTTCATCCAACATAGATCTCAAAGTATAAAATACATATATATTTTAGATCTGAAGAAAAAAAAAAGTTAAGATATGAAAGGAAATAAGTTAAAATTTTTCATCCAGCATAGATCTCAAGTAAACATATAATATGCACACATAGCATGTAACTTATATGAAATACTTCATATTTATTTGTAAGATGAAAGTAAATATGCATTCATTTGATAAGGTGGTTATTCTAACTTGGACAACATTTTGCTTCTTAAAAATATGATTTCCTTTGACGAAACTAGGAGGTTTGCTTGAAAATCAAGCTCTGTGGGGGCATAATTTCTAAACCGAAAAACTCTTTTTCTTGGAGCCTTCGGGCACTCCGGGGCTTTCTTCTAGTGCTAGGGAGGTTTCCTAGGTTGGGGGGGGGGGGGAGGGAGGTTTAGAGAGGAGAGAAAGAAGAGGTTAAAGGTGTGAAGAAATGAGCTGCCCTCAATCTCTTTTTATAGTGTGAGGTCTCGCAATACATTGGGCGTAGCTGCAAACGTACGCAACGCGTAATCCGGCATGTATCTGATCTTCAGTAGTGCATCGTGGCTGCTTCGGGACCGCGTAACAGGATACCGTTGAGCGTACTTCGTTCAACGTGGAGTGTGCTCATACGTGAGGCGTCCGTAAGACTAATCAGGACCTAGCATTGCATCCAGCTTCGCATTTTCCTTTCCCGACTTCCAAAATTCGTAACTTTCGCATACGAGCTCCATTTTTGATGTTTGTTATATCCACGCATAGGTGGAGACGTACGCTACAACTTTCGTTTAGACTCTATCGGCTAATTTTGAATTAATTTTTAAAGTTATATTTTTAACAGGCCGGGACAGTAAAAGTCCGTTAAAAATTCATAACTTTGTCGTATGACGTCCGTTATCGTCTGTCTTTTTATCGTTGAGCTCCTATTAACGAGATATTCGATTCTCGTTTAGGTTGTGTCATCTAAAAATCGCTTGATCTAAAGCTCGAACTCTGGGCTGCACACTGCTATGCAAAATCTTAAAAAATTCATAAGTTCCTCATACAAAGTTAGATTTGGACATTCTTTTATGAACGCTCTTGGTTTAACGTATACTATGACTTTCTTCTAGATCTCTAAGTCTAAAAATCACTTTATCGTAAACTCACTTTCTATGTCACACAACTTCGTGTCGGTTTTGTGGCGAAACTTTGACAAGTTATAACTTCTTCATTTAACTCGGATTTCGATGTTCTTTATATCTCCGGAATCCTTGTCACGACCACTGTAACTTTCTTTATAGATATCGGGTTCATCTAACATTTTAGTTTTGACGCTTATTTTCATTCTTAATTTATTATATCATTATAAACAAGTATAAAACACATAAATCCACATAATTCACATTATACTCAAATAATTCCTTTTTCTTACTTCAAAATAAGTTACATTTGTTGACCGTAACTATTACGTCATCGCATTAATGCTTAGCCTAAAAAAATGAGCGTTACACTCGCTTCTTTGTGTGATGTAACTGCGACATCCTTTTGCGGGTTAGGATCAACTAACGATCCATGGAGCATGGCCGAGATGCAGTTTTGCCCATTTTTAAGACCTACAACAACAGAAACAGTCCACCAAAGTAATCTCTCCCTTACCACTCTCAAAATAATATAACAATGTTTAAATCGAACATAAACAATTCCAATAAATAATTGCACCAAACTTTTGACAATTCAAAGTGGTTTTAAACAGCACCACTCGTTTCCTTTTTGACAATATATGACCCAAAATAAGACCTTGAATCACCATACAATGACATTTTTCAAATTTAAGACCAAGTTCGTTTCAATACACCTTTTCAAAATTTGGGTGAGATTGGTTAAACATTCTTGAAAGGAGTTTCGATACACCATAAAATCATCCATAAAAACTTCAATTATGTTTTCGACATATTCCAAGAAGATACTAACCATACAACATTGGAAAGTGGTTGGGGTATTACAAAATCCAAATGACATTTTCTGGTATGCAAAAGTTCCAAATGGACATGTAAATGTTGTCTTTTCTTTGTCTTCCTATGCCATCGAGATTTGGTTAAAATCGGAATACCCGTCTAGACAAAAATAATGAGACTTTTCGGCCAACCTTTTTAACATTTGGTCAATGAAACGCAATGGAAAATGATCTTTTCTTGTGCTTGCATTAAGTTTGCGGTAATCAATACATACTCTCCACCTATTTTCACGTGGGTGGGGACCATCATACCTTTGTTGTTCTCGACCACCATAATTCCCATCTTCTTTGGCACAACTTGCACCAGGCTCACCCACTTACTATCTGAGATTGGATAGATCATCCCCGCATCAAGGAGCTTCAATATCACTTCCTTGACCACTTCCATCATTGGCAGTCAATCTTCTTTGTGCATCCCGGCTTCGCTTGCATTCATCCTCTATCAAAATCTTGTGCATGCAAGTGGAGGGGCTCAATCCTTTAATATCCACAATTGTCCAACACATGGCTTCTTTGTGTTCCTTCGAAACCTTGATGAGGTGCTCTTCTTCAAATTCAGTTAGATGAGTTAAAATGATAACCGGAAGAGTTTCATTCTTTCCTAAATATGTATACTTTAAGTGTTGAGGTAGGACTTTTAATTCCAATTCCGATGGTTAAACAAAGTATGGTGGCAACTTTATATGGGTTGGGGGCAACTCAATTTGTTTGACATCTAAGCTTGTGGATTTCTTCACTTCCAAAGTATTGACCAACTACTCAATTTTTGGATCTAAAGAATAAAGCTTCAGTTTCTCAACTAGCTTCCCACAATCAAAACCCTTGCTTACGATCATCTCCAACATATCACCAGTAGACAAATTAAACAATTCTTGGGTTAGTAGTTCAACAACATCAACAAAATATAAGGATAAAACATCGCAAGGATTTCTCATGGTATTATAGATATTAAAGCAGATTGTTTCACCATCAAACTCCATTGTTAAACTTCCCGGATACACATCGATATTTGTCCTAGCCGTCTTCAAAAACGGTCTCCCAACCAAAACTAAAGCCAATTTGGAGGAGACTTGTTTTTTAGATAAATCACATAGAAATCCGTTGGGAAGACCAATTGGTTAACTTGCACCAAAATATCTTCTAAAACACCTCTAGGGAAGACACTTGATTTATCCTCAAGTGAAATTATAACGTTGGTTTCACTTAAAGGCCCGACATTCAATGATTCATACACCAAATTGGGCATCACATTAATAGAAGCACCGAGATCAAGCACAACACTACTAAAAGTGGCATCCCTTATCTTGCAAGGAACCGTAAACATTCCTAAATTTTTGCACTTAGGTGGAAGTTTCCTTTGTAAGACCGCAGATGCATTTTCGTTCATTGAAATATTTTCATTTCCATTCAATTTTCTCTTGATGGTACAAAGTTCTTTCACGAATTTTGCATATCTAGGGATCTTTTTGATAGCATCAAGTAAAGGAATGTTTACTTCCACCTTTCAGAAGGTGTCCAAGATCTATTTCTCCTTTATATTCTTCTTTGAAGTTGCAAGTCTGGAGGGGAATGAGGGTTGAGTGGCTATAGTTGTCACTAGAGGGGTAGTCTTCTTTGTGACTCCGGCTTGTGCATCATTCTTTACAATAGGATTCTAAATGAGTGTGATCTCTATTTCTTCCTCATATTCCATTGACTTCTTCTTGGAACTACTCTCTTCGATTTGTTTACAATTTCTCAAATTCACTACACTGAAATTTGGATTCTTTTCGGTTTGAGAAGGTAGTTTGTCATGGGACTCCAACTTACTTATAGATGTAACTATATCTCCCATTTATGCTTCAAGGTTGGAGATACTAGTCCATTTCTCTTAGTGAAATTGTTGGGTACTAATGGTAAGAGACTTGATAATGTCTTCAAGAGACATTTCGGAGCTACTTGGTTGGGATTGATAAGGTTGTTGGTGATGTGGAGGGTGTGGTTTGGGTTGATAGTGAGGTTGTGGGTCATAGTAGTGAGGTTTTTGTGGTGGTAGGAAGGTCTAACCAATGCATTTTGAGGCAATGGTCTTGGTTTGTAGCTCAAATTGGGATTTGGCTTCCAACTTGAACTGTAAGCATTTTGGTAACCGGATGGTTGGTTATGGTAGTTTTGAAACTCTCTCGTGGCATTTTCATGGTCTGCATCTTCTTGAAGAATAAGATACATATCCTTAGGGTGTCCCATTGATGCACATATTCCACAAACCATCACTTGTGGAGTTTGTCCCATGGCTAACTTTTAGACATCGAAGGTTAGGTCCTTGATTTGAGACTCTAGGTTCGATGTCCCCACTTTATTAACCTTTTGAGGCGCGCCCCTCTTCATGTCTTGGCAAGGACCAAAGTGTTGTGAATTTGCGGCTATGGTGTTGAAGAGTTGTCTTGTTTGTTGTGGAGTGTTGCTAAATACATCTCCACCACTTGAGGCATCAACTAGTCTTCACTTCATTGGTAATAACCCCTCATAAAAGTTTTGAATGAGGAGTTGTTCTGGAATTTGATATTGTGGACAACTATAGCATAAGTTGTTGAACCTCTCCAAATAATCATGAAAAGTCTCATCTTGACCTTGGCGGATTCCACAAATCTCATTTCTAAGACTTGATACTCTTGAAGCAGTTTAGAACTTGTCAAGAAAAGCTCTTGCCATATCGATCCATGAGTTGAATGACCCCAGTGGAAGATAGAATAACAAATCATTTGCTCTATTGGAATGAAAAAGGGAATGCCCTTAATTTGATTTGGTCATCGGTTGACCCTTGTGGCTTTCATGCTAGTGTAATCAATATGGAACATCTTCAAGTGCTTATGGGGGACTTCATTCTCCAACCTATGAAAAGGTAGAAGGTGATGGACTGTACTTGACTTCAATTCCGAACCTCCTTCCAAAATAGGGTAATTGATACCGGTTGGTGTTTGTGTAACATCAGACTCTATCATTTGCCTCAAGGTTCTTTCGGGAGCTTTTCCTCTGTACCCCATTGCAATTGGGCTTATGATGGGTGGATTTTGTTGTAGGGATGGTGTTTCGGGAATTTCTTGGTGAGGGTCGGGGCAATAATTGGGTTCGGTGTCACTAGAGGAAGAGGTTCATCCTCCGGGTCTCTATGAGGATTTGAAGTTTGACCACGTTCTATTCTCTTTTCCTTCGCCAAATGTCTTGCTTATTTTTCAATTTCCGGATTATAAATCAAAGCATCTGTACGTTGGGATCTGGGTATAGAGAAACAAATTGATTAAAAATAAACCAATCCCAAACAACAGCGCCAAAATTTGGTGGTTGTCGATGCCAACGAAATTCATATCCCTGAATGTTTTACACTAAAATACTGTATAGTGGTAAAGAGTTCGAATCTGTGGAGATTGGTTCAATTAAATAACTCTCTGAAAAATCTATTTGCAAAAGTACTTGTAAAAAGACAATAAAAATAAAAATGGGGGGTTTTGGTATTTTTAAGTGGTTGAACTAAAACTAGGATTAAACTAAGATTTAAATGGACAATTCAACAAAAATAAGATTTTGATGTAAAATCAATAAGAGAAAGATGGTTGACTTAAAGTTTCATCACTTTGACTTTTGATGAACATATCATTAGAATCCAATGGTGCAATACTAGTTTTAAATCCTTAATTTGGCTATAGTAATCCAAGAATCTTGAGATTACCTAGACTTTTATTGGTTGTTAAAATGATTAGAGAAGTTCATAACAAGTTCCGTAGTCAAAGTCATAATTTCCATTAAGCATGTAATTAGTGAAAATCAACTAGCATTAAGAACCAAAAAGTCATCAAATCTAAGAGGAGTCAAATGCTTTCACTACCATGTTGGAAAAAATGTTTTTATTATTGTGTGAAGTACAACTAACACAAAAATCATTTGTTGCTTGCTAATTTGAGGATCCTTTACTTAATCAAGAAATTAGCCAACTAATCACCACAAACACATTTAAACTCATGAATAAAAACATACAAGTAGTGATAAGATGTTACAACACAAAACATTCTCATAAGGATTCAAAAACAAGTTCATGATGTCTTCAACATTCAAAAAAAATTCAAAGGATTCCACAAAAGTCAACCAAGTTTAGTTTAGCCTAGCATGGCTAAGCTCAAGAAAACAAAGTAAGAAAAGATTATACCAAACATTTAACAAGATTTAGAGATGAAAAGATGATGTTCTTAAAGTGTTCTTGGCCTTCAAAATCTCCAGAGAAAGTGCTCCAAAATCGGATGTGTAGAAGTATGGAAAAGTCGCACACCAACCTTCCTCATATAGCTCAAAACAAGAATTTCTGGAACTACCCCTCCAGGGGCTTGCATGAACCGCATGTTGACCTGGGTTCTTTTGTAATTTGGGTTCTTATGTGATTTGGGCCTCCAATGACTTAGCTCACTTGCCCAGAACGAATCCACTAAGCTTGTAGCCATATATTATTCATGTTTTCTTCAATTTAAGCCCAAGATGACTTCTCCAAATGATCCATATCTCACATAATCACCCGATCATTAATTTCCGCATGCTCGAACAAATTTTCATTTCTTGCAAATTTAAAGTTTATCTCCTCCAAGTCTTCATATTAATTGACAAGCCCACTACATGCATCATCTCCATAGTAATCAAGCCCAAGATCCTTGTTGTCCTCCAAGTGCAACCGCTTTCCATTAGTCCCCAACATTCCCGCTCCGCTAGTCTCCTTGAAATCTACAATAAAGCTCACGAAACTAGAAAGTACCCGAAATACTCATAAAATAACAAAAAAGAAACTATGCATGAAAATTATCTAAATTATGAATGAAATATGCTAAAATAAACTATAAAAAAAGTAAATAAAATGAAACTATCAAATATCATCCTACATTTTGTTTCTATTTATCTTTCTACTCGTTAAATCAAGATAAGTATCAAAATCAAAATTGAGGATTAAGCGAGAGAGAGAGAGAGAGAGAGAGAGAGAGAGAGAGAGAGAAAATTTCACAAATAGTCCTTTTGCTTTTCAGTTTTTCCCTAATATAATGTATCGTCCTTTTAGAGTAAATCATGCATGCAAATGGTCCTTATGACTAACTTTGCTAACTGATTATGTTAAGTGTTTGTAAAATGATGAAAATACATTTTATTTTTTGCACACAAATAGTCTGTATGACTCTCTCTCTCTCTCTCTCTCTCTCTCTCTCTTTCTCTCTCTCTCTCTATATATATATACATATATATCTTATTTTTAATATGTTCTACCAAAACACACACACACACACAATTATTAAAATTAAAACACACTTCACAGATACATACACACACTGAAATTAAAACACACATACACACACTAACATCTAATTTTGAAACCTCCATCGAATTTGGGGCAAATTCACCATCACAACCCCCAACAAATCTCCATCATCATAATCTTACATCACCACACATCTGCCTCCATTACTACCATTGATTTTCTTGTTGTTGTCAGGGATATATACGAACATATAGAAGAGTTCTCCCCGATTCCACGACTCTTTTACCTCAACAATATGATCGATTTATGTAGGAAGAACAGAAAAAGGATGAATCAATGCTTATTTCTAAGTACCGTCGGAATGCAGGGCCGGCAATCAGTTGGTGTAAATTGATTCAATAAAAGGGGATTTTCTTCTGTTCCTAGTGTGAATCATATCTGCCCACCGTCTAGGGTTCGGGTCTAGTTAAACATGTAAACTACCAATTAACAACCAAACATGCATCTCATTAACAAAAAAAAAGTAGAATTAAATCTAAAATATCTTTGAAATTGATTAATTGGTAGTTCCATAGCTAGAAAAGTGAATGTGAAGTTCTTTGATTGTTGCAAATGGTGAATTTAGGGCATAATTAAAGCTAATTTGATAGTCTATCTTTGAGTAGATAATCGAACATTAGAGCCTTAATCAGGCGAGTGTTAGTTGATATGAATCTTCTAGCGATTGCTATTTGGATTGCGGCTTAAACAAATAAACCCACAAATAAGAAAAAAGAAGGATGTGGAGGGTTTTTAGAGGATTGTGATTCTGGTACAGTTAGGATTGTGATTCCGATGAGGTGGTTAGTTGGTAGGATTGTGTTCTCTGACGAGGATAGAGGGCATGCGATGGTGATGAAGGATGACAACAATGGAGGTTGTCGACACTGTCTTGTCAAAGATAAATAGAAGAGTGTAGGGAAGGGATGAGGGAAAGGACAATGACATAAGGGAAAAAATGGTCGGTCTCTTGTTTTTTACTTCCTTTTAACCATTTGTCTTCTTTTTCATGTTGGAGAGAGAGAGAGAGAGAGAGAGAGTCATAAGGAATATTTGTGTGCAAAACAAAGGATATTTTCATTATTTCACAAACACTTAACATAATCTGCTAACAAATTTAGTCATAAGGATCATTTGCGTGTAAGGTTTCCTCCAAAGAGACCTTCCATGCAAAAAAAAAAAAAAAGGTTTTATAAGGACTATGTTAGGCAAAATTGAAAAACAAAAGGACTATTTGTGAAAAAAAAAATTAATTCTTAAACCCATTATTTTATTGGTCTAGTATGTTAGCAAAGTCATTTCACGGATCTTATGAATATTCCAAACAATTTTTTAGATCACTTTTTGTTAGAAAACTTGGTTCGCAAATTAAACTAAAATGTTATCTTAATATGGTGATAAATTAATGATAAATATCGAAATATGATTATTTTGTTATAAGATCACTCCCATTATGATTCTTGATATAATATAATATTTATTAATTGATATTTAGTTTGGTTTATTACATTTAATTAAGACTTTTAACTAATTCGTTGCCTTTTAAATATGAAAACCATTTTTATTATTTTTTGCATTCATTAAAACAAATACTAAAAAAAAAAAAAAAAAAAAAAAAATCTTTGTTAGTAAAGAAATATCTTTTGTGGTCCATCAAACTAAAGAGTTACACCTATGATTCGCATTTCAAAATATGATCCCTAAAACTTGACCACACATCAAAGATTGACGCACAAAGCATAGAAGAAAAGAACCAGACAATTAGTGTAAGATGTGGTAAAGGAGCCATCTATGACCAACGTCCACGTAGTTAAAATCAAGAAACGTGTTTTATACGGTGTTGCTTATTTACTTGTTACGGCAGAAAAACATTCCATCTGTGTTGGCTGGAAATTTACTTCCTAGTACAAATATCGTCACAAGAAATTTAGGATAAAACCTAGGTAATCAAATTTTGTCGTACGTGTGTAAACTAATCGAGGTGAAGCAATTTTGAATGAAAAGAATTACAGCCATAATGTTGTAATCTTACGTCATTTAGACAGGCTTTCATCCATCTAGATAAGTTGGAGTAAGTTCTTTCTGAACGGCATGACATATAATAATGTCTTCAATATTTGGTGTGGTGCCGTGTATAATTAGCCACTCAATACATTTTTATGTCTATATAGCTGTATATCAAGGTAAGAAATACTACTGCCGTTTAAATTTAAGCTGCAAATATCTACCTACAATTGGGGCGTGTTTACCGCTAACATTAGATGCCACGTTGGATGTCGCCGGCATCCATGTCATTTATGTCATTGACACAGTATGGCTCAAACGGTGTTTAAGTCACAATTTCATTAATCTCAATATATTTTGAGATTCTAGTATCTCTTATCAATTGGTCTTTGGGAAAAAAACCTAAAATAAAATTCCATATGGCATACATATATACTAACATAAACTATGTCTATGGCATATATTGTTAACTATTATCACCTTTCTACCTAAGTTTATAAATAGCAAATTGCATGTGTAAGGAATATATAGGAATTATATTGAAATCTATGAAAACAGAAGGAAAAAAAAACATTGAAGTATGTGTTTAATATAGTGTCCTAACAACAAATTTGTCTGCTACTGAAGCATTAAGATATGTGTTCAATATAGTGTCCGAATACCAAATTCGCCTTGATGTTTTTTTTTCTATGCTACAACACCTTGAAACGGTTCTTCGATACCATCTTGATCTATTACATGTTGGAGTTTACCTTGATAGTAACAAGAAAAAGTAAAAATAGTAGGAGAGTGTATTTTGTTTGATTTTTTGTGTCTAAATATGCCACATAGTATTGTATTTATACGTCAATATGTAATTTTGTGTAAGTTGAAACTGTATGTTACGGAACCAAACGATTGCAAAAAAATCCTTAAAATTTTATGGTGTATTTGTACCTACACCCATTGCAAGAGAGAACCTTCCTACTAGAAGTCTTACAAAGCTTAGAAACATTTTTATTTATAAACCAACTTTTTTTTTCATTCTCTCATAGTCTCATCCATAGTCTCATCCATATGGGATGTACTAACTCTTTAAACTTATTTATTCATTTATTTCTTCCAACACCTTTATTTTAACGATTAATTTATTAATCATGAAGGGGAAGGGGGCAAAATGGACAGTTACATGTACTCCAATTTTTTTTAATTATATATATGTATATATATATATTTATTTAAAAATAAAAAACATTATATTAACGATAAAAACCTTTTTTTCTGGCCCGTCTAGAACATTTAAGGATATTTAAATCCTCATGACCGATCCTATTATTACTCATCTTGTTTTGCATGTGTGATATACCAAAACGAAGCTATAAGAGAAGATAACATAAACATATAACCATTAAATCATTTTAATAATGTTTTTACGTTCAAATTCATATTAAAAGATCGAGGAAAACCTATTTCTAGATATCGGTTAAACCAATTTTCCAACAAAGACTAAATTGCATGTGAAACGAATGTTCATTATTATTTTGACGCAGCAATTTTTATATTCATTATTTAAAACCCATGGTATATATTTATAATTACATAAATGATTTCATGGACGATCTTACCAACAAATCAGTTTTTGTTTTAGGTAAACGGTTCCTATTTAATTACAAACTTACCATATAAGCCTTAGGTCCTGTTCCGGAAAGTGTTGTCTAGGAAAATGATGTACGAGAAAGTTTAATGCTGTTAAAGAAAATATATTGTTTGATTGTACATCTAACTAAGTATGTTTAATGATAAAAAACGACCATATTACCTTATTGTTTTATACTGTGATAGGGGAAGTTGCTGAATAATTATAAAAACATAAAAATTATCATACAAAATCAAAATTTCACAATAATCATTTAAAAATCCAAATACAAATTGTTATACAAAGTAATTAGACATACATCAGTTAAAAGCTAAATAAAATATCGATTATGTTGTTTTTACTTTATTGTTTTTCAAATGGATGTTATGTTGTTATTTTTTCTATCAATTTTATTTTTGTTATAACCTAACGTGTAATTCTTAACTCGGTTTATGTCTGTGAATAGTGGGATAAATGAGATTTTTTAAAATAAATTACGATGATGATGATGTTGTCCAAAAAATAATAATTAATCCAATAAAAATCAACTAAAAAATTAATTAAAATAACTAATGATCCAATAAAATAATATTCATTAATATATAAATTCTATATATTATAAATAATATTTATTAATATATAATAATCCAATAAAAATGAATTAATCCTTAAAAATGAATTATTCAAAAGAAATTAATAATCCAAAAAAATAATATTTTTAATACATAAATATTTTATATATTTTATGTTAAAAACAATATCCACCCAAAATATTTCTTTCAAAACCAATGCCACCACACCACCCCTATGCTATAAATAAAACTAGTCGCACCATAATAAGCAAAACAACGTTTTTTTGTAATTTACACTTATATATAATTTGCATCGTTTTTTCTTATTTAACAGTTTTAGAATTTAAGAGTTTGTCTAACACATAAAACAATTAAAAAAAACACAAACATTTCAAAATTTCATACTTATTTATTTTATCATATAAAAATAAATGAAATAATATAACTACTTGCTGAGAGGGGGATTCATTTTCTTATTGTTAGACTATGTTATCATTGTATTGTATGTAAGAGTTTTATTTGTTGATTTATTTGATAATCAGTTTATTTAATTTGGTTTAATCGGGTTTTTTTTACTTCTAAAATATTAACTGAAACCAAACTAAATAAGATTTGGGTAATCAGTTTTCAAGTTATTTTGTTAAGTTCTCGGTAAAATCTGAATAACAAAAATCAACATTTCAAGTATATTAATAAATATTGATTTGTCCAAAAATAACTTAATAAACATTGTCTAAACCAGTCGGAGATCAAAAAAAAAAAATATATGTATATACACATTACAAAAAAAAACATCGACTTTTTATTATTATTATTATTATTATTATTATTATTATTATTATTATTATTATTACGTGACTAACTTATACGATTCCCTAGTGGTGTTTTGTTAGTGTTGGTTTTGAAAAAAAATTAGCTGAAAAAAAAAATCAAATTCTCACATAAATATTGGTTCTCAAAAGAACTTTTGATTTTGTTTAAATTTAATCCCCTTTTTTGTACATTATATATCATCTAACTTGTTGAAATTGTTCACATATTACCCTTGTAGTCGGTCACAAGGGTAAAATATGAATAATTTCAACAAGTTAAATGATATATGTTGTACAAAAAAGTGACTAAACATGAACAAAATCAAGAGTTAATTGCCCTCCTAAGTCAATTTCTGTTTTTTTTCCAAATTGTTTATAAATTTGAGATAAGTTGGTACAAAAGTAATCATGCTTTTTTCTACCTTGTTTACAAATTTGACTAGTTTTAAGAATTTATTAAATTAACCATTTGTAACATCTGTTTCCTAATATAATCAACTTATCAATTATGATTGATGAGAATAAGGTATCAAGGCAAACCTGAAATCGCAGTGTGGGTATTTGGGTACCGCGACACGACCACGTCATTTAAGTAGCAGCGTGGTTATGAAGCTTTCGTAGTGCGGTGTCGAGTGGGTACTAAACCCTAGATCTCGAGCCTTGGGACTTATTTAAGAAAAGTGTTGATTTGGTTTTTGTGTTATTTTAGCATCTACCCTTCTAAAAGAGAAACCCTAGCCCTTGGTGTGTTCTTGAGAGAGCGTTGGCCATTTTCGTGAGTTTTGGTGGAAGAATCAAGGTGTTATGGGGCAAGCAAGCTAGATCTAGAGATTATGCATTCTTTTCCTCAATTCTGGATCTTTGTAAGTATCAAAGATCCTTGTTTTCTTTAACTTAATTCATATATCTAGGTTTTAATGGTTATTTGGTGGTCTCTTGGACCCATATATTATGTTTACTTGGAGTTGGGAGAACTCTAATGGATAATGTTGTCTAAGCTTTATTTATGGACCATTTCAAGTTAGAAAATTGGGTTCTTACACCCTTTCTATAACACCTTGAGTTTCGGTGTGTTTTATTTAACTATTTAAATTATCCTAGATGTATTTAAGTAATAAAAATTCATGGAATTTATTCGGGGAATCTTATTTTGTTAGTTTGGTGTGTAGGGGTGGTTATTTCACATTTTGAAAGAGTTGTGAGAAGGATTATGTAATAGGGACTATTCTTGCCAAGTTGAGAAATCTAGTGCATGTGTGCACGTGTTTAGTGTATGCAATGTAACATCATAAAAATCACAAGAAATTTAAACTTTTAAATTCAACCCAAAATCATAAATTGTTTACAAAATCATGGTTTTCAAAATGTTTTCCAAACCTCAGAGTCTCCCAAAATCATAAGCGATAAAGAACAGGATGTGACGCGTTTGCCTTCCTGCGATCATCCGAAGTTCCTGTAACCATAAATCCAAAACTGTAAGCCAATGCTTAGTGAGTTTCCCCAAAGTATTACCACATAAACATAATAACAAACAACATGCATATAGAGCCTTCAACCTGACTGGAACGATGTGCCGACCTACAGACTATCTGGATCGCTCACAAAACCTTTAGCATTACGGGAACTCCTTACCGGGCATTCAGCCTGTCTGGATCGTTCTTCAGGCCTTCGGCCTGACTGGTACACCTCTCAACTCTTCAGTCTATCCGGGCCCCCTGGGTCTCTTGGAATTCAGTCTACACTGGTCCGCCTCAACCCAACCACACATACATGTCAACATATACATAACAGATCAACATATATAACCAATCAACAAACAATCAGGCAGATCTACAGATCACTAAGCATAGAATCATCCTATATACCAAGATACCAATCTAACAGATCACTACAACATGATAACATACTATCATATAACAAAATATCTAATCTAATGGGCCGAGCTTGGTGCCTTTGACCTGCAAGTATAGCGAGGAAAACTCACCTCACAAATTGGACAAAAGGTGATGAGGCCTCGACTCCAAATCTCAGCTCTAACCATCACATATCCAACTAAATGACTAATCTCAATAAAAACCCCAAAATACCCAAAATAACCTTAAGACATACTTGGTCAAAGTCAAAGTCAAACTGGTCAAATCAGCTAAGTCAACTGAGTTAACCCATCTGAGTCAAGCCAGCCGAGTCGACACAATGAGTGTACGTGGGGCATACTCCCAAGGTACGTTGGGCATACTCGAGTATTGACCACCATCAGGGTGGTTGACCACGTACGCGATGTGTACTCCAGGTACCCGTGCCATACTCCCAGATTTCCAAAACTCTCATTAAGAGCATAATGGCTTAACCTCTCACGTTCATCTTTCATATTCATGGCTAAAATACCCTCAATAGTCCTAAAGTTTCCAACTTTATGACTTTGCATGCCCATTAAGTGCTTAACTTAACTTCTTAATCCATTAAGACATTCTAAATTATGCATGTAGCAAAACCAACCATTTGGAACCCATTTTTATGACTCAAGACCCTCCCTAAGGTCTGAAAGGACAGGTTAATGGGTCCAGAACATTCCATGCTCAAGAATCACTATTTTGGGACCAAAAAGTGACTTAAAAGAGTAAGAATCTTGATCTACATGATGGAGAGGTAAAGTTGCAAGATTTATACCTTCAAGGTGTTGCAAATAAGGTAGAAATCTCATATCCAAAGTTCTCTCAACTCCAAGATCTTCTCACCACCTTCTTCTTTCATTAAAACTATTTCTAAACTCTTTTAAAGGCTTAAATATTAGACCTTAAGGATGCTTAAATATTAGCCAAAACCTTAAAAAAAATTAGGTTTGCATGCTTTCCACATACACCCTACGTACAAAGGTGTACGCCCAGCGTACTATGGTGTGCCCTAGTATGCTTAGCGTACACACATACGCACAACGTACTCCTCCAGTCCTAAATATTACCAAAATTCCACCATGGGCTCTTTTGCACTCTTTCTTAACTTAGGGACCAAAATGCAATATAATTCAATTATAGGGTCAAAATTAGAAGTACCTCATCATTAGGATGTTACAATTCTCCCCCACTTGATCTAGACTTCGTCCTCGGAGTCGGCTGCGGCGAATAACTCAGGATAATGATCCCGCAACTCAACCTCCAGCTCCTAGTTCCACTCAGAGCCTCTCCGATGCTGCCACATTACCTTTACCAAAGGTATCTCCTAATTCTAGAAGACCTTCATCTTTCTTTCCAAAATAGCCACCTGACTCTCAACATAGTTTAGGCGCTCATCGACCTGAATATCATCCAACGCCTCGTTGTCCAATACACACTTCCGTAACTGAGAGACATGGAAACTGTTGTGAATCTAATTGAGCTTGATCGTAAAATACAACCGGTAAGCTACCTTGCCAACCCTAGCAATCACCTGAAAAGATCCAATATACTGGGGACCCAATTTCCCTATAACATCCCAAATATTTCAATAAATTTAGACCATTAAAAAACGACCGATTTATTAATAAAAGTGTTTACAAACTATTATTTCCAAAACATTAATTAAAATCAAAGTCACCCAAGATCCAATAAATTTAAAACCAAGGATGTGTACGGTCACGCCTTCGCCTTGCCACGGTCCACTGAAGTACCTGAAAACATAAACCAAAACTGTAAGCACGAAGCTGAGTGAGTTCCCCCAAAACACCACCACACGAGCATATAACATATACTAACAAACAACATGCATACAGGGCCTTCATCATGACTGGAACGCCCCACCGACCTACAGTCTATCTGGTATGTTCATAGAGCCTTCAGTCTGACTGGAATGCCCCACCGGACTACAGTCTATCTGGTACGCTCATAGAACCTTCAACATGACTAGTACGTCTCACCGGGGCTTCAGCCTATCTGGAACGTTCTCCAGGCCTTCAGCCTGATTGGTACTCCCCACTGGCCTTCAATCTATCTGGGATGCCCTGGGTCTTTTGGCCTTTAGCACAAAGCAGGACCACCGCAACCCAACTACTCATATACCGTGTCGGCACATATATATATATATATATATATATATATATATATATATATATATATATATATATATATATATAAATCCAAAACACATATAGGCCCCGTAAACTATAGCAACATATCGATATAAACATTACCAGGTTGTTGATTGATATCATGAAGCAATACAATCTCAACCCACCCACACCATAACGATGTATACACAACTAAACATATAACCAAGCAGTCAGGCAGAGCTTACAGATCACTCAGCACAGCATCATCCTACATACCAGGATATAGATCTAACAGATCACTACAACACAATAGCATACATATCCGGATATCAATGGTCTAATGATTCCCCAATCTATCAATAGCTAACAATACCCAATTAACAATTGGAATCGAATCTATATCCTCCATCCATACTTAGGGTAAAAGACCATTTTACTCCTTATCTAGCTTGGCCCAAGAATGAGGCCCAAACATTCAATCAAAATGGCCTAAACACGGCCCAACATATCCCATGGTCCATCCTGATCAAACTTCTGGTCAAAGTCAAAGTCAACAGTCCATGTTTACCAAACACGTTGTTTTGCCCCTTGGACACTCCGTGTTCTTCCATCATCCAAATAATCATGAAAACCCCATCCAACACGCCGTGTTGGCTTGCAAAAACGTCGTGTTTTCCCAAGATTCAACAAATTAATACAATAAGTTGTTTCTCTGGTTCCAAGAGGTCTAAAGCTTACATCTGGTCTGAAACATGGTCCAAAAGGATAAAGTTTCCAACCTTATCCAATGGGACTACCTCCAAAAGGTTCAAACCAAATTCATAAAGCTTAATAATGCAAGGGCTTAACCAATAAACACTTAATCCATAAAGACATAGCCCCAAAAAACATAGATTTGTCTTCCTTGAGCTGTAGAACCACGTAAAGTTGCCAATTTTACGTTCATGCATGTTTAATTGAAGCTCTTAAGCTTAAAAGGACTTACTAATTGACTTAATGCATGCATGCCACAAAAACTCTCATAATGCTTGCACCTTTATGCTCAAGGATACCAAAACAAACTCAGATCTGAAAGAACAAGCCTTTAAACGACCTAACTCATCCAGTATTCCAAAAAAGGACCAAAAGCACAACAAAGTAACTATGAAGAGATCTAAATATATACAAGACAAGATGCAAACTTGATACCTCAGAAAGCTTCCCCACAAGATGATGATTCTGGATCCAAAGCCTTTTCCCAAATCAAAGCAACTTCAAGATCTCCTCTTCCTTTACAAAGACCAAAAATGAGCACCAAGAACCTCTTACTAGTTCAAGAATACCACTAAGAGACTTAAAGATGGATTTTAGGGTTTTAGTGGCAATGGAGGTTGGAAAGTAATGGGTTTGAGCCAAAAGAACATCCTATGTGCCCATGCAAACCCTAATACTTGGATCTAGGTTTCACTAATTGTACATGCAATCATCCAAGACTTACAAACCCTAGATCTAATGAGCAGAATTCGAAATTAAAGTTACAAATAAGATCTAGAACATTAACTCTTGTTGCTTGCTTGAATCTTCTTGTCTTTGAAGCTTAGAGTCACAAATGTCACTCCTCTAATGGCTTACAAACACCAATAGCAAAAGAATGATATTCGAGAGAGGTTGGAGGCTTCTTGAATTCAGCTCTATAGCTCTTAGGAATAGGTTAGCCGATTTATGTAGCCTAGGGATCCTATTTATACCGGAGCTGCTAGGGTTTCTGTCAAAAACCCTAATGGACATCTTAGACCTTAAGTTATCCAAGGAAGCTTCTGAAATAGGGCCTTAGGGCCGAAATTAGGGATGGACACATTCTAATTTCGTCCATGCCTAGTCCAAGAGGCTCCTCAGCCCAATACTCAACTATCACACATTTGACAGTTTAAGCCTGTTATTAAATTAATTTATTTTAGCCACATAATTAATTTCTTAATTAATTCTTGTCTAATATTAATTTAATTATATGATTTCTCCATTAATATATTATTCATATAAGATATTAATAAATCATAATAACCTCTTTCTTAATAAATCATCCTATCATGTTGCTTCGGTGAAAGCAACCAAAAGGACCATGCACAACCGGGTCAAGTACTTACCAAATATAGTTATAGGCTTAAACACTAATCCAACAGTATCCCACTTAGATAAGTCTAGTAACTATAAATGCAAGTACAATCCGATTAGCAATCGTAGCTCTCAAAGATGTTGTCGTACTATAATCTTATCAGTCACATGTCCTTTAGATAAGGGATCGTATATTCCTCCATTCTAGATATCGTATGAACTGAGACATGGATTTTAATCATTCTCTCTGTTCACGTGTTGTTTCCCGATTTCCGATTTATGATGACTGACAACAGAATACAGTTGAACACATCAACTTAGTCCTTGCTTGGCCAAGCGCTTAGGGTGTCATCACTACATCATCGAGGGTCCCACATATATCGCTTTTATCCCACTTTGGGTAAAAGGAACGGATAAACTTCGACTCAATGCTCGCTTGTATTTACTAACCGAATCATACACAATAGTACATTTTATAACATCAAGTTACTGGTGCGTTTACATATTATCATTGTGTAATCGACTAAGAAGATACAACTCACACATCTCAGTTTCAAGAATATAAGATATTACCGTCTCACCCATCACTCGTGATAAAATCCATGAAGTGATCTAGGTGAGCATGGGTTTAATCTAATACTCTAATCTTATAGTGGCACTCATGAATTCTGCAGCAAACTTGTGCTATGTCTAAACACTTTAGACAATCTACAGATGGATTAATGACAATCTTCATTCATACCTACTTCCAAAGTATGAGCGACTGTGGAGGGTTTGAATAATCTTAATATTCAGGAAATCAAAACATGCAAAGTGAAACAAAAGAATAATACTAATTCTATATGGTCCCAAACCTTTGAGTATAAATAAAACATTTTATCTAATCACCATATTGATTACTCATTATTTGTTGTTTCGGGTAATCAACTTCTTACTTGAATTATAACAACAGTTGTCCCATGCTCTTAGCATGCACACTATGATTTCCTATGGTCCTAACTTTGTGAAATAGATCAAATGAATACATTTCCAATGATGCTCATTTCACAATTCCTAACCCATTAGTGTAAGAAAACAAAATTCTCGCCACTACTAGAATATGTTAGATTCTAACATTTTATGTAACGGTCCTTTCGTAATATCACAACACCAAAGTCACCAAGACTTTGCCAATGAAATTACAAAGTACTCTATTGGAGATCGTTACACGACAATTCCATAGTCATGAAGTCTCATATTTAAAGTATATTCCTTTGAACATCCTTCTTGCATAAACGTTTCTAATCTAGACATTGATTCTCGATATCCAACTCTCAATATGGAAACATTTCCCTATTTTCCATATGACAACTCATTCTAAATAGATTCTTATCTATTCATAATAATGTCAATATGTTCCATCCATGACTATACTTCCAACTGTCCATAAGCGACCAATCCTTAGCGAACCTTAGATTGTCATTGACAATTGTTTAATTATTTTAGTCAAATCCGGTTCTATTCCCTTTTTCCCTCTAAATGACCTGGGCATTTGGAAAATTATAGAACGGTCGAATATTACATCATATGCAATCGATCCTATACCCGAAGCGTATGGGATATGATTCATAAAAAACGTGATACTTTATCAGCTTGTTCCTATAATATTGGCATAATGTTCCTATTTCCCGTGTTCTCAAAATTAGAACTATGAAGAGGGATGTCGTAATCATAATCGAACTTTGAGAATGCAAATAATAAATATATGCTTGACTAAATTCAATTAAAAATTTCTCGATCTAAGCTTTTAGATTGGAAATGAAGTATAATATTCTCTCCCTTAGTTATAGCAAAAACAACTTTTCAACCCATGCAACTTTGCAAAGTGAAACTTTTGTTTTTCTATAATTAATATTGCCAACTTGCAATACTTAAAACAATAATAATCATGCTCCTACTAACACGATGATTATATCCATTCCAGCATAACATTTATACTCCCACTAGCTTTGACACGTATTCAGAATACAGTTGGACTTCTAGAAGACAATATTTATTAACTTCCAAAGTTCATATTTCCAATACGGTGTGCTTCAATAAGCCTTTCATCTAAGCTTCTCAAACTCACACACCTTTCCTTAGACAGCTCACATGTGTGTCTAAACTAATTCAGAACTTATATTACCAAGTACCAAATGTTCAGATTAATTGTCAAATCTCACAATTCGAACTATGAAGAGGGATGTCGTAATCATAATCGAATTTAAGAATGCAATTTACATAATCGCTATCTCCTTAAAATCTCTCTTAGTGAAAGTGTTTCCTCACAATCATTTTCATGAAGGAGAGAAACCTTATGACACTTAGATTTTATGGTGCATGTGTTCCTATCCATGCGAATTTTTCATAACCATAATCATTGATGAGAATTAAACTCTAGATCGATTAGATCTTTCACACGTATGACTAAGAAAATCGAACAAGACAAATACAGTAAGAGAATAAACACATAACATAATCAAATATGAGCTTATGATTCAATAAAGTCACACCTCAGCAGAGCTCGATGAAGAACTTCCACTGTAGAGGTGAGCTAGGGTTTACAAAACTCAAAGAGAAAAATTATGAAAGCGTTAACTACAAAGACTGCGTGCATGCAGCTTATATACTAAACCCTAAAACAAAATATGCACGGATGGACAGGCCCAATACCGGCAATCAAAACTAGGCTAAGGACCGAGCCCATGACACAACATAATAATCCCAACAATCTCCCCCTTTACGTCAAATGAGGCGACAAATTATTTCTTCTGTGTTGGCTTCACTGTCTTTATTACGTTGAACAACCGAGGAATTATTGCAAGAAGTGTTTGCCGAAATTGGATATACCACCTCTGCATATCAGTGAACAACTTCTTGTCAGCTGCACTGTTCTGATCACACCTCTGAATAATCTCCAAGATATGCTCCAAGCAGGAAGTTGAGAAGAGGTGTTTGTCAACGAGAGCAAACAGGCATTTCTGACCTTCTCCTCTGATGAACAAAATTGTGTTGTAATTCGTATCAATTTTCCACTTGACCATTGTGTTGATATTTCCTGCTTTGCCCATAGTCTTGATCGTGGTTCGCTTGTGAATGGCAGAGGCAATCTCTTTGTCCATCTTCGCTACCTCATGAATGTAGCACACAAGCATTCACTTGACATTGTCATTTATTGGCTGGTACTCATGTGGATTTGACAGTAGAATATTGTTGAGGAGTATCCATTCATGGGGGCTAAGGTTCAGCAGATCAAAAAGGGTGAAGTTGTGAACTGAGCCTTTGGTGCCTCGAGTCACTTTGAATTTAACGTTAATAAACTTCCCCGCTGAGTAGGGCTTGAAAACCTTGATAGTAGTAATCTTCTTCAAACTCCAGGTCAAGTACTGGGTTGAGAAAACTCCAAGTAGAACTCCAACAGATCCCTATCTACCTTCGGGTTTGGGGAAGGAATAGCAGCAGCTGAATTAAAGCAGTGAAAGATGAATGCATTTTGTGTGATCGGCATGTCAAACTGTGCATCCTTCGAGTTTTCGAGGCCAAATGACATTACAGGCTCAAACCATAGTATACTAGGCTCATTAATAACACACCTTTGAAGCGAATCTATAGTCCATACAGGAAACATGGACTTATTCTTTTCTAGGAGCTCCGTCTCATTTCGCTTTTGCTCGAGTTCATCCTGTTGTTTCTTGTATTTTTCTTCCAGCTCTTTTTCGGAGAGCTTTACCTTCTTAAAAGAGTTTTTAGGATTCTCAGCATAGATATCATCCTCATCGTCTATGTCATCTTCCCCAATCTTCTTCTTCTTTTTCCTCTTGTTACTCACCGAAGCTTCATTACCCTTCGGTTCAGTAGATGGTTTCAGCCTAGGAGGAGGTTCAGTTGTTACTTTCTCTCCCCCTTGTTTCGGTTGGACACCAGTCACCGGAACACCCTCAATATGACTAAGGATGTCCAATGATGGCCTGAGTTTATCAGCCAGATGTCGTCTGTTCATAATGGTGATGATTGGATCGTGCACTTCAAGGAGATGAAGGAGGATGGAGTGAACATCAGCAACAGAACTCCGAATGACCTCCCTTTCTGACTTCAGATCATTGAGCTCTTCAATAGCAGTACACAACTTGTAATTTTGCATTTTCAGCTGTGAGGTTCGCTTGTCAAGCTCATCCATGATGCGATTCTCTACAGCTAATTTTGCCTCAAGTTGAGTCAGACGATCATTAACATTAGCATGTAGAGACTCGTTTGCAGCTTCAATCGCTTGGTGTGAAACTTCAAGGTTGGATCTTTTAGACTGAATGGACCGTTGAAGATTATCCACTGAAGCGTTGACGGTTTGAGCATTCTTCTTAGCAGCAGCCTGCAAGGAATCTAGAAACATGTGAGCTTTAGAAACTAGTTTATCGACTTTTACGGTTGCTTCCTTGCACTCCTTAGTAGAAGCATCAACAACAAGTGAAGTTTGTTGACACTATGAAGTAGAGGCTTCAATGGCTTTCGCTGCAGTAGAGAGTGAGGCATTGTGTTCGGTAACAACAGATGAGAACAAAGCCTTTAAAGAAGCTTCAGAGTAAGCTCCGGAGGAAGAGGATGAGAGCAGTTGATCAAGTTTTTCATTCACTGCCTTGAGATGACGCTTTGTAACAGGTGCATCATCATCATCGTCACTCTATACACGGTAAGGACTAAAATTCGTGGAATCAAATTCCAAGCCCTCACCGCCTATAACAGGGGTTGTTTCTGTTGATTGAGTAGGAGATAAGGGTTTGGTAGTGGTTGGAGGTTCGGTTGTAACAGGTGGCGTGGGGGCGGTAGAATGAGCACCTGTAGTTGTAGTGGTAGTAGTTTCTGTGAAGATGAGAGTAGGGATGTGTATAGAGGTGAAAGGTTGTGTAGTGGGGATGGGGAAAACAGGAGGGATGGATACTGGGATGGTTACAGGTGGAGTGGAGGGTGAGAGCGAACTGGAAGTTCTGGGGTAGGGGAGCGAGGCGGAGTATCACCTCGGCCCGAAGCCTCATCATCAGAGGTTTCGCTCTCAGATTATGAAGGAGGAGCATTCTTATGTTGGGGAGGAACATACTCTAAATCTGAATCACTAGAGGATTGTAGTATAAGCCTCCTAGCAGGCTTCTTCTACTTCTTCGGTTGAGCAGGTGATGTAACAGCCTTATCAGACTTTCGCTTCTTAGGGGTTTCCCTTTGGTTGGTTTGGAAACTTGTGCCTATTTTCGGGTTTCAGTTTTCTTGCCCCTTTTCGCTGGTTTGTCAGTCTCTTCAATGGAGCGAACCATGGCTGGTGTAAGCTCACTAGGACCTGAGGACGGATTTTTCCTGTATTGTTGCAAGACGTTACTCGCTGCTGAGACACGAGCAAGCATCGCTTCAGGAACAGATCCAATAAAGGAGAATTTGGTGGGATCTATGACAATGATTTTGGTGGTGTGAAAAGTAGCGACGGAGCAGAGAAGAGAATCTGCCATGATTGGAACATGTAGTCTATCCATTGCCCAGTTGGTGATGATTGACCAAAATCACCCACAAGAAATCTCAGAATGCCTGGACGAAGAGACCAAGCTTTCTACCAGTTGTTGCCAGATGATTGCTGCAAAATCCAAATCAATCCCATGATACAGTCCATATAGCATAGTCATAAAAGACTTGCTCACCCCATCTGAGCCGGCTGTGCGTTCAGATAGTCCTTTGAGCAGCAAAGTAAACAGGCCATTTCATTGAGGAGGAAGGTAGAACTTCTTGAACTTGGTTATAGTAGTGAGGACATCAGTATACCCCATCTGATAAAACATGGAAAATAATTGACCGGTGGTGATGGATTCAGGGTGTACCATAGATTGTTCTTGAGAAAGACCAATTAGGGCACAAAAGCGGTGCTCGGAGATAGAGGTCTCCTCATTGTGGATCTCGAAGTGAATCCTTTCATGAAATTTGTCGTAGTAGGCAGTGGAGTAGACAAGAGAAAGACATGACATTGGTACGACTTCGACTTTGGTCAACGCGTCGACAAGAGGTGAGTATTTGAGACACTCAACAACATATAGCATATAAGATTCATAGAAAAACGGAGTAAGATTGATGATCAGGTTCTATTGGGGTTTGATTATGAGAATTGGTTGACGAAAAGAAGTGTCATGAACAGACGAAGAGTTTGCCATTGTAGAAGCTTGGAGAAGATGATGAACAGTAAGAGAAATCACTGTTGTTGTTTGATAGAGTTTGATAAGTGATAAAAGGTTAAAGAGTACCATTCCAATTCCTTTTATACGTATAAGGAAGAGAGAGAAAAATCCGACTGAGATCTTGGATTATTTCAAAAATAACGCCTGACTTGACGGATGAACAGTTGGCATACCGATGATGACGCAGGAAAGAGAAAGAACGTTTCCTTTTTGCATGCCATTCCATAAAATTCACTTTTTCAAATCGCCAAACCGATTAGATAAACGCTGAATCAGCTTCCACTTTATCCCAATCGTCACTTCAAAATCCATTTGAATCGTCGTTGCCTATTATGCTTTATTGAACAGCCTTAAAAGAACCAGAGAGTGGAAAATTAAAAATTTTCGTGCATAGGGTGTAAAAGAGAAAGAAATAAAGCAAACGTTTTGGGATAATCTGTGATGCCTTAAATAGACATAAAACAATAGATTATGGGCACGAATCACTTCCTTCAAAGTCAAGAGAGACATTAAAGTGCTTGCTTGGTTTCCCATTAAATAACGATCAATAACTTGTTAAGAAGTATTGAAAGGCATCTTTTTGAAGGTTATAAAGCGTGGCTTTCACTTCAATTCATAATTTCGATACTTGACGTAAGACCGAAACTGAATGAAGTACTTGTGAAATCATTGTGATCTGTTGAACAAGTAGGTAAGATATCTTTTATGGTGACAAAAGAAAGTATAGAAATCTTAAAAACAAAATTAAACTAGAACTTTAGGGGAACAAAAGCCTTGGTTTTAGACAAATTCATAAAAGATCACTCAAAAATAAAAAGAGATTTCAGTAGGTAACAAGTAAGATCTTGAATATGATAATTCACCATCAATTCATTATGGGTGTTGAATTGTGGGTTTCACTTAGCAGATAGTGGCATGAAACTAAGATCATTAACATAGATTTGATATAACCATAAACCTTAGTGGTAAATGCTGAGAGTCTCAAGGGTTATATTGGTGAAACGAAGTATAATGGAGAAAAATTGTGGAGATGGTATAAGAAATGAATGTACCTCTGCTCTAAAGAAAAAGAGTGACCAAGCAGAAAACTCTAAACTCAATATGAGTAGAGTAAGGTAGCTCATGATTAGAGTGAATAGTATAGCCTGGATTGGGAAAACAGGATTTGTATATATCATGTTATTAAGGCTTCACTCAAAATCTTTCGAGGCTTTAGTCAACATACATCAGCATGCTTCTAGGGACGCCTAACTAATTTGATAAAATAAAAGAAATATACCTGTTGTAGCTCCACCATCGAGAATTACACTTATACAAAGAACAATATTAGAAAAAAAATAAAAAAATATATATTTTTGTATTTTGTGAGAGTTGTTTAATTGAACGAAAGAGAAAAATATTTTTGGATTTTATGAATAAAATGAAGTATTAAAAGGAGTGTACAAATGAATACAACCAAAATGCATTGGAAGCAAATAGAAGCAAATGAATTTAGAAGGACCGAACCCGAAATAGACCGAGCGTTCGGTTCATTTCGGTTCATGGTCGAGCCGAACCCGAAATAGACCGAACGGCCGGTTCATTTTGGTTCGCTCTATTTCGCTTCTAACCTTTAGTGAAGCGAAGGCGATTTGGGCACTGATTCTACTTCCATCATTCCTAGGCCTTGTAGAATCTTATTAAAGCTTGCTTCTGGTAAAGCCTTAGTGAATATATCAGCCAGTTGATCAATCGTTCTGACAAAATGGATTTCTACGTTGCCATCTTCGACGTGATCTTTGATAAAGTGATACCTCAGTGCTATATTCTTGGTCTTCGAGTGTTGCATTGGGTTGTGACAAATCCTAATTGCGCTTTCAGAGTCGCAATATAGTGGGATTTTCTTCATGTTTAGCCTGTAATCCCTAAGTTGACTGTGTATCTATACCACTTGAGATGTTCATGATGCTGCAACAATATATTTAGCTTATGTAGTGCAGAGAGAGACACAAGTTTGTTTCTTCGATTGCCAGCTAACCAATTTGCCATCTAGAAATTCACATACTACGGTGGTGCTTTTACGATCTAAACCACAACCACCTAAGTCAACATCAGAGAATGCTTGAACAAAAAAACCAGAGTTGGTGTGACAACCTGAAATTTCCATTCTAAATCAAACCATTTCAATCCAATAGTAGTAGAGCAGTTACAGTGAAAATTCAAACTTTTGGAATAAGTTTGGCAGTTTTAGGGTTTTACACCAAAAAGGGGTATTAGGAGAGTGGTTGCACTAGGATTTTGTGCAACACTGTAAATTCCATTATCCTAGAATCATTAGAATCCATTCCGAGATTAGAAATATTTTCTGCCAAAAATCTCAGGACTATAAATAGAATTCTGAACCAAATTGGTTCATTAGTTGAATTCCATTTAGAGAAAAGCCCATTTCTCTCTGACGGATCTTCGGGTTTTCATCCCAGATTGTGAGTCTACTTTACTAAATGTGTTTCAATACTTGTAGGATGCTTTATAACATCAATAACATGTTTAGATTACAAGATCCGGGAGTTTACCGCCCAAGAACGTTCTTGGGGAGTAAACTCCAAAATGGAACTTTAAGGCTTCCTAGTCTCATTCCCTTGATAGACAACTTGTAAAAAACCTTGTGTATGCTCTTTAGAGACTAGAAGGCATCCAAAATCAGCAAGTAATAGGAGTTTACGGCCAAGGACTTTTCTTGGGCCGTAAACCCCTTTTCAAGGGCTAAATGTGCCCTAAACTACCCCTAATGCTTAAGGACTTTAACCCTCATATGCTTGCGACTATTTTAGACATCAAAACACTTCAAAATCATAAGTTTATAGGAGTTTACGGCCAAGAACATTTCTTGGGCCGTAAACTCCCATAAAGGGGTCAAATGACACCCTAAACACTTCCTAAGGCCAAGAGAAAATTTTGACAAGTACCTAGATGAGTTATGGACTATCTAAAACATTTAGAACCCCATGTTTTAGGGAGTTTACGGCCCAAGATGTTCTATGGCCGTAAACTCCAAGAAATGGTACCAAATGGTGCCATAAATCCTCTTAAGGCCAAGTACAAAAGCTTAGAATTGTTCCTACTTATTTGAGAGACTTGAAGGCACCATAATCACCCTTCCAAGGGAGTTTACGGCTGTAAACTCCAAGGTAAAAGGGTCTTTGGGCCGTAAACTCCCCAAAGGAGTCAATATGGTGCCCAAACACTTGTATATGCCTTGAAACAATTCCCACTAAGGTTGGAGTAATCGAAAGTACCATCCCAAGCCTTGGTTGGGAGTTTACGGCCAGGAACTTACTTCCTTGGGCCGTAAACTCTAATGAATATGGTCTTTTGACCTTAAACTCACATTAGGGGCATTGCACTCCTTTGTTGCAACCCTTTAGCCTCCTAGCACTTGACCAAAAGTGTTATCCTCGCGCTTAAATGTTATTACTTGTATAATTAGTGTTATAATCACTAATTATTTATATACATATGTTTTCATATGTAATTAGGATCATTGTGTGTGTCTAAGTCTCCACTTGACACCAAGCACTTGTCCGATCCTTCCGTACGATAACAGTCCGTTCAATTCCAGTCACTTACCGCAGGTGAGTTCATACCCCTTAACTAATGTTTTAAACTCTTTTTAAATGTTTTATGGGGGGGATACAAGTAGAATCATGCTACTTATTATGTCAATCACATGTGATTAGCAAGTAGGATTATATTACTTATTACATCAATCACATGTGATTAATATACAGCATTCAAATGATTTGGCTACTCATTAGCCGTTTTACCAAACAGTTTCCTTCAAATGACTTTTTATAAACATTTTAAATGTTTAAACTCCTTTTTACACTGTACAGCTTACTCCGTACATTTCCTTTCAAACTTATTTACAACCGTGTTTCAAACAAATGTTTCCTTATACTTAAACTGTTTTATTAAACTTATGCCTTCAAATTGTTTTATAGATTGACACCAAGTCGATCTTTTCTTAAAATAATACTTATATTTCAAATGTCTTACAAATCTTATTTATGCTTTTATATTATAAATTGCATGCCTCTATATGTATACTTATATAAGAAATGTTTAAAAGACTTAGGAAGGCTATCCACCCTATTTCCTTTTCGCGCCTTGAGATGTGGTCTGGTGGGATTTTGGGTATTCGTCCGAAGGTCGTTTAAATATTAGTTATATATCATGTACACATATATAGTCATAAAAGGTCCTTCCAGTTCATCCTATGCCCTTGGGTAGCAAGGGTATACATCCATGTCCATACGTACACTTAGATTACTAGAAAGCTACCATATGGGTAGTTCAGGAAGATACTAGAACCATTGCTAGAACGCGATATCATATAAATGAGTCAGTTCATTCATGAGTCAATACCTTCTAGAACATTACAGTACATTACTATACTTGCTAGATAGAGAGAACACACATTACAGCTAGCACTTTTACATAAGTACATATACATGATTATTTTTACATGATTACAATTACATGAGCACATTTACATAGGTACATATACATGTTTACTTTTACATGATCATACTTATAAGAGCACTGTTACATAGATATATCAGGAGGAGTCCTATTACATTTTATATGTATCGACTCTGTTATCAAAACCCTCATTCTTATCTTAACCTTGTGATTTCAATCACATAACCGACGAGATAGATTGGGTTTATTATCCTAGTACCCAAGGATACAGTTATGGGATTGACCATTCCTAAAATCTCTGTTAGCCACAGAGGTGAAAGTACATCCACGGATGTCAACGGTTGGTACCATTACAGGT
The DNA here is from genome assembly GCF_052625555.1 of Lactuca saligna. Lineage (NCBI taxonomy): Eukaryota > Viridiplantae > Streptophyta > Magnoliopsida > Asterales > Asteraceae > Lactuca > Lactuca saligna. The sequence continues at coordinate 178,741,876 of NC_136423.1, forward strand.
ATACGATTAAGGGATTAACTATTCCTATACCCAGCTGTTAGCAACAGAGGTAAGAGTACGTCTACGGATGTCTTAAAGTTAACAATGATAGTTACCCTAGTACCAAAGGGTAATATTCAGGTTAGTTGTATTATTGCCTTTATTTTGTGACTCATTCACATGACCAATAAGGTGAATTATATGTAAGTATCTTAGTACCAAAGGATACAAATTCTTATAATGATAATAATAGTAACACAGTTAGGTCTTGGTAGAAGACTACAATGAAAACAGTTAGGTCTTGGTAGAAGACTACATTCAGAACAGTTAGGTCTTGGTAGAAGACTACAATCAAAACAGTTAGGTCTTGGTAGAAGACTACATTCAGAACAGTTAGATCTTGGTAGAAGATTACATTGAGAACAGTCAAGTGTTGGTAGAAGACTCCTTTTGTTACTAATAGGAATCATAGGGATTCTAGGGTTTTTCAAACATTTGCAGTTATTCTACAAACATTTTCATACTTATTCGAGCTTTCTTTCAAAACAATGTCAAGTCTTAAAAATTATAAGTTTTACAAATTAAGACACATTAATACTTATGATCTCACCAGCTTCAAAGCTGATACTCGCTTTCAAAATTACTTGTATCCCCAGGTCGGCATAGACAGGTACCGATGCAAGAAGAAAGGAAGATGGAGCTTGTTCAAGACTTATCTTTCATTTTGATTTATGCTTTAGTGTTTATCAAAATTTGACAGAACACATTTGTATAATAATTATATTATTAATGCAATGGATGATGTTGTTGCTTGTTTACTACTTTACATTGTTGTTGATATTATACATGACGTCCTCCGCCCCAGAACGTTTCCGTCGTTCCTGGTTTTGGCGTGTGACAGATTGGTATCAGAGCATTGTTTATAGCGAATTAAGTATATCAAACCATAAAAGATATACTAACTATAAATACATAAGGGATTAAAAAAATACTCTGACCAAGAGTTTATACTTTAAATAGTAAAATATTTAAGTAGGTATACGTGCTGCATTCATACTAAAATCAGTGTCACTAGGACAGTACAAAAGAATTACGATTGTTGGACAACACAAGTGGGCTTAGAGACATATGGTCAAAACTGGGAAGATATAGCCTGATCGCCTATATTATCCGGGGGTTGACTAGCATGTGCCTAAGTTTAAGTGTGTGGTTGCAACAATGCTAAAATCTTACCAACCCTACCACAATGAGAACAATAGAACATAACATTAAAATTTAAATACTATAAGTGTATTTGGTGTTACTATAAGTACTTTATACTTGAGAATTAAAACGGGATCTTCATTACTAAGTTGATAGTTGCTAAGTGGATACACTAAAGCTACATGTAATTAGGATGTTATAGACTTAGAATCAGTGATAATTTTGCCTTACCCCTATTCTGTGTGAATTTGGAATTAAGGTCACTTATTCGAAGGTCTATCCTATTTAGATTACACATAGCTGGTATGCACTTCACAAATAGCGATGTAACTAATGAAGATTTTCTAAATAATTATCTAGATAGTTTGTCTAATAATTATTCTCTTACCCTAAATTCTCGCAAAAGAAACCATAACTGGACTCCATCCCCTTGACAACCAGTATCTTCCGAATGAAGTCATAGCTAGTTGGTTTGGAGAATAACCAGAGAATGATCATCCTGTTCCCCTTGAATGATCACCATGACGAAGACCTTTCGTATGATGCTAACTCCGAACCAGAGTTTGAAAACCTACCCCGAGCAGCTCCTTTCAAATTCCTAACCCTTGTCCGGCTTTTCATGGCCCGACCCCCTCTGAGTGAGGGGAATGCTTGGAAAAGAGGAGCCAAGGATAAGATCAATCTATGCTATTTTATGGCGACCAAAGCTTTTACGACTGGAGCAATGAGGGCTTAGCAGATGTAGTCTTGCCAATCTTGGTCCGCAGAGTGGCCCGAAATGAGATTCAAGGCAGGACAGCCCTACATCAGATTACAGTAGTAGACCCGTTACTTTAATTTTTCCTTATAAAAAGGAATCGTGTTTTCTGTCTACGCCCGATGTGTCATTTTCTATGAAATTATCCTGTACCGTAAGTACTTTAGTTAGGTCTTTATGCTGTCAGGAACTATCTTTAGTGGATATGATGTAAGACCTTTACAAGGTCATTTTCCAGAATCTTTACATCGTGAATATCACAGATATTGACAGCCGACTAACTTCTATGTCATTCTTCATTCAAGTACTCTTGTCATTCATTCATAAGAGTCTATCTGAATCATGCTTTAGTCAAATCATTGGACTATAGCGATTTATCTCCGGAGACACTTCCAAGTCTCTTTCAGTGGTTGGATCTTGTTATTCACCAACCCACGATACCTCAGCTCGAACGACAAACATCTTGCGACCATTCTACGAACTTACTCCCACCCGTGACTAGGACTGCATCATGGGGATGTAGGTCCAACTTTCGAGAACATACTTCTACTCTTTACATGAACAATCTAAGTACATCAGGGTCAACCAGAATCGCTCACAAATTCCTTATTTTCGTATTACAGAATCATATCGCCAAAGAAGGATGAGCAACCCATCAACCAAGCACCAACCCTCCAGATTGATGCAGCTACCTTTCAAGCTGCAGTCTCGGCTGCCGTGTCAGCTATTCTGACCCACCTTCACGCTAACGATGCGAATGTTAGTGGAACTGTTAACAACAATGACAAACCAATACCTCGACGAGAAACAAACCACCACGATACCCCGAGTGTCAGGACCAAGAGTAGCAAACGGAAGTTTTGGGCCAAAAAGAAGGACAAATCACTTCGAGGGGCGAATAAGAAACAACCACCGGTAACGACCTTCACAGCTACTACATCTGCACCTCCTACTACCATTCCTTCTGGTGTCCCGATTGTTCCCACACCATCCAAGCAATATGCCGGAAACCTACCAAAATGCTATGATTGTAGCTTTCATCATCTGGGTAGTTGCCGTCTGTTACACTGTTTTAGGTGCAACGGGAATGGACATACTACCAGCTGTTGTAGGATTCAGATTCAGCACATCACATCAACCACCAATGTCCAAACCTCTCAGATATGCCATTTATGTGGCGTCATGGGACACTTCAAGAGGGACTGTCCAGCAGAAAAGGACAACAACAAACCTGACGGAGTTTGACCGTAGAGTGGAAAGAGACGGTTAAGGACCCTAATATAGTATAGGTTCCCTCCAAATCGTCAGTTTTTGAATAATGAAAAACGTGTTTGAAACTAGTGCAACTAGAGTCTTACCTTTTGCGAGATCCTATCTGTATAGGGATTCTCGTGCTGCGTATACTTGTCTTTTGTAGTATACCTAAATCGCAGCAATAGTCTGGTAGTAAATCTAAAGTACTGTAACTCTATTCATGGTTGCACGGTTAATATTGTCTGTAAACGTTTTATGTTCAAATCTAATGTCTTTAAGTTTCTGTATCATTCCGATATTATCATACGACTCGATTCAATTTGATCCCCACGAAAACAGCTGCATACGTACACCTCTTTCTTCTAGATCACTTTTCCAGCGAAACCATCACATCAGAACACCGAAGTACTCATGCCAGGAGTACCTATTAGTTATTTTCTTTCTAAAGAAATCCCTGAAGTACCACTCGTACAGTACGTCAAGTTTAAACCAAGGATTCATGCGATTGATCTATCACCAAGGAGGATATACATAAGAGTGATATATAATCAAGCTTCTACAGGTTTAGAATTGATGATTCCACTTTAAATTCTTTTTCCCCGATGGGATGTGAACTTAAAGAAGAACCAGTTATTCGACTACCTTTTCAACCTTAATTATATATGACTCGTATAAACGAAAGGGTGACTGTGAAACTAGGTATGAATTCTAATATGAACTTCAGGACGGAGAACTGCCTAAGTACGAGTAATAACATCGTCATGAGAACAAGCATAGAACCCAGTACGACTCCCATAAACAGATCACCTTATAGTTTAAACACCCACGGAGATACAAGAACAGTTTGGACAACTTAGCAAACTACACATAAATAGAATTAGAAGACTAGGTTTCTCACCCTAGAGAACCTCGGTCATATTCTTCCAGAGATCGACGGATCGCATTGCATGTACCTCGGTTATTGAGGACTCCATCGAGATTTTTCATTAGAAATCGTTATCTCTGCCGCGCGTAGACAAAATGGTTGAGCAAACGCAAAGAAAGAAACTACTTCCAGGAATGGATCCGGGATCCGAATATCACCAGTTCGAGTGTTAGGGAAAGATGTCCGGAAGACTATCTCCTGAACTCGATACGGACACTTCAAGTCCGTAGTGATACCCTTCGGATAGGACCAATGCGCCCATAGCTTTTATAAGCTAAATGAGTAGGGTACGTCTTTCTTACCTGGATCAGTTCGTCATTTCTCCTTGTAATGACTTACTTATCTACCCCTGTAGTAAGAAGGAACCCATGGGAAAACATCTCCTCTAGAGAAACTTTTAACGATGTTCTCAAAGCACGAGTTTTGAAATTGAAGAGTCAAATTTCTAAGACCCACTATTAGTAATGTGGGAAATTTTGAGTACTCTTTCGATTTGTCAAAACCGCTGAGCATGTATCGACATCAGAGACGCCGACATTCCTTCGCCAAACTCTAGGTCTTACCGACCTACCGCCTTAGTTCATTCAGAACTCCTCACAAACTACAGAAACTCGTACGACTTTGACCCAGCAAGGGGTGGCCTTGACTGGGAAGTTACTCAAGAAAAGGAACCTTTGAGATTCCAAGAGAGTGAACAAGTTCTTTAGAATAGCTCACTCTGGGAATCGCTTTATACACTTCGTAAAGCGTGGAAAGCTAAATCCAAGTTAGACAGGACCTCCGAGATTCTTATCAGAATCGGTCCTGTGCCTCGCACAAACTAGATCTACTCCGCGAACTCAGTGACATACTTTCTACTCTTCGCATCTCGATCGTGAAACTATACCTTTCCTTTAGGACTTTTGCAAGCCCACTCGTCGAGATCCTGGCCTTCGTATTAGAACCGTGGTGACAACCAAGAGCCAAGAGCCCGATTTCACTTAAGTGCGCTAGAACCAATCAATTAGGAAGTTTTCTCCTCACGTCTCGATCATTCGCGCATACTTCCTTGCCTAAATTCTAATTTCGGGATGAAATTCCCTTTAACAGGGGGATGATGTGACAACCTGAAATTTCCATTCTAAATCAAACCATTTCAATCCAATAGTAGTAGAGCAGTTACAGTGAAAATTCAAACTTTTGGAATAAGTTTGGCAGTTTTAGGGTTTTACACCAAAAAGGGGTATTAGGAGAGTGGTTGCACTAGGATTTTGTGCAACACTGTAAATTCCATTATCCTAGAATCATTAGAATCCATTCCGAGATTAGAAATATTTTCTGCCAAAAATCTCAGGACTATAAATAGAATTCTGAACCAAATTGGTTCATTAGTTGAATTCCATTTAGAGAAAAGCCCATTTCTCTCTGACGGATCTTCGGGTTTTCATCCCAGATTGTGAGTCTACTTTACTAAATGTGTTTCAATACTTGTAGGATGCTTTATAACATCAATAACATGTTTAGATTACAAGATCCAGGAGTTTACCACCCAAGAACGTTCTTGGGGAGTAAACTCCAAAATGGAACTTTAAGGCTTCCTAGTCCCATTCCCTTGATAGACAACTTGTAAAATACCTTGTGTATGATCTTTAGAGACTAGAAAACATCCAAAATCAGCAAGTAATAGGAGTTTACGGCCAAGGACTTTTCTTGGGCCGTAAACCCCTTTTCAAGGGCTAAATGTGCCCTAAACTACCCCTAATGCTTAAGGACTTTAACCCTCATATGCTTGCGACTATTTTAGACATCAAAACACTTCAAAATCATAAGTTTATAGAAGTTTACGGCCAAGAACATTTCTTGGGCCGTAAACTCCCATAAAGGGGTCAAATGACACCCTAAACACTTCCTAAGGCCAAGAGAAAATTTTGACAAGTACCTAGATGAGTTATGGACTATCTAAAACATTTAGAACCCCATGTTTTAGGGAGTTTACGGCCCAAGATGTTCTATGGCCGTAAACTCCAAGAAATGGTACCAAATGGTGCCATAAATCCTCTTAAGGCCAAGTACAAAAGCTTAGAATTGTTCCTAGTTATTTGAGAGACTTGAAGGCACCATAATCACCCTCCCAAGGGAGTTTACGGCCGTAAACTCCAAGGGAAAAGGGTCTTTGGGCCGTAAACTCCCCAAAGGAGTCAATATGGTGCCCAAACACTTGTATATGCCTTGAAACAATTCCCACTAAGGTTGGAGTAATCGAAAGTACCATCCCAAGCCTTGGTTGGGAGTTTACGGCCAGGAACTTACTTCCTTGGGCCGTAAACTCTAATGAATATGGTCTTTTGACCTTAAACTCACATTAGGGGCATTGCACTCCTTTGTTGCAACCCTTTAGCCTCCTAGCACTTGACCAAAAGTGTTATCCTCGCGCTTAAATGTTATTACTTGTATAATTAGTGTTATAATCACTAATTATTTATATACATATGTTTTCATATGTAATTAGGATCATTGTGTGTGTCTAAGTCTCCACTTGACACCAAGCACTTGTCCGATCCTTCCGTACGATAACAGTCCGTTCAATTCCAGTCACTTACCGCAGGTGAGTTCATACCCCTTAACTAATGTTTTAAACTCTTTTTAAATGTTTTATGGGGGGGATACAAGTAGAATCATGCTACTTATTATGTCAATCACATGTGATTAGCAAGTAGGATTATATTACTTATTACATCAATCACATGTGATTAATATACAGCATTCAAATGATTTGGCTACTCATTAGCCGTTTTACCAAACAGTTTCCTTCAAATGACTTTTTATAAACATTTTAAATGTTTAAACTCCTTTTTACACTGTACAGCTTACTCCGTACATTTCCTTTCAAACTTATTTACAACCGTGTTTCAAACAAATGTTTCCTTATACTTAAACTGTTTTATTAAACTTATGCCTTCAAATTGTTTTATAGATTGACACCAAGTCGATCTTTTCTTAAAATAATACTTATATTTCAAATGTCTTACAAATCTTATTTATGCTTTTATATTATAAATTGCATGCCTCTATATGTATACTTATATAAGAAATGTTTAAAAGACTTAGGAAGGCTATCCACCCTATTTCCTTTTCGCGCCTTGAGATGTGGTCTGGTGGGATTTTGGGTATTCGTCTGAAGGTCGTTTAAATATTAGTTATATATCATGTACACATATATAGTCATAAAAGGTCCTTCCAGTTCATCCTATGCCCTTGGGTAGCAAGGGTATACATCCATGTCCATACGTACACTTAGATTACTAGAAAGCTACCATATGGGTAGTTCAGGAAGATACTAGAACCATTGCTAGAACGCGATATCATATAAATGAGTCAGTTCATTCATGAGTCAATACCTTCTAGAACATTACAGTACATTACTATACTTGCTAGATAGAGAGAACACACATTACAGCTAGCACTTTTACATAAGTACATATACATGATTATTTTTACATGATTACAATTACATGAGCACATTTACATAGGTACATATACATGTTTACTTTTACATGATCATACTTATAAGAGCACTGTTACATAGATATATCAGGAGGAGTCCTATTACATTTTATATGTATCGACTCTGTTATCAAAACCCTCATTCTTATCTTAACCTTGTGATTTCAATCACATAACCGACGAGATAGATTGGGTTTATTATCCTAGTACCCAAGGATACAGTTATGGGATTGACCATTCCTAAAATCTCTGTTAGCCACAGAGGTGAAAGTACATCCACGGATGTCAACGGTTGGTACCATTACAGGTATACGATTAAGGGATTAACTATTCCTATACCCAGCTGTTAGCAACAGAGGTAAGAGTACGTCTACGGATGTCTTAAAGTTAACAATGATAGTTACCCTAGTACCAAAGGGTAATATTCAGGTTAGTTGTATTATTGCCTTTATTTTGTGACTCATTCACATGACCAATAAGGTGAATTATATGTAAGTATCTTAGTACCAAAGGATACAAATTCTTATAATGATAATAATAGTAACACAGTTAGGTCTTGGTAGAAGACTACAATCAAAACAGTTAGGTCTTGGTAGAAGACTACATTCAGAACAGTTAGGTCTTGGTAGAAGACTACAATCAAAACAGTTAGGTCTTGGTAGAAGACTACATTCAGAACAGTTAGATCTTAGTAGAAGATTACATTGAGAACAGTCAAGTGTTGGTAGAAGACTCCTTTTGTTACTAATAGGAATCATAGGGATTCTAGGGTTTTTCAAACATTTGCAGTTATTCTACAAACATTTTCATACTTATTCGAGCTTTCTTTCAAAACAATGTCAAGTCTTAAAAATTATAAGTTTTACAAATTAAGACACATTAATACTTATGATCTCACCAGCTTCAAAGCTGATACTCGCTTTCAAAATTACTTGTATCCTCAGGTCGGCATAGACAGGTACCGATGCAAGAAGAAAGGAAGATGGAGCTTGTTCAAGACTTATCTTTCATTTTGATTTATGCTTTAGTGTTTATCAAAATTTGACAGAACACATTTGTATAATAATTATATTATTAATGCAATGGATGATGTTGTTGCTTGTTTACTACTTTACATTGTTGTTGATATTATACATGACATCCTCCGCCCCAGAACATTTCCGCCGTTCCTGGTTTTGGGGTGTGACAGTTTGCTGGATACCACAGACCGAGAGAGGAGGTTCGCTTCAGATAGTGAAAGATGTTTTTCACGGCTTGCAGATGAGGTTCGCGTGGGGTAGCTTGAAATTTGGCACAATAAAAGACTGAAAACATGATGTCAGGTCTACTAGTTGTGAGATACATCAAAGACCCGATCATTTGACGATAGAGCGTCATATCTGCAGCTGGCTTTTCCAGAGAGGGTGTTAGCTTTGTACCAAAGGCCATTGGCACTTTAACTTTGGAGTCTCCCATCATAGCAAACTTTGCCAAAAGAGTCTTGGTGTATGCCTCCTGATTAATAAAAATCACCTTGTTCCTCAAGGTCTTCACCTTCCGATCCAAGATCGCAACTGGATTCTCGACATAATTCAGGCTGCTATCAACCTGAATATCCTCAATGGGCACTATTGTTGACTCGTCCACTAAACACTTCCTTAGCTGAGAAACATGGAAAGTGTTGTGGATCTGGCTAAGCTCTGACGGAAGATCCAACTGATAAGCATCCCGACCCACCCAGGCCAAAACCTAAAAGGACCAATGAACCTGGGGCCCCCAGCTTGCCCCTCTTCTAAAACCTGATAACACCCTTCCAGGGTGATACCTTCAGGAGGACCATAGCGCCCACCAGAAACTCCAAATCTGAACGCCTCCTATCGGTGTAACTCTTCAGCCGACTCTGAGCAGTCTGCAGTCTGCCACAAACCTGTTGTATCAATTCTGTCGTCTTGAGCACCACCTCAGTGCTTCCAATGACTCGCTGAATGACCTCGCCCCAACAAATCGGGGTCCTGCACTTCCTCCCATAGAGCATTCAAAAGGAGGTCGATCGATACTCGCATGGTAACTGTTGTTATACGAAAATTCAGCTAACGGAAGGTGCGTATCCCAAGTGCCACCGAAGTCTAGAACACATGCCCGCAACATGTCCTTGAGGGTCTGAATCGTTCTCTCGCTTTGTCCATCCGTCTGAGGATGGAAAGTGGTGCTAAAATGAAGACGAGTACCCATCTCGTCGTGAAACCACTTCTAGAGTCTGGAAGTAAAACGAACATCTTGGTCTGACACCACTGAAACAGGCACTCCATGACATGCCACCACCTCCCTCACATAAATATCAGGTAACTTTTCAGCTGATATGCTCTCCTGGATCGGTATAAAATGAGCACTCTTCGTCAACCGATCCACAATAACCCATATAGAATCCACTCCACGCGCAGTTCTGGGAAGCTTCGTGATGAAATCCATGGTAATGTCTTCCCATTTCTACACCGGAATGTCTAACGGCTGCATCTTGCTGTGAGGTCTATGGTGTTCTTCCTTAACCTTCCTGCAGGTCAGTCACCTCTCCACATACCAGGCGACATCCCGCTTCATGCAGGGCCACCAATAATAGGGTTGAAGATCTCTATACATCCTCGTAGCCCCAGGGTGAATGGAAAATCGAGACTTATGGGCCTCATCCATCAACACTTTCCGTACTCCGCCCCAGTAGGGCATCCAAACTCTCCAGTGAAGGGTTAACAATCCTCTAGTATCATAGTCAAAAGAAGCTACTCGGCCCACGATCCTCTCACACTTCTATCTCTCCTCTTTGAGGCCCTCTACTTGAGCCTCCTTAATTTGCTCCAATAATGGAGCAATCACCGTCATCCTCAAACAAACGTCTCTGATCGGGGCCGCTACTGCCTTGCGGCTCAAGGCGTCGGCCACTACGTTGGCTTTCCCCGAGTGATAAAGGATCTCACAATCGTAATCCTTCAACACATCCAACCATCGCCTCTGCCTCATGTTCAGTTTCGGCTAATCCATGAGGTATCTCAAGCTCTTATAATCCGTGTAAATGGTACAACGGACCCCATAAAGGTAATGTCTCCAAATCTTGAGGGCAAACACCACTGCCCCAGCTATAGATCATGCGTAGGATAATTAGCCTCATGAGGCATAAGTTATCACACGACCTCGCTGCATCAACAATGCTCCCATACCTGTTATCGAGGCATCAAAGTAGACAACGAAATCCTCCACTCCCTTTGGTAGGGTAAGAATCAGTGTCTCGCAAAATCTCTGCCTGAGGGTCTCAAATGCTACCTGCTGCTCAGGCCCCCAACAAAACGCTACCGACTTCTTGGTCAGTCGGGTGAGCGGTACTGCTATCTTGGAGAAATCCTGGATGAATCTCCTGTAATACCCTGCCAATCCTAGGAAACTCCGAATCTCGGATGGAGACCTCGGAACCTCCCACTGCATCACAGCCTCAATCTTGGCCGGGTCTACCAAAATACGCTTCTGGTTGACGGGGTGACCAAGGAACTGCACCTCGCGCAACCAAAACTCACACTTAGAGAACTTCGCGAAAAGTCTATCCCTCCTCAAAACCTCTAACACCTCTCTCAGGTGTTCCTCATGCTGCTCCTGAATCCTGGAATACACCAAGATATCGACTATGAATACTTTCACAGACCGATCCAGCATCGGCCTGCACACGCGGTTCATGAGGTCCATGAACGCGGCCGGAGCATTGGTGAGCCCAAATGGCATCACCACAAACTCATAATGACCATACATGGTCCTAAAGGTGGTCTTCTGCACATCCTCGTCTCTGACCCGCATCTGGTGATATCTGGAGTGTAAATCAATCTTGGAGAACCAAGACGCTCCCTGAAGTTGATCAAACAAATCATCTATGCTCGGAAGTGGGTAACCGTTCTTCACTATTACCTTATTCAGCTCCCGGTAATCTATACACATACGGTGTGACCCTTCCTTTTTCTTCACGAATAAAATCGGTGCACCCCAGGGCGAACTGCTCGATCTGATAAATCCCTTTACTAACAGCTCTTGCAGCTATGTAGACAACTCCTGCATCTCTGGGGGAGCCAGCTGATACGGTGCCTTGGCTATTGGAGCCGCACCAGGGACTAGATCAATCCCGAACTCAACCTGTCTCTCAGGAGGTACCCCCGGCAATTCCTCCGAAAATACATCCGAGTAGTCTTGCACCACCGGTACATCATCATCTGTCATCTTTCCCTTCTCACGGGCATCTGAAACATGGGTAATATAGCCGACACATCCTTGCTGAAAGTAGCGTCTTGCCTTCGCTGCTGAACACAGAACTGGCCCGCGTTGTGGCTTCTCTCCCTGAATCACCAACTATCCCCCACTGGGAGTGTGTACTTGTAGTGACAAAGAACATGGTTTGACATGCGGAATTAAAGCTTGCACAATTGAACATGGTGATTTGGGTGTTTAAGAGATATATTGAATGTATATGTTGTTTACAAAAATGATCTAGATCTAGACTACATAATTAACACACACTTACACACTCACTTCTACATCTCTCAAAGCACACCTCTACAAGTGGTATGAACCCACTATTTATAGAGGTTTTTACATGTCTCTCTCTCACTCTAACTAACAAATGGGTCTAAAGGCTAAAGCACCACATGCAAGTGGGTTTTACAAAAGTCAAACATTTACAAAGTCATGAATGTATAACTTTGCACCCCAACATTCTCCCCCTCAAAGTTAGCAATGAATGACCCACTTCAAATCTTCCAAAATCAAGCACTACGCGGTTCGAGCCTCAAAGGTGACACGTGTCGAAACGAACTTCAATCTTCAATTCTACCATGACTCTTCAATTTGGGCTCTAGGATGTGAGACCATACAATCCGAGCAGCAACGAATGATTAATTCCAAATAATCACCTAAAAGTTGCGCATAAAAACACACCCCAAAAATCTTCAATAAATCCAAACCCATTTCGAACACATCACTTCCGAACATCCAATTATATCATCTCGTAATCTTCAAAACTTCAAGATCACTTCGGTCTTCAAATCCGCATAATATGAAAAATTCAAGTTCGAATTTCCATATAAAACTTCTCCCCCTTTTTATAATCGAAATTTGATTATAAAACTCCATGGAAAAAGAACGTGCTTTATTTAGAATTTTTCACGTCAAAACTCCCCCTTAGCATGTGGCATAAACTTTGTGCTTCAATCCGGAAAATCCAAAAAGTAATCAATTTTTATTGCCGTTCACGGATCGCCTTTGACAAAATTTCTCAAAAATGGGTAGAAATTGTCAAACTGGGTAAAATGTATAAATTCCCATTTGCGAAACTGGGTAAAATGTGTAAATTCTCACAAACTGCATGGACCTGATTTGAAAATTCTGCAATTTCATCATTTTATGACCCCATTTGCAAAGTTGGGTATAAACTGTCAAAAATGCGAAACTACAGGTATTCGTTTTTACAATATCTGCATGTTCTTCAAACTTGCGAAGTTGGGCTACTTGAGTTATTTCTTGAAAAGAACAGGGACCAAATGCAAAACTCTTGGCTTTCTTCCCCAATTCGCATTTTACTGTAAAAGCTTTCACATGCTTCGCATATTCATTCTTACACCCTTCGCATCCCTTCGCATTAATCACCTTTGCATTTTAATCCATCTAACCAAATGCGAAACTGATACTGAGATTCAAACGCGAACTCATGTTTGAAACCCAAATGCGAACTCAACTTTGATCTCATATGCGAACCCCAGTGATCATCAAAATCGATCCATATATGCGAACACAATACAGATCTTCGACTCCAAACATGCGAACATTACTCCCAATTCCAAAATCACGAACTCAACAGAAATCAATTCCAAATATCAACTCTTCGTATATCGATCCTTTAGGATTGACCTTCCCGTTCGTTCTTCAAACACTTAAACAATCTACTCCAAATGTTCGAACAATATGCCCCAAAATATCTGTCGATTGAAAATCTTCATTCACGAACACAAACATTCATAAAAGTCATCGATTCTAAATCAAAATCGTTTTCCAGTTATTTATCAAAATCATCATCGACCATCAGATATCAATTCCTTCAATACCATCAAAATCGATACCAACATACAAACGAAAATCATCCAACTGCCCTTCGTTCAAACTTCCTGACCCATTGATTCTCAAATTTGAGTTCTGTTCATCGCTTTTTCTATCACAGATCGTCGATCCGATGTCCAAATCGATTGTCTAATACAAATTCCTTTTTTCTTTTCAGATCATCGACATAATCAATTCAAGTTCTTCAATTGTTCTTGTGTTGTTCATCATCATAATCGAATATCAAATACAATACTCAATACATTCATGAAATTGAGTTCTATTTTCGAGTTCATAAAAAAAACTTTATCGATTTCAAATCAATCGACAATCAAAATTCGATATACAGACATCGATCTTAGGAACTAGTCAAAATCGATTTCAAAATCAACTTAATACCATCCAAAATCATGTTTGATGCTACAATGAACATTATCAAAATCGAGTTCCGACTCAAATCAACACTAATCTGATTTTAGAGATGATGAAACGGAAATGAGAATCAAGAACAAATTTATCGATAATTGATAAAAGAACATCGGAGTGTACGATTTTGAAAATAACAATGAACAAAAGGTATTTGGAATTGAATAGATTTAATAATCTTTGGACTTCAAACTGAGACAATGAAACAATGAACTAGGCTTTATGATTGATGAACAGTAATCGTTAATAGAATTTGGACTCAATTGAATGAACATTATCGAATTTTATTTGAATTGGGCTTAGAAAGAATTAAATGAACAGTGACCATTTGAAACATTTGAAATGAACAGTGATTGGGCTTGATCTTAAAAAAAAATTGTTGAATCACCAATGGGGTAAAAACAGATTAGATTCAACGAAACAAATCCATCAAAATTCAAAAACATTACACACTATTTAAACGAGATTAAGAGAGATCATAGAGAGAGACTCACCAAAATTGATCAAATTGTGACAAAAATTGCCAAACCGAGAATCGTTCTTCAAAAGTCACGTTGATCGTGAAAACCAAGCTCTGAAACCAATTGTAGTGACAAAGAACATGGCTTGACGTGCGGAATTAAAGCTTGCACAATTGAACATGGTGATTTGGGTGTTTAAGAGATATATTGAATTTATATGGTGTTTACAAAAATGATCTAGATCTATACTACATAATTAACACACACTTACACACTCACTTCTACATCTCTCAAAGCACACCTCTACAAGTGGTATGAACCCACTATTTATAGAGGTGTTTACATGTCTCTCTCTCACTCTAACTAACAAATGGGTCTAAAGGCTAAAGCACCACATGCAAGTGGGTTTTACAAAAGTCAAACATTTACCAAGTCATGAATGAATAACTTTGCACCCCAACAGTACTCTCACTAACTGCAGCTCACAATCTATCACCGCCTCATTGGGGCTCAGCCAATCCATGCCTACTTTGATTTATTCCATCGCAGGGGAATAGGAACCAAGTCCACCGGAAACTGCTCATCGAATAACTGCAGAGAACACCCTCTGTGCACCCTTGCCACCGTAATGGTCCTATCAGTTACTATTTCAACCTCAAGTGGACAATCTAGCTCCCCTGGAGCTCTGCTAAACCTCTTGCTAAGTGCAAGAGAGACGAATGATCGGGTAGCTCCCGAATCAAACAATATTGTAGTTGAGATGCCATTCACCGAGAATGACCCTATACAAAACATATAACCAAAAGAAATGATGAAGAAATAAATACTGAGATAAGGGAAAAACTACATACCCGCCACCACATTAGGAGTCGCTCGCGCCTCCTCTGCTGTCAGCTGAAAAACCCTACTCTTCGCCACCGGTGTCTCGCCTCGGCCCTGACGTCCATCTGAAATACTCAAAGTAGTAGGAGCCGGTGCTGACACCTTCCCTGTAGTAGCTAAACTCGGACACTGGGACTTTTTATGTCCCCTCTGATTTCAATGGAAGCAAATTAGATCTGATGTTGTAATGTTGGTGGTAGTGGCTGTACAATCTCTGCTCATATGCCCAGTCCAGCCACACTTGTAGCAACCGACACTCCCTGCCTTGCACGCCCCATCGTGCAATCTCCCACACTTGCCACACCGAGCGTGGCTCTGCTGACTCCTAGCTCTATGATCTGAACCCTTGGGCTTTTTGCCTGCATTCCCTGTACTTGGAGTCACCTCCGGCTTCCTCTTCCTCTCCATCTCAAGGTCAATCTCTCTCTCCTGAGCCATAGCAATCATTTCATTCATCGTTTTACAGCTGGACTGACTCACAAACTGGCGGATATCACTTCGCAGCATATAATGATAACGAGCCTTCTTCATTTCCTCATCAACCGCGTACTGAGGAACGAGAAGTTCCCTCTCCCTCAACTTGGCGGTAATTTCCGCCACCGTCTCTGTAGTCTGTGTAAGATCCTGAAACTCGCGTGCTAACTGTTGCACCTCAATAACCAGTGCGAACTCGGATCTGAATCTGGTAGTAAAGTCTGCCCAGGTCATGGCATCCAAGGCTGCATCATCCCCGATGGCATGACCAATCTCCTCCCACCAATCCCATGCCCTGTCCTTCAGAAGACAAGACGCTAATCTGACCTTGTCCTCCTCAGGACATCTACAAGTGCGGAAGGCGTTTTCCACATCTTCCAACCATCTGGTGCTCGCTATGGGGTCCCGCGCCCCGTGGAAATCTAGAGCTCCGTATGCACGGAACTCCCTGAAGGTAAGCGTGCACGACCCCATCATGGCCGCTACCTCAGCACGGAAAGTACTCAGCCTCTCATCCATTAACTCCAAGATACCCTCCTTGTTCGAACCAAAGATCACAGGAGTCTGCTCAAGTATGGTGCGAGTAATCTCTGAAGAGAGAAACTCCCTGATCTGCTCATCCATCTGCCCGGCCTCCGGGCCTAATCCTGATCCCACTCCGGCACATGAACTGCTGACTGCTGGTCTAGGGCGTAATACCACCATTCTGAAACACAAATTAATAAACGTCAGGAACAATGATATATCTCGAGGAATCACTACTACCACAAGTTTCCCAGTCTCATCTCAGCTTTCCTTAATTCGAGTACGAATCCTCTGCTTCCAGTAGTACGGGCCCATACTACCTTCCACATCTATTCGTACTTTCCTCAAGTAGTGCCTTGACTCCACCAAGTCACTATTACTGCTAATAATTTCTGTTACTCTCATCCTAGGCTTGCCCTAGGGAATTCTTTGACTATACCCGATCCAATCCTCAGCTGCTGAAAGCCTCCCTATGATGCCAATTAGCCATCACCAGAATACCATCACATGCGGCGAGGCTTAGATAATATTTCAAGTAAAAGACTCATCCCTACAATGGTAATACTCAGACAAGAGCTGTGCAATAGGGCTAAATCTAGCACTCTGAGATTATTCAACCCTGTTCACATGTGACGTGACGCATTCACCTGATAGCTAACTCCCATCACTTAGAGTCCCACAAAGCACAAAGCAAGCAGCATTCAGACCTTGGAGACCACTCAAGCAATTCTATCCTCATAAGAGGGAAACTATACTAGCATACAATACTAAATTCATATTATCAGGCATAACCTAAAAAGGCTATCCTACTACTGACTACTCTATGTTATCATGCAATTCTTATAAAGCTGAAACACATAAAGCAGACATATAAGGTATCCTCCTAGATCCTTAGTTCTATACTAGCATGTTGTTCTATTGATACTGAAACTGAAGCTGATATTCATAACTTAACTTGTATGGGTAGTTTGGGAGTACTTACTTGAGCTCGACTGATCGCATGCACCATACCCCTTTTCTCTTTTCAAAGTTTTTATCTCTCTTAAAAATTCTTTTTACTTTTCTAAAACTCTTTTCTTTCGAAAAATATTTTACCATTTCCTTAGTTTGATTTCAGACACACCCGGAAGTGTGCCTGAATCCCTCAAACCAAGGCTCTGATACCAACTTGTAACATCCCAAAATACGACCCAAATTTTTTTGTTTAAATAGTAATAAAACTCATATACTGATTATCATATCATAGAAACCATACGTCAAATATCTCAACTCATAATAAAATGTCATGAAACAACTGTATCAAATCATACTACAAATCAAAACAAACTCCCAGGATAAAGACTAAAGTTGTGGTGTGTGCGATGCCATCATCCCGAGCTCTTCCCCTTACTCACAGAAGTACCTGAAACCAAAACTGAAACTGTAAGCATGAAGCTTAGTGAGCTCCCCCAAACTACCACATACCATACAATAACATATAAAAACGTACTGGGTCTTGCCCACTGCATCGAGCCGAAGCCCAGAAACTGCATCGGACCGTAGTCCAGAACTGATTGGGACCTTGTCTCCTGCATCGGGCCGATGTCCGGAACTAGCTGCATCGGACTGAAGTCCGGAACTGACTGCATCGGACCGAAGTCCGGAATTTACTGATCATAACATAGCATAAACACATATCAACTAGCATAACATACATCATCATAAACTTATATACTGCATACTACGTCAGGCCGTAGCCCAGAACACATAACACATAAATCCTGTCTGAGCCACGAAGGCATCAAACACACTAAAACTGCATCGAACCGAAGTCCGGAAACTACTACTAACTAAACGGGTCGGCATTGTGGCCTTAGACCCGTTCCTACTAGAAGGAAACTCACCTCGTAGCCTAGCTGCTGAAAGGACTGCTCCAGAATCTGTTTGTTGCATCTCCGGTTTCACCCCGGCTACAATATCCATGAGCACCATCAATCAAATACTGATAATAATAATACTAAGGGTAAAATGACTCTCCTACCCCTGGTCCAAGTCAACCTAACTGTCAAAGTCAATATTCAGTTGACCTGACTCGTCGAGTTGGGCCGCCAACTCGTCGAGTCCTTACTCTTACTTCCTTGATTCCACTCGCTACTACTCGTCGAGTTTTGGTGCAAACTCGGCAAGTTCCTCTTCGCTACTAACACTCCGACAATCTGCATCCGACTCGCTGAGTTGTATGAACAACTCATCGAGTTCTCCTTCATCAGATGATCATTCTAGCTGTGACTCGTCGAGTTGTATGAACAACTCGTCGATTTTGTTCTTAAAGTATGAAGATGGCCTTGGACTCACCAAGTCAGGGCATTGACTCGCCGAGTTCTTCCACGAATGAGTCTAACCCTCTAGCTCACCGAGTCCACCTCTCATTCACTGGTTCCACTCTGCATAACTCGAAAAAGGAAACACAGGGGACTCGCGACTCGACTCGCCGAGTCAGAAGAACGATTCGCCGAGTCGTATGCATGCAAACATTATATACTCGATTATGCTTGAAACCAGTCCATACCATTAATAGATCTAGGTTCCCGGGACTTGATTTACATGTAAAGTCTCCAACTTTACGTGTGAATAACATCAAATGAAGGTTTTAAGGTTCAAAGCACACTATAATAGTAGATCTAGAGCTTTCATGCAAAATGGATCCATAAAGGTGCTAGATCTAAGCTTCTGGAGTTCAAATCTAGCTAGATCTGAAGGCTAATCAACTCCATGAGTCCTCTATGCTACTATTAAGCTAGGAAATGGTTCAAGAATGGCTTTAATGGCTTCAAAAAGGAGATTTAAGCATAGAAACTGAAAAGGGCCAAGATATACCTTACTTTCTTCTGAAATTCCTCAAGGATCTAGGATTTCCTTCTTCTCTTCTTGATCTACCTTCCTTTATCTCTCAAAATCTTCAAAGAACACACCAAAATCACACAAAATACAAAGAGGGCTCTAGGGTTTCGAGAATGATGCTCTGAGGGGTGATGGGGGCTAACTTGAGGCCCCAAAAGTTGTTTAAATAGGGTGCAAACCCTTGAAATTAGGGTTTCATCCAGACTGGCGGACTCGCCGAGTCCGGAATATGGACTCGCCGAGTCACCAACTTAAACGTGCTCGAAATCGCGACCCTACTCGACGAGTCCAGCTACTGAATCGTCGAGTTCCCCTTAAAACTTGAAGAAATATAACAATAAATAACAATATAAATATCATACCAGAATTGGGGTGTTACAAGCGTTCCCGAGCTGAAAGGCTCCTCCTCTCGGAGCTTCCCGGTGCTCCGGGACTTACTTCTAACACCTTGGAGGTGCTAGGGAAAAACCTTGAAGGTTCGGGGGTATTTGGGAGGAAAGAAGTGGAGAGTTGTGAAGAAAATGGGAGATTTGTGCCTCTATTTATAGGCTGTCAACTCCGAGTACGCCGAGCGTACTAAAAAATTATGCTAAGCGTAATGGTTACATTGAGCGTACTCAAAATTACACTGGGCGTAATGTGCCATGTGTCACCATCTGGTGGCTAGCCATGGGGAGGAAGCAACGGTTGTGATCGCGCCACGTCACCCAAACTCGCATAGCACCCTCCCGACTTAGAAAAATCATAACTTTCGCATACGAGCTCTGTTTTTGATGTTTTTTATATTCACGCGAAGGTGGGAACGTACTCAACAACTTTTGTTTAGACTCCGTCAGCTAATTTTGACTTTATTTTAAATTTTATATTTTTAACAGGCCGGGACAGGATTGGTCCATTAAAAATTCATAACTTTTTCATCCGACGTCCGTTTTCGTCTGTCTTTTTATCGTTACGCTACAAATAACGAGATCTTCAATTCTCGTTTAGGTTGTGTCGGCTAAAAACCACTCAATCTAATATTCGAATTTTGGGTTGTACACATCTAAGCCGAAACTTCGAAAAATCATAATTTCTTCATACGAAGTCAGATTTGGGCGTTCTTTTTACGGACGCTCTCGGTTTAATGTATTCTATGACTTACATTTAGACCGCTAAGGCTAAAACTCGCTCTATCGTAAATTCACTATTTACGCTTCCCGGTGCCGTGTCGGTTCCGTCGTGAAACTTCGACGGGTCATAAGTTCTTCATTATAACTCGGATTTCGGCGTTCTTTATATGTACGGAAACCTTGTGACATATACTACAACTTGGTTCAAATTATTTATTCTAAATAATCTTTTGTACTTATTGCCTCTAAATTGACTAGCCTGAATCTACGGGCGTTACAACAAGAGTGATATGGCCTAATATCATATGAAAGGAAAAGATCCATCAACACATTTCAAGGGAATTGGATTCATCTTCTTGGAGAACATGCACTTTTTTGCAAAGCCATTCCCTATGTGCTTTCTAAAACATAATGTAAAACTCGTGTTATTTATAACATATATCATTGGCAAAGTAGTTAATAACATGGTAAAAGCCTTATTTAAGCAATGAAGTTATGTTTTTTTTCCAATTTATGTAGTAATTACATAACAAATAGTTAATAACATGATATCAGACCAAGTAGCTCTTGTCCTGGGAATGAAGATGACCAAAATGCCCTCAAAGCCTCATGTTTTCTTACAAAAATGTAGTAATGTTATCATGTATAAGTCTCTAATTCTTTTTGTCAATTCTAAACATGCAAAACTTCTCATATGAATATGATGAGAATGCCAAAATGGTCATTTACTCTTATTTTTACTTAGAGTATATTCAGGAATCAAAACTTTTAATTAAACAACTAAAGTTTTAATTAAACAACTGAAACTAGGAACCCGAAATACAAAATTCGCATTCACACCATGCCAATGAATTCATGAGAGCTCTTCTATCGTTCCTTATTGACATTGCGTGATCCGCCTTCGATTACAGGTCCTAGTAAGTTGAAGACTTTACTTGATTTTCAATAGTCTTTGAAGCCTTGTATCAATGTAGGCGATCAGATGAAGGTGTGGGGAAATTTGGTCGGAATTTTTTGTTATTAACGGGTAATACGGTCAATCTATTTTTCCTTTCATTTAGAATGATTATAAAATATAAAAATTGATTATAAATTACTAACAAATATCTAAAAAATTTATTTGGGCAAATATGATATTTTGAGAGTTAAGAAAGGTTAATTGATATTTATAATTAAGGTTATACAAATATGATATTTGCATGTTTAATAAGGGTATATACGAAATTCTCCCTACATAAAAAATCGCTATAGCCAAAAACAAAACAATAAAATGCGACTACAAACTAAAAAAATCTGTACTTACATTCAATTAAGATACACAGCCAAAATAAAAAAAATGGCACAATATGTTATCATATGAGAACAGCAAACAAGAATTAATTTGATTTGGTTACAAGTAAAGAAAGAAAAGAATTTACCAATATTTTTTTCTTTTGGAACAACAAATCTAACCTATTTCTGCTAAACTACTCCTAACGCCTCACGAACGATACTTGAACCATTAATCTTAAGAAAGAAAAGCAACACCTGATACCGATACCGTTAGGCTAGAAGTCTTTTGATAATTTACCAATACTTAAGAAACAACTACAAACACAATTTTCATATCCGCACAACACCCCAACAAACCTATAAACTAACAATTAACTGAAACAAATAAATTAAAGCAACTACCAACACGATCATATGATACTTACAAACCAAAAAGAAAACAAGAAAAAACCTATCCCAATGAAACCAATAGTAAATCTACTCCAAATGGTCAATCAGTGCATAATAAATATAAATGATGATCTTATGGAAATAAAACATTATAGATATGCTACATATACAACCGTTCTAGTTTATTATTAATTAAAAACCAATATAAGTATTATTATAAGTGATAGAAATAACCGAACAATATCAAACCTTGTTTTCCATAATTTTATTTATTAGTTATCAAAATCTAAATAAATCAATAAATAATCTAAAACCCTCATACTGATTAATGGTGACTTTTGTATATGAACCAAAAGTGTACAAACCAAATAAACTGGATCATCTATCTGTCCTGAAATTAGGTTTCGATTTCAAACCCAACACAACTACCAATTAGGGTTACAATGTAAGTTACTTGAAATTGAAACCAATAAATCGTTGAATCTCTACTTTAAGTAAAGCAACATTTATCACTCTCTAATCTAAAACCTGTCGAAAAATCTATCGAAATTTGGTGCTTAAATCGATGAAAAACTATCGATCGTGAAAACCTGCAATTTCAGGAATTCAGATATAATGTTTCTTAGTCATAGTTTGTTGATACCTGGACTCTGAAGTAGAATTGAGAGGTCAATGATGTAAGAAAAAAAAAACAAAAAGGATTGCAGGATTCATCAAAGGTTGATGTATACACCCCCCCCCCCCCCCCTCTTTCCTTTGATTAACCGCCACTCTCCCTCTATTTTGTCTTTTCTCGTTGTTTCTCAATATATATATATATATATATATATATATATATATATATATATATATATATATATATATATATATATATATATATATATATATATATATATATATATATGGGAAAAGGGAATATACATTACAGCCCCACCTAAGCTTAGGTACTAAACCTCTTGAAAATAAATTGTTTTACTATATAAAGATTACAGTTAATAGATTCACGATTAATATTTCAAGATGTAAATTCAAGATCGACACAGTAAGGTTGAGGGTTTAGGGTTTATGGTTTAGGTTTAGGGTCTAGGTTTAGGGTTTAGGGTTAGGGTTTAGGTTTAGGGTTTAGGTTTGGGGTTTAGGGTTTAAATTTAGGGTTTAGAGTTTAGGTTTAGGGTTTAGTAATGTTCACTTAGGTGAAGTAATAAACGATAATTGAAGAAAGAAAATAGAGATGGTAACACGATAATGAAATAAAGAAATGTTATGGAGGGTGATATAAGGTTGTTAGGTATAATGCATAAATGTTGTGTACGGTAAAAAACTGTTGTGTACGAATCACTTCCCATATATATATATATATATATATATATATATATATATATATATATATATATATATATATATATATATATATATATATATATATATATATAATTTTTTTGTTTTTTCTTAAATTCCAATTAAAATAAACCAACTTTATTTTTGGTTAATTTGCTATGTGGAGTATACTAAAATTAATTATGTATGTTTTATAGTATAAAAGAATAAAATATCGTAATTAATTTTTTAAAATAAGTAAACTGCTTAATTTAGACGTCTAATTAATATTTAAATTTATTTAAGGTGTCTACACGACATTTAATTTAATTAAGGATGAAAAATGTTATAAAGAAAACTATAATGAAAGAAAATTAAAAAAGATTAATTAAATATAAAATTGTGTGAATTGACATTTAAAAAAAAAAAAAAAAAAAAAAAAAAAAAAAAAAAAAAAAAAAAATGTAATGGAAATCCGTTAGATGTATTTTGACAAATGCTGAAAATATAGGGACCATAAGTGAGCAAAATATAAATTTCATGCAAAAAGAAAGAAAGAAAAAAAAGCGCTTGGCAGTTTTGTAGGGGTGACAGGGTTAAAGTAAGTCAAATGGGTTTGAAGAAATGTCTTCCTCCATTTCGTACGGATACGGGAAAAGTACGGATGTATAGGGGTAAAAAAGTCAAAGAAAAACGCAATTGTCATTGTCAAGTAGTCAGTACCAATTTTGACGGATTCGATAACATTGAAATTGCATGTGAGGAAGAGAGAGATATAAACAAAAACAAGAAAAACTTTGGGTGCGTGATTGACGGGTTTTGTAGAACATCGCTCCTCCGCTCACAGGATATTTTATCACGACTTCCCGTATGAAACGGATACAATAATTTGTCGATACAAATATATTGGTTTTATACAATAATTTGTATTTGTCGATAGAAATATATCGGTGTTATTAGATTGCTTCTTATATCAAAATTATATATTTATTATGATTATCCGATCCGATATAAAATAATAACTGATTCACTAAATTTAGGAAGAAAATATAGGCGGGCTTCAGCAATAAAAAAGTTATTAAGAACTTAATAATGGTCACGAACAAAGTTTACAAAATTACCACTACTCTTTGTCTTTGATATGGAAAGTGATTCTTCCATTGATTAATCCACATAAGACATAACACCTTTACAATTATCATTTAAATCAGGGAAACGTATAATATGTAGATGAATTATGAATTAAATTCACCTTTACGACTATTATACAAATCAATGAAACATATAATATGTAGATGAATTATGAATTAAATTCTTAAACGGACAAATTAGTATCAATTTGATATATGAGTCAAATAAATAAATAAATAATATTACTAAGTTGATAAAATAACAATTAAGTGGATTAATTACTCGTAACGGATAATAATGAGAAAGAGTAGGTTATAGAATTTGAAAGAAAAACTCAGCACGTGGTGATGGTCAGTCAAATTCGAGTGATTTATAAGATGCAATGGCAATGTTTTAAAAATCGTTTGAACCAGCCAGTCGAACCGATTGAACTGAAAATCGGAGGAGGAAGCGGTTCAATTATCACCGGTTTTATATTGATTTTTAAACTGGATTGAACCAGCTGGATTTTAGAAAAAACCGATTGAACCGGTCAAAATAAACCGGTTGAACCGAATAAAAAAATATGAAAAAGAACCATTTACATAATAAACATTGGTAATGTTTTTCATATCTATTTAGTTTTTTCAAAATAAAAACATAGGGTAAATGTTATAAAGTTTTTTTCATGTGTTTTTATTCATCGAAAACCATATTTAGTTTCGGTATTATATTTTATTTTCTTTTTAACATATATGGATTGATGTAAAACACTAAAACTTATGGTTATGTGTTATTTTATATATTTGGATTTATTTACAACTTATTTTTATATGTATTTTTAATGTTTGAACTTATAAACATCAAATTCATGATTTATATATGTATGTATGTGTAGAAAAATAGGAAAAAACATGAAAAATATAGAAACCGGTTCACTTGATGGTCGAACCGGAAACCAGTTACCATACCGGTTCAACTAAAAACCGATTTTTAAAACATTGACTAAAGGCATCATAGAAAGCATGAGAAAGTACCCATTGGAAATGTGAAAAAATATGAAGAAACGAAGGAAAAATTGAAGATGAAAGTTTGTGAAGTTATTTTCGGAGTTCATAGCGATTAAGGTATGATTCTACTCATTTAAGTTTGGCATGCTCGGTTGAATAGGTTCATATGCATATTTTACATGTTTTGGTTCATCGTTATTTCTCTGTTTACGCCAATAATCAGTGCATTGATAAAAAAACTTGTGTATATAAAAAATTGTTATATATAACTTAATTTGTAGTTTAAGGGGCTATTGAATTTTTAAGGTCTGAAATTTTAAGAGATCTGAATTTCTAAGAGAGTCTGAAATTTTAAGATCTGAATTTTTAATATGTTATTTGGTTGGAACCTCTGAATTGTTGTGTTGAATGAAAAAATGGCCATTATACCCATTATGTATCATTTCTTTCAATTACAACATTATATTTTTAACCTTTTCTTTATTAAGACAACATACTTTGGAAGTATAATGCTACTTCTTGTGTAACATCCGGAATTTTACCAGGTATAATGTAAGTTTAATTGTTTTATATTGTGAGAGGGACTCGGCGAGTTGGGGCTCAGACTCGCCGAGTAGGGACGCGAAACTGATCAATGGGGTGCGCTTGGACTCGGCGAGTCCAGGGTATGGACTCGGCGAGTCTGCGCTGTGTAATGAAACCCTAAATCTCCGGGTTTGTGGCCTATTTAAGGGGCCTTATGGCCGTCATTTGCGCTCATCCAACCCCCAGAGTGTGTCCCTAGAGTTCTTGAGCGTTTGGTGAGGGATTGAGAGCAAATCTTGACTTTGTGAGTGTTGTTTAGCAAGAAGAAGGAGGCTCTAGGCAAAAGGAGGCAAAGGAGGTTGCCATTTCGTGGATTTGGAGCTTGGATCATCACTTTAGAGGTAATATTTTCGGACCATCTCCTGTTTGGTGAACTTGATGCAAGTTAGGGTTAAATATGATCATTTGTGGGGTGATTTGGTGCCCTTTTTGTTCCCTCTTTGGGTTGAGACCATGGATCTGGATCCATAGAGGTCCAGAGGGCCTCACTCATCAAGCTTTATGGGTAAAAATGGAGTCCTTGGCCTTGTGTTGAAGTAATAGAGTCAAAATCATCATTTGTGATCATGTAGAGGTTATTCATACATCAAGACTGGGACTTTACGTGCTAAATAAGCATGGGGGGACTGGATCTATGGATTAGTGGACTGGATCTGGCCTTTAGGGCAAGATTGAGTCAGTGCATGGCATGGACTCGCCGAGTCCGAAGAACAGACTCGGCGAGTAGCTTGAATGTTGCACGACCACTCAGCGAGTGGCCTCGCCGAGTTGGGATGAGTGAACCCAGTGGGTCAAGGGGGAGTCAGGATGGACAGGTGGACCGAGTCAAACCGGACTCGCCGAGTCGTTCTTGAGACTCGGCGATTTGAGTCGTGGTGGCCCCACAACTCGTGCCAGGTGGAGCTCGTCGAGTTGGGAAGGGATGCTCGACGTGTCAAGAAAGAGTTTCAGGGAAATTGGTGATTTCGCTCAGACTCGCCGAGTCGCTATAGTGCACTCGCTGAGTCCGGTCAAGTTGACCGTTGACCAGCGTTGACCTAGATTGTCCTGTTATGGTATGGTTAACCCTAGATTGGGAAAGTGTTAATTAGAGATATATTGTGCTATAGGGGGACTTCAGCTCGGCAGATCGAGTGTTTAGCAATTTCAGGGTTACGGTTTACCGAGACACACGAGGTGAGTCTTCTCACTATACTTTACCTTGAGTAGGTAACCAGAGTTATGTGATAGAGTATTTGTATGCGATGTATGCTATGTGTTGTACTGCATTACTTTTATGTGTTTGATGTTGTGCATGTTTACAGAGCTAGAACCGGAAGGTTCACAGAGTTAGAACCTGAGGGTTCACAGAGTTGGGTGCACGGACCCACAGAGTTATAGCCTCGAGTGGCTAATATGTGTTACATGTAGTATTTTGGGAAACTCACTAAGCCTTGTGCTTACAGTGTTGATGTTATTTGTTTCAGGTACTAGTGACGACCGTGGGAAGGCGCCGGCTTGATCTGTACACACACGTTTGGAGCTTGACATTTTGATCTTGGGATTTTGTAATGAATTGTTGAACAATTAAAAAGGGGTTGTTTTTATGAATATTGATGGAATTATGCTTTTATAAATCGAAAATTTTGTTTGAAAAATTCAGTGTTACAAATTGGTATCAGAGCCTTGGTTTGAGGGATTCGGGTACACCTTCGGGGGTATTTGAACTCAAACTGAGGAAATGAAGAGATATTTTCAAAATAAAAACCAAAATTTTCTAAGAGTAAAGGGTTTTCCAGGAAGAGACGTGTGTACGATCAGTCAGCGCCCGAACGGTGAATTCCCAAAATATCTTTTGTTGTGTAATAACTATTATGGTGATGTGTGTGCATGCTAGAATAGGCTAGGTATTGCTGATAGGGCTAGAGCGGCCTGTTTTGTGATGCCTTAGCTTAGGGAATGGTGAGCTGCTATGAGACGCTGAGAGTAATTAGGTAGCAGCTAGGGTTGTGTGAGATCTGTTCAGAGAGATTTAAGTATAATAGAGTACTTGGGGACTGGGATCCGAAGAGGACGATTTGGAGTGTGTACTGAGACGATGTGGACAGTAGTATTGGGCCCGTACTACTAAAAGCACCGGAGCGGTACACAGTTCAAATAAGAATATGGGGATGCCAAGAATCAAGGAGGGGTGGATTGTTGAATGTAAGAGTATTCGAGCAAATTCTAATTATCGCATGTTGTGTTTCAGAGGTTGATCATGGTGAGGACACGACACATGCCGGAGGATGCCGGGTCTAGTGATGAGGACATTCGGCAGATCATTCATGAGGAGGTGGCTGCGGTCATCAGAGCCGAGATACCGGAGATGTTCGGGTCTATTAAGACCGCTTTGATTGAGACATTTGACGAGCGCTATGCCGCTCTTTCTGAGGCTGCGGTCGCAGCAGCTACCGCAGCGATTGCTGCGGCGAGACCCCAGGGAGGTGATGCGACGTTGTTCAGGGAGTTCAGCAACACCAAGCCACCAGAGTTTGATGGTACGCAGGACCCGGTGGCAGCTATGAGGTGGATATCTGATATGGAGGGATGCTTCTTCACTTGCTCGTCCCCTGAGCATTTGAAGGTTCGGTTCGCATTGAACCAGCTTCGCTTGGGAGCGAAGGATTGGTGGAAGTTTGTGTCTGCGCATTTCACGCCGACTGAGCTTTCGGCAGTGACCTGGGAGAGGTTCACTTCCATGTTCCGGGATGAGTATGTTCCTCAGGTGGAGAGGGAACGTCTGGCGCAGGAGTTTCTGACCCTCAAGCAGGGTACCGAGTCGGTTACAGCGATTACGAGGATGTTCCAGGAGAGGGCGATGTTTTGCCCAGAGCACGTGTCCACCGAGCAGGCACGTATGAGCCGTTATCTGAGCATTTTGAGGCGGGATATTCGGGAGTTCGCTGCGAACTCCTCATACCGGACATTTGCCGAGCTTCAGGCAAATGCTCGGAAGAGGGAGATTGAGCTTGAGACTCAGGCCAGGGAGGAGGCGGAGTCTATGGGGAGGGATCGGCGACCGGCACAGTCCCAGCCGGCAGCCAAGCGGGCCAAGCCCGCTGATCCCAGACCCGGGAGTCAGAAGGGCCGCACTTGTGGGAAGTGCGGCAAGGGTCACGATGGCGCCTGTCGGGCAGGGTCTTGCTACAAATGTGGCAAGGAGGGGCACATGGCTAAGGACTGCCCCAAGGGATTTGCAGTGTGCTTCCACTGCAACCAGACTGGACACCGGAAGGCGGAGTGTCCGCTGCTGCGCGGAGCATCTCAAGGGTCTGCTCCCGCCGCCATCAGAGCTACTGCTGCAGAGAGTCGGCCCGTGAAGGCCGAGGCACCGAGGGCTCGGGGGAGAGCCTTCCAGCTGACTGCGGAAGAGGTCCGCGCCGCGCCCGACGTTGTGGCTGGTATGTTTCCTTTTCATTATTGTTTATGGTGTTGAGATATTATGCTTATATCATGCTATGCTTAGGTACCTTCCTTGTGAATTCTGTACCCGGTTTAGTGTTATTTGACTCGGGTGCGAGTCGATCTTTTGTATCCCTGGCATTTAGTCAGCGTATCAGTGTTAGTCGTGGAGTATTGAGTCGGCCTCTGCGGGTTTCCATAGCCGCCGACAGGGTGATTTGTGCTACAGAGGTCTTCCGGGGATGTGTATTGGAGATATTCGGGGTCGAGTTTCCGATCGACCTGATTCCGATTGCGATGGGTGATGTTTGTGTTATAGTGGGCATGGATTGGTTGAGCCGATTCGGTGCGGTTATCGATTGCGAGCGACAGCTGGTGACTATACGAGATCCTAGTGGGGGAGTTCTTTCAGTGTACGGCGAGGGTACACGTTCTGGATCAGCCTTTTGTTCGGCTGCTAGGGCGAAGCAGTGTTTACAGCAGGGCTGTAAGGGTTATGTAGCGTATGTGATGGATACGCGAGTGATCTCCGAGAGACCAAGCTCTGTGGAGGAAGTTCCGGTGGTGCGGGAGTTTCCTGATGTATTTCCCGAAGAGTTACCAGGAGTGCCTCCCGCGAGGCAAGTGGAGTTTGGCATCGATTTGGTTCCGGGGGCCGCACCTATTGCTAAGGTGCCGTATCGCCTTGCGCCTCCAGAGATGCAGGAGTTATCCTCGCAACTTCAGGAGTTGCTGGGGAAGGGGTTTATTCGGCCGAGTAGCTCGCCATGGGGAGCACCCATCTTGTTTGTGAAGAAGAAGGATGGCTCGCATCGCATGTGTATTGATTACCGGGAATTGAATAAGCTGACGGTCAAGAACCGTTACCCGCTGCCGAGGATCGACGATTTATTCGATCAGCTACAGGGAGCATCTTGGTTCTCCAAGATTGATTTGAGGTCGGGCTATCATCAGGTGAGAGTGCGGGACGAGGACGTCCAGAAGACAGCATTCAGGACACGTTATGGGCATTATGAGTTTGTGGTGATGCCTTTCGGGCTCACTAATGCCCCGGCTGTGTTCATGGACCTCATGAACAGGGTATGTCGGCCGATGTTGGATCGGTCGGTGATTGTTTTCATTGATGATATTCTGGTATATTCGAGATCTAGTGAGCAGCACGAGGAGCATCTGAGGGAGGTGCTTGGGGTTTTGAGAGCGGAGAAGCTTTACGCAAAGTTCTCCAAGTGCGATTTCTGGTTACGGGAGGTCCAGTTTCTGGGACATCTCGTTAACCAGAAGGGGATATTGGTCGACCCGGCCAAGGTTGACGCAGTGATGAGGTGGGAGGTGCCGAGGTCACCTTCTGAGATACGGAGTTTTCTCGGGTTGGCAGGGTATTATCGGAGATTTATTAAGGATTTCTCCAAGATTGCGGTTCCACTCACCAGATTGACCCGGAAGGGTGTGGCATTTGCATGGGGTCCCGAGCAGCAGACCTCCTTTGAGACGCTTCGCCAAAGGTTGTGTGAAGCTCCAGTATTAGCCCTTCCGGAAGGTATGGAAGGTTTTGTGGTATTCTGTGATGCGTCGATCCTAGGATTGGGAGCGGTATTGATGCAGAAGGGACATGTGATAGCTTATGCATCGAGGCAGTTGAAGCCTCACGAGACGAGGTACCCCACTCATGATTTGGAATTGGGGGCAGTGGTGTTCGCCCTCAAGATTTGGCGGCACTACTTGTATGGGGTTCGATGTACGATTTACACGGACCATAAGAGTTTGAAGTACTTGATGGATCAGCCTAACCTAAATATGCGGCAGAGGAGATGGTTAGATGTGGTCAAGGACTATGACTGTGAGATCTTGTATCACCCGGGCAAGGCTAATGTGGTAGCCGACGCGTTGAGCCGCAGGGCGGAGAGCACTCCCCTGCGAGATGTATGTTTGAGATTGACCGTGATAGCTCCAGTTCTGGATGCCATTCGTGGGGCTCAGGCCGAGGCCGTGCGTCCGGAGATGCAGAAGAGAGAGCGGGTTGCTGGGTTGGTTTCTGAGTTTGTATCGGATAGTCGAGGCCTTATGACTTATCAGGGCAGGATCTGGGTACCGTTTGTGGGTGGTACACGTGCTACATTGATGGAGGAGGCTCATAGATCGAAATTTTCGATCCACCCCGGGGCCACGAAGATGTATTTGGACCTAAGGAAGGAGTATTGGTGGCCCTGTATGAAGAGGGATGTAGCATGGTTTGTCGAGAGGTGTTTGACCTGTCGAAGGGTAAAGGCCGAACACCAGAGACCGCATGGCAAGTTGCAGCCATTGGAGGTTCCCGAGTGGAAGTGGGAACAGATCACTATGGACTTTATCACCAAATTGCCGAGGACTGCCAGAGGAGTTGCTGCAATTTGGGTGATCGTGGATAGGTTGACAAAGAGCGCTCACTTTCTTGCCATCAGTGAGAGTTCTTCGGCGGAGAAGTTGGCGGAGGTTTACGTGAGGGAGGTTGTATCTCGGCATGGGGTGCCGATCTCGATTGTTTCAGACCGCGATGTGCGGTTCACTTCCCGTTTTTGGAAGAAATTTCATGAGGAGTTGGGTACTAAGCTGCATTTTAGTACCGCATACCACCCCCAGACCGACGGTCAGAGTGAGCGGACGATACAGACACTCGAGGACATGCTTCGAGCTTGTGTTCTGGACTTTGGGGGTAGTTGGGATACGTATTTGCCTTTGGCGGAGTTTTCCTACAATAACAGCTATCACTCGAGCATTGGTATGCCACCTTTTGAGCTGTTGTATGGTAGGAGGTGTCGGACTCCCATATGTTGGGGAGAGGTTGGGCAAAGGGTAATGGGCAGTACAGAGATCGTGAACCAGACGACAGAGCAGATACAGCTGGTCAGGCAGAGGTTATTGACCGCTCAGAGCCGACAGAAGAGTTACGCGGATAGACGCCGGTCCGAGCTGGAATTTCAGGTCGGCGACTTTGTTCTCCTGAAGGTCTCTCCTTGGAAAGGAGTGATCCGGTTCAGGAAGAGAGGCAAATTGGGGCCCCGGTTTATAGGCCCGTTTCGTGTGATTGCCAGGGTAGGCCGGGTAGCCTATCGACTGGAGTTGCCAGCAGAGTTGGGGCAGATTCACAACACTTTCCATGTATCACAGTTGAGGAGATGTATAGCCGATGAGTCGGCAGTGGTTCCACTTGAGGATATTCAGGTTGATGCGAGCCTGAATTATGCGGAGAGACCAGTGGCTATTAGGGATCGGAAGATCAAGGTTTTGAGGAACAAGGAGGTACCTCTGGTGTTGGTTCAGTGGCAACATCGGAAGGGATCAGAGATGACCTGGGAGCCGGAGGGTATGATGCGGGAGCAGCATCCGGAGCTGTTTTAGAGCGGGACTTCAAGGGCAAAGTCCAGTTCTAGTGGGGGAGAGTTGTAACATCCGGAATTTTACCAGGTATAATGTAAGTTTAATTGTTTTATATTGTGAGAGGGACTCGGCGAGTTGGGGCTCAGACTCGCCGAGTAGGGACGCGAAACTGATCAATGGGGTGCGCTTGGACTCGGCGAGTCCAGGGTATGGACTCGGCGAGTCTGCGCTGTGTAATGAAACCCTAAATCTCCGGGTTTGTGGCCTATTTAAGGGGCCTTATGGCCGTCATTTGCGCTCATCCAACCCCCAGAGTGTGTCCCTAGAGTTCTTGAGCGTTTGGTGAGGGATTGAGAGCAAATCTTGACTTTGTGAGTGTTGTTTAGCAAGAAGAAGGAGGCTCTAGGCAAAAGGAGGCAAAGGAGGTTGCCATTTCGTGGATTTGGAGCTTGGATCATCACTTTAGAGGTAATATTTTCGGACCATCTCCTGTTTGGTGAACTTGATGCAAGTTAGGGTTAAATATGATCATTTATGGGGTGATTTGGTGCCCTTTTTGTTCCCTCTTTGGGTTGAGACCATGGATCTGGATCCATAGAGGTCCAGAGGGCCTCACTCATCAAGCTTTATGGGTAAAAATGGAGTCCTTGGCCTTGTGTTGAAGTAATAGAGTCAAAATCATCATTTGTGATCATGTAGAGGTTATTCATACATCAAGACTGGGACTTTACGTGCTAAATAAGCATGGGGGGACTGGATCTATGGATTAGTGGACTGGATCTGGCCTTTAGGGCAAGATTGAGTCAGTGCATGGCATGGACTCGCCGAGTCCGAAGAACAGACTCGGCGAGTAGCTTGAATGTTGCACGACCACTCAGCGAGTGGCCTCGCCGAGTTGGGATGAGTGAACCCAGTGGGTCAAGGGGGAGTCAGGATGGACAGGTGGACCGAGTCAAACCGGACTCGCCGAGTCGTTCTTGAGACTCGGCGAGTTGAGTCGTGGTGGCCCCACAACTCGTGCCAGGTGGAGCTCGTCGAGTTGGGAAGGGATGCTCGGCGTGTCAAGAAAGAGTTTCAGGGAAATTGGTGATTTCGCTCAGACTCGCCGAGTCGCTATAGTGCACTCGCCGAGTCCGGTCAAGTTGACCGTTGACCAGCGTTGACCTAGATTGTCCTGTTATGGTATGGTTAACCCTAGATTGGGAAAGTGTTAATTTGAGATATATTGTGCTATAGGGGGACTTCAGCTCGGCAGATCGAGTGTTTAGCAATTTCAGGGTTACGGTTTACCGAGACACACGAGGTGAGTCTTCTCACTATACTTTACCTTGAGTAGGTAACCAGAGTTATGTGATAGAGTATTTGTATGCGATGTATGCTATGTGTTGTACTGCATTACTTTTATGTGTTTGATGCTGTGCATGTTTACAGAGCTAGAACCGGAAGGTTCACAGAGTTGGGTGCACGGAACCACAGAGTTATAGCCTCGAGTGGCTAATATGTGTTACATGTAGTATTTTGGGAAACTCACTAAGCCTTGTGCTTACAGTGTTGATGTTATTTGTTTCAGGTACTAGTGACGACCGTGGGAAGGCGCCGGCTTGATCTGTACACACACGTTTGGAGCTTGACATTTTGATCTTGGGATTTTGTAATGAATTGTTGAACAATTAAAAAGGGGTTGTTTTTATGAATATTGATGGAATTATGCTTTTATAAATCGAAAATTTTGTTTGAAAATTCAGTGTTACATCTTGTTACAACATTCTGACCATGTTGCACAACATTAGTATCATAGTTTAACTATAGATTATCTAGATATGAAAGCAAAATAAAGTGCAAGCATGTAAGGTACAAGGAAATACATGGCTCAAACAAGAATATTGATATCCAAAACTAAACAAGGATCCTAATAAACAATAAAAGAGACAACTAAACAATTTGGTTCACTACAAATCCACATTCTAATCATCAGAGCTTCGTCTTCTTGGCATAATCATCAACTATGTTTTATCACTACAATCTAAAGAGGAAAACGCTTTTTTAGAATAAAAAAAATCTCCTGAATTTTGGTTGAGAAACAAAGACTATAACTGTAACATAATCTTGAAAGTGTCTTTTAACACTTCCCTTGATTAATTAACCAAAACCCCAGACAAATCCAAAAGAAGGCTACAGCTCTAGAAAAATACATCTACAACTCTGATAATCAAGTTTTAAGGCCTCTGATTTTAGGAATAAAAAAGTAAACAACATCTATATGAATTGATAATTGATTTTTAGGGAAAGAAAGAAAAAACCTTACCTAGAATGGGCAATGGACAAACCACACACTTTTGAATGTTGGCTTGAAAACCAGATAAGATATGGACATCTGTTGTGTTTGAACCTTAAAAGCTTGTGAATCGAACGACAGGAAGAGAAATCGAAGTTTAAAGATCGAACAACAGATGTACACTGAAAATGTATTAGTTTTAACACGTTTATAAAACTAATAAATACCAAGTAAACTAGTTACTAAACCCATTATTACTAAAATGTAAATCTCTGTTATCCAAATTGCGAGTTCCATAACCATACAATAGACTAGATATGGCAATATGTAGTCCACATCCTTATGACTTTCGTCACCCTTGAACCTTTCGGTTCGGCTGTAGCTAGCAGCCAGGTGTGGGGTAGTCAGCCCCGTATAGATCTATACACTCAAGTCACGCTCCCTATCTAAGAGATTCTGGTTACGGGGGCGGTCATCCACTCGCGTATCTCTGTGGAGTGTTCACGGAGGATGTGTCTCCAATTTATAGGAATAACAAATTTACTAGTAATAATACTGAAAGATCAAATGACTATCCTCCACTCGCGTATCTCTGTGGAGTGTTACCGAGGACAAAACAATGTTCTAAGTTCAAATGTTACGCTTTTAACTGTTATAATGTGGGAAAACATTTGTGAAAATATAAATACAACAATTTATAATGTATTTCACAAATAACATGATAATGTGTTCTGTAGGTTCAAACGGTTGCTTGTTACGACTGTCAGTGTTAAGAGCATATATAATGTGAAACACAATGTATATAAAACAAGTTTTGAGTACAAGTATCACTTGTGCTTTGCTTGTATTCCCCCTGAAAATAGTGAAAACATAGAAAATGGGTAGGGGTATGAACTCACCAGACGAGAAAACATGACGGGTTGGATGCTATGTGTCGGTTTGGGGCTTGATAACGCGTGAGGTTCCTATGTAATATGAAATGGTATAAAAATGTATCTAATTAGACTTTAAATCACTAATTAGATATGATTACACACTCCAAAATGCGAAAACACTTCAAATCAAGTGTTTGGAGTGACCCGGGTGACATCTACGGACGTGTATGGCTTGGATAATGAGTTTGGACTTCAAGAGTAAACTCCTTAGGGAGTTTACGGCCCTAAGACCATAACTGATGGGTTTTAGTCATAAGAACATCCTATGTGCTCATACAAACCCTAATGCTTGGATCTAGGTTTCTCTATTGTACATGCAATTTATCCAAGATTATAAACCCTAATTCTAGCATATGATAATCGATATTAACATAATAATGGGTTTAAGATATTACCTTGATTGTTATGTAGCAATAACAATCACAATTCCTTCTTGTAATGACTTTAGAAAGCTTAAAGTCACAAATGTCACTACTCTAATGGTTCACAAACACCAAGAGCAAGAGGATGAAGGGGAGAAGAGAAGGAGGCTAACCAAAACCGTCCAAAACCCTAGAAGGAAACTTGTCCACGTTTTTTAGGCATAAGGGTTCTATATATAGTGAGGCTATTAGGGTTATCTAACAAGGAAACCCTAATTTGGATGCTTAAGCCCTAAGCAACCCATGGACTCCTTTAATTAAAGGATGTGGACGATTTCCAATGGGTTTCCCCATAGAATTCGTCCATCCTTATAATATAAGGCAATCCATAGCCCAATTGCAATTATCTTATAATTACAATTCTAGTCCCTTAAGTTTAATTAATCTCTTTTAGCCACAAACTTAATTCTTATTAATTCTTGACTAATATAAATTAAACAATATGATTTATCCTTTAATATAGTATTTCCATAATATATTAATAAATCATATTTAATCCTTTCTCTCCATAATTCATCCTATCAAGTTGCTTTGGTGAAGGCAACCCAAAAGGACCATGCACCATCAGGTCAACTACATAACAGAATTGTGGGTTAGAGAGAACAACGGGAGGAGGAGGAGGAGGTAGTGAAGCATGATTTCTTGTTCCTCAATCGAATCGTGGAATATCATCTTCATGTGGAATGCTTGTTCCACGGGATTTGGGAAGACCATAGTTGTCGAACTTTGACATCTATAAAACGGGAGAAAACAAATTCAAGTTAGTTGATAGATTGAGTCCTTAGTAAATCACCCAAATGGGATACTAAGGCTAGGACCCAACACAATACGCTACAACCTAGAAAAGGGATGCCGTAATCAAGTTGCAGAATATTTGAAGGTAAGTGAATGACGATTCACTAATTTCCACAATGAAAAACAAAAAAGAAATTTAAGTTTTAAATCTATGAAAACTCCTAGATCCTTTGAGATTCATTGAACATTTCAATGGCATATTTAAATCTCGGTATACTCCTCTAGTTTCTGACTGGGATGCCGAGGATCACAAAGCGGGTGTGAATAACCATGCAAACTTACATGGTGCCCTCACATGTTACGGTCACCTATTCGATGTGTCGGAAAACCACACACGCTCCACCGAACTATGACAAACATTGAGTCACCCTTTGCTACCTTTTCTTAGAACCATTTAGTGTGCCGGTAAACCACACACGCTCCACTAACGTCTTCGCAAGGGCACAAAGTGTAATTTCATGGAATTGCATCAATTCACTTTTGCCTAAAGTAACTAAGATTGGGAATTTGTAAAAACATTTAGTTACTTTTGTACTTCATTATACTTATAATGGAAGGTTTTGTCCTATCCTACTCGTTCGGCTAACGACCCTCCACTAGTCAAGAGTGCGGTGGGTAAGAGTGGATACCCATTCAATCGTCATTTTATAGGCAATTTCCTTAAACACCCCTTATAAACCAGCTTCGTGAATGAGGCCTACTAACGGTAAGACTGACTTTTACTCATACATACATATATATATATATATATATATATATATATATATAATGTTAGACTTTTAATGTTATATATAGTATAGGGTGTATTTTACACGTTTAAAATACAAGGTGGTCAAATTTAACGATTATGCTTTTAATTCAATTAAATGTAAACCAAAACTTTTATGGATTTATTAAACCTCTTTTTAATTATGCACCTTAATTAATTAATAAAACCATAAGGGTGTGATTTGAACTTTTCAAAACAATACTAGTTTTTTAGAATTTAACATTCCTAGATTAACTTTTAATCAACATTTAAATTCAAAAACTTTAGGGCAAGTTTTGAAACATTTCAAAACATTAGGGTTTAGAATTTAAATATACTTCAAAATTAAACTTTTAATCAAAATTTAAATTCCAAAACTTGAGGAAAAGTTTTGAAACCTTTTTCAAAACATTAGGGTTTCAACTATTTAAATTTCAAAACTAAATCTTTGAGTTCAAATTTAAACTATAAAACCTAAAGGGGAAAATTGAAATTTCTCATAACACAAGGATCAAATAACAAATAATATAAATTAAACAATTAATTTCATCATTATCTATATTTGACCTAATTTCAATTTCTTGCAAAATAAGTTACCCAATTAATACAAATAATCCAATCTTTATCATATAAGGAAGTTATTATCTAACCAATTGGTAATTATCTTGTGTTTTCGCAAGGATATTCTTTAAGAAACAATAATATTCGTATTTTATAGGTTTAAAATGAATATGGTCATTATCCTTAAGCAAAACAACAACAAAATCCGAAAATCCCTCTGTTTGACGCTTCGACTCGCCAAGTCACACTCTGGAACTCGCCGAGTAAGGCTGACTCGCCGAGTCCAGGTAGTGACTCGCCGAGTCAGGTTGAACAAAAGGCCAGAAAACGATTTTCAGCTACATAATGCATCAATACAATAGAAACCAATCTAGGCTCTGACACCACTGATGGGTTTTAGTCATAAGAACATCCTATGTGCTCATACAAACCCTAATGCTTGGATCTAGGTTTCTCTATTG
The DNA here is from genome assembly GCF_052625555.1 of Lactuca saligna. Taxonomy (NCBI): domain Eukaryota; kingdom Viridiplantae; phylum Streptophyta; class Magnoliopsida; order Asterales; family Asteraceae; genus Lactuca; species Lactuca saligna. The sequence continues at coordinate 178,780,988 of NC_136423.1, forward strand.
TACATGCAATTTATCCAAGACTATAAACCCTAATTCTAGCATATGATAATTGATATTAACATAATAATGGGTTTAAGATATTACCTTGATTGTTAAAGTCACAAATGTCACTCCTCTAATGGTTCACAAACACCAAGAGCAAGAGGATGAAGGGGAGAAGAGAAGGAGGCTGCCCAAAACTGTCCAAAACCCTAGAAGGAAACTTGTCTACGTTTTTGAGGCATAAGGGTTCTATATATAGTGAGGCTATTAGGGTTATCTAACAAGGAAACCCTAATTTGGATGCTTAAGCCCTAAGCAACCCATGGACTCCTTTAATTAAAGGCCTTGGACGATTTCCAATGGGTTTCCCCATAGAATTCGTCCATCCTTATAATATAAGGCAATCCATAGCCCAATTGCAATTATCTTATAATTACAATTCCAGTCCCTTAAGTTTAATTAATCTCTTTTAGCCACAAACTTAATTCTTATTAATTCTTTACTAATACTAATTAAACAATATGATTTCTCCTTTAATATATTTTCCCATAGTATATTAATAAATCATATTTAATCCTTTCTCTCCATAATTCATCCTATCAAGTTGCTTTGGTGAAGGCAACCCAAAAGGACCATGCACCATCGGGTCAAGTACATACCAAAATAGTTATGGACTTAGACACTAATCCAACAATAACCATATGAGTTCACGACCGTTAACTCATGTATGTGGGATATTATGGTGCCAAATGGTCAATTAACACATGGGAAGGGTTGCTATGATTAAATTCAAGGCATAGGAATGACTTTTACCACCAAAGGGACCATTAAAGGGAGTTTACGGCCGTAAGCTCCTATACCCCTATTATATTGATGATTTGGTGGCTTTAGGTCAATCACATGTGATTCAACCTAATTTTACAAGCCTTAGAATGAAGTTTGGGCATCATTTGACTTGTGTAAATGAGTTTACAGTCGTGAACACTCCAAGGGATTGTTTTCATCAAGTTTAAGGCCCCTAAATTGATTGTGGTTGGTTCTAGAATTTATTCCAAGGCCATTGGTGTGTTTAAGTGGCTTTTAAACACTTAGATTTGAGTTTACTCCCCATGAATATGATTTTACGGCCCAAAAATGTTCATGGGCAGTAAAATCATGTTTACTCCTCAAAAACCATGTTTAAGGTGTTCCAAGTCCGAAATGGTAAGCCATAATGCCATATCTAAGTCCCAAAGTTGGCTTGGAAGGGTTTAAAGGCTCAAAAACCCCTTAAATGTGTGTATACGGACAAAGCATGTTCCAGGGCCGTAAACACATGAAAATGGTCCTAATTGATGGTTTGAACTCGGATTTGAAGGCTAAAGGTGCTATACTATGAGTTAGGGAAGTTACCTTGATGGATTTGAGATGTAAATTGATGTTTTTGGACCTTGAATTTGAATTGAGGAGAGAGGTTAGAGAGAGAGTAGTGAGAGAGAGAAAAAGCTTCAAATGGAAGCTTAAACCTCTTTAAATAGGTTCTAAGTTTTGGACACAGTGGAATTCTACCCGATACCGGTGTTATACGATGCTTTTGGTCGCACCCGATTAAGTTATTGTAACCCGATATGGTCGATTCTAAAATGTTTCCGATTACTAATATGAAGTGTTAATATGAGTTCTAAACATGTTTAGACACTCATTAAGTCATAATAGAAGTCCCACAGTTATGACTTAATTAAATGACGTAACGGAAATGAAATCGAAAACGACGAATATATTAACAAAAAGGGTTACAATTGATGGAACGAACTTCGGGTTGTCACATTATCCCCCCATTAGAAGGAATTTCGTCCCGAAATTCAGAATTAAGATACAAATCATGGATATGGGAAGAGATGCGGATACTTCTGTTTCATCGATTCTTCATGCTCCCAAGTGAATTCTGGTCCCCGCTTGGCATTCCAGCAAACCTTCACTATCGGGATGCGACTTTGTTTCGTGCGTTTGATCTCTTGATCCATGATTTCGATCGGTTCCTCCACGAAGTTCAAGTTTTCGTTTCTCTCATTCTTGTCTAAAGGAATCACTAGGGTTTCATCGGATAGGCACTTCTTGAGATTTGAGACATGGAAGACGGGATGGATATTACTAAGCTCATGAGGTAATCGAAGTTTATAGGCTACCGGACCGATCCTGGCGAGGATCTCGAAGGGTCCAATGTACCTCGGGTAAAGTTTCCCACGCTTTCCAAAGCGTACCATGCCTTTCCAGGGTGAGACCTTTAACAGGATACGGTCTCCAACCTAGAACTCCAGAGGTTTATGTCGTATGTCAGCGTAACTCTTTTGGTGATCTCGTGAAGCTTTCAATCTTTCCCAGATTTGGATGACTTTTCGGTGGTTTCACGGATGATTTCAGGACCAGTGAGAGCACTATCGGGAAAACGACTCTTTAGCTGCGTGTCCCATACCTCGGCCCAGCACAGAGGGGATATGCACTTGCGACCGTAGAGGGCTTCAAACGGAGCAGCCTTGATGCTGCTATGGTAACTGTTGTTGTACGTGAATTCGTTTAATGGCAAATGTGTGTCCCACGATTTGCCGAAATCGATGACACATGCCCTAAGCATGTCTTCCAGGGTTTGGATAGTTCTCTCACTCTGTCCGTCGGTCTGAGGATGATAAGCCGTGCTCATGTCTAGGTTAGTTCCAAGAGCCTTCTGAAGAGACTGCCAAAATTTGGAGGTAAACCTGCTATCTTGATCAGAGATAAGGGACGCAGGTACACCGTGCAGTCGAACTACCTCTTGGATGTAGATCCGTGTGAGTCTTTCCATCTTAAACGATTCTTTAATCGGGATGAAGTGAACGGATTTGGTCAAACGATCGACAATTACCCAAATGGTATCGTACCCACTCGGACACTTGGGTAACTTGGTGATGAAATCCATGGTAATCATCTCCCATTTCCACTCGGGTATCTCGGGTTGCTGGAGTAGACCCGAGGGTTTCTGGTACTCAACTTTCACCTTGACGCAAGCTAAGCACTTGCCCACGAATGTAGCAATCTCAGCTTTCATGTTCGGCCACCAGTATTGTTTCTTGAGATCTAGGTACATCTTGTCCGAACCTGGGTGGACAGAGTATCTGGTCTTGTGTGCTTCCTCCATGACAATCTCCCTGAATCCTCCGAACTTTGGAATCCAGATTCGATCCATGAAACAGTAGACTCCGTCACCTCTGATCTCAAGTTTCTTATCCATTCCCCTCAAGGCTTCGCTTGATTTGTTCTCAAGTTTAAGGGCTTCTATCTGGACGTCTCGGATTTGCAAGGATAAATGGGAATGGATAGTCATCGTCAGTGTTCTTACTTTACGGCTTGAACTTTCCTTTCGGCTAAGGGCATCTTCTACCACATTGGCCTTGCCGGATGGTAGTGAATCTCGCACTCATAATCATTGAGCAGCTCTACCCATCGCCGTTGCCTCTTGTTTAGGTCTTTCTGATTGAGGATGTGCTGCAGGTTTTTATGGTCGGTGAAGATCGTACACTTGGTTCCGTAGAGATAATGTCTCCAAATCTTCATTTCAAAGACTACGGCTCCTAACTCCAAGTCGTGCGTGGTATAGTTGACCTCATGTGCTTTTAGTTGTCTCAAGGCATAAGCAATCACTTTTCCTCTTTGCATAAGCACACAACCTAAGCCCTGATTAGACACATCACAATAGACAACGGAGTCTTCTGTCCCTTCGGGTAGGGACAGAACAGGTGCGCTACACAAGGCTTGCTTTAACGTCTGGAACACTGTTTCTTGTTTTTCACTCCAACAAAAGGGTACACCTTTCTGTGTTAGAGTGGTTAGGGGTTTGGCGATTTTGGAAAAATTTTGGATGAATCTTCGATAATGGCCGACGAGACCCAAGAATTGACGGATTTATGTGGGTGTCTTTGGTGCCGACCAAATCTCAATCGCTTTAATCTTGGAAGGATCCACATGAATGCCTCCTCGCTTACCACGTGACCGAGGAAAGTCACCTTCCGAATCCAGAATTCAAACTTGGAAAATTTCGCATACAGCTTCTCGGATCTAAGGGTTTCCAACACTAACCTCAAGTGTTGCTTGTGGTCTTCTTCATTTCTGGAGTAGACAAGTATGTCGTCTATGAACACGATGACGAACTTGTCTAAGAAGGGACGACACACCCGGTTCATCAGGTCCATGAACACATCCGGTGCATTGGTTAGACCGAAGGGCATCACTACGAACTCGTAGTGTCCATACCGAGTCCTGAAAGCTGTTTCGGAAACATCACTCTCAAGGAATCGTAACTGATGGTACCCTGATCGAAGGTCAATATTTGAGAAATAACTGGCTCCCTGAAGTTGATCGAAGAGGTCATCTATTCGCGGAAGGGGATATCAGTTCTTGACGGTCAACTTGTTCAGCTCATGGTAGTCAATGCACATCCGGAAGGATCCATCTTTCTTCTTTACAAATAAAACCAGAGCTCCCCAGGGTGAGGAACTCGGTCTGTGAACCCTTTACTGAGTAACTCGTTGAGTTGGCTGGATAACTCCTGCATTTCTGCTGGAGCTAGGCGATATGGAGACTTGGCTACGGGCGTAGCTCCAGGAATTAGGTCAATACGAAATTCGACCTGATGTTCGGGAGGAAGTCCTGGAAGCTCTTCTAGAAAGACATCAGGAAAGTTACAGACAACGGGGATGCTCACGAGGTCTTTAATTTCCTTTTTCTCGTTAATGAAATGGGCTAGGAGTGCTCGCCACTCCTTTCGGAAGAGTTTCTGAGCTTTGATGCAGGAAATGATGCGAAGGTTGGAGCTGAGTTTATCGCCATAGATTATGAGAGTTTGACCCGAAGGAAGGTTGAGACGGATGGTTTTTTCGTAGCAAAGAATATCAGCATGATTGAGACTCAACCAATCCATGCCAATGATACCATCAAAGCTCTTAATGGAAACTGGCATAAGATCGATGGGAAATGAATGATCGTTCAGGGTAAGGGTACAACCTTTGAATACATCGCTAGCGCTTTCTTTCTCACCGTTAGCCATCTCGACGGTAAACGTTTCGGTTAATGGTTGGGGATTAGATTTTAGATTATGTTTTAACGAATGACTAACAAAACTTCTTTCAGCACCCGAATCGAAAAGAATACTAGCATAAGAGTTGTCGAGAAGGAACGTACCCGAAACAACAGTGGGATCGGCGACTGTCTCCTCCCGTCCCATGGCTAGGACTCTCCCGGTATTATCATCTGTCGCCTTCTTGGGGCAGTTCCTCTTGTAATGCCCAACTTCTCCACAATTATAGCAGGCTTGACCAACACCTACTCCAGATGATTGATTTGAAGATTGGGCTGGTGCCTTGCAGAATCGGACCGTGTGCCCCTTTTTCCCACAGTTAGTGCATGATAGCTCGCGGCAGGGGCCAAGGTTATGGTGATATTTGCACTTTTCACACTGGAGAAGGGTGCCAGCATACCTATTGGTAGGGGTTTGAGCTATACATCCCACAGCAGAAGCAGCAGCAACGGGGGTAGTAGCAGCATGGACTGCTACAGTCTGCTATTTATTTGAGGATCCGTGGGAAGGTTGGCCTTTCTTCTTCTTCCAGAACTTCCTCTCTTCACCACTATTCTGGGTCGGTTCGGGGGTGGCGGTTGTTCCCTCAACTTCATCACTGTGGTCAATCAGCATCTGGGCTAAACTTTTGGCAATATCATATGTATCCAGCCTTGCAGATAAGACGTTTCCTTTGGTTAGTTGGGTCAACCCCCAAATAAACCTCTCTATTTTCGTACTCTCCGGGGTAACCATTCCTGGACAGAGTAGTGCCAGGTCATCAAACCTCGAGGTGTATGCAACAATATCAAAACCCTTCATCTTCAGGTTCCAGAGTTCGTGCTCTAACTTTTGTATTTCTCCCCGAGGGCAGTACTCAGCCAGAAGGAGTTCTTTCATGGCTTCCCAACCCATAGCATTGGCTACAGGTAGGGTCAGGGATTTGACTTGGTTGTTCCACCAAGTCAGGGCTTTGTCGCTGAAGGTACAGGCTGCGAACTTTACTTTATCGGACTCCGAACAAGCACAGATCTCGAATATGGATTCGGTTTTCTCGAACCATCGAGTGAGGGAAATGACACCTCCAGTGCCATCAAAGCAAGTGGGTTTTGCGCTCATGAAATCTTTATAAGAACCCCCTTTTCGGTCTCCTTGACTATCTTCTAAGTTTTGGGGTTGGGAACCACCTCATGAACTACTAGGGTTCATTTGTGACACGGTGGCTGTCACTGCGGGAGTAGTGGCTGTTTGAAGCGTTACGAGGTCAATTTGAGGAGAAGGTGGTGGCGGAGGGTCGTTGGTCTTTGAGTTGGGTCTCTTTCATGGAGGCATCTTGATATAATAAGATCAGGAAAGAGAGGATGATAAGTCCTCCGAATTGAATCGAGAGATATGACAAATATATATTCCAAATAAGCGATAAAGCAGGAAAGAGTTATCAAAACAGATAATTTATCGCTAAAGGAATGATCAGGGAACAATGCTTAAATGAGGTTTTCTACAAAGGATTGGCTCGAGAAATACGCCCATAATATTTCATGATTCGCTACGACCACGGTTCGCTGTTTGGGATATTAGGGTAAGTTTTAGGCATGCCGCACACCACAGTCACTCCCAAGCACATGTTGGCCATTTCTCGAATGAATATAGTTGGCCAGGCTATATTGATCCTAGACACGACTACATAACTACCCAGGTTTAACCGCAACATGCATCACCCATTTACTTATGTTTTGTCCTACTTGTAGTTACGGATCTCGACGGTTAGGTATACTTGTATACTTTTGAAAATACTTATACTTTGAAGGATACTTTTAGTTCAGAGCACTTAGGCCCCTTAGTGTTTATAGTTTTATACCATTTAATGTTTGGTATACTTCATTCACTATAAACAAGGGCTCTGATACCAATCTGTCACACCCCGAAAACCGAAGGCGGAAACATTTCCGGGGCGGACTCCACGTTGAGTATCAAATCCAAAGCACATAGTAAGCAAAGTAAACAACCATTACATTACATATCAAAGTTTACATTTGTTCAAAAGTAAAGTTGTACATTTGTGATACATAGTATATATGAACAAAAGTAAGACGAGTCTTCTACGCACTCTGTCATTGCCAAAAGGGATCATCGGGTACCTGTCTAATGCAGACCTGAGAATACAAGCAGTTTGAAAATTAGCACAAAGCTGGTGGGTTCATAAGCGGTTTTGTTTTTTGAAAATGTATGAGTTTCCTTTTGGTTTCTGAAAATGTCATGACCCAAGAAAATCCCATATTTTCTTAAATATAATGTTTGGTTAACTGTTAGGTTACACAGTTCTGGTTTTTTTTAACTGTGATCCCAGGAAAATCCCATATTTTGCTAATGTGAAAGATGTATACTGAAAACCTGGTCATCCTTGTAGAGTGTGTGTTAGTTTACCAACCCGAAATGTAATGTAAAAGATGCACACTGAAAATGTATTAGTTTTAACACGTTTATAAAACTACTAAATACCAAGTAAACTAGTTACTAAACCCATTATTACTAAAATGTAAATCTCTGTTATCCAAATTGCGAGTTCCATAACCATACAATAGACTAGATATGGCAATATGTAGTCCACATCCTTATGACTTTCGTCACCCTTGAACCTTTCGGTTCGGCTGTAGCTAGCAGCCAGGTGTGGGGTAGTCAACCCCGTATAGATCTATACACTCAAGTCACGCTCCCTATCTAAGAGATTCTGGTTACGGGGGCGATCCTCCACTCGTGTATCTCCGTGGAGTGTTCACCGAGGATGTGTCTCCAATTTATAGGAATAACAAATTTACTAGTAATAATACTGAAAGATCAAATGACTATCCTCCACTCGCGTATCTCTGTGGAGTGTTACCGAGGACAAAACAATGTTCTAAGTTAAAATGTTATGCTTTTATCTGTTATAGTGTGGGAAAACATTTGTGAAAATATAAATACAACAATTTATAATGTATTTCACAAATAACATGATAATGTGTTCTGTATTTCACAAATAACATGATAATGTGTTCTGTATAAAGATTATGTTCAGAAAAAGGAATAGGGCGAGAGGAACTAGAAGCACCAGCAGTAGGAGCAGGAGGAGCAGGAGGAGGAGAGGATGGAGGACTATGATCTACTGTAACACCTAAGTTGGATTTGAGTTTCCAATTAGTTGATGGAATATCATTGGCTAAATTGAGTATCTTCTTATTTCTGCTGTCTATACGTAGATACTCTTTCCCATCTACTGTCCAATGAATATCCCCAGTGGGAAGGCGGTGGAAAAGATGCATTGTTTCCATAACATCAATTGATAGATGAGTACGGCCCATGATGATGTTTGTTGGGTTATTAGGTAGATGGAGGCCAAGATGCTCTACAATAATAGAAACCATGCCTCCACAATGTAGCTGTCCACCATTGCTCGTAGCACTTCTGAGCATTTTTTGAATAACCCAACAACCAAAATGAGGGACTTCTGCAGGCTTGTTAATCATACACCACAAGACTTCTAGCTCTTTTTTATTAGCTTTGCTAATCTCTTCTTGAGGGAATAAGAGAGAAGAAATGATCCGGTGAGCTACTTTCAAGATCGGATGGATAATGCTAGAAGCTTTTGCGGTGCCCGATTGATACTCATACTCACAAGAGATGTTTCTCCAAAAATTTGCGCAGTCTTGCTCAAAAACAACATTTTTTCTACCCTTAGCTGTGTATATATCCCTTCTTGCTTTAGGAGCACCAATTATATCACAAAGGATATCAGCATGAAATTGATGCGTTTGGTTGAGCAGACGGAAAGTTAGGAGATGGGTTTGATAGTCAAAGGAAATGGAAGACAAAAGTTCCAACATCGGTGTTTGGTAACTAACTGCATGAAGATTCAAAAGACCCTCCCATCCTATGTTTTTAAAAAGCTTGTGAACACCCTTGTATATGTGTAAATCTTTGAGGGCCTGGATGTCCACAAATTTTTGAGCACCCATTGTTCTTGTAACAAGATTTGCATACAAGATTTCCTGTCGATTGTTCTAAAAAATAAGACCAAATTCATAGGGGTTGTCTATGGCATGTGGGTCTTGTTCATCATGTGAAGTTCCAACTCTATGTCTTTTACCCCGGGAAGCCATAACCCAAATGAATCAACAAAATATTGCACACAATTAAGACAATTGAAGTACAAGAAGTAGCAAGTTTCACCAAAAACACCCAAAAAAAAGAATGTGTTCTATCTAAATGCACAAAGTAAGAGTTTGGAACAATTATACCAATTTGTGCTTGATAATGGTGATAAGATGATATCCAATGCTTCCCCAAGCTATCCCCAAGCTTATCCTACAAGAAATTTGAAACATTAGGTTGAGATTTGAAGTTAAAAAATTCTAGGGTTTTGTTTAAAAAAAACCCAAAATCGGCCATGGGAGAAGGACATAGATGTGGAAGATAAAGAAGATGAAGAAAAGGGAGGAATTTCATACCTTGGAGCTTGATTTTTGATGCAAAATTGAGGAAGATTGAGTATTTGGAAGGCTTTTTTTCGAAAGGGGGCAGTAGGGAGAGAGGGAATCGCAGGTATTGAGTGAAGAATGAGTTAGAAAAATCGAGATTTGACCTTAAAATTGTTCAGTCCTGTTTTTGCGTTTACACGCCCCTGTAAATCAAAGGGGAGGGTTTACACGGCCGTGTAAATCCCTAAATCATAAAAACCGCGTTCAATCGTTTACACGGCCCGTGTAAATGCAAGGCATAAGTTTACACGGCCGTGAAAACTTCTGAGAAAGCCAAAAAACTTGATTTTTTTCACTTTTTGAAATTGCAACCCGCTAAACCTCTACTGCCCGAAAAATGATTTTTAACCCTTTTTTAGCATGAAAAACAACTTGGAAGTTTGAAAACAAAGAAAATATAATGAAAATATACTAAATGACAAAAATACCCCCGGGTTGCCTCCCGGTTAGCCGCCCCTTTTTAATGTCGTTGGCTCGACTTGGACCCCAACTATTTGTGCTTCAGTCTCGATACGTGGGCCTCTCTAACATATCATCACTCCTCACATGCTTCTTGTCATCAATAAACTCTAAAATATCCAACACTTCATTATCCATATCAAACTTCTTTGCAAGCTCTTTGGCTTTGTCCCTGTCTAGTTTTCGTGACAAAACTAACTCCAGAAATTCATTGTTAGACAATTTCAAACCCTTTTTTGTTGAGGGATGGATCAAATTGACAAAATTAACAGATTGAACATCAAAAGGAGTCTTTTTTGCTTCATGCACATTGAAGTTGATAACTTCACCATCAAATTCCATACTCAAGGTTCCATTGTAGACATCGATTTTTGTTTTAGAAGTTTTAAGAAAAGGTCTACCCAAAAGAATGGAACTTGAACTTGGAGAGTCATCGTCTCCCATATCTAAGACATAAAAATCAGCCGGGAAGACAAATTCATCGACTTGCACTAACACGTCCTCTAATACTCCCTTTGGGTGTACCAAAGACCGATCAGCAAGTTGGATGATCACACCGGTTTTGCTCAATGTTCCTACACCAATTGATTTGAAAAGAGAATATGGTAGGACATTTACAGATGCACCTAGATCAAGCATAGCTCGAGGTACATAAAGATTTCCCAACTTGCAAGGCACAGTAAAGACACCGGGATCCTTGCACTTTGGGGGCATCCTCTTTTGCAAAACCGCAGATACATGCTCCCCAACCGCTACGACTTGATTTCCTTTTAATTTCTTTTTAGATATACAAAGATCCTTAAGGAACCTTGCGTATCTAGGTACCTGCTTGATGACCTCGAGGAGTGGAATGTTGATTTGAACTCTCTTGAACATTTGCATGATGTCATTCTCCTCCCGTTCTTTCTTCGTGCTCTTTAATCTTTCAGGAAATGGAGCAGGTGTGACTTTGGACTCAACGATGAAGGGCTTCTTTTCGCTTGTTTTCTCTTCCTCCTTATCTTCTTTGGTTGCCTCTTCAACCACTATTTCATCTTCTTTTTGATCAACCAAAAATTTTGGACCATCATAGCTTTTCCCGTCTCTCAATGTGATGGCACACACACTATGTTTTGGATTCTTCTCAGTTTGCGCGGGTAGTTTGCCTTGTGACTCCAATTTACTCACAGATGTGGCGAGTTGAGTCATTTGTTGCTCCAAAGTCTTGATGCTCGCTTTGGTCTCATTTTGAAATGTTTGAGTACTTGTGGCTAAACTCTTAACAATTTCTTCCAAAGACATTCCCGATCCGCTTGAACTACTTCCTTGATGCATGTTTTGAGGTTGATATTGAGATTGATGAGGAGGTTGAGTTGGTTGGAAATGTGGTTGATAATTTTGTTGATGGTGCATTTGATTTTGAAATAGGGGTCTTGGTTGATAAGGTGGTGGTCTAGGCTGAAAATTGGTATTAGGTTGGTGCCAATTTGGATTGCTTCTTGGCTGGAAGTTTCCTTGTTGTTGACTTGAAAATCCCATAGCTTGAACTGGCTCTACATCTTCTTGTAACATGGGGCACATATCAGTGGGATGTCCAACTTGTGTACAAATGCCACAAGGTCTGACTATTGGCGGTTGCACGCCCTTATCTTTTGCAAGCATCATTACTACCTTAGTCAACTCAGAAAGTTGACTTTCAATTTTTGGAGTAGAAATTTCTTTCACCCCCCTTGGTGCATCACTATACCACTCTTCTTCTTGGACTGTATGCTTGGACTCTTCTGCCAGGTTTTTTATAAGAACTCTGATTTCTGTTGGAGTCTTATCAGCTATAGATCCACCACTTGATGCATTGAGTAATCTCCTATCCCAAGATGACATTCCTTCACAAAAATACTGCAGCAACTGATATTCTGTAATCCCATGTTGTGGACATCTTGAGCACAAAATCGATGGGATTGTTTTCATCAAGTTTAAGGCCCCAAAATCGATTGTGGTTGGTTCTAGAATTTATTCCAAGGCCATTGGTGTGTTTAAGTGGATTTTTTAAACACTTGGATTTGAGTTTACTCCCCATGAATATGAGTTTATGGCCCAAGCATGTTCTTGAGCAGTAAACTCATGTTTATTCCTCAAAAACCATGTTTAAGGAGTTCCAAGTCCGAAATGGTAAGCCATAAAGTCATATCTAAGTCCCAAAGTTGGTTTAGAAAGGTTTAAAGGCTCAAAAACCCCTTAAATGTGTGTTTACGGCCCAAGCATGTTCCAGGGCCGTACATGAAAATGGTCCTAATTGATTATTTGAACTCGGATTTGAAGGCTAAAGGTGCTATACTATGAGTTAGGGAAGTTACGTTGATGGATTTGAGCCTTAAATTGATGTTTTTGGACCTTGAATTTGAATTGGGGAGAAAGGTTAGAGAGAGAGTAGTGTGAGAGAGAGAGAGAGAGAGAAAGATTCAAATGGAAGCTTAAACCTCTTTAAATAGGTTCTAAGTTTTGGACAAGGTGGAATTCTGCCCGATACCAGTGTTATACGATGCTTTTGGTCGCACCCGATTAAGTTACCGAAACCCGATATGGTCGATTCTAAAATGTTTTTGATTACTAATATGAAGTGTTAATATGAGTTCTAAACATGTTTAGACACTCATTAAGTCATAATAGAAGTCCCACAATTATGACTTAATTAAATGACGTGACGTAAACGAAATCGAAAACGACGAATATATTAACGAAAAGGGTTACAATTGATGGAACGAACTTCGGGTTGTCACAGTTCAATACGGTTTGAAAAGTTTGAAACCGCAAGTCAAGCTGTAAAGAAAAATACAAACTGTAAAACCAAACCGATGATCGGTTTGGCCGATTTCAAACCGAACCGCGAACACCCCTAGGAAGAAGGATGATATTTGAGAAGGAATTAAGAGTTTTCATTTGAAGATCTAGAGAGAAAAAGAGTGTGTTTTCAGCCAGAGATGAAGAAATGAGGATAAAATTAGCCACACACACACACACACACACACACACACACACATATATATATATATATATATATATATATATATATATATATATATATATATATATATATATATATAGGGAGGAGTGTACGGTCCAATGGAGGGTTCACGGCCGAGGACAATTCACGACTTCGAGGTGGGTTTGCAGCCCGAAGTCTGCGACCGAGTGTGCGGCTGTGAACCGAGGTTTGCGGCTGCAAGGTTTGTGGCTCGGGCAAAGGTTCTCGGTTCCTAAGGGATTTTCCTCCTTGACACATTACACTCTGAATACAAAGTCCATTAATCTATAACTTATTACTCTAACTATTTTAAGGTAATTTAAGAATTAAATTTGACCTTTAATTAATATGTTTTGACTTTCGTTGACTAAGATTGACTTATACAAGAATAAAATTTACAGGTTGTCACACGGGGCCCGATGAAGGGCGGGGGCCTAGTATATGTTTGTTATGTATGGTATGGGGTATTTTGGGGAACTCACTAAGCTTTGTGCTTATGGTGTTCAGTTTATGTTTCAGGTACTTTTGGTTCGAAAGGGAAGAGCCCGGGGTGATTGCAGAGCACACACCACCTTATTCCGCATTTTGTGATTTATTCTGATATGATATGATGTAAGGATATACTTTGGTGTATCTTGGTTGTATGAAAATGTTTTGAAATACCATTTTATTTAGATTAAAAATGAAATATTTAGGTCTTATTTTTGGGACATTACAATCAAGTTCCAATCTTTATGCATTAGGCTTCTAGATCTATGATTTTTGTCAATTTTATCCACATTTGGGAAATTTTGGATGGATGGATTCCATAAAGTTGGCAGCTTTATGGATCTTTGTAGTCCCTTGAAGGTTATATGCTTTGGATCTGAATTTTGGTTGAGTTTTGAATCCATGCATGTCATTTTGGTTCCATTTTCTGATGGGTTTTGAGCATACTAACACTCCTGTGGTGCACATGCAACCTTAGAAACCTTGGATTTATGTTTTCTCTAAAATACATGCAAATTTGTTTTCCAAGGTTTACAACCTAACTAGCATGTTATGGGGGTACTTGTAAAACAAAACTTTAAGTAGAATAACATACCTTTCCTTTGTGGTTGATTGCTTGGAGTTTTAGAGCCTAACAGTCTAGCACCAATAATGTGAATGCCTCAAGTGGTGTCACAAAGCACCAAAACAAGTTAGAAGTTCTTGAGAGAATAAGAACACTATAGAAATCGGCTCACCCTTATGCTCACACACACTAGTTCCAATTCTAGAAATAAGGACTCCTTTATATAGTATGGAGGATTAGGGTTAAACCCTAATACCCATGACTCTTCATTTACCTAGGATACATAGGTTAAAAGCTCCATGGACTATCTCTGGACCTCATATACTCTTAGCCCATCCTAAATAAATCTTAGCCCAATCCATATATGTATATATAAATAAGAGTCCATTTTTAATTAGCTCCATTTTGATCACTAAATTAATTCTAAATTAATTCTTGATCAATACTAATTAAATAATTACGACTTCATATTTATATATCATAACAAATAATATATTAATATATCATAAACATCTTATTCCCAAAAGTATATCCATGCAAGTTGTTAGGTGAAGTGCAACCCAAATGGACCATGCCGGGTCGGGTCAAGTTGATACCAAATATAGTTACGGACTTAGACACCTTATCCAACATTTTCATCATTTTGATCTAACATGAGCTCAAGACATGCATGTTTATAAAACATCGATTTTTAGAATATTCTTGGAGTAAGAAAGCCCTCTGGAAATTTAGAATGGATGGCTTAAAGGATTAGTGGCTTAATGCATTCAGCTACAACAATATAGTTTTTACGACATGGCCATATGGATGCCATGACATGACGATGGGGCTCATTGATTGTTTTGAACTGACTTTGTCACGACATGGTGGCATGACCATCATGAAATGAAAGTAGAATTCATCGTGACTGAGTTGGATCGTGACCAGGCCTAAGTTCATTGTCCACGACTTGACCATGGATTGATCACAATGTGGAAGTCAGCTGATGTTGACTTTGATCATTGTCTTTTTGACCCTATTGAATTTTGGTCAAATTGCAAGTTCTAGATTGTAGACTAAGGTGTGACCCTGTGTGATTTGATAGGTGGGTTGTAGCACCTGTTTCGTGGCATTGAGCTATGGTTTATTTGACTCTGTGAGATAGATGGGTTTTCTCACTATACTATGTAGGATGCTAATTGTCTTTATGATACTTGAATAGAAGACCGTATGAGTAGCCCATGACAGTTGCATAAAAGACCATAGGGGTAGCCCATGACACCTGGATGTAAGACCATAGGGGTAGCCCATGTTATTCAGGGAAATACCATGGGGTAGCCCATATGGTAGCCCATGCCACTTGGATGTAAGACCATGGGGGTAACCCATTGCATTTTAGGGGAAGACCATGGGGGTAGCCCATGACAATTGAATGTAAGACCATGGGTAGCCCATGACATTTCAGGGAAAGACCATAGCGGGAGCCCATGGCGAATGTATGTATGGTATATGATATTTCTGATGGGTTTTGAGCATAACATACAATCCTATGTATGCATGCTACCCTAAATTGATTGGATCAAAGTTTTCTCTAATTAAACATGCAAAATTGAACAACAAATTATAAACCCTAGATCCCTAGTGCATAATCAAATATTCACCTAGAAAAGGGTTATGAAACATACCTTTAAGATTGTTATTGTAAACAATCTTGAATCCTTGCTTGAAAGACCTTTGGTAGCAAGCGACACAAGTGTCGTACCTCTAATGGCTCACAAACAAACTCAAGCAACCAAGGATTACTATATATATATATATATATATATATATATATATATATATATATATATATATATATATATATAGAGAGAGAGAGAGAGAGAGAGATAGAGAGGGAGAGAGAGAGAGAAGGGAAGAACAATTTCGGCTTTAAACCTTTATTATGAGTTCATAGACGGAATCTCACCCTAAGGAGGGTTTATATAGGTGTTAAGAAGGTATTGGATAAGGCAGGTGTATCCAAGATAACCGTAATCCCCTAACTTCCTCCCCAAGGCATCTGAGGCACCCTTAGAGCACAAGGAAACACTAGGAGCATCTAGTTTTTGTTCCCCCTACTATAGGGGGTTCTAGAATTGCCTAATGTTCAACTATTGAACCTTGTCACATTTAGTCCCTACAGTTTTAGTTAATTCATTTAATCCCAAAATTAAATCTAAATTAATTTGTGATTAAATATTAATTAAACAGTATGATCTCTAATTAATAAATTATTTCCATAATACATTAATAAATCATTTATTGATTTCTAATTAATTTATTAACCAAGTAATAAATTAATAAATTATTCTTCTCTCTCTAATAGTTATTCTATTCAATTGCCAGATTTGAGGGCAATTGAAAAGGACTGGGTTGCTATCAATTCAAGTTTATACCAATTATAGTTATAGGCTTAGACACTTAATCCAACAATTTCGGACAGCCCATGGCTCAACTTGATCACTATATATCCCTTGGAGGTTTATTCCGCATTGATTATTACGATTTTACTATGATTGGTTTTTGAACAAATGTTTATGTGATCTGGGTGTTTTAAAAATAAAATTTTTACTTGGTATTTTTGGAACGTAATAGGTATACAGTACAATATGTCTGAAGATTTTTTTTACATGTGCAAACTCAAATTCTAGCCATCCTTCATTTGATTTTTCATCATCTGATAACCTTTTCTCACTCACTCTTCCAAACTCATATAAATTTTATTCTTCCATCTCATTTACTGCCACAATTTCTTCTCTTAAACACTCTTCAAATTTATATGATACAATGTTGTCAACATTATCTGATACAAAGTTGTCTTCCAATAGTGCCTCTTCAACTCGTCCCTCATCCACCTCCAAATACAAATGCACTATCTTTTTCGTTTCAAACATAACATTTCTGAGTTGAGTAATATTTGCTTCGTCTATAATGTTAACGACATACCCACGATCTGGGTGTTGAAAAGACAACGATATATTACTATTGAACGTATGTGCCTTATTTTTAACCAAATCAAACAATATCTGACGGTCAAAATTAGGCGGAAGTAATAAATATAAGTTGTTATACTTTGCTCTAACATACATGTTAATTCCATTAATTAACTGTCAAAACCTCTCAATACATAAAATAATGAAACTCATATTTTTCTAAAAAACAAGAAAAATTTTCTTCCATATACTCATATTTTCATTTTTATTTTTAAAAAAATAAGAAAAGAAAATTGTTTTATATGACATAAAAAAAAGCATCATAAATGTTTGTCACCAACTCCACCTACCAATTCTGCGAAGGTTTCATGTCATTCCGCGGAGCACGCAGGCCTAAAATTGCGCATTTCGTGGAGGAATAAATTGTGAATCAATCGTTTCTTTTTTCATTCCGCAGAGCCCGCAAAGGGAGCTTTGCGAAACTGTTCTTCAGGTATATCCTCTGTGGAATTCTTCTTCATATTTTTTTATGGCCATGTCGATTCCTCATAACTTTATTGAATTTTGCGGAGGTCGTGGAGCTCACATCTACAGAAAGCATATCTATATATAGAAATAGTTGATTTTATGTCTATTTTTTGGAATTCAACCTCAAAAATGTCTATATCCGACAAAATCTCATATATTTAGGATTGTTTGATATGGATATTATTGAGTCTCATAAAAGGTTGGGTCTAACTCAGCTAAATTTAGACCGTTTGATACCCAAATTAGAACCTTCTGACTCAGTGGTGAAGACGGGACAAAACCTCAAGGGTAACATATATGATTTTAGGGTAACACATCGGAAATTTTAAACTACGTGGAATAAACTTAAAAAAAAAACTATACAGAAAAAAAAAATGATAGTCTAGGTTACCGCAAGCACCCAAGTAGATCCGTTAGTGTTTTGACTTGATTCAACAGTTCTGACTCATCTAACATGTCTTTTATTCGGTCAGATTGAAGGTTGTTTCAACTCGATCAACATTGTATTTAAAATATTTTAAGTGTTCAATAAATGATCAAACTATTCACATATTGCGGTTTTCATGGAATTAGAATTCATATACAAACAAACGTGAAATAAGTGCAAGTTGGAAAATCAAAAAAGGGGTCACATATCGTTGTTCCATTAACTTCTCCAAGGCTAAAAAGATGTCGTGGGCCTAATCAGCTAATCTTTCCAAAAATACACCCACGTCATCAAACGATGATGGAGGAAGGGTAATTTTGTCTTAAAAGTTATCTAAAAATTGTTTGTCTTCATCTTAATGAAGGGTATTTTTTTAAAGATATCAAGTTGAAAGGAGTTGGACATTTGTTTTAATCAATTTATTTAATGAGTTGATTTTAGTTGCATTTTATTTGACATACATCAAGTTGGTAAATTACAAAAATTAAGATATAAAAATTATCGAATGCTAAAAGACTTTCAACAGATGGGTTTTGGCACAGATTTTGCATAGGCTTGTCGAGAAGATAAGTTTTATTCTCTTCATCTACATTTAGGTTTTCCTGGCCTCCTTCTTAAGACTTTTTTTCTCTCCTAAAGAAAATATGTTATAGACATGTCAAGTGTCAACATGAATGCACAACCACACCCACTCCCACTCATATATTGATATAACGAAAACTTTTACGACTACTAAACCTTTATATGACAATCCAATTATTGTATCAGATGGGGCACTTTAATATTTAACCATCACTCGCCCAAACATTTCTTATGATTTCCAACAAATTTATTTGTACATGCATGCACTTCAAGATGTGAACATAATGCATCTCAAACACATCCATTAGTATATTCGTGGTGCTATCAATTTGAGCTCTCTCTTCTTCTAACAAAATCCACAACTCTCTGTTGTGACAATATATGGCAATGACATTTACCATCTAGACACCTCATATTTGAATATCAACTCACCAAACAATTGAAATCGATATCCATTTTAGTAAAAGAAAGGTGGCCAATGGATAGGTCTGCGTAATATTTGTCATGTATCGATATTAAATTGCCAACATTTTACTAAGGGGATTCCAAAGATTCTATTTGAAGATTTTTGCAATAGTCTGAACGTTCGTTATCCTCTCGCTCATACTGTGAGTGAATATTGACATTATTATATTAG
Organism: Lactuca saligna; assembly: GCF_052625555.1. Classification (NCBI taxonomy): domain Eukaryota; kingdom Viridiplantae; phylum Streptophyta; class Magnoliopsida; order Asterales; family Asteraceae; genus Lactuca; species Lactuca saligna. Next base: position 178,800,188 of record NC_136423.1, read on the forward strand.
GTATCTTATATTATATTATATACATTATGGAATATTCCATTTTACTAATATCTGTAATAAAGTAGCATTCTTAGGAATTGGTGTATAATTTGTCTTGTAATGTTATAGCATGAAAAAATGAATAAACCTTTCAAGACGAATAATAATCTTTTGATGCTTAATTAGTACCCAAATCGATTGAATCTTGAATAATCAAAAAGCGTTTATGAATGCATTTTAATACAAAAGTATAATGATATAATCATTACTTGTACATCAAAAAAAAAGTTTGCTTATAAAAGCACACTTGAGAAATATAGTAGACCATAATCAACGTATTTGTATTACTTTATTTGGATAAATATAACTATGACTTATTTTTGTATAATATTATCATACTTTCATTTACTTATAATACAACATTTTACTTTTGAAGTTATCATATTTTGATAAAATATATCAAATTACAATAATTTATCTTAAAAGATGCTTATTATAATCATGGTCGACCCATTGATTATGAAGAACCTGTGCAAAAAATATAAACATGGGTCCACAAATATTTTTTATGTAAACAAAATTCTTTAATGCTACACGAAGTTGATAATTAGTATGAAAACAATCAAAAGAACGATAATAAAATATATAATGCCACATGAATCATGAGACTCTTTTAACATCTTAGCATTCAATTAAGGTGGTGAGTGAATTAAAAGAATTTTGGTCAATTGAAAAATATGTTATGTAGAAGTAAGGGATAAAACCGATTAATAAAATTAAGATAAATGGTTCTTGGTTAATTAGAAATCCCGATTATGCAAAGTGAGGAATACATCAATGAAAAACGGATTAATAAAAAAACGAAGAAGTATTATTTTTGTAAACTTATATATATTAACACCATAATTTGGCTAAAACTCGGACACTATATTTTATGGACTATATTTTATGGTTTTTGTGTGGTGCAACACCTTAAACACCAAGCTTTTAGGGTCGGGCCTAATTAGAATATGATACTTTTAACATATATGTATATATGTAGTTATAGTATAATTTCAAAAATCAAGAGGCCAGTTCCCTCAATAATGGGCCGAACCTTAAGATGTCGATTTTGGCCCAATATAAAACAATTTTCAATTTATAGGCCGAATGCTATGGCCCTGTATTTTTAATCCATAGTTTAAAGTTTAAAGAGGGTCTAAAGATGCGGTTAACTGACTTGGTCGGGACTCGACCCGGATCCCAAAAAATGATAATTAAAGGCCCCAAACCAGTCGTTTATGAAAGATGATGTGTTTTAGAAAAAATAATAACCAGTATAATACGAATATTATATAACAAAGATGGATTTAATAGAAAATATTGTATTTTTAGATTATTCTTTTTTTAAGGTTTTACAAGTTTTTATATCTTTGGGAGAATATTAAGTTTTGTAATTTTTTTTGAATTTTATGATAAAAATATGTATTTGATTGGAGTAAAAGTTTTCTTGATATTTTTATTTATTAAAATACATATTAAAAACATACCATTTAAAATATATCGGTTCTATAACTGTAAACTGGTTATGAACGTTTGTTATACGGTTAAATAATTTTGGGACATTTGGTTAAAAGTTTTTAGATTGGGCTGGAAGGCCCTTAACTACATGAAATGTACTAAAGGTTATATTGGACCTTATTCTTTTCAATCTCTAATATGGAATAAATGTTTGTCCTAAAATATAAACATTAAGGTTCCCGATATGAATTTTTTCAGGTTTAAACAGATCTTTTTGCATGAATGAATCGGAAAGACTATCCTTCTGGCTGAATGAACTGGAAAGACTATTTGATTTGCACAAAAAAATATCTTTCCCGGTAAGATATGTCTTTTCCAGAAAACCCTAAAACCATATTTTTCTGGTTGAATTGGCTGGAAACACAATTATGCACTAAACCCCACATCTTTCTTTCTTTCTTTCTTGGATTATTAATTTTTTTTAAATAATTTTTTTTTAAATTTAAGTCCCAAAATCATATCTTTCTGGCTGAATGAGCTGGAAAGACAATTATGCACCAAACTCCACATTTTTTCTTTATTTCTTTCTTGGATTATTAATTTTTTTTAAATAATTTTTTTTTAAAATTAAATTTTTATTTTTATTACTTTTTTTCATCATTCAGCACTATCAATCAGATGCACAATCAAACAACATGGTTTCTTTTCCAATCAGAAAATTTTCTCATACAACACACTTTACCAGACAACACTTTTCCAGACAGAAACTATCAAACGGGACCTAAAGTCCGAAGTATGATTTATGCGGAAAAGGGAAAAAAGTGAAAAAAAAAATCATTGCCTTTGGTTAAATTCCATTAAAATACATTGTAATTTAGATTATTTTTTTCGGATTATTAATATATTTTTATTCAACCACTAATTATGATTTATTTTAAACCGTTATACAAAACATTGGTGTTTGTAAAACGCTAAAATTTTGAATTTGTTCAATTTAATCATTCAGAAAATTTCTTTATGATTTAATTATTGTAGTGTGAAATTAAAGGAAAAACTCCAACGAAAAAGACGATCATTTGTTGCAATAGCGGAACATTCCGTCAAACAGAAAAGTTTTGTTACAAAGTTATTTATTTATTTATTTATTTATTTTATTTTTTATTTATTTTTATTTTTATTTTTATAAAATAACAAGTTCTCGTTTAGGAAAAAAAAAGTTGTGACCAAATAAAAGAAAACTAACATTTTTTATGGAATTTTACCATTAGTTATTTCTATTAAAACAATTTGTTTTTTAGTTTTATATTTAATTTGAAAGTCCATAGTGCAATCAATTTTAATGCGTTTATTAAGAATGGACGTATAAAATTTTACTTTTAGGAAAATTCAAAATTTTACTACGATTTGGACGATTTGGAAGATCCGAAATAATGTTGTGTTTGTTCATGTAAAATACGGAAAGATAATTTTTAATAATATTGTTTTATTTTTGTTTTCTTGGTAAAATAAAGACATTCCAAATATGTAAGTTGGATTGATTATTTAAAAGCCTTTGTAAATTTTCTTCTAGTAATTTGCAAGGAGTGTGTATATATAGTTTTTTTGTTAGACGTGATTATTCCAATGATGTTATATATTATATGGATGAATTAATTTCTTAAATGGAAAGACACAGTACAATTACTAATAAAATATTTGACAAGAAATGCACTTCAATAATGTATATTTCGGTATACAAAATAACAACATTTTGTGGAGCAAAACAAATTACCGACTTTACTAAGAAAAAATGTTTTAACATCCATTTACCACACCTTATAATCATAAAAAGTTAAAAGCTTACTAAAAAATATGAAAATATGTGTCCAAAGTTTTTTTTTTTTTTTTTTTTTTCCCTTTCGCCTCTGAAAGTGTCCTTCCTTCTCAATGCCCGGACATCCGTCCAATGTGTTCTTTTTGATCTTGTACTCACGGAGCGTTACACTGAACACCAACCCAATCGCACCAACAAATTACTCACTTCATTCACAGCGCGGGGGAGAGACAGAAAGAGGTCGGTAATAACTTATAGTCGGGTTAAAAGGTTCTACTTCCTTACTCAATCAAGTCATTGCTTTGACCGAACCATAGGCCAAAAAGAAAAGATTTTTAGATACTTGTTACAGTCCTAACCAAGAGCGCAAAAAAGTTTTATTTAGAATTAAAGTAAAGGCATGCCATTTGCAATGCCTTTTCTTGCTTTCGACAAGACCGTCAAGTTGGAATGCACACTACCACTCTGGATCTCGTGCTCCTCCCCGAGAAGCGCTCACTCGGTTATGTTCTCTCTCTCTCTTGTGGGGGGGGGGGGGGGGGGGGGGGGGGGGGGATTCACTATGACTAGCGTCTTCGAGTAACTAACCTATTGCTACTTTTTATAACTTAACCGGGCATGGAGTTATTTATAATCACTTTTTTCTATTGATGGTATACATATTTTGATGGATAAGTCATAAAAAGACAACAAATGCAAAATCCAATTAGTTTAGTTTAAAGTCGTTCCAATTATTTTTACTCATTAAGCCAAATCTAACTAATTGTTTTGAATTTTTTTTAATAGATCTAGTTGTGAGATTAATAGATATAATTCAAGATCAATTTATGTATAAATACTAATAACCCTACACCAATTAAAGAACACTTACTTTGAAGGAATGATCATTTCAATTGATGTCGAACATGATGCCATCGTTCAATTCAGTTTCTTCCAATAATGATGTCATTTTGATTTTCTAATTGATAGATCGTTACCATTTGCACTCACAAAAAGGGTGTTTATAGAGAGTATTTAAACGTAAAGAATAAAATGTCGAGTCTCGGTTTAGTCGTTTATTTATTAGGTAATAAATTCATAAGATACATTTTTTGAAAACAAAAAGAGTTCCTCAAGTCATAGAAGAATGTCATATTCATACTATATAACTTAAAGTTTAGAGACCTAATATATCATTTTGACCAACTTTATGGTACACAATATAGGTGTACGTACATATAATTAACATTACAAAATAATCCTTAGATCATACAAATAAGGTATTTTCCAACATTAAAGTATCTTCCATGTACTACTTATACATGTAAATTAAAATAAATTAAATAAAAGAAAAACCAAAAACTTTCTTGTCATATAATTGGCATATTCTTTGGGGACCAGATAATTATCCATTTAGGATGTGGTTGCCTTTTGGTCAATATTATATAAACTTCCAATATCTCTGGCCTGGTAAACTTTAGAATTTGACTTTTTAATTCTACTTAACATCAACATTATTAAAATTGTGTTCATATTATTAATTATAGGATATAGCAATAAAGTCATTAAGTTAGTCGGAAACTTTGATTTTAATATTGTATTTTTTTCTTTCAATTAAGTCGCTATATTTACAATTCGTTTGCAGTATTAACCAAATAACTGGTTCTCCAGGTAACCATTGTTTTCAAATTGCAATAAAGTCATTAAGTTTACTAAAATTTCGATTTTGACACCGTGTCTTGTTTTTCTCAATTATGTCACTAAATTTACAATTTGGTTGCAATGTCATCCAATTGAATAGTTACCATCAATCTAACATGTTACCAAATAAATGACATGGAAATATTCCGATGTAGAAGCCATATCGCATCTTAGGTGGCATGATTGGGTTTCAAATATAGAGTTTGCATCGAACTCATCACAAATCTTCTTCTCTTATTCTCATCTTCTCGACAAAGTATTTTGTTATGGTGTCAAACTCAACAAATAATATGGGTATAATATGAACTTCAAAAACATTGTTACTTTGCACTAAAAAGTAGTACAAGGTATGCATGATCGATCCATGGAGATACGAGAAAAATGATTATACCTCTTTGCATAAGTTATTTGAGTTACAGTTAAGGGGGTTGTGATTTGGATTTATAGGAATCAAGACGAAGCCCCTGCGGGAGGTATTTGAGTCACATTTGTTATTTATACTTGAAGTGTATCCTATCGATACAAACCTTCAAACGGAGCCCCTGCGGGAGTACGAGACGGAAATATCCACTCCCGCGCCCCAGTCTCGAAAATAAAACGAGGTTTAATCCCGCTTCCGCCCCCGCCTCCGAATTTTTAAAAAATTAATTATGTACGGAATCGGGCTCCCAAGGGGACGGTATCCCACAAAAGTTTTTGACATCCCTACTCCAACTTTGGTGTGTGGGCAGGTGGTTAGAACATGTTTCAAAACATGAATGATATGTTAAGTTGGATTGATAACCAAAGGTCTTTATGCTTTGAAAGGGAAATAATTGATACGGTTTCTACAACGGGTTCTATGGACTAATCGGAACGTTGTGTTCGGAGGAATTACTTACAAAAAAGATATTTTGTTTGATTCGGTGGTCCCGTTTTCGTTTAATTGATTTTGTTATAAAAATAGCAAATTTAAGAAAAATTATACAGCGTGGTTGTGCAACCCGCTATTGAACTAGTTTGTTTTTTAGTTACTTGCCTATGTCAAGCATTTTTTATATATTGTGGTTCCAAAAAAAAAAAAAAAAAAGAAAAAAAGAAACTCACTATTTAAGTCATTTCAGGTTTCAAAACTCAGCTAAACGGTCTAATGGTAATAAGGTAAAAATATAAAGGATAAACTTGAATCTTATATTTACTGTTATCTAAATATCACGATTTACCTTAAGCAAGTTGAAGTTCGTTTCCTACGTCAAAGAGTTGTGGCTTACAATTCAACGCATTTGGTCAAATTGAATTTGTGGCTTCAACTTTTGCTCTTTAAACTTTTGACTTTTAGCTCTTGATCTTAATTTTATAGTGATGCAAATAGGGGCTTTTTAATTAATATACAACCAATTTTTGGTAACCATCAAGTGCGGAAGCATGATGGTCCATGGAACTAGGCTTCATTTTCGGCCGAAGGCCACTGGTCCTTAAACATGGATTACTTTTTAAAATAAATAAAAAAAGACCATAAAGTGTTAAATTCTAGTAAGAATAAGATATATATTATATTTAAATATGATTAAGACTATGTTTTTAAAAACAACATAAAATATAAAATATAAAAGCTAAAAGTTAAAAGTTTATTTTTTGATTTTTACACATTTTGGTACTGAGTTTTTTTCGTCCACAATTAACTCTTCAACTTGTTAAACTATACACATTCAATCCTTATAACCGGCTACTCTATGTTTATCTGGTAAAAATGATGTTTTTTTTAACACATGTAATGTTCGTTCGTATTTTGTGTACAAATAATATATTTAAATAGTATTTTTCTTAGTAAAGAAACAACAATAATATTTTTTGAATATTTTGAAAACCGAGTAACCTGATGGTTACCTACAATAGTCGGTTCAATGGTTTGTGTACTAAAAAAAAGACAACGATCTTTTTTATGGAACTTCGTTATCTTTTTAAATCATTTTCCTATTTGAAAATGATTGTGAGTTTCAAAACATATAAGTAAATGAATAAATCCAACTTCAATTCATTTCAAAATATTTTGATGGTTTTAACTTGGAATATTACCGATTAACCCCTCAAACCTTAAAATTGAAATTCTCTTTCGGCTATTGACTATAAAGATGTCAATTTGTGTGGCTTAGTGTTGGTATCATTTGGTCAACTAATTTGTAACTTCAACTTTTGCCCTCTAAACTTTTGACATTGGCTCTTTTAATCAAGTTTTATTAGTGAATAGTAATGCATATAGGCGTTTTAGTCAATATACATCGAAATTTTGACATCTCTCAAGTGCGGAGGCATGACGGCCTGACAGGTCAATGGGCCACGGCTTCCTATTTAACCAAGTTGGATTATTTTTACTGAAATATTTAAATAAAAAACTATTTCATATATAAAAGTTCTAATTATTACATCTCTACATTAAATACGAAACTTATAAAAACAAATATGCAATTTTAAACAACTTAAATTCTTTATAATCGGGTTTTATGTCGTTTTGATATTAACCTAATTTTATTTATAATTATCTATCTACGAGTCAAATAATTAAAATTTTAAGAATTAAAAGGATAGTAAAAAGGTCGCTAGGATTATTTTTTCCAGTAATTTCAAAAATAGTTTTTACTTTTTTTCCAGTAATTTATCAAATCTATAAAAAAAAGTAAAAACCGTCTCATGCACCATGGATATTGCAACTGAACAATTGGTTATAGATTCTCTTTATTACATATTATAGGGATAATGACTTGAAAGGGTAATGAACTTTTGACTTTTGTCACATTTGGTCACTAAACTTTTTTTCGTTATCTATTTGCCATTGAACTATTGAAACTGTTCACATTTTACCCTTATGACCGGCTGTTACCGGTCATAAGGGTAAAATGTGAACAGTTTCAATAGTTTAGTGGCAAATAGATAATGAAAAAAAGCTTAGTGACTAAATGTGAACAAAATTGAAAGTTCGTTTCCGTCTAAAAAGTTCAATGACTAAATGTGAACAAACTTCCTATTGTATTATGTTTTAGCAAAATTATTTATTTTTGTTTAATTGTAGCAACATTTGTTGATGAAGAAATGTAGGAAAATAAAAAAACAAAATGTAACATCCGGATTTCCAGGTATCATAATTTAAGTATTTTTATTTTGAGTTAAGAAGAGAGACTCGACGAGTTGACGCCTCAACTCGTCGAGTAAGGTCGCGACTGATGACTCGGATTAATGAATGGACTCGACGAGTCGGTGAGGCGACCCGACGAGTCCGCGCTGTTGGCAGAAACCCTAAATCTTTGGGCCCAAGCCATATTGCCTTCAATTGCGACTACCTTTCCCATAAGTAAGAAGCCTAGCAAGCTTGAGTGTGTAGAGTGAGAGGAAGAGCTATCTTGAGCTTTTTGGTGTGATACATCTGGACCTTTCTAGGTCTAGAGAGCCGAAAATATTAAGTTTTAGTAGAGTAAACCTTGGGGTTCGAAGTTAGGAAACATTTATTGGATTTTTATGGTATATATAGTTAATTTCATCTTACACATAGATATGAAGTATTTTATATAAATTACGTGCTACGTGTGCATATTATTTGAATACTTGTTGTCTATGCTGGATGAACGATTTTATACATGTTTTAAAAGATTTAAACCGTATATTTATTTTATATCTACAAATATGTTGCGAATGGAACATGGGTAGATGAAATAGTTGGTGTGTGATGAAATAAAATGATGAGAGATAGGTGATGATAGAAAGGTGATGATAATTCGGTAAATAGATGATGATGAATATGTGATGTAGGATGAAAGAAGATACCATAACCTTAACCAGCAATGTGGCGATGTAGTCATCTACCAGAGTATAGATGGCGACCACGTACCATTCTAGACAACCCAGTGGAAACACCAACAGACCCATAACCTGTAGGTGATGAATTACGAGTTCAAGCAATGTTGTAACTACGTATTCATGCGATGATACTCTAACCCCTTACTATGAATTACGAGTTCAGACGATATTGTAACTACATATTCATAGGATGTCACAAATTTCGCATGCCAAACCAATGGTCATAATTCACATTAGTGAGAATGGTTCATTTTTTTGTAAAACCAAAATCAGATTGGAAATTTTGATTTTTTATTTTGGAAAACATCAAACCATTGGTTTTTTATTTCGGTTTTGTTTTTTTTTAAATATATTTTCAGGGTTTTGTTTTTTTTTTTTTTTTTTTTTCATAGATTTCTTCATCAACAAATGTTGCTACAATTTAACAAAAATAAATAATTTGCTAAAACATAATACAAGAGGAAGTTTGTTCACATTTAGTCATTGAACTTTATAGAGGGAAACGAACTTTCGATTTTGTTCATATTTAGTCACTAAACTTTTTTTTTTTATCTATTTGCCATTGAACTATTGAAACTGTTCATATTTTACCCTTATGACCGGCAACAGCCGGTCATAAGGGTAAAATGTGAACAGTTTCAATAGTTCAATGGCAAATAGATAACGAAAAAAAGTTTAGTGACTAAATGTGACAAATATTGAAAGTTCGTTACCCTTTCAAGTCATTATCCCCATATTATATTATATAACCATTTCAAAAAGAATTTCGGAACATGTTCTATACTATTTTGGTTATCAGATTCTGTTTTATTACATATTGTATAACCATTTCAAAAAGCACTTCGGAACATGTTCTATACTATTTTAGACACTTTTAGATATATTTTTAGGAGAAATATAAATATATAACACATAAACTTATGATATAAAATTTAAATATAAACTATAGTTCTTTATTCTTTCTTTACTAGTTAATTTATTAAATAATTATAATTATAAAACTGTTAGAATCATCGAATTGATTATAACAACTTCAAATAACAATAATTTATATCTTAGAGTTGTATTATAAACATTATCTTTTTGTAAACTTTTACACAAAACAACATTTAATTTATTAAAATAGTGGAGATTTTCATATAATCAGATGTGACAACTGACAACTCTCAACTTGGAAGAAGAAAAGTCTGCTTCCACTGTATACATAGTATATATATGATGTGAATTCATGATATTGTGAACGGAAACAACGACGGCCGGAGGCGGTGGCTGCAGAGGCAACAGGATTTTGAACGATGGCATCACGGATGTGGTTGTGCATGTGCTTTTGCTTGACGATAACTGTCGCCATAACTCGAGCTCAAAACATCACCGATCCAGCTGAAGGTATTACGTCATCCTCTGTGTGTGTTATTTTATGCTCTCATTCTCCATGCGATTAAGTTATGATCTCCGATTCTGCATGGCTGCTTCTCCTTTCTGCTGTGTGTGTGTGTGTTTGTTGGTGAGAGAGATATTCGTTCTCTTCTTTATTCAGATTTTGATTTAAGGTTACGTGTTCATTTGCATTCAAAGATATTATTGATTAGATGCCCTAACAAATCCAGCTTTGATTCAATTATTCGAACTGAAATTTGATTACAATTCTTATGTATCTTTCGCGACCTGACGCAATAATAAATGTTAATGTATGACTGTATGTGTAAGCTTAAATCGAGTTATTCGAGCTTCAATTCAACTTGAAATTGTTGGTTTTAAGCATATTATTGATTTAATAGAAGTATAGAACATGATTTTTGATTAATATTTATGCGCTATTTAATTCTCGAATCAAGTTCGGTCATAATAGCATCAGGTCATGAATCGAGCTACTATTGATTTTAAATTTTAAATTTTGTTAAGTTTTCTCAGGAACCATTGTATTATGCATATATATATAAAAATATTAATTATGTTTTAATTTATAACTGGTTGAGTAAAATAAAAATGATTTAGATAAAAAAAAACATTAATGATTACAAATTTTTTATTTTAAGAGATTAAATTGTTATTGTGATTACATGATATTATGTTATTAACAAATGTTTTAATTAACATATTTAATAATAATTTTAGAATTAAAAAAAATAGAAATATCTGTACATATCAACGGAGCCCACTCCATTTATTTTGGCCAAGCCCACCTGCTGTACTAGATTATAAAGTTTGGAAGCTTGTGTTGTACATTTTTGAGTTATTTGTATGATTTTTTTTTCCTAAATTAAAATTATGTGTTACAATTATTGTATATCTCTGGAATCAAACGCGACTTAAAGTCCCAATTCTACATGTCACGTGGGGTGGGGTTGTGACCTGTGAGTCGTGTCGATGCAACTTGTACAATATTAATGGATTTAAGTTGCATAATATAAATGCTGTTAAAAATGGTGCATTTGACTATTTCGAAAAACATAATTGAACAGTAAAAATAATACAAATTTCAGATATGCTCATACATTTTTAGTCTGTTACTTGAAAAGGCATTACCAAAACCATTACCAAAACCAACATAGGGTATACATAATTGACAATTTTGGATTGTTTTCAGCTATTTTGGAGTGGTCTAGTTGTTTGTTAGGGGACTATTTTGGACTACTCTTTTTTGACAAGACTAATTATATCCATGTAAATATTTGTAAATTGCAATTATTTAGTAGGTAGATAATGAGAAAAAGTAAATAATTCAAATTACCAGTAGTTTTTCTGCAAAAGATATTATAATATTTTTCTGCAAAATGTATTAAAAACTAGTTTTTAGGTAAAATATTGAAAATATAACAACTTTATAATATATATCTTGAAAAAAATCTACTAAAATAGAACATATTGGGTAATTCTTTAATTTTTTGGAACATTAACCTCAAGTTAAAGGATTAAATGATTTATAATCATATTAATAACAATAACCAACATTTATAGACGTTCATTGAAATTCATTATTTTCTAAATCTAAATTATTTTAGTTTTTATATAACCTATTGTGAAAACGCTTTATAGATAAATTCAAAAATCAAAACCTTAATTGGCATTGGGAATTTGTTAGGTGGAGAAAAAGGATAAATATCAAAATCTGGGGGCTTTTCATATTTAACTAAAAGTAAAGGGTTGTATTTGACAATTTGTGAAACAAGTATCTACCGACTTTTATGTCATCATATTCCGTTCTCTTTTTCCCGCTTGAACGAGCAAATGCTGGTTATAGCACGGTGGTTAATACGAAAAACTGAGATTGTGGCCATTAGGTTTGAAAATAAAAATTAAAATCAAGATCACGACTGTGTCACTGTTGAATTAAGTTGTCGATTTTGTTTATTGAAGACTATGATTACTAGTACAATGGTTATGATCTCGATGTTGAATGAAACTGAAGAAAATTGATGTTTCAGCGCGAGTTATAAATGCAATGTTCAGCCAATGGGGAATAGCAGAAATTGCAGTAACAGCAATGGGATGGAACATAAGCGGAGAATTATGCAGCGGCGCTGCCGTTGACACTACCACGGACTTCGATTCCCAGGGTTACAATCCCGGCATCAAATGCGACTGTAATATCCCCAATTCTACTACTTGCCACATCACCCGACTGTAAGTGCTTCTGTCATGTCTGAATGAACTTTAGAACATCTATCTGTCTTTTGGCCACTTCAATTGTTACTTATTATATGCATTCTGTTTATCTTTTAACAATCATCATTTCCCCGTAATTCTAATTCATCAGAAAAGTTTATGCAATGGACGCTGTGGGCCCGATCCCAGAAGGACTCTGGACTTTGAGATACCTTACAAATCTGTATGTATTCTGCTATTTCTTCACTGATATGCTTTACTGTTAACTTTCTTGAGTAATGCTTTTCCTGTCTTCTATTTCTACTAAATAATCAATTATTTGCTACAGTAATTTGGCACAGAACTACTTGACAGGTCCTTTGTCACCTTCCATTGGCAATCTAACTCGTATGCAGTACATGTAAGCCATCCATTTTATGATAATTTAAACTCAAACGACCATTTTGACCTCTATATTTGTAAGAATACATTTGTGATTTTGAAATTTATAAATTATATAATGGTAAATGGTACAAAAAACATTCTTTTTACACAGAAATTCGATTTTGATATCGTGTTTTTTTTTTTTGTGTCAATTTTGACATTGTGTTTTCCAATTTGTTACAATTCTGACCACTTGACCGGTTAACCAGGTTACATGATGACGTGTCAGTTTTTGATGATGTGGCATGTTGACATGATATGCTGACGTGTCAAAATTTATTATTTTTTTTCCACATCATCAAAATTGACATGTCATCATGCCACGTCAGCATGTAATATGGTTAACCGGTCAAGTGGTCAGAATTGTAACAAATTGGAAAACACAGTGTTAAAATTGACACAAAAAAAACACAGTGTCAAAATCGAATTTATGTGTAAAAAAAGTGTTTTTCGTGCCATTTATCCATTATATAATGATGATTTTGAAACTTATTGTAGGACTATCGGTATCAATGCTTTATCAGGGCAGGTTCCACCAGAGCTAGGGCAGCTTACTGATCTTAGATCACTGTATATTTCTTCCTATTTTGTTTCTATTTCTTCTGTTTAATTCTTTGTTGTTTACAATTTTCTATACTATTTCTATATATATTTTTTTATGTTGCAGGGGATTTGGCACAAATAATTTTAATGGTTCCCTGCCATCTGAACTTGGAAATTTGAGAAGATTAGAACAGATGTAAGAACATTCATGATTATGATATTTAACCAGCTCCATTGATTAAATCTTCTAATATCATCTTCATGCATGTTCATTTTGTCAGTTACATTGATAGTGCTGGAGTTGGTGGTGAAATTCCTTCTTCATTTGCTAATTTTCGGAACATGCAGACAGTGTAATTGCATTTATCTTTAATCATGTTTCAAAGTTGTAATTCATCCATCATATAATAATTCTGACACTTTTCATTTTCATAATGAATTCACAGATGGGCTTCTGATAATAATTTCACAGGCAGAATACCAAGCTTTATAGGAAATTGGTCACAGTTACGATCCTTGTAAGCAAAGCATTTAGAATATTTACATGCTTTTCACTGTATAATTATTTACATGCTTTTCACTATGAACTTTTTAAATATAATCTATGTTTGATGTTCCTATAGGAGGTTTGAGGGGAATTCTTTTGAAGGTTCAATACCACCTTCATTTTCTAATCTGACCCTTTTACAGGACCTGTAAGCCTTTATTTTATTTATAATTGATTATTATACTTTGCAAGTTGCTATTTTGATCTTTTAATTTGTTTTCTATATTGTTACAGGAGGATAAGTGGTTTATCTAATGGAACTCTGGATTTCATTAGGGATTTGAAGTCCCTCAATGTTCTGTGAGTATATATATTTGATCTTTCTTTAGTAAATATATTGATTTTTCTGAAGATAAAATATAATGAGAGGGCAATTCTTGCAGAATGTTGAGGAATAACAGAATTTCTGGCTCTATTCCATCTGACATAGGAGAATATGTAAACTTGACACAACTGTAAGTAGTTTGAATTGAAACTGAATTATCTAAATATAATGATTTACTTTCGTAATATGAATATATAAACTAATAAATAAAATCTCTCCAATTGGGTGTCTACTTTCAGGGATTTGAGTTTTAACAATTTGAGTGGGCCTATTCCATCAGGGTTGTTCAACTTGAGCCAATTGTCCTTCTTGTAATCCACATTATCTCCTTCTATTATAAATAATATTTTGCCTACAATTTGGTCAATAAGTGTAGACATTGACCAAATTTACATGTCATCATTTTTAGGTTTCTTGGAAACAATAGTTTAACTGGCACTCTTCCTGATGAAAAGAGCAGAACTCTGAGCAATGTGTAAGTGATTGTAGGCTAGTTAAGAAAAAAAAATGATTTTTTATTTCTTAATAATTTTCCATACAATATTCTGTTGGCAGTGATTTGTCATACAATCAACTATCTGGGACACTTCCTTCTTGGGCCAATAACCAAACTTTACAAGTGTACGTACTTTTAAATTCTGATTTGCATTTTTTTCATTCAAAGTTATTTTCCATCATGGTTTTTAAAGCTAATATCACATTTCTAATGCATGTACATGCAGTAACATAGTTGTGAACAACTTCACTTTAAACAATTCAGCATTGAATTGTCTCCAAAGTGGTTTCCCTTGTAACCGTGGATCACCAATATGTAAGCAAAAAACATCAACTTTCTCTTTGTTATTAATTACATTTTTGGTCCCTATTCGAGGTTTTTGTAATGTTTTTGGTCCCACTATATTTTTGGGACAAAAACTAGTTATAGTCAGGTAACAGAAATCTTACAAGAACCTGAAGTAAGGACCAAATTGTAAGAGAAAACTTTTTGGGACCAAAGTTGCAAAAATCAACTATACTCGGGTACCAATAATGTAATTTAATATAACTGGATCTGTGGAGTCCCCTGTTGATGTTGGTTTACACTTACAGATAGCGACTTTGGAATCAATTGTGGTGGCCCACAAATTACATCCTCAAGTCAATTAGTCCATGAGCAAGATAACGAACAACTGGGGCCCGCAACATACTATTTGACTCCTGAAAGGAGGTGGGGTGTCAGCAATGTGGGACGAAGAGACAATCCGAGATACACAGCCTTCGCTCTACGCCAATTCACAAACACTTTAGATTCAGAACTTTTCCAAACAGCAAGACTCTCTGCTGGATCTTTAAGGTATTATGGTTTAGGCCTTGAAAATGGTAACTACACTGTAAACCTCCGCTTCGCAGAACTTGCAATAGAAGATGGTTCCACTTGGAGAAGCCTTGGAAGGCGCGTATTTGACATTTATGTCCAGGTCTGTTATCTGTGTTAGCTGTTTCTTTTTGATTTATTGAACTTAATGGTCAACCTTGTTACATGGGTGGTGAAAATCTGTTTTTTTTTTTTTTTTTTTTTTTTTATATCAGGGAAACCGGGTTTTTCAAGATTTTAATATTAAAAGGGAAGCAGGGGGGGCTTCATTTAGTCCTGTTTCAAAGGAAGTGACAGTTGAGGTTATAAATAACTACCTTGAGATTCATCTATTATGGACTGGAAAAGGAACTTGTTGTGTACCTGATCAAGGAACTTTTGGACCTCTCATATCAGCAATCAGTGCTACACCAAGTAAAACTCTTTCATGAAATTGTTTTTTCTTAACTTTTTGCTCTTGATTGACAAAATGACAAGACAACCCCCTTTACTTGTTTTTTTTTTACAGATTTCGTCCCTACCGTGCGCAACATTCCACCTTCCAACAAGAAGAAGAATAATACCGGTTTGATTGTAGGGATTTTGGTTCCCATTATAGTTGTCAGCTTTTTGGTGTTATTAGCCCTGTATGTTCTTCGTCAGCGAAGGAAAAAGAAGAATAATGATGACAATTATGATGAAGGTAATTTTCTTGAATCTTTCTTTATGACATAGATGAATAATGTTTTCCATTGTTTTTCCTTTGATTTTCTTTATAACGTTTATTAATTTGCAGAGTTCCTGGGAATTGACACGAAGCCTTATACTTTTGGCTATGGAGACTTGAGAGATGCAACAGATGATTTTAGTCCTGCAAATAAACTAGGGGAGGGTGGTTTTGGACCTGTTTACAAGGTAATTTACACTCTTTTTTTTTTTTTATTTATTTATTTTTTTTTTTTATTTTTTATCAAGAATTTAATTTTTGGTTTTTAAACTCGAATGGAATGGAATGACAAAAGAATGGAACAGACAGGGTAATGGAACGAGAGTGATTACATTCCATGCTCATGTTTGGTTGGCTTGTATGAATCGAATGAATTTTCATATGATTTTTTATATTATGTGTAAATACAACTTATACTTTTAATGCTACTCTATAGAAATTATCTCAAGGAATAATCACTAAAATGACCAAAATGGGTGGTGCCCTATCATGAAATGATTACCTTTTGAACAGTTATCACGCAATAACCACCAGCTTTGCAACAATGATTTTGCAAAATTGCTTTATGAATTGCCCAATAGAATTTTGCAAAGAAAAAAAAGTCAAAGGTTTTTGTAAGGATTACCATTTATAAAGCGATTTCAAAAAGTATATTGCAAAGCAAATTTTGGTAGATATATGGTTATTTTGTGGTAAGTGGTCATTTGGTGACCACACCACCCATTTTGGTCATTTTGTAATTATCCATATTGTATTTAGAATAAATTATTGTTTTTGGTTCTTGAGTATAGCTGATTTTTGCAATTTGGTCCTTACGTCAAGTTCTTGTAATCACAAGTACAATGACTATTTTTGATCCTTGTACATAGGCTTTAGATAATTGCAATTTTGGTCCTAAAAGTATAGTCACTTTACTTGGAACAGAGACTAAAACGTTGGAAAAACCTAAAATAAGGACAAAAATTGCATATGTGCTTTTTGGGACCCAAAATCTCAAGGATCAGCGATAGTCAGGGACCAAAAATGTAATTTACTTTTGTATCCACATTCCTTCAAAACTGGTTGCATTCCATTCATTCACACAAAACATAGAGGTCTTTTTCATTCCAATGGAATGAATGATTTCACCATTCCAAACAGGCAAACACTAGCTTAAAAAATCTTTTCAACAATAAACAGGGAACACTTAATGATGGAAGGGTAATAGCTGTGAAACAACTCTCCATAGCCTCACACCAAGGCAAGTCCCAATTTGTTGCAGAAATTGCCACAATATCTGCTGTCCAACACCGTAACCTCGTCAAACTCTACGGATGTTGCATCGATGGAGAAAAACGTCTTCTTGTCTACGAGTATCTTGAAAACAAGAGTCTCGATCAAGCATTATTTGGTATAAAAACTTACATATTTTTAGACATCAATTATAAAGTACTAAAGTTTAATTAATGTGGTAATGTTACAATTTTTTGGTCTATGATGTAGGAAGGAAAAAATTGTCACTTCCATGGTCTACCCGTTTTGAAATATGCATGGGGTTGGCACGTGGTCTCTCATATCTCCATGAGGAATCACGCATACGAATTATACATAGAGATGTGAAATCTAGCAATGTTTTACTTGATTCGGATCTGACCCCTAAGATATCCGATTTTGGTTTGGCCAAACTTTATGATGACAAGAAAACACACATGAGTACTCGTGTTGCAGGCACAATGTAAGATTAATTAGTCGGCATTATTTAATTTACTCTATTTTGAAAAAGAGTAAATAACATATATTTTTTTTTATCCTTGAGTATAGATGATTTTTTCAGCTTTAGTCCTTATTTGAGGTTTTTGTAACATTTTTGGTCCATGTTTTTTTGAGACCAAAATTGCAAAAATCAGCTATACTTACGGACAATTATGTAAAGTAACCGACTTTTTGAAAATTACATTTTTGGTTCCCGAGTGTACTTGCTGATTTTTGCAATTTTGGTCCCCAAAAGTTTTCTCTTGTAGTTTTAGTCCTTATTTGAGATTCTTGTAACGTTTTTGGTCTCTGTTCCAAGTAAAATGGCTATTTTGGTCCCAAAGTTACAGTTATTTTACTTGAAACAGGGACCAAAAACGTTATAAAACGAAAATTTAAAAATCAGCTAGAATCTGGGACCAAAAATGTAATTTACCCACGACTATATTTTAAGGATCAAATTCGCAAAATTTAACTTTTCTTGGGAACAATAAATAGTCATTTTACTTGAATCACAAGAACCTCAAATAAGGACCACAATTCCCAAAGAACTTTTTGGTACCAAAATTGCAAAAGTCAGCTAGCCTTTAAAAAAATGATAAGTTGACTAAGTCTTATTGATTTAATATGTAGTGGGTATTTGGCGCCAGAGTATGCAATGCGTGGACACCTCACGGAAAAGGCTGATGTGTTTGGGTTTGGAGTTGTGGCTTTAGAGATTGTCAGCGGAAGGCCCAATTCTGACTCAAGTTTGGATGACGAGAGAATATATCTTCTTGAATGGGTATTTTTCATCATCATCATCATCTTCTTCTTCTTCTTCTTGAATTTAATAAAAAGGGTTAATGTCATAAAATCGCAACCAACTATTGAGAGTTTGTTAACTTTGGTATGAATTTTCAGGCATGGAACCTACATGAAGCGAACCGTGAACTCGAGTTAGTGGATGAAGAATTGTCTGAATTTGATGAAAACGAAGTGAAAAGAGTGATAAAAGTTGCCCTTTTATGCACGCAAACTTCACCAACATATCGACCATCAATGTCGCGTGTGGTGGCTATGATTTCGGGTGATGTTGAAGCAAGTGGTGAAATTACCCGGCCTGAGTACTTGACCGGTTTCAAATTTAATGATGCTACAACTTTTAAGAGTGCGGTTCCAACTTCAGCTTCAACTACAACTACAACTACAACTACGGGTAGTGATGGTGTCGCAAGTACGAGTAACTCGACTGTTTCACCATCACTACTTTCGCCACATGATGTTTCCCGACCCATGCTTCATGATATTATCGGAGAAGGTAGGTGATGTTGATTAATTACCTAAATGCCCTTCATGGTATATATAAATATGTAAAATCTTGTGATTTAGTCTTTAACTTGTGGATGGCCCGCGGGTTTATTAAACATGTATTTTCGACACGGGGACCATTTCTATAAGTTATGTGAACACATGGATAATTTCTGTAAATTTTCTATTAGGTAGGGACCATTTTTATAATTTTGTGAAACACTAGGAGCATTTTTGTTATTTTGCTTTTAGGCAGGGACCATTTATGTAATTTTATGAAACACATCGACCATTTCTGTCTTTCTACTATTGAAAGTGACAATTTATGTAATTTTGTGAAACACAAGGACCATTTCTATAATTCAGGTATTGGAAAGAGACCATTTCTATATTTTTGTGAAACTCAAAGACCATTTCTGCAATTTTGTGAAACATAAGAATGTCAAATAGAGTAGATTGCTATTGCCTATTGGTATCATTTGGTCAGTTAGTTTGTATCTTCAACTTTTTCCCTACAAAGTTTTTGTATCGGTTCTCTAATCACATTTTAGTACTATTATAGTAAATGCTTGTAGGGGCGTCTTAGTCAACATACAATTAAGCTTTGCAAAATCATTTTACAAAAAACAATTAATTATAGAAAACCATGTTATTAGAACTTTTTATTAAAAAATATTTTTATTTTTTTTCTTACGAAAGCATTAAATTCGAAAATATTGTTCTTTGATTCAACCTTAATAACAGTGCACTAATATTTAGATAAATGTTAGATAGTATAATTAGAAGACTAATGAACAATAAATTATAAATGAAAGAAAATATATGATTTTTTACAAAAATAAGAATCAAGTGTGAGGTGGAAGACCATACATGTCTCTTAAACAACAATTTTCTATGCATGAAGTAGTCAATCTACATGAGGAATAGTTGTTCTTTTAAAAGCAAAACATCATTAAATAAAATAGAGCTTGGAAAAACAAACAAGAGATTACAAAAGCAAAGAGAAAGCAAATAAACTGTATACAAGACATCAAAAAATCAAACTAAACAAAATTATGGGTG
Source organism: Lactuca saligna (assembly GCF_052625555.1). NCBI lineage: Eukaryota > Viridiplantae > Streptophyta > Magnoliopsida > Asterales > Asteraceae > Lactuca > Lactuca saligna. The sequence continues at coordinate 178,820,575 of NC_136423.1, forward strand.
AACATTTGAAATGAACCAGACCGGCTCTTGAACGAGACCGGTTTGGAAGATATTGGTGGACCATGGACCACACCTGTTGAGGCTTAACGGATCTAGGTCCAGGGTTTTCGGTTCATGTATCCGTTGGACTTGTACAACTTTAGGTGTATATTGTACAACTCTTTGAAGCGCTACAAAAATTAGTTTATCTATTACAAGGCTTAAAACGAATACAAAACCAAAAACGACAAAATTATAGCCTAAAAAAATTCCTGAAAAGTTGAAAAATTCTTGATATTCAAACTTTGGAGACTCCAAGTCATTGAATATGAAACCAAAAACAACAAAAGTAATTTTAAAACCATATTCAAACTCTAAACTACACATGTTAATCCGACTTCAAACGAATAAGATATGTAGAAAAGATTTGCTAAAGATTTTTTTAAAAAAATTTTTGTTCCAAACCTGTTTTTTACCCGAACTGGACGGGTTTTGTACTTGGACCCATTTTGCTTGATTCCTAAAATTGAGAACCGACCCTATTCTAAAAAAGCGGCTAAATGCTCATCCCTAAGAAAAACAATATGGGAACTATATTAAATCCAGAAAGAAGCAACACCATTCCAATGAACTAAAAGGCAGCAACTGTGAATAAGGCCGACCCTTAACATATCACATATGCTTGGTGTAAGATGGCACAGGGCCCATATTGTCGCGGGGGGGGGGGGGGATTATATATATATATATATATATATATATATATATATATATATATATATATATATATATATATATATATATATATGAGATGTCGAGAATAAAATAAATGAAAAGCTGGTGGTGGACATGGCCACAAGATCCAAAATGAGGTGATACTTTTACTAGCTAATGAAATTAAACGATAAATCATTAATAAAGTAAAGGAAACAAAATATTACTCTAACATACTTGATTTTTCGATCAACGGCGGACCTAAGTGGTTCACGGGGGTCCCGGGTCACTACTTCGTTTCTGCTCCATAATGCAAACTTTTTTTTTCTTATTAGAATGCAACCTCTATACAAAATAACATAATTAGTGTTGCTATTATTTTTTGATGTCACTACTGTCAGAATCTTCCACATCCATCAACATTTTCGATGATGAATAAGGGAACGAAAGAGAGAATAAAGAAACATGTATCTTAGTGAATTCAAAGTAAATAAAACAGGATGTTAATTAAAGATAATCTCAATAACTAAAATTGAACATTGGCATTCATGGAGAAGGGTGAGTCCTAGTTCTGAAATAGAAATCAAACGTAGAGACTAAGGATGCGTTTGGTTGTGAAATTTTTTTCAGTTTTCTAGAAATTTTTTTCAAGAAAAACAGAAATTTTGAAAACACGTTTGATTCATTCATTTTTCCAAAGTTTTCTAAGAAAATGAAAATTTTTAGTTTTCCAAATTGTATGTAAATTAGAAAAGTGATTTTTATAGTTTACCAAATTTCTAAGATGGAAAATAAAAACTCCATCCGTTCCAACCAAACACGTTTTCATTGAAAATTAAAAATGAAAACTCAACCCTATTTTCAGAAAACATTTTCATAGAAAATGAAAACAGTTTTCCACAACCAAACGCACCTTAATTCTTTGGAAAAATATCAAAAATAGGGACCAATATTGCAACTGTTAGTAAAGCTTAGTGATATTCTTGTAATTTACTCTAATGATTATCAAAAGAGTAGAGTTTGAGATAGAGCTGCGACGACTATAAGCTGGGAAGAAAAAAAAGTCTTACACTGTATACATTATATATATATATATTATAATGACGTTAATTTATGATACTCTAAACGGAAGCAACTATGGTCGGAGGCGGTGGCCGTAGAGGCAATAGGATTTCTGCGATCATGACACCACGGTTGTGGTTGGGCGTGTGCTTTTGCTTGATGATAACCGCCGACGTAACTCGAGCTCAATTCAACACCGATCCAGTTGAAGGTATTACGTCATCCACTGTGTGTTTGTGTGTTATTTTAATATTTTATGCTCTCCTTCTCCATGGCTACTCCTTTCTGCTCTATGTGTGTTGGTGAGAAAGAAATTCGTGTATCTCATTTATTCAGATTTTGATTTAAGTTTACATGTTTGATGTATATCTAACTAGGATCGTAATTAAACACGTTTGAGTTTATATACATATATCGAGTTATTCGAGCTCCAACTCAAATTGAAATTCTTTGTATTAAGATTTATTGAGCTCTCTCTTAGATTAAAATTGTTTAAAGAACATGATTTTTTATTAATAATTATAAGTTTTATAAAATAGGAATTATAAGTTTATTAATAATTATTATAAGTTTTTAAAATATGAGTTATATATATATATATATATATATATATATATATATATATATATATATATATATATATATAGTTGTATCGCACAACTTTATAAAACATTAATTATTATATATAGAGAAACGAATTTATTCCTATACATCAGTTTATCTCGATAAACAATAATTTATATTTTATAGAGTTGTATTATACAAATTTATAAAATTATTTAAGGGGAAAAACCATACCTTATGAATCAATTTTCTTATAAAAACATTAATGCATATACAATTATTGTGGATATAAGGTATTCATAATTGTATTTAACAGATTAATTACTTTTTTAGAATTGAAAAAAAAAAGTACTGTACACCAAGCGAACCCAATCCACATATTATTTTGGCCTATACCAAAAAAAAAAGACTTGTGAATTGCATCTGTACCACTTGATGTATTAATTTTACCATCGCATATATTATAACATTTGGATTGGATGCTCGTGATGTACATTCTTGGATTATAATTTAGATGATTTTCTTTCTAGATTAAAATGATGTCTTACAATTATTATAAATCTTTGAAGTCAAAATCATATCCCAAGAACTTATTCAGTGGATTATTTATAGGGATTACCAGTATCTGGCAATAGTCATTTTTAATCACCGAAGATTTAAGTAGGCAACAGTAGTCTACCAAATTTAATGTTTAGGAAGGTGATATTTTTATTTAATTTAATTTTTAATTCATCCAATTATATGATTTGATTGTTATATTATTGTTTTAATCGAAAAGAGCATATGAGAAATATAAATATCAAATTATTTTATTTTTAAATGTATGAAAATCATCCCCGGTTGTAAAATGGCCATACTAAATATACACTCTTAAGATTTTTATATACTATCTATAGTCTCTATGTCTGATTATTTGAAGATACTCATATTCACCATCACTCACAACACATTATAAAAAATATACTTTTATAGATAGGGGCATGACAGTCAGATATGAAGGGTGAAAATATAATTACCGTTATAAACTGTGGGAAAAATCGTTCAATTAGATATGAAGAGTGAAAATATAATTACCCTTATAATTGTGGGAAAAACCATTCAATTAGATATGAAGAATGAAAATATAATTACCCTTATAATTGTGGGAAAAACCATTCAATTAGATATGAAGAATGAAAATATAATTACCCTTATAATTGTGGGAAAAACCATTCAATTAGATATGAAGAATGAAAATATAATTACCCTTATAATTGTGGGAAAAACCATTCAATTAGATATGAAGAATGAAAATATAATTACCCTTATAATTGTGGGAAAAACCATTCAATTAGATATGAAGGGTGAAAATATAATTACCGTTATAAACTGTGGGAAAAATCGTTCAATTAGATATGAAGAGTGAAAATATAATTACCCTTATAATTGTGGGAAAAACCATTCAATTAGATATGAAGAATGAAAATATAATTACCCTTATAATTGTGGGAAAAACCATTCAATTAGATATGAAGAATGAAAATATAATTACCCTTATAATTGTGGGGAAAACCATTCAATTAGATATGAAGAATGAAAATATAATTACCCTTATAATTGTGGGAAAAACCATTCAATTAGATATGAAGAATGAAAATATAATTACCCTTATAATTGTGGGAAAAACCATTCAATTAGATATGAAGAATGAAAATATAATTACCCTTATAATTGTGGGAAAAACCATTCAATTAGATATGAAGAATGAAAATATAATTACCCTTATAATTGTGGGGAAAACCATTCAATTAGATATGAAGAATGAAAATATAATTACCCTTATAATTGTGGGAAAAACCATTCAATTAGATATGAAGAATGAAAATATAATTACCCTTATAATTGTGGGAAAAACCATTCAATTAGATATGAAGAATGAAAATATAATTACCCTTATAATTGTGGGGAAAACCATTCAATTAGATATGAAGAATGAAAATATAATTACCCTTATAATTGTGGGAAAAACCATTCAATTAGATATGAAGAATGAAAATATAATTACCCTTATAATTGTGGGAAAAATCATTAATGCATGTTTACATGTGGGCTGTGGCAGACGCAGAAACTTTCCATAGTAATCGCACGGAAAAAAATTCCGACTAAATATAAAATAATAGTGACGCTGATTTTTAAAGACGTTGAACGTTAATAGAAAAACAAAAAAATTAAATAAATTAAATTAACGGACGAAATGAGAGTAGTAGCCTGGACCCGCGAAACACATACATCTGCCCCTGCATATGAGTTGGGTTGGAATGAAAAGTTGAATACGTGTGTCAGAGGCAAAATTGCAAGTTGTATAATAATATAATGATCGCTAGTTGACAACATAAATGGATGTAAGCAAAGGTCGATATACATGTATGTCTAGGTTAGCCATAAATGGATGTAAGCAAAGGTCGATATACATGTATGTCTAGGTTAGCCCATGTATCTCTTAATTTTTTTTGCAGCGAAAATTTTTAAAAAATTTTCGGCACAACATATTTTTCCAGTATACTACCTTGCTATTTTATGTCAGACATCATCGGATATAAGTTGCACATTCTAAAAGGTGTTATTTGTGAAACATAATTTCAATTATATTCAAATTAAGTTTTTCTTTTGGAAACAACGAATGATAATATAAAGTCACACGATTAACAAGAAACTAGTTGGGGACGAAAGCAAAGATACAAATTACAAATTACAACATCGAAAACGGGGAACAAGCACACTTCACCCATTTACATACATTTTTGTATCCCCTATACGTGCTGATGCTAAGTTAACACTATTGAAATTACATCATCAGCTATTATAGCAGGGGATTGTATCGTATTACTGAAAAGTTTGTTATTCCTTGCTTTTCATATTCACCACATCACACCATAGAGTATAGTATGATGAATAATCTTTTGCATTTTATTGGGCAATTACCCCAATTTGCTCTGAAGTCTAATAACTTGATCATCCACTTTTGAGAAATGTTGGCGAGGAATATCACACCATTTAAAAACCCAATCAAGAGTAGTTTTTGCAAACGGACAACTGACAAGGAGGTGATCCGCCGTTTCCTCTCCTATGTGTCACAGATTGTACAGCTAGTTGAGGGTATAAGAAATTAAGTTTTTTTTTTTTTAAAATAAATAAATAAATTTGAATATCTGGAAAACCATAATCAGCACACTTTAACAATGATTTTTTTTTCAATAGAAAAACTCCTATATTCTGTCTGATACTTGAAAAGGCATTACGAAAACTAAGGATAATTTGAACTTATTTTAATTAAGTTATTATTTAGCTACTAAATCCGATGGGTTATGAATCTTTGTAATAATTGTTGACCAAAATAAGATATATAGTATTGACTATTTTGGATTGTTTTGATGTATATTGGAATGGATTAGTTAGAGCTGCACATTCACAGTCATGGATCAATTTCAAGTCGGTCTTGAAAAGATTCGGGTTTTTTGGGCCAGTTTCAGAATGGTTCAGTCTTTTTGATTTTGGAACCAATCTTGGACTTTTTCCGTCCACTTTCACTCTTTTTCCATGCATTTTTTTTGGTTCAGTTTCAGTATATTTTTTTTAGCTACTAGTCTTTTTGAGACCGGTCGCGAGTTGGTCTTGAAACGATCCTGTGTCGGTCTCAGAATGGCCCGGTCTTTTTTAAAACCGGTCTCGAAATGGATTGTTTTTTTTTTTTCGTCGGACTGGTCTTTTTTCCAATATGGTCTTGATTTAGACCTGTTTGGTCGCGGTTTTTTTTTTCGGGTGAGGCCGGTCTTCTGTTCAACTCTAAATATTTTTCGAAGGAGTTGTTTGTTAGTGGACTATTTTGGAGTATACTCTTTTCTAACAAGACTAGAGTGCACATTTACTTTTTTTTTTTTTTTCAAAATCAGTCTAGATTTTAACCGTTTTATTTTTCAGGACCGATTTCGGTTAAGACCGGTTATTTATTTATTTATTTTTAGTTTTTTGAGCTTTGAATACATACACGGTCTAACAGGTTCTTTTGTAGGAAAATTGTTTTTTTTATAAAAAATGTTTTCGGTTAAACCTGATTTTTTCTTCTTATTCTACTTAAACAAAGTTTGAAATTTGATTTACATAAAAACAAGATAGTTTAACCTTCAAATTATATAAGAAACAACATAGTTTGAACCTCATATTACATAAAAAAATAATATCGAAACTTAAAATTACTAGCAATTATAGTCTTGAACTTCAAATTACATAAAAACTTCAACAAAAGTTTGAACTTCGAATTACATAAGAAACAATATAGTTTGACCTTCATATTACATAAAACTAAACGTCGAAACTTAAAATACTAGGAATTAGAGTCTTCAAATACTAGCAATTGAATATTTCTAATCCGAGAACTCTTCAAAATCACCCTCATTCTACTTTGATTGTTGGAGATGATAGTCCATGTGCAAACATTTCTTCGTCTTGGATATGTTCTTCGAATGATGGTACAGAGCGGCCAATTAAAAGAGACACAAATTTGTATCCTCTCAACGTCGTTCAAACAAACACATACTGTTAACGCCTGGATGGTTAGTAAATCATGGGCCATGGAAGCTATAATAAAATAATTGAGGTTTATTTTCTTTCCATCAAGCCAAAATATCAAGATTGTTAAATTCCTTGATGGTAATTTAAGTGGACTAAAAACTTCATGCCATATAAATGTCCAATTCGCTACTCAGGGCCAAAGTTCTTTTGTGTTTAGTAACATCCTCTATCAAAGTGTTATATAGTTAATTAAGAACTCGATGTTGAATGAAACTGAAGAAACTTGGTGCTGCAGCGAGAGTTATAAATGCAATGTTCGGTCAATGGGAGATATCTGAAAGTGCAGTAACAGCGATGGGATGGAACATAAGCGGAGAATTATGCAGCGGCACTGCCGTTGACACTACCACCGACTTCGATTCCCAGGGTTACAATCCCGCCATCAAATGCGACTGTAATATCCCAAATGCTACTGCTTGCCACATCACCCGATTGTGAGTGCTTCTGTCATATCTGAATGAACTTTACGAACATCGTCTTTTGGCCACTTCGGTTGTTACTTCTTATATGCATTCTGTTTGTCTTTTTAACAATCATTATCATTATTTCCCCCTAAATCACCAGAAAAGTTTATTCAATGGACGCTGTGGGCCCGATCCCAGAAGGACTCTGGACTTTGAGATACCTTACCAATCTGTATGTATTCTGCTATTTCTTCACTGATATATTATACTGTTAACTATTATTGAAAGCTAAAAACCTATGACTATCCATGCTTGTATTCAGCTAACAATGAATTGTTTGCTGCAGTAATTTGGCCCAGAACTACTTGACAGGTCCCTTGTCACCTTCTATTGGCAATTTAACTCGGATGCAGTACATGTAAGCCATCCCTTTTTCATACTAGTATAAACTCAATTGAAAATTTTGACCTCTACATCTTTAATAAGAGATTTCAGATTTATAATGATGAATTTGAACTTTTTTATAGGACTATCGGTACCAATGCGTTATCAGGGCAGGTTCCACCAGAGCTTGGGCAGCTTACTGATCTTAGATCACTGTATATTTCTTCCTATTTTGTTTGTCTTTCTGCCATCAGGCAACAATTTCTTATGTTTAATTATTTGTTGTTTACAATTTTGTATTCTATATATATTCTTTTTATGTTGCAGGGGATTTGGCTCAAATAATTTTAATGGTTCTCTGCCATCTGAACTTGGAAATTTAAGATTATTAGAACAAATGTAAGAACATTGATGATTATGATATGTAACGAGTTCCATTGATTAAATAATCTAATATCATCTTCATGCATGTTCATTTTGTCAGTTACTTTGATAGTGCTGGAGTTGGTGGTGAAATACCTCCTTCATTTGCTAATTTACGGAACATGCAGACAGTGTAATTGCATATATCTTTAATCATGTTTCAAAGTTGTACTTCATCCATCATATAATAATTTTGACACTTTTCTTTTTCATAATGAATTCACAGATGGGCTTCTGATAATGGATTCTCAGGCAGAATACCGGACTTTATAGGAAATTGGTCACAGTTACGATCATTGTAAGCAAGCATCTAAATTATTTACATGATTTTCATTGTGAAGTTTTTCGATATAAGTTTTATGCTTGATGTTCCTATAGGAGGTTTGAGGGGAACTCTTTTGAAGGTTCAATACCACCTTCATTTTCTAATCTGACCCTTTTACAGGACCTGTAAGCCTTTATTTTATTTATAATTGATTATTATACATTGGAAGTTGCTATTTTGATCTTGTAATTTGCTTTTTATAATGTAACAGGAGGATAAGTGGTTTATCTAATGGAACTCTGGATTTCATTAGGGATTTGAAGTCCCTCAATGTTCTGTGAGTATATATATTTGATCTTTCTTAAGTAAATATTATGATTTTTCTGAAGATAAAATATAATGAGAGGGCAATTCTTGCAGAATGTTGAGGAATAACAGAATTTCTGGCTCTATTCCATCTGACATAGGAGAATATGTAAACTTGACGCAACTGTTAGTAATTTGCATTCTGATTGAAGTATCTGAATATATAAATTTAATTCCATTATATAAATATAAACTTATAAAAAAGGTGTCTACTTTTCAGGGATTTGAGTTTTAACAATTTGAGTGGGCCAATTCCAAGTGCATTGTTCAACTTGAGCCAAATGTCTTTTCTGTAATACACTTTTTCTCCTTTGATAAATAATTTTTTGCTAGCAATTAGGACAAGGAGTCTTTGATGTTGGAATAAAATATTGGTGCTAGATTTTAACATCTAATACATATCCAAAATCTAAATTTACATGTCGCATTTTTAGGTTTCTTGGAAACAATAGTTTAAGTGGTACTCTTCCAGATGTAAAGACTACAACTCTCCGAAATATGTAAGTGATTATAGGATAGTTAATTAAGTGGAAATGAATTTCATTATTCTAATCTCCATATAATTTACTTCATGCAGTGATTTGTCATACAATGTACTATCTGGGACACTTCCTTCTTGGGTCAATGAACCAACCTTACAACTGTGCGTGCTTTATTTTAAATATGGTTTTTATCTTCCTATCTATACCATGTTTTTGAAATGTGACCTCTTTGAAAAAGTGGCAAACATTCATTATTTTTCAACACATTTTGGAGCTAATATCATGTTTCTATTCCGTGTACATGCAGTAACATAGTTGTGAACAACTTCAATCTAAATGGTTCAAACAGGTAATTATATTGAATATGCAACATAGTAACTTACCTCTACATTTCATACCAGGTACTTTTTTTATTTATGTGCAAATAACAAAAGTAACCTGTTGTATTATGGTTAGTTTTGTAACAACACTTGGTTGGGCTATTGAATAATCATTTCAAATATAAAAGTTTACTTCCAAAAGATTATAGTTGCTGAATTTAGGTCCGAAAAGTTTAAAACACCATGTTTACTAGGGCTGTAAATGAACTGAACGAACACGAACGGAGCTTGTTCATGTTCGCTCATTTAAGTTAGCCGAACAAGTAAACGAACACAAACAGATAAACGAACGAGTTTTCTTGTTCATGTTCGTTCGTTTATGTTCGTGAACATGTTAAATGAATATAAATAAACGAAAATAAATGAACAAAGATAAAAAAAAAACATAATTGAAGATATATGAACATATAATACACTCATGTAATCAAACACAATTAGGCATATGTGAACATAAAATGGACTTATATGAACGAACATAAACAGACGTAAACGAACAACATAAATGAACGTTCACGAACATAATTGAACGAATGAGATCATTGTTCATGTTCGTTCGTTTATTAAATAAACGAACATAAACAAACTTCCTGTCGAACAGTTGATGAACATTTCGCTGAACGTCTAGTTCATTTACAGCCCTAATGTTTAGTTAAGCGAGATGGATGCAAACCTTAGCAATTAAATGGTCAGACAGATGATAAAGAACGAGAGCAAAAGGCCTCGATAACTTTTATTCTCAAAAAAAATATTCATTGTTCTAAAACTCTAGGAAAAAAACAAACTTATAGGGAATTAGAATTACCCTAGAAAAAAAATAGGAAATTAGCAAAAATATTCCTAGAGATTTCAATTAGATATAATACTCCATAAATAGAGATAACCTTCTAAAGAAATCTTTATTATTTAAATAAAAAAGAAATTAACTTAAAAGGGAATAAAATCAGCTAAGGCTTTGATCGGATGTCTACGCATCATCCTCCCCTCCTTTAAAAAGACTCGCGTGCACTTCTTCCAAATCTCCTTAAAAAGGTGACAAATCTACAATATTGAAAGTGGCTAAAACATTATAATGACACGGGAGTTCAATTTTATACGCATTGTCATTAATCTTATTAAAAAACCCAAAAAGGATCATCAACACGAGGCTTCAACTTCCCGAAACGACCCGTTGGAAAACGCTCTTTTCTCAGATGAATCTACACCAGATCATCCTCTTTGTAAATGACTTGCTTTTGATGTTTATTAGAGCGACTCTGGTATCTAGCATTATGTTTAAGGATCTGATATTTGAACCTTTTGACGTAGCTTCTTAATCTGTTGAGATTGGTTTTCCCCTCAACACTAACATGCTCAACTAGAGGAAAAGGTGTTAAGTCAAGTGTAGTGAGCGTATTTCTCCCATAAACTATCATGAATGGATTCAACCCGGTCGTGCGATTGGCAGAACGGTTATAAGTAAATTCTGCCTGAGCAAGGATGAGGTCCTACTGCTTAGGATTGTCTCCGATAAGGCTTCACAACAAGTTCCCTAGACTCTTGTTTGTTACTTTCATTTGACCATCCATTTGGGGTGGTGAGAAAAACTAATTTGTAAACTTGAACCTACACTCTTCCAAAGTGAGCGCCTGACAAACTTCACGTCACGAAATGATATTATGGTCTTTAGAATGCCATGGAGCTTGACAATTTGAGAAAAATATAATCTTGCAATTTGACTAGTATCATAGGTCTTGACACATGGCACAAAATGAGCCATTTTAGAGAAGCAGTCACCAACCATAACCAAATCTTTATGCCTTTGAGTTCGAGGTAGACCCAAGACAAAATCTAAAATAACATCCTCCCAAGGGGCAACGGGAACGGGTAACAAAGTGTATAAACCGGCATTGGTGTGCTTAGTTTTGGCCACATGACAAACGCGACAATGTGTGATCACGTAGGCGCAATCTCACTCCATTTTTGGCCAATAGAAACGATCATGGATCAAGTTCAAAGTTTTGTCCCTTCCAAAATGATCCACAAGACCCCACTTCAAAAATAATTAAGTCCCTTTAAGGAACTCACATGAACACACAAATGAGCACCTTTGAAGAAATAACCATCATGTTTTGAAAAATCTCTTTAAGGGAGTTGTTCTGACAGATTGTTTTGAAGTCGGGATCATCCTAGTACAACTCTCAAAAGGTGTCAAAACCACGGACCTGAATTTTCATCTCTGAGCACATGTCGTCGATTTAATGCATCAACCACGATATTTGACGATCCTACTTTGTGTCTTATGCAAAGGAATAAGATTGCAAAATTTTGACCCATTTAGCATGATGAGGGTTGAGATTTTACTACCCCGATGTATTTGAGTGCTTCATAATCAAAGTATAGAATGAATTCATTGTCTAACAAGTAATGACGCCAATATTCCAAACTCCAAACAATGGCATAAAATTCCTTATCATACTTGGAATATTTGTGACGTGTTTCGTTAAGCGTTTCGCAAAAAAATGCAATGGGTTTCTGGTTTTGGCTAAACACTCCCCCAATTCCGAGACCCGAGGCGTCACATTTCACCTTAAATATTTCATTAAAGTTAGGACAAACCAAAACAGGGTTGTGTGACATTTCGTTTTTACTCCTCAAAAACATTCTCAACCTTTTTTGTCCAATAAAACTTTCCCCCTTTCATACATTCCGTCATGGGGGCAATAATACTACTAAAATTCCAGTTGAAGCGTCGATAAAACGAGGCCAACCTGTGGAAACTACGAATGTTGTGAGTCGTAGTGGGTGTAAGCCAGCTGATAATGGCTTAAACCTTTGATTCTTCCATCCTTATGTCATCGTCCAAAACTAAATAACCAAGAAAAATAACTTTGTTAGGATGGAAGTGACACTTCTTTCTGTTAGCATACAACTTCTGCACCCATAAGATCGATCGTAAATACCTGTTGAAGCTGTGCTACATGTTACTCCATGTCACTGTTGAAAACCAATATATCGTCGAAGTAAATATCAACGAAGCAGCCGATAAATGATTTGAAAATGTGGTTCATTAGACGCACTTGGTGCGTTTGACAAACCGAATGTCATTACCAACCACTCATATAACCCGTCATATGTCTTGAAAGTGGTCTTCTACTCATCACTGGGTCACATACGAATCTGGTGGCACTCGCTTTGTAAGTCAATCTTGGAGAAAACTGTTGATCCATGCAACCGGTCAATCGAGGAATTAGGAACCGGTATTTAGCAATTATTTTTTAATAGCTATGCTATTAATACGCATGCGAGAAGAGCCTCCTTATTTCGGAACTAGCAAGGCAGGAGCGACACACAGACTCTACAATCCCGTATTAACCCTTTTTCAAGTAACTCGTTGACTTGTCGATGTAACTTCCAATTCTTTGGGGTTCATGCAATAGAAGGGATTATTTGGAATGGTGGAGCCTGGTAAAAATTAATACAATGTTGGATTTCTCTTATTAGTGGTAGACCAGGTAGGATATCACTTGGAAAACACCTTGAAACTCCTTGATTAAAGGTTGGATATCACTTGGAAAAACACCCTGAAACTCCTCGATTAAGGGTTGGATCAGTTTAGGGACGGGTGGGGTTGGTTTGTTTTATTTTGTTACCACTAGAGCATACATGAGGGTTTAAGGAGTAAGCTTGGTTAACCCCCTGATTTCAGCCTTTGATAGAAATAAACTACCATTGCGGTTATCTCTTGTGTTGAGGGGTGCTAATACTATATTTACTCCATAATTCTTGAAACTTTAAGTGTTTAAAAACCCATCATGCTTGGTCCTCCGATCATACTGCCAAGGCCTTCCTAGTAGGATGTGACACACATCCATGGGAATTACCTTACACCAGATCTCATCAATATATTTTTTCCCAATCAAAAATTGAACCAAAAAACAGTTACTTACTTTGAAAACAATCCTCTCCTTCAGCCATGTCAGTTGATACGGTTTTGGGTGATTTATCGTCTTAAGGGCTAGCTTCTCTATCACTTTTGTTGCCACCATGTTGTCACAACTGTCTCCATTGATTATGACGTTGCAAATTTTCTCTTTTGTTACGCATTTGGTGCGAAAAATGTTATTTTGCAACCACGAGTTATCATCAACTGTTTTTTGACACATCTACATTTAAAACACCTTGGGCAATCAGAAGTTCACCATGATCAACATATACCACTTTGGGTTCGTCCTTATCACTCTCCTTTTCATCTTTGGTATCATAAATAGGAGTTGATTCTTCCACAAAGGAGCTAACTGCTTGTTTGGGCATTCTCTAGCAATGTGTCCCACACCATCACACTTGAAGGATCGAACAATACGGGGTCATGATGGGTTGCTGATAGTACTTGTTGGGGTGTCGAATTTAGGGTTCGGTTTCTTGTTAGTTTCTGTCGATGGTGATCGGGAAGATGTTAAAAAACCTGCTACTGCCTCCTGGTTTGCCTCAGATCTTTAACTGTTTTTCCACCATTAAAGCTAAGCGACATACGTCCAGTACTGTATGATATCTGCAATTTTAGGTTTAGGAGCACCAAAAAATTGAGCAATAACTTGTTCTTCCTCTTCTTCAACAACACAACGCATTCTGAGTTGATCAAATTTTGCGAGAAAATCTTCAACAGAGGAACCCATTTGGCCAACATTATGGTGATCCAAAAGGGCTTCTTGACAGTGAATAATTGGAAGCACCTTACCTTGTAGTAACTTCTTCATCTTTGACCAAGGCTCAACTCTGGTCTTCCCATCCGTCTGGCGCCATTTTTTCTCGTGTTCCCACCAAAGTGAAGCAGACTTTCGAAGCTTTGTGGCCACAAGCAAAAAATACTCGCTCCATTGTGTTCACCCAATCAATAAAATCATCTGGATGGGTCTTACCATCAAACTTAGGAATCTCTATCTTCATTCCCAAGTTACACAAAGGGTCTTCATTGTTTTGTCTTTGGACATGTTGTTGGTATGTTTCAAAGGAATTCTACCGGGGGGAACCTAGAGGGTTCTTTTGTTCGTCTTCAAAGTTAAGTTCCGAAACAGCCTCCTCCGAATTTCTCTCCTCCTATAACAGTTCCAACTTCCTTACTCATTGTAATCTTTCAATTTCTATATCATGTGGGTCAGGTTGCTCATCGTCGTTGCCTCTATTGGCGTTTCCATGAGGGTTACATCTACCACGTCCGACCATTGAAAGACAACATGTTGCTCTTATACCAAATGATGCAAACCCTAGTAATTAAATCGTCAGAGAACTAGACACGTGATAGAAAAAGAGAGCAAAAGGTTTCGATAACTTTTATTCTAAAAAAAATATTCAATGTTCTAAAACTCCAGAAAAAAAAACAAATTTATAGGGCAATTAAAATTACCTTAGAAAAAACAGGAAATTAGCAAAAAGACTCCTAGAGATTTCAATTAGAGATAATACTCAATAAATAGAGATAATCTTCTAAAGAAATCTTTATTATTTAAATAAAAAAGAAATAAACTTAAAAGGGAATAAAATCAGCCAAGATAAGGATGTGACCGGATGCCCTTGCAGATTGTCACAATTAATACACAACGAAGGTATAAGTAGCGTAAGTATCTTTACACAACCACAATATTCTAAATGTGAATAGATATCTATATACAAGTGTCATGCTTGGTGAAGAAACATCTCAAAACATATAAATCCAAACATCAACTCATGAAATATATACAACAAATAGAAGTATGCAATGCATACGCTAGTACTCCTAAACCCCAAGTTAATCTCAAAGTCTCATCTCACACTTGATGGCTAAACTTTCAGGCCCGTGTGATGATAGCACATAACACAACAACACACTTCTCATACCATATGGGCCTATGTGAAATGTCATATTTCTCATACCCATCCAAACTAGTTTCTAGGGAATCATCTCCCTCACACCACACAAGAGGTAGCAGATCCTTTGTGCAAACCCACATAAGGGGAATATCTTAAACCGACAAAAGAATTATCTCAAAATGAGAATACCTGAGTCACGCGGTCTCAATCCCATCATAAATACATGCTTAAAATCAAGTTCAAATGTCAAATTGTCCCCATTACAAAACTCAAATCCAAACTCATGTGCAACAAAAATCATTTCATATCCATTGTATGAATGCATAAGACATATGACATTTCAAATAAAAAGGAAAGTTAGATAAAAACAAATAAGAGGACATGTATTTATGGGTAATAAGTTGCCTTAAGTAGTTGCAATAGTCTTATTCACAATATAGTTAGGTTAATTACATCCTAATTACACCTTCATTAGAAACTCAATCGAACTCCTAAATTACCATAGGATTTTGGATTTAGTAAGTTTCAAAACTCAAGGTTCTCAAATGAAGAAGGTGCCTAGAAATTATACCTTCTAATTAAAGCTCCTATTTGATGATTCTAGCACAATCTCTTCACGAGCACTTCAATCAAGCTTCAATTCTTCCTTCAAGCTCCAAAATTGTCACACTAAGACACTTTCAACCTTCCAAATGCTTTAAATGAGAAGGAAAAGGGAAGTGTTTGGGTTATGTCTCAGCGTTTGACTACTTAACAAATTAAGTCCCTATTTTTCTTATTTTCCCCCATTTGATCACTAAGTGAGTCTACACTTAACTAACTCGCAAAGTTATTAATTCAACCCTAATTAACAAATTTCGTAACTAAAATAGTCCCTCAAGGTTTTAGTTTGCTCAAAGTCATCGCAAAATATGGAACTTTCCTAAAATACCAAGTCAACTAACATTTAATGTAATAAATAAAAAATTAATTCACTAAATTTGTTTTTATTATGACTATTTTATTATTACTTTTTTATTTTATTTATTTAAGTAAATTAGTTAAAGGGTAACCCTCACAGACAGATGTTACAAGTTTTGCAGTTTAATCATAAACACTTTATTTTTTCCAATCAAACCATGGAAGTTCAAATTTTTTTTTTATCATGTTAAGGATTTTGATATGTTATATGAGGTTTCGGTAAATTTGTTATATCTGTTCAACATTAATTTTTGAAATACCATTTTGACCAGGCCAAAATGTAGATTTTGGAAATGTTTTTGAAACTATTATGGTTTTGATTTGAAAAAAATAAAATATAACCTGGTAAACCACAAAGTTGCCCATGGTTATTTTCTTACTAGTTTTCCATTTATTCAATTGTTCTTTTTTAATCGAAATGAAAATAATATGAGACACCTTTGTCTCCAGTGGTTTTCCTTTAGGTTTAAATTGTCTCCAAAGGGATTTCCCTTGTGATCATGGAACGCCAAGATGTAAGCAACAACATTAAGTTTTTTTTTTCTTATTATTATAACAATTAATTTGATTTGTGGAGTATCGATTTCATGTTGGTTTACACTTTACAGATACTAACTTTGGAATCAATTGTGGTGGTCCACAAATCACATCCTCAAATAGAACAGTCCACGAACAAGAAAACGAACCTTTAGGACCGGCAACATACTATTTGACTCCCGAAAGGAGGTGGGGTGTCAGCAACGTGGGACAAAGGGACAACCCCATATACACAGTCTCCACTACACGCGACTTCACAAACACTTTAGATCCAGAACTTTTCCAAACAGCAAGACTCTCTGCTGGATCTTTAAGATATTATGGTTTAGGTCTTGAAAATGGTAACTACACTGTAAACCTCCGGTTTGCAGAACTTGTAATAGAAGATGGTTCCACTTGGAGAAGCCTTGGAAGGCGCATATTTGACATTTATATCCAGGTATGTGTTAAATACGCTTTCAGAATTGTAGATTTGGTCTTTTAGAAATATTGTTTTTAGTTGTTTGGACCCAGGGGAAAATGGTCATTTTTACAAAAACTAACAGCTCAACTGTTAGATTAGAGTAAATTACATTTTTGGTCTCTAAGTATAACTAGTTTTGGTCCCAAGAAGTTTCGTCTTGTACTTTTGGTCCTTATTTAAGGTTCTTGTAACGTTTTGGGTCCATATTGCAAAACCGAGCTATGCTAAGACTAAGAGACCAAAACTAGTCATTGTACTTGGAAGTCAAGAAGAGGAACCATTGAACCAAACATGTTACAAGAAACTCAAAAAAGGACCAATTGCTAGAGAAATCCTTTTTGGACCAAAACTGTAAAATAATCATTTATGTGCAGAGACCAAAAATAGTTATTTGGTCTTATAGATTTACGACAAAACTGCAAAAATGGTCTTTGTGGTTTGCGTTTTTTTCGGGTTTTGGTCCAAATTTTGAAAATTCCAATTCATGGTCTTTTTGCGCATCTTTCCTTGTGGATTTGGTCACCCTTCAAACTGAAAAGACTAATTTGCCTCTATTGATATTATTTTTAGATTTGTTCTATTTAAATTAAAGTTTTATTAAATAGAGTAAATTACACGAATTGTCCCTAGTGCAGGTGACAAATTACACGTTTAGTCTCTATTTTTAAATTTTAACTCGGATCGTCTCTCGTTTGTTTAAAAACTACACGCTTTATCCATGCAGATATGAAATGACAATATTGCCCTTATTAGGTTTTTTTTTTAATTCATCTATATTACCCTTAATTTCTTTTTATATTACACTTAATTCAATTATATAATTTACTTTAATTATCAAAGTAGTAGGTCACGTCCCTTTTATCACTATTCACTTATCTTTCTCTTTCAATGAAACCATATTTATCAATAGATGTTAGAGATTTAAACGCCACAGTCACCTCCAGTGAACTCCACCGGTAACCATAGACACTAGTTAGAAACAATACTCAAAATCAAAATCAATGATGAGATACCCAAATCGAACATAAACACTCTCTCTAGTCACTTTCTTTTAGAATTGATTTCAATATCTGAGAAAAATCAAAATTGAAAAAAAAAACCCAACAAGCAATTTCTCTAAGAAATCCTCACATTCTGTAAGATAATAGATTGATATTCAAAAGATAATTACATAGGAATATATAGATAATACCTAAACTCTAATAGCTAAATCCTAAAGGGCTTGGGCTTAAACCCTAATCACTAACACCCCTTCGCGGTTTGATTGGGATGGGACAATTAAACTGGTAAAACAAAAAAAATAAAACATAAAACCTAGATGAAGATAGCGGTAGCGGCGGTGGTAGGTCACTGACGATGGCGGCTAACATCAAATGTTTAACGGAGAAGAAGTGGCATTTAGAGATGAATCTGTTGTAGAAGAAGAGAAAAGTGATGACGACGACGATCATGTACCTGGTGTGAGATCTGAAGAAGATGTCAGCTGAGGAGGAGAGGAGGTAGAAGTAGATGATGCAGTAGAAGCCGATGAAAGAGTTGGTTTGGTGCCGGTGGCTATTTTTTTATTTAGGTGCAAAAGAGAAAAGAAAAAAATATTAAACATAATGAAGGCATCTCCGACGACTATTAGGGAAGGTCGCCAGAGGTGGAGGGCGAAGGCTGCGGGTTATGGTCAGGGTTTTAACCTATAGCTCTAATACCATGTAAGATAATAGATTGATTGATATTCAAAAGACAATTACATAGGAATATATAGATAATACCTAAACCCTAATAGCTAAACCCTAAAGGGCTTGGGCCGAAACCCTAATCACTAACACATTCCCTTGTAATCGAAAAGGCAAAATAAATCAGAAGGAATTACACTAACACACAATAATTTACGTTCCTTCTTATC
This sequence comes from Lactuca saligna, assembly GCF_052625555.1. Taxonomy (NCBI): domain Eukaryota; kingdom Viridiplantae; phylum Streptophyta; class Magnoliopsida; order Asterales; family Asteraceae; genus Lactuca; species Lactuca saligna. Next base: position 178,839,883 of record NC_136423.1, read on the forward strand.
TTGTTAAATTATGTAGAAAAAAACCAACCGATGATGTTTTCATCTCTCTCTCTCTCTCTCTCTCTCTCTCTCTCTCGGTATCGCACCAATACACAGACGAGGTGTGCGGGTTTTGTGTTTGTCTGATCTTTTTTATTCCGATCAGTAACAATTTAGGGTTTAGAGGGTGAGGTTTAGGTGACAAGATTTAGGTGATCTAAAATTTCAGGTTTAAATCCTTATGTAGGTCTATAGCCTCTATAAACATGGTTCTTTCTTCCTCCTGTCTTCTACACCTGCACCACTACTCAACCTTAGCCGCCGGTCTCCGACAACAACACAATTCGTCCGGTGGTTGGTCCTGCAACAACGATGGTCACCGGTCTCCAGCAACAATGGTGGTCTGTTTGGAGAGATAATTGTAGATCCGATATCATTGACACTGAAGATGAAGAGGGAGGAGATGCAATCGGTGGTGGTCCGCTGGTGGATGGTGGGAGGTTGGTGGTGACTTCACTAACGAGGTTTAAAGAATGAAGTGGAGGAAAATAAATCAATCTACCAACTTTAGGTTTAAGACTGTGTTTGGTGCACCACAACTAGCTGATAAACTAGCTTATTTTTCGAGTTTTTTTAAGTTGTTATGTTTGGCAAGCCAAAAAGTAGTTTTAAGATAGCTTTTTAAAAAACTACTTAAATTAGCTTCTTTTTTTTTTTTTTTTTTTTTTTTTTTTTTTTTTTTTTAATATATATCTCTTATTTTATTATAGAAACACATTCTTTTAAATGCCTTTTATGTTATTTTATATCTTTTAGCTAGTTTTACCAAATGTTATTTTTTATCGGCAGCTTTTCAGGTATCAGTTAGTTTTTGTTTTAACACTTAGTTTTTTATTTAACAACTAGTTTTTCAGTTATAAACTAACGCTTTAGCTAACAACTAACTTTTTAGCTAGTACGCCAAACATAACCAAAATGAGTGGGGGTAGGTAGCGGCTTACTTTATGTTTAAAGAAAATACAAATGATAATGGATAAATAATAAATAAGTAATAAGTAAATTATAAATAAAGGCAATATAGACATTTCTTGTGTGGCAAAGGTTTAAACATGTAAATTTAAACTAACAAGCGATGTAATATGCTAATTTAATACAACCGAGGGACGATTCGATTTAATTTTTAAAAATAGAGACTGAATGTTCATTTTGACACCTATACGAGATAGGATTCGCGTAATTTACTCTATTAACTATAAATTTGGGGTTCAATCACACTCTCTCTCTCTCTCTCTCTCTCTCTCTCTCTCTTTAATTAAAGACATTAGTTACAAAAACCTACAGGTTTGAACAATAAATCACTAAACATTGCCAAAACCCCAAATCTGGAATATTGAAACCAAAAACAGCACCAGTGACGTTATGTAGTAATTCCACATAAATAGCAACAACACCAAGGAAAAACCTCATACAGTACCAAACACCAAAATTTGAACTGAGAATATGTAATAAGGAAGATTAGCCCAGATCTTGAACTTAATATTCTAACATGATGCTTATGGATCATTATCTCAAGCATAGAACCTGTTTTGCCTCTGTAAGCTTTACAACAAACACTTTGAATATTAAAAATTACACACACACAGAGTCAATGGGCACATGTTTATGATGTATGTACTTTAGCCATTGCAATATGTACAAGAGAACCCAAATTCACTTTTTTCCATTTGAATCTCCTGCAAAAAATTTGAAACCAAAATTATCCATCATAATCTCCGAAGGAAATGGAATCGCGATAAGTACATCATTGATTGAAACACTGATTTATTGAACCTAAAAACTCGATATTCCCATCATCGTCATCCTCACCATCTTCACACATAAGAACAGAGATAGAGATGCAGAGGTGAAAACGTTTAACCTAACCTGATTCTTTTTCTCCTTTTTGTTGGGGAAGGACAGCACATGCACAAACATGAGAGAGAGAGAGAGAGAGAGAGAGAGAGAGAGAGAGAGAGAGAGCTCCACATTTATATTTAATGCAACTTTAATTTAAGTAGAATAAATTCTAAAAAAAATATCAAGAGGGGCAAATTAGTCACTTATATTTGAAGAGGGACCAAATCTACAAGGAAACACGCGCAAAAAATCATGAATCTAATTTTTCCAAGGTTTGGACAAAACACAGAAAAATTGCAAACCACTGGGGAAATTTTTGCAGTTTTGTCCATATTTAAAGACATAGACAAAGTTTGCAACAAAATGGAACTACAAGGACAGCCATGCAACGAGATTCAAAATTGGACTGAACCTGCTATTTCAATCAAACCATAGGGATCATTTTTGCAATATACTCTGGTTGAAATTATGTCCCAATTTCTATAAGTTAGTTTTTCAAATTTTGTTTTTTAGGGATACAGGGTGTTTGAAGATTTTGATATAAAAAAGGCAGCAGGGGGAGCTTCTTTTAGTCCTGTTACAAGGGAGGTGACGGTTGAGGTTATAAATAACTACCTTGAGATTCATCTATTATGGACTGGAAAAGGAACTTGTTGTGTACCTAATCAAGGAAATTTTGGACCTCTTATCTCAGCAATCAGTGCTACACCAAGTAAAACTCTTTCTAGAAATTGGTTTTAACTTTTTGGTCTTGATTATTGACAAAATAAAGAGACCACCCTTTGCTTATATTTTTGTTCAGATTTCATCCCCAATGTCGGTGTGAGCAACAATCCACCTTCCAACAAGAAGAAGAAGAAGAAGAAGAATACCGGTTTGATTGTGGTGTGGATTTTGGCTCCGATTGCAGTTGTGGGCTTTTTGACATTATTAGTCCTGTATATTCGTTGCCGGCGAAGCAAACAGAGGGATACACCAGGCAATTATGATGAAGGTGATATTTCTGGATCTTTATTTATGAAAGGAAAAATGTTTAATTTCATTTGTTACTTTTGGATTTCTTTTTGACTTTTACTAATTTGCAGAGTTTCTGGGAATTGACACCAAGCCATATACTTTTAGTTATGGAGACTTGAGAGATGCAACAGATGATTTTAGTCCTACCAATAAGCTGGGCGAGGGTGGTTTTGGACCTGTTTACAAGGTAATTTTATACTTTTTTTTTTTTTAATCAAGAATCCATTTTCATTTCTTAAAGTAGATGTAAACCATGTTTGGTCGGATGGAATAGAATGAGCCATTACATTCTGTGCTCATGTTTGGTTGGCGTGTCAGAATGGAATACGAATTTTCATGACTTTTTATAGTATATGTAAAATGAATATATAATTTTAAACTCTACTTTATAGATTATTTTAAGGGATAATCACTAAAATGATCAAAATGGGAGGCATCTATAGCGAAATGACCAATTTGGCAAAAAAGAATTTGCCAAATTGCTGTATGAATGGTCCCACTAAAAATTTCTCAAATAAAGGGAATTTGCATAATAAGCAGAATTTTGTAAATTTATTTTATTTTATTTTATATTATTTTATTATTATTATTATTATTATTATTATTATTATTATTATTATTATTATTTTTGTTTTTTTGTAGAGGAGACCACTTATAAAGCAATTTTACTAAAAAAAAAAGTTATATCGCAATTTGCAAACTCTATTTTGTTACATGGGTGGTTATTTTGCGACAAAATGTTAAAAAAAGTGGTCTTTTCGTGAGACCACCTATTTTGGTCATCTTTGTGATTATCCATCATTTTAATTATACTTGACGGACTTTGATTTACAAAAACATAATAAAAGATCATAAAAACCGAAATAAGCGATAACAAAAATACTAAAATAAATATAATTTATTAAAATAATATAAAAATTAAAAAGATCTGAATCCTTAAGTTTTACATAAATAAAAATGAGTTATATTTCCATTCCATGATATGGTGAAACATCACTGGGAACTGAAATCAACAAAATTAAATGAATCACAGTCCATAAATGGTCCATTCCATTCTGTCAGCAAACCAAAGTTTTTTTTTTTTTTTTTTTTTTTTTTTTTTTTTCATTCCAATGGAATGAACCATTCCATTCCTTCCCCTATCCTATTGTATCTTAAAATCTTTTTGATGATAAACAGGGAACACTTGATGATGGAAGAGTAATAGCTGTGAAACAACTCTCCATAGCCTCACACCAAGGCAAGTCCCAATTTGTTGCAGAAATCGTCACAATATCAGCAGTCCAACACCGTAACCTCGTGAAACTCTATGGATGTTGCATCGATGGAGAAAAACGTCTTCTTGTATATGAGTATCTTGAAAACAGAAGTCTTGACCAAGCATTATTTGGTGAGAAATTACATATTTAGATATGATCAAAATACAAGGTTATAATGTTACATTTGGGGTTTATGATGTAGGAAGCAACAAATTGTCGCTTACATGGTCCACCCGTTTTGACATATTAATGGGGTTAGCACGGGGTCTCGCGTATCTCCATGAGGAATCTTGCATACGGATTATACACAGAGATGTGAAATCCAGCAATGTTTTGCTTGATTCTGATATGAACCCTAAGATATCAGATTTTGGGCTGGCCAAGCTTTATGATGACAAAGAAACACACTTGAGTACACGTGTTGCAGGCACATTGTAAGATTAATTAGTCAACACTATTTGATTTAGAATAAATTACACTTTTTGTCCCCAAGTATAACTGATTTTTTCAGTTTTGGTCTCAAAAGTTTTCTCTTGCATTTTTGGTCCTAATTTGAGGTTTTTGTAACTTTTTCAGCCCCTTTCCATTTCATTTGACTATATTTTTGGGACCAAATTTGCAAACATAAGCTGTACTCAAGGACCAAAAATAGTCATTTTACTTGGAACGTGGACCAAAAATACTACAAGAAACTCAAGTACGGACCAAAACTCTAAAATAAATATTTCGGACATAAATTACAAAATTCAGCTAAACCCGGGGACCAAAAGTATAATACACTCTATAAAGGAATAAATTACATTTTTGGTCCTGCAGTATAGTTGATTTTTTTTTTTCAATTTTGGCTCTAAAAAGTTTTTTGTTGCAAATTTGGTCCTTATTTTAGGTTCTTGTAACTATTTTCGTTTATGTTCCAAGTAAATGGGAAATGGCTATATTTTGGGACCACAATTCCAAAAATCAGCTATACTCAAGGAGCAAAAATGTAACTCTTTAAAAAAACATTGAGTAAGTTACAGTTTTGGTCCCTGAGTAATGAGTAGAGCTGATTTCTTCAATTTTGCTCAGAAAAGCTCCCTATTTGAGTTTTCAAACATTTTTGGTCCCTATTCCAATTTCCATGTAAATTGATTAAAAGTTGCAAAAATAAAATATACTCAGGGACGAAAAATAGTCATATTTCTTAGAATAGGATCAACATATGTAACAACCTCAAGTAAGGACCAAAATTGTAAGAGAAAATTTTTTGGTACAAAAACTGCAAAAATCAGCTACTCCCAAGGACCAAAAATGTAATTTACTCTTAAAAAAAGATAAGTTGATGAAGTCTTGGTGATTCACTGTGTAGTGGGTATCTAGCGCCAGAGTATGCAATGCGTGGACACCTCACAGAAAAGGCTGATGTGTTTGGGTTTGGAGTTGTGGCTCTAGAGATTATCAGTGGAAGACCCAATTCCGATTCAGGTTTGGAAGATGAGAAAATATATCTTCTTGAATGGGTATGTTTCATCATCATCTTCTTCTTGAATATAAAATAAATGGTTAATGTCATTGTATGGAAACCAGCTATAGACTGTATTCTGCTTAAGTCTCCAATCATTTAATGGGAAAATCGGGGGAATTACAACCTACGTCACTCTTTTTGCCACTATAGCAATATACTTTATTTTTTCCCATAATAGCAACATACTTACATTTCTTTACCAATAATAGCAATATGCTTTGTTTTTTTTTTACCTATAATAGCAAAAAGATACATTTCGCTAATGCACTTTATCTGTTACACGTTTCTATTATCAAAAAGGAAAATGTAAGTACGTTGATATTATCAGTAATGAGTTGTAAATGCATTGCTAATATATGTAAACAAATATAAGTACACAGGTATTATGGGTTGCATATTGTTACTATTAGTAGCACATGTGAGAACAATTATATTACGGTTCTATTATGGGTAAGGAAATGTTAAGTACATTGCTATTATGGGTGAAAAATAAACTATATTGTCTATATTGGTAAAAAAAGAGTAAAGTACGTTACTAATTCAACCATTTATCCATTGTTTAGTTGTCTTAATAAGTCACTAATCATCTGTTTTCAGCTACATCATTGGAATCAATTTTACCCGGTATTAAATAGTATGTGGCATCATGTTGGCAAAATTTGTTGACATTATGTCCACATGTGCTGCTGACATGGCAAAGTTAACCAACTTTGTTATATTTTCAGGCATGGAACCTACATGAATCGAACAGTGAAATTGAGTTAGTGGATGAAGAAATCTCCGAGTTTGATGAAAACGAAGTGAAAAGAGTCATAAGAGTTGCCCTTTTATGCACACAAACTTCACCAACATATCGACCATCAATGTCGCGTGTGGTGGCCATGATTTCGGGTGATGGTGAAGCGAGTGGCGAAATTACCCGACCCAAGTATTTGACCGGTTTCAAATTTGTTGATGCTACAACTTTTAAGAGTGTGGTTCCCACTTCAACTTCAACTACAACTACGGGTACTGATGGTGTTGCAAGTACGATTAACTCGACTGTTTCACCATCATTGCTTTCGCCACATGATACTTTCCAACCCATGTTTCATGATATTATCGGAGAAGGTAGGTGATGTAATTACCGAAATGCCCTTCATAGTATATATATGTAAAGTTCCTTGATTTAGACTTTAACAACTGGATGGACCGTGGGTTTATTAATCCTATATTTTCGACACCATTTCTATAATATTCTCATACACGGGGACCATTTCTGTAAGTTATGTGAACATATGGACCATTTCCTGTAAATTCTCATTATCAGGTAGGGACCATTCTGTTATTTTTCTATTAGTCAAGGACCATTTATGTAATTTTGTAAAACACATGAACCATTTCTATAGTTCTGCTATTAAGGAGGGACAATTTCTATAAGTTTTATGAAACACAAGGACCTATTATGTTATTTTGCTATCATATGGGGAACATTTTATGTAATTTTGTGAAAGACATAGACCATTTAAGTAATTCTGCTATTGGAAAGGGACCATATCTTTATGTTGTTGAAACTATTTTTGTAAAACTCAAGGGTCGATTATGCAATTTTGTGAGCCTAGGGATTTCAAGTAGATGTAGATTGCTATTGGTATCATATAGTCAATTAGTTTGTATCTTCAACTTTTTCCCTCTAAACTTTTCGCATTGGTTCTTCAATCACATTTTAGTAGTATATAGTAAATGCTTGTAGGAGTCTTGGTCAACATGCCTTAAAATTTTTGCACATAATTGACCAACACATCTACATAAAATGTTCAAAAAAGACGAGGTTTTTTTGGTTTCCAGGACCAATAAATTTATGAGGGTAACAATATTTACTTAATGTTTTTTTTTTAAAAAAATTCAACCATTAAACCATTAAACCTGTAAAGTGTTGAAAACATACCATGATGACCAACAAACTATTACAAATGTATTAATACACTAATTTATACATTTTATTACATCAAGACGTAACAAATCATGAAAGTTGTCTAGAATAATAAGTCTCCCTATTACATCAAATACTAGGGATGAGCAATCCGAACAGGGACAAGAATCGAAAACGGAACCGGAACCGGAACCCAAACTCGAACTCGAACTGAATACTTCAATACAATGCCCTACTCTGTTCCAATGTGTCAACATATTTGGTATTCGTTTCTGTTCGTACTCACAAAATTCCCGAAAAACCGGAAATGAACATACTTTCCCGAGTTACTGTTATATATACTTTCTTGATCTCCAAAGTCCAAACACTTACAAATACAACACAAATATTTGAAGAACCTCTTTGTCATCTTTTGTATAAAATTAAAACAAAATTTACTACTTTTCTAATAACATGAAAAGATTAATCTCATTGGCCAAAAGAAGATTTCCAAATTACGTCCACAATAACCGAATTTCATCGATACACTATCTAAAATGCTACAAAATACATATATACAGTATAGTATTCTGTACTTATATTGAGCTCCAAAAATATTCACTACCAACCGGTTCGGTTCTATCCAGAACCGAGCTCATCCTTAGCTGATACAACATGTTACCAACTTGGCAACTTTCCATTTTATAATGTTGAACGAAATTTCAAATATTGTGACAAATTTACATATACTATGTTTACTGTCTAGGCTAAACCACTTGTACTAATGACCTTTTAAAGGTGACAAGTCATCGGTATAGGCTTTACCAACGACTTATCTTCGACATAAGGGTAGAGAATTTCATCGGTAGAGGGTCTTATCCTTGTAGTGCTAACTTTGAATTGAAATAACTAGATTAAGCATACATCCAAATATTCCAAAATGCTATAGTGATTGTTCTGGTAATAGACTAATATCGTTCGGGTTTGATAATTTACTTATGGTTCTCAATGTATCTGGTAGGAGATAGTACTTAATGAGTCTTAACTAAAAATGAAAGTCAATGACCACTTGATCGTTCAAAATAAGCTCCATATTTCAACAAAAACGAACAGATAAACAATTGGTTTGGAATAATATATATATATATATATATATATATATATATATATATATATATATATATATATATATATATATATATATATATTCCAAAACATATAATGTTAGAATATATTACATAGTCTCTTTTTACGAACAATAAAATATTAAAATATTTCACTAAAAACATTTGGTCTCACGATTTCATAAAATTATGTTCATCTCGAATGAACTTATATATATATATATATATATATATATATATATATATATATATATATATATATATATATATATATATAAATATTATATATATATATATATATATATATATATATATATATATATATATATATATATATAAGTTCATTCGAGATGAACATAATTTTATGAAATCGTGAGACCAAATGTTTTTAGTGAAATATTTTAATATTTTATTGTTCGTAAAAAGAGACTGTAATATATTGTAACATTATATGTTTTGGAATATTTCAATGTAAAATATGTTAAGATTATTGTTTTAAAATATTAGAATATTACAAATATTTAATTTTTTATGAATACTAAAATATTAGAATATTTATTAGAAAAAAATAGTCTTATGATTTCACAAAATTAGACCGTCTCACATTAACCTAACCATATATATATATATATATATATATATATATATATATATATATATATATATATATATATATAGAGAGAGAGAGAGAGAGAGAGAGAGAGAGAGTGAATTAAGTTCAAATGAGAACACTAAATAAACACTACAAGAATACCAAGCTAAGGCGACGACACCTATCGCGATGCCAGAAGTCGTCGCTACAGGTCGACCTATGCCGAAGACATGTAGTTGCCATAGTTTTTGGAACTTTTGACCAACTTTCTTTGACCGCTATATCTGTGCAGACGACAAGTCGTCGCCATAGGTCTGGCGGGAACAACGAAAATGTTGGCGGTAATATGAAAATATATACCGACGACGTGTCGTCGGTATAGGTAAGAAAAAAAGGATTTTTCATTTATTTTTATTCCAAGTGCCAGAAAAAGGAAACGACGTAGTTTTTGAACACCCTATACCGCCGACAAGTCGTCGACACAGGGTTTTTAATTTACATTTATATTTTTATTTCAAGATTAAATGATACGTCGTCGTTTATGTCGACCCTATGCCGACGACATGTCGTCGGCATAGGGGTATACCCTAAAACAGATACGCACTTTTCTTTCATTTGCACACAACGATTGTTTCTGCATCCTCTCCTCCTAAGCGATGAAATCGGCTACTCAACTTCAATTTCCGGCGATTAACCCAATCTAAGTGTAGCAACCGGTGGTGAAGCTCCACCGATCTAGTGACTACCTCACCTTCCACCACCTAGTGTTGCCGCTTGAAATCACCACCAGCCACCACCTTGCTTCTTTGACTAGCAAAAAAAACAGAACATCACAAGAACAAAAGGTTAGTTTTTTTTTTTTTTTTTTTTTTTTTTTTTTTTTTTTTTTTTTTTCTAATTTTTTTTGAAATTGAATTTGAATTGTGTTGAAATTGTTTGTTGTTTGTGTGTGTGTCTATATATATATATATATATATATATATATATATATATATATATATATATATATATATATATATATATATGTGATTGTGTTGTTGTTTGTTGTTTTTTTCTAATTTTTTTTATAATTGTATTGTTTGTTATATATATATATATATATATATATATATATATATATATATATATATATATATATATATATATATATATATATATATATATATATATATATATAACAAATGTAATGGTATAGTTTATACAAATATAGTCTTTATGATTTTCATCCATAAATTCTTGTGTAAATACCAACTAATAACACAATTTAACAATATCATCAAATATTAATTTGTAAAAAACGTAATATAGTATATACATCAAATGTACTCGAATAGTGAATATTATTCCAATATAAATCATATTAATTTATTCTATAGTGAATATATAAAGAACACTCATAAAAAGATATTCATGATTGAATCCAATATGGTAAAAGATATTCAATAATCTCAACCGACCCAAAATTCATAAACGAATTCATAACTCTAAAATTTATCTTTAACAACATGTTATATCTTTTACAAAAATTTATGCGTAAAATTAGAAATATATAAGCTCAAATATTGATACATCAAAAGGTATATCTTTAAAAATTTAAACTAGTGACATTTAAAAATTGATGTAAACATGCGTAGTTCTGAAAAGGTTCGACAAGCATAATATTGACGATTGAATCAAGTGTGGTTGCTAGGAGGAATGTTGCTCCTAATATAAACGATGACGATTTCATTAACGATGAAAATGACGATGATGATACGTACTCTTCAGATGAAGAAATAAATAATGAAAACTATTACAGTGATGATGATGTTGTACATGTATATTGTTCTAGTGATGAATCTGATTGACGGTATGTTATTGTTATTATATATCCTGATTGCTTATAATATTTGTTAAATATTGAAATGTTGCTTATTTGTAATTTTATTATATATTCTGAATGTTTATAATATTTGTTAAACAGATGACAGAAGTCGCAAGGGGACACGGAGGAGACGGTGGGGATAGACCTCCACACGGGATTGCACGTGGTGTACCATCGGGTTGCCAATCTTGTAAGTTATATGAAATTTTCAACTATTAGATATATTAATGTTTTAAATTTCTAAATTTCCAATTGTATATGTAAATATAGCACAAGCGAAGAATGTGAATGTGCGTGGCAAAGGGAGAAACTTAAATTTGTACGATGAGTATGAAAAAAACAAGTGTAAGCCTTTGGAATTGCTAATTGATATCTCCGGGCGGACGTATCGATTTATAGGGGACAACGGGCAAATGTTTGTCAGACTGATCTCAAATCTGGTGGGATCAAAGGTACCGTTGCATTATCATACTTGCCGTCGTGTTCCTGCCAAGTACAAAGTTGATTTATATCCCGAGCTAGAGGTAAATATACAATACATTTTATATGTATTGAATTTTACACTTATTAAATATTTTTTTTACTAATCAAATATGTTTTTCCTTTTGCAGACTTATTTTGATATTGATAGGTATCGGGGGACAAACTTGTGGGAACCCCTTCGAGCGGGTATCCAAGCAGATATGCAAAGAGCTTATCGAGAGCACAAGTATCAGATAAAAAAACATTTTGATAGAGTTGGTGGATATCGTAATGTGGAAAGGGCAAGAAGATGTCCACTGGATGATTGGACTGCCCAAACTTGGAATGATATAATTGATTTGTTGTTTTTAACCGAGGAATACAGACGCACGTCGGAAAAAAAATAAAGTTACTAGGTCGAAACTTCCACACACAAGTGCTCACGGATGTAGACCGTATGCTCAACGACGTTATTTAGAGGTAATAAAATACATTAGTATTATTTAAAATTGTTATTATAGAAGAAAAAAGAAACATTCTAATCGGCATCCCTTCAATATATAACTGTAAGTCAAAAATCTTGAACTGATTAGGGCAAATCGTTAAACACTGTACATTTAACTAAGAAATTTCTTACATACATTAATCAGTAGATAATAAAATAACATTCAAATCTGAGATTGTTATTTGTATCATACCTAAGAAGAAGCGTCCACTAATTCAATATTTTCGTATTTCTAAGTGCTACATCGATTTTTCCTTTAAATCTCAACTCACGACCTCTGCATAAAGAAAGAAACAGGTTAATAATCTCTACATCTATTTGTCCTATGCATATCATCAATACCTCCATCTGTTTACTCACACACACATTCAATCATATACAATTAATAATAATATATGATTGACATGTAATTCAGTTTATCTTTTTTTAGTTTTTATTGTGGTTTCGTATTTCCACTTTTTACCATCTACTGTGATTTGATCTTTTACTCTTCATGCTTTCTAACCAAGCTACCAATCTACTTTTCTATTATGTACCATTCATGTCACAAATTATCATTCTATGGCAATGATTTATTTGATCCAAAACGGAAGCAAGATTGTAGTTGTAATTCAAGGTAAAAACATATTTCTATTACATTTTTACTTTTACTTTATAATATTATTGACCTTACTGACCATAACCATACTCAATGTGGTGTAACAAAACAATATGTAGTCTGAAAACAGTAAGTGTAACAAAACGATTAAACGAAAACCATCTCAGTGAAAGAAATGCAAACAAGTTCCATCATCCATTGGGTTGTTGTTAACAAATATCCATTTTTACTAATACTTCCATGATCAATCTTACAATTATTTTATTAATCAGTTCAAATTTCCAAGACTTAGAGTTGAAGCAGTTGTGAGAATAAGTTGAATCAGTTGCAAGAATAAGTTGAATCGGTTCCAATACTAAGTTACAATTTACACCTATAAATCTTTTTAAGAAAATGTTTTAAGAGGACTTTTCTCACAAAAATGTATTTCCATGTTATGATTTTGCAGCAATCAGGAGACCACTAACCATCTATATTTCCTTTAAGCTTTAGGTATGTTTTAGAAAGGATGATCTGGCAGAGGAAAAGAAGTAAAATTACAGGTTGTTGTTGCTAGCCGAAAGTGACATAATTAAAACTTTGAAATAGGTTATATATTTGGTATGAAAATCGACAAAGAGGACAAATCGATTTGTCCTCTTTGTCGATTTTCATACCAAATATATAACCTATTTCAGAGTTTTAATTATGTCACTTTCGGCTAGCAACAACAACCTGTAATTTTATCCAATTTTTTCAGTGGTCAACGACCTCCCAATTTTTTTATACAATTTTTTTCAGCTTTTACATCCGGTATTTAAGACAAACCGACCCCACCCGACCACTAGGACCAAACATTGCTTTCAACTCAACTGGGAAGAAGAAAAGTTTGTTTCACCATCTATGCATTTATACATGTGAAGAAAAGTCTGCTTACGTACACTTTTTATACATTTATATATATCAATAGTTGAATATGATGTGAAATGGTATTGTTGAAATGGTATTGTTGAACGGAAGCAATGACTGATTTAGGCCATGACTGCAGAGGCAACAAGATTTTTGCAATGTCATCGTGGTTGTTGTTGTGGTTGTGCTTGATGATCTCCGCCGCCATAACTCGAGCTCAAAGCACCACCAATCCAGCTGAAGGTTCTCTCTCTCTCTCTCTCTCTCTCTCTCTCTCTCTCTCTCTCTCTCAAGTTAGGTTTCATGTTCATTTGAATTAAAAGATGTTCTTGATGAGATACAAATACAGTTTTTATAGAAAAAAGTCGAAATTAAAATAATAATACTAAAAAATCTATTTTTTTATTTATGTTTCCCACCTTATGCAATATGTATATGCTATACAAACTCTCAAATCGAATTTGGATGTAGCTTAAGGTCATCAAATCGAGATAGCATCGGCTCATTTATATTGACTTTAATTTGTTATACTATGTTTTCTCAATAACTAGCATATGTAATTTTAACGATTATTGTTACAAGTGATAAATTTGATCAATTTAGTTATGAATATATGAGTTATATTTTCTTTTTATTTGGTCTAGTAAAATGTAAAAATGTAGCTTAGACGAAAAACATGTCAAATATGTTAATATATACAACATTGTGCTAATGTGGTATTATTATTTTCTTTTGAGAAATTAATTATTTTCAAATTTTAAAAACAACATATTTGTACACCAACCAAACCTAATCCATATTTTTTTAACTTGTACCCTAAATATAAAAAATAAAATAAAATTGATTTGAGTTTTGAAATCATTCCCTACCACTCCCTACCACATGTGGTACCGATTTTAATATCGGAAACATTTGAATATTGTAACATTGGGTGCTAGCGTTGTCAATTCTTGAATTATTTATTATTTTATATGATTAGGTGTGAGACCTATATATTATATAGGTTTATTTTAAAAAAATTAAATATAAAATTTTAACAATTTGAAAAGTTTGAATTTATAAGGAAATATGAAATTTTTTTTTGAATTATTAAAATTAACGAGGCTTGAATATATTCAATACATTACATATATAAACTCTTTCTAATAAATACTTTACATATATATTAACTTACATATTAAAAATGGAATTTTAATTTAATAAAAAATACAATAAAATGACAAGTGAAAAATAGAAAATTTAAAAAATCTAGAAAATAACATATATCCAAATAAAAGAGAAGATGACATATGACAAAAAAAATTATTTATTAGGTAGGATATTTCTTTCTAGATTAATTAAATGACCACCGACATATATAGTTCATACAGTTTATATAAATCTGTGAGGTTAAAACACACACAAGCACTAATCGGAGATCAAAAATAGCAACAAAATTTAAAATAGTAGATATAAAATAGAACATCTTTACTCATCATGAACTCTTTTTGTTAGATGGGTAGATATACATTAACGTAAATTATAAATATATGAATAAATCCTATAAAAAATCATTATACCTTTTTTATTTTTATTTTCAGTAAAGCTACAAAATAATTCTTTTATTTTAGAGTAAGTCAGACGAATGGTCCTTATGGTTTGGAATAATTTATGTGTTTGGTCAGTAATTTTTTTTTTTTTTTTTTTTAACTCGGATGGTTCTTATGGTATCCTTTTATTGCGTCTGTGGTCCCTATCATACACAAAAAAATATTTTGCCCTCACTTGCATTTTTTTTTGAAAATTAAATTAATTAAATAGTCATTTATTTATTACTTTTATTATTTTTTTAGACAATACAATAAAGTAAAATATGACCCACATCTAACCCTCATCCCTGTCCCCCCTTCTGTATGTTCAACTTACTTTATAGCGGTGGGGATAAACAATAAGCTAAAAGCTCTCTATTTTTTTTTCTTATCCAAACAACCTCTTAGAGCTCTTCACTTTTGAGATTCCTGTTTTTGATGAAGTTATCGTTGTTTTCATCCTCCGATATCGATTGATCACTCATCGGATTTCATTTTTTTTAAACAGAATTGCGTTGTTTTCAAAGAACCATGACACCGACGATGACAACATGTATACCTCGTCGGGATGGAAGTGAACACTAGGGCCATAGTGGTCAATCATCATTTTGACCATATTCAAATTCGGCATCCCTTCAAGCTTCGAATCCATGTTTCTCAAACAACAGATGTTTATATTGCCATTATTGATCCCTTTCGTTTTCCAAACTCAAATACTCGAAGAATTGCCAATTATGACAACATCTATTAAGCAATCATCAGTACGATCGTCTCAAACACACACGACTTCAAGATCGGGATCATCTCCATTCCAACATAGTATAAAGGTGGGGGCGCTTGGTCGGCAGTCGATGTATGCTTTGAAGAGCCTTTTGACAGGTGGTGCCAACTTTGGAGAGGTTATTGGCGAGATGGCAACTTTGGGCTTGGTGATCTATTTTTAGGGTGTTTAAAGGAGAAGAAAGGTTGTATGGTAGAAGGTAGGGGTGGGACCCACATCTATATTTTATTAAATCTTTTTTTAATAAGATTATCATAATAAAAAAATAATAAAAATGTATAAATGCCATTTTAGGTCTATTAGGGGCTAAGTATGAAACAAAAGTAATCATAAGGATGGTCCGAGTTAAAAACAAAAGTTAGAAACCAAACGTACATGTTATTCTAAACCAAAGAAACCATTTATGTAATTTACCCTTTATTTTATTCGGTTTTAAATCTTAAGAGATTGTTTTTGTTTTTGTATACGTTTTTGTTTGTTTTTTATTTTTAGAAAAGCACTACATAAAGGCCTTCTATAAAACTTAATCTAGTTTGAAACGTCTTCATTTCACCACTCAAAGATTTTTTTTCAATTGATAAAACTATAAAAATGGTCACGTGGTTTGACTTTTTCTTTGGCTAAGATCCAAAAAATTTTAGACTTAAATAGTCTTTTTATTTTAGCTGTTTAGTTATGGATTGGTCCCTAAAACTAAAAACGGTTAGTTTTAGTAGGTTAAGTGTGCTGAAATGACTTTTTTACTTTTTATTTTTTATTTTATTAATTGTTAATTTTGTTTTACCTTTAAATAAAACTCTAAGAACATCCCTTCGCCTAGTTACCAAGTTTAAGAAAAGAAAATAAAAGAAGAGAAAAGAAAATCATGATAGAAAATAAGAGAAAGAAAAGAAAAATAAAATTTTCTTTTGTGTTCTTAAGTCGGAGAGAAGTAGAAGGAAAATTAATCATTTTGTTATTTCTTTCAAAATCTTTCCAAATTAAAAGGAAAGTTGGAAGGGAAAGTGATCATTCCATTTCCCTCCACTTCATTCCTTTAATGAAACTATAAAACACCAATTTTTTTTTTTACTTTCTTCTCATTTCCGTCAATTTTCTTTCTTTTTTCTCATTAAGTTGAACTTAGGACAATGGGGTGTTACGATCTATTTTCTATCTCTCTCTTTTGATCTTCACTTTTCTAACGCTACCTACCTCCTCCGATCTCTTCATATCATCTACTTGCACGCCTCGATCCCCGTACATCCGCCTGCTCTCACCAGCCCTTCATCTTCTTTAATTAAAGCGTTTGTTCTGGGGTTCGAAGTTGTGAACCAGACACACAAAAACCCTAACTACCACCAATTCATTGCCCTTTGTTTTTTAACCAAAACCATTGTTGGGAGATTATACACCTTACAACCACCATCTCTCCATAACATTACCACCATTGCAAACTCACCAACATCTGGCCTGATCAACAAAAAAAACTTGTTTAACATATCTTCATTTCTTTCTGATTCATGTTTGAAAATTGAAATTGGGGGGGGGGGGGGGGGGGGGGGGGAGGAAGAAAACCGTTGTGAATGAAAAAAAGACAAACTATGTGCATTGATTCCTTGGAAACCCCCTATTCACATGCAATTCAAATTAAAGATAGGAAGGAACATCAATTTTTGTTCCTGTCAAAACACACACGCGTGAATGGAATTCGATTTATTTTTGTTGCTCGGAGAACACACAGCACGTGCAAAAACACTGAATCATGTTGGGCTACCAATTTGCTTTGTGGGCTACCTTGTATATGCAGTGGGGTGGTTTATGGTGTTGCAGGTGGCCAACAAAGGGGTCTAATGAGGAGGCATGTGATATCAAAGGAAAATAAGCATCAAGTGTGGGGATGGGGTTATATCGATAGTTAATAAACATATAAAATTAAAGTGCAAAAATGGCTATTTTATAACATTTGATATTAGTTTTAGGTACCAATATCACAACCAAACGATAAAAAGAACCATTTTTGCGAGTCCAAAACATTTTTGATCTTAGCCAAAGAAATATACAAACCATAGGGACTATTTATGCAATTTGTCTTTTCCATTTAAACAAAAACATCTTCAACCTAAAAAATGATATCCCCATAGTTTTTTGCAACTTATTAATAGAAGAAAAAAGTTAATAATGATTTTTTTTGAAAAAAAAATATATTATCATGATTATCATACATAAAGGTTTAGTAGTACATTTTGTTATTTTTTTTTCTACCGTGATTGGTTAAACAAACAAACAAAACACAGTGATATACTTATATACGAAATTCTAAATTTTATAGACTTATCGTGGATGAGAACTGTTTAGAATAAAAAATAAACGTTGCATTTGACAGTTTGTGAAATTCTAGATTCTAAATTATAAATTCATAACCCTTTTGCCTTTTGGTAGGCGTGACAATCATGTTGTGTTCGGGTTGGCGGTTGGTGTGTCAAAACATACCAACCCAAACACAATCCATTTAATTATACAGGTTACGGGTTGGCGGGTTTGGAACATAAACTCATATATGACCCGTCAACAAATTTATTTATACAGGTTCACAAGTTGGCAGGTTCGCGGGTCAGATTTGGGTTCGTATGTTCGTGAGTCGGATTCCATAAATAAAATTGATAATTAAATATGAATAAATTTTGTATGCAAATATATCCGAATTTAAGAAACTTAAGTTTTAAACATCCAAATGAAATTTATAAACATTCATGTAAACATGTTCAGACTAAAACATTAATACAAACATAGATAAATTTAATTGCAAGCATCAACATCGTTCGATAATGATTCAATTGTTTTTGCCGTCGCTTTTGTGGGATATTTAGATTATTTAGGGCAAACCCTAAACGTGTTGCAATGCAAATCAGCGGATGGTTACCCACGGGTCAAATAGTCAATGACATTGGGTATCCTATTGTAGTATAAAGTATAAAATGTATAGTGTATAATACTTAATACATTTAAAAAATATATAAATTTTTTTATTAAAATTCTAAATGGGTTGGCGGGTCAACCCATATATTTTTTTACGAAACTCATATATGACCTGTTTAATAAACGGGTTGACGGGTTGGCGGGTTGACAGTTGGAAAATTCAACCCAAACCCATTTATTTTGTGTCATGTCGCAGGTCGTGTCAAGCATTGCAGACCTACATTTTGAGGAATTGCTTAGGTGTTGTTTGTTTTTTCTGAGACAAAATGTATGCAGTCTACGGACCACATCTATAGATCTCTACAGTAGAAGAGGTGGACCAAACGTCTGCAGTCTGAAAAAAGAAGACTGTTTGTTTTTTTAACATCTGCGGACTACTAAAATAAACAGAAATCTAAATAGCCTGATTTTTTTAAACTTCAAAGTGATTTTTTAATATTTTTATGACTTTGTTATAAATAATTAATGAATCTAGATCAACTTTTATGTATTATTGTATAAAAAATAAAAATAAAAATGCTATAAATTAACGTATATATTTGATAAAACCAACAACTTTGGTTGCAAAGTTATAACAAAACATTATAACTAGGGATCAAAGAATTTGATACATACATGGATGAAAATAAACTTCGATTTTTTCAATTAAATCCATTAAAAACGTACCATAAATATTTTCTCGATAAATAGACAGAATTTGATATTGTATTAAATACTGTTTTACAAAATTTGGCAACAAAAATATATTATGATTTTTTTTTCATATTTATATAAATAACTTCAACAACTATTATTGTAATAAATATTTATTTATAAATTTGTTAAAAGTATCATGTTTGTATCGTTGAACGTTTTTTTTTTGAAGTTTTGTAATTTTTTTCAAATTGTTTATCATTAATAAAGTTGGAAAAAATATAAATTAAAAAAAACTTCAAAAAAAGAAAAATATGTGTTTGTTAGGCTAGAAGATGTCTGAAGATATTAGAAGACTCTGATCCACATCTGCGCCAAGAAGAGGACGCGTAGACATTTTTAAGTCTGCAATCTTCAAAAAAACAAACAGTCTGCGAAGGCTAATGTCTGTGCGTGGTCTGCGCGGCGCAGACAGAAGAAGTCACGCAGATCTGCAGACAATAAACAAACACTACTTAGATTGACTTGAGTGTCTTTTTGTATTCAACTAAAAAATAAAGGTTGCATTTGATAGTTGTGTTAAACTATGCACCGATTTTTCTTACATCATATTTAACTGCTCCTTTTCCCGCTTTAACGGGCAAATGCTGGTAGTACGAAAAATAGAGATTGTGGCCATTAGGTTTGAAAAAAGATCAAAATGAAGATCACGACCTAGTCACTGTTGAATTTAGTTTTCGATTTTGTTAACTTTAGGAATAATAGGGTACTAGTACCATAGTTAAGAACTCGATGTTGAATGAAACTTAAGAAACTTGGTGCTGCAGCGAGAGTTATAAATGCAATGTTCGGTCAATGGGAGATATCTGAAAGTGCAGTAACAGCGATGGGATGGAACATAAGCGGAGAATTATGCAGCGGCACTGCCGTTGACACTACCACGGACTTCGATTCCCAGGGTTACAATCCTGCCATCAAATGCGACTGTAATATCCCCAATTCTACTACTTGCCACATCACCCGACTGTGAGTGTTTCTCCTTGTTCTTTCTCCTTAATAATTCAAATATACAACTCTCTCTCTCTCTGTCATGTCCGAATAAACTCTAGGAACATAATCTTTTGGTGGCTTCGATTGTTATTTATTTATCTTCTAACAATCATCATCTCTCTGCAAATCATCAGAAAAGTTAATGCAATGGATGCTGTGGGCCCAATCCCAGAAGGACTCTGGACTTTGACCTACCTTACCAATCTGTATGTACTATGCTATTTCTTCACCATACTGTTAACTACAATAGAAACTTAAAATATATACATCTGTGTTATGAGTATCTGTGCTTGTATTATGATAAAAAATGAATTGTTTGGTACAGTAATTTAGCCCAGAATTACTTGACAGGTCCCTTGTCACCTTCCATTGGCAGCTTAACTCGTATGCAGTACATGTAAGCCTTATCCCTTTTTGCTACTTTAAACTCAAATGGTATTTTTGACCTCTATATCATTAAGAATACATCTTAGACTTCAGATATATAACATGATGAATCTCAACTTTTTCATAGGAGTATCAGCATAAATGCGTTATCAGGGCAGGTTCCACCAGAGCTAGGACAGCTTACTGACCTTAGATCACTGTATATTTTTTTATAATAAATTTCTTTGTCTTTATTCTTCCATCAAATGGAAACTTTTTCTGTTTATTTGTTTGCTGATTACATTTATGCTTTTTATTTTCTTTTATGTTGCAGGGCATTTGGCACAAACAATTTCAGTGGTTCCCTGCCATCTGAACTTGGAAATCTGAGAAGATTACAACAGCTGTAAGAACACTCATCTTGAAATCCTGTTTCATTACTTGGCACAAACTCCTTCATTACTATTCTGTTATGTATATTTGTAGACAATATCATTGATTAAATGATCTAATATCATCTTTATGTATGTTCATTTTGTTAGTTACATTGATAGTGAGTTGGTGGTGATATACCTCCTACTTTTGCTAATTTACAGAACCTGCAGACAGTGTAAGAGAGTTTATCTTTAATCATGTTTCAAAGGAGCATTTTATCCATCATATAAGAATTCTAACACTTTCTTTTTTATAATGAATTCACAGATGGGCTTCTGATAATAATTTCACAGGCAGAATACCCGACTTTATAGGGAATTGGTCACAGTTACAATCATTGTAAGCAAGCATCTAAACTATTTACATGATTTTCACTGTGAAGTTTTTCGATATAATTTTTATGCTTGATGTTCCTATAGGAGGTTTGAGGGGAACTCTTTTGAAGGTTCAATACCACCTTCATTTTCTAATCTGGCCCTTTTACAGGACCTGTAAGCCTTTATTTTCTTTATAGTTAATTATTATAGATTTATAGTTTTCAGGTTGCTATTTTGATTTCTTAATTTTCTTTATATAATGCTACAGTAGGATAAGTGGTTTATCTAATGGAACTCTGGATTTTATTCAGAACTTGAAGTCTCTGAGTGTTCTGTAAGCAAACACATTGATCTTTTTGTAGCAAATATATTGGTTTTATTTACGGTTTACTTATAAATTTATAATAAGTTGTCATCTCTTGCAGAAAGTTGAGGAATAACAGAATTTCTGGCTCTCTTCCAGGTGGCATAGTAGAATTTGTAAACCTGACACAACTGTGAGTAAGTCAAACATGAATATGAACTATTGAAAAAAAAGCTCATTGATATTATTTTCTCAGGGATTTGAGTTTCAACAATTTGAGGGGGGAGATTCCAAATGGATTGTTCTACTTGAGGCAAATGTATTTCTTGTAATACACATATTCTCCTATCATAAATAATATTAATCTGCATGCTATTTGGTCAATAGTCTCAATGTTGACCAAATTTACATGTCATGATTCGCAGGTTTCTTGGAAACAATAATTTATCTGGTACTATTCCCGGTGGTTTGGCTTTGAACTCGCCTCTCCGCATTATGTAAGTGATTATAATTAAGGGAATTAAATTAATGATTTTATTTTTCTAATTTCCGTACAATTTTCTTCATGCAGTGATCTGTCATACAATAAACTATCTGGGACACTTCCTTTCTGGGCCACTGATCCGACCTTACAAGTGTATACACTTGTTTTTTTTTTTAAATATTGAATTTAAATTCTGATTTGCACCTTGTCTTTGAAATTGATTTTCTAGCATCCACGTTTTTTACTTTTTAGCTAATATTATGTTTTAATGCGTGTACAGTAACATAGTCGCAAACAACTTCACTTTAAGCAGTTCAGCAAACAGGTAATTATACATAAGCTGCAACTTACTTCTACTATTCTTTCTACAGTAATTATCACAAAAATGACCGAAAATGGGAGGGCTATATCACAAAATGACCATCTTTTTATCACTATTCTGATGCAAAACTTAGGAATTCAGATGGTCAAAACTACACAAGGTAAAGAATGAGATCTAAAAGCTTCGGTAGATTTTTATTCTTAATAATCAATAATGAAATCCTCCAGGGAAAAAATATACTTATAAGGAATATAAAATCACCCTAGAAAAAACAGAAAAGTAACTAAAATACTCCTAGGAATTCGATTAGAGATGATATACTCTCTAAATAGAGATAATCTTCTAATAAAAATCTTTATTTTTTTAAATAAAGAAGGAAATAAATTAAAACGAGACAAAATAGCCAATATTTGTGATCGGATGCCCCTACATCATCCTCCCCGCCATGGAAAAGACCCGCCTTCGAGTCTGATACAGCATCCACACCCCCTTCAAATGGTGATAAATCAGCCACATTAAAAGTAGCTGAAACATTATAATGATCAGGTAGCTCAATTTTATATGCATTATCATTAATCTTCTTAAGAACTCGAAAAGGACCATCAGCACGAGGCTTCAACTTCCCAAAACGGCCAATCGGAAAATGTTCTTTTCGCAGACGAATCCATACCAGATCACCCTCATTGTACACAACTTGCTTCCTATGCTTCTTGGCGTGACTGTGGTAGCCAACATTATGTTTAATGATCTGATCTCGTACCTTTTCGTCTAGATTCTAAATCTGTTAGGAATGACTTTCCGCCTCAACACCAAGATGGCCAATCAGGGGAATGGGCGTTAAATCAAGCGGAGTGAGTGGATTTCGCCCATAACTACCATGAATGGGCATAACCCAGTTGTGCTGCTATTGGCAGAACGGTTATATGCAAACTCAGCCTGAGAAAGGATGAGAGCCCACTGCGTGCGGTTGTCCCTGATAAGGCTTTGCAAAAGGTTCCGTAGACTCCTATTTGTCACTTATGTTTGGCCATCCGTTTGTGGATCTTGAGAGCTACTAAATTGTAACCTTGAGTCCATGCTTTTCCAAAGTGTGCGCCAAAAATGGCTAATGAACTTCATGTTGCGGTTTGCAGCTATAAACCTGGAAACTCCATGAGGCTTGACAATTTTAGAAAAATACATCCTTGCAATTTGACTAGCGTCATAGGTCTTGACACATGGTATGAAATGAGCCATTTTAGAAAATCTGTCAACAACTACCATAACCGAATCTGTATGTCTTTGAGTTCGAGGTAAACCCAAGACATAGTCCAAATTAACGTCCTCCTAAGGAGCTAAAGAGCAACAGGAACAGGTAATGAAGTGTACAAACCTGCATTGGTGCGGTGGGTTTTGGCCACATGACAAATGCGACAACGTGCGCTCAAATGGGCAACATCTCGCTCCATCTTAATAAAAGCGAGCACCCTTGAATATATAACCGTTAATTTTTTGAAAAATCTAAAAGAGGTTCGTTTTGACATTAGTTCCATATAGTCTGAAGTCGTGATTAGGTATCATTCTCAAAAAGTCTCAAAACCCCGAACCTGAATTTTATCTCAGATGTGAGTACGTGTCGTCAACTTATCTTATCAACAACGGTATTTTATGATCTCGCTTTGTATCGGATGACGAAAGAATAAGCTTGCAAGAACTTTATCCATTAAGCATGGTGAAGGTTGAGTTTTTGTTGCCCCTGGATGGATGTATTTGAGCACTTTATGATCAGATCATAGAATGAACTCATTGGCTAACAAGTAATGGCATCAATATTCCAAACTCCGAACAATGGCATAAAACTCGTTATCGTACATAGAATATTTGCGATGCATTTCGTTGAACTTTTTGCTAAAAAAGTGATTGGTTTCTGATCTTGATGTAGCACTCCACCTATTCCAAGACCTGAGGCATCACATTCAACCTTTAATACTTTGCTAAAGTTAGGAAATCTAAAATAGGAGTTGTGTGACTTTTCGCTTTAACTCATGAAACGCATTCCCAACCTCTTTCGTCCAATAGAACTTTCGTCCTTTCCATACACTCTGTCATAGGGACAATGATACTAAATTTCGTATGAAACACCGATAGAACGAGGCCAACCCATGAAAACTACGAATGTCATGATTCATAGTGGGTGTAAGCCAGCTTGTGATGGCTTCAACCTTCAACTCGTTCATCCTTATCTAGTCAGCCGAAACAAAATAGCCAAGAAAGATAACTTCGTTACTAAGAAAATGGAACTTCTTTCCATTAGCATATAGTTTCTGTTCCTGCAAGACCGTAAAAACCTACCGAAGGTGTGTTACATGTTATGTATCTTTTCTGAAGATCAACATGTCATCGAAATAAATAACAACAAAACGGCCTATAATGGGTTTAAAAACATGGTTCATCAACCGCATAAACGTTCTTGGTGCATTTGATAAGCTGAAGAGCATTACCAACCACTTGTATAATCCTTCTTATGCCTTAAAACCGGTTTTTCACTCATCATCGGGTCACAAGACAAATAGCAAAGATCTACGAGTGAAGACATCAACTAGTTGACTTTCTGTTCAAACAAGGGGAACGAAGATGGTTCCATCTTCTAGCTTTTCACGTTTAAAATGGTAGTCTCCTTCGATATGTTTAGTCGTTTCGTGAAACATGGGATTGTTTGCAATTTGGATAGCCGCTGCATTATCACAATAGAAGTTTATTGGCTTTGGTTGAGAAAAACCAAGTTTAGTCAACAGATTTCGTACTCATGTGAGCTCACATGTAGCCTGAGCCATTGCTCGATATTTAGATTCAACAGTTAACAGTGAAACGACATTCTGTTTCTTATGTTTCCATGAAACTACATTCCCTCCGACAAACACACAATAGCATGTAGTAGACCGCTTATTTGTAGGATCCCCTATTGTAGTCGACATCGGTGAACCCTTCGATGACATGATGATTGTGATTTTGATATAGGATGCCATGACCAAGAGGAACCTTTAGGTACTTCAGAATATGACTCAATGGGATGACATAAAGTGTCTTACAACACTCATCAGAAAAGCATTGTCTGGACGGGAAATCGTCAGGTAGTTTAATTTTCTTACAATTCTTCTATATTTCTCTTTCTCTGGGTTCTTAAGTAGATCTTTGGCTTTCAGTTTCATATTTGGAATCATTGGAGACTCGCAAGGTTTTGTTTCAATTATCCCAAAATTCTTCATAATATCCAAGCAATATTTTTGATGAGACAAACAAATCCCTTTTCGAGTACTAGAGACTTCAATTTCCAAAAAAAATTTTTTAAAGACCTAGGTCCTTTGTTTGAAACCGAGATGTAAGGAAATATTTCAAGTTCTTGATCCCAATTTCATCACACGTAATAATCACAATGTCATCAATATATACCATTAACAGAATACATCATGAAGAGGATGAAGCAAAGAACATAGAATGATCATAAGAGCTTCTCCGTAAGCCAAACTGTGTCACCATAACACTAAACAGTCCAAACTAGGCTTGAGGGGTTTGCTTTAAACCATACAGTGATTTGCATAATTCGCAAACTCTTCCGTACTCCCCCTAAGCAACAAACCCAGGTGGTTGCTCCATATAAACTTCCTCATCTAAATCACCATACAAGGAGACATTCTTCACATCCAGTTAATGAAGGGACCAATCATAAGTAGCATGTAATGAGATGAATGATTGGATGGAAGATACCTTAGCTATAGGAGAAAATGTCTCGGAGTAGTCTACCCATAAGTCTGAGCATATCCTTTAGTAACTAAGTGTGCCTTCAGGCGAGCTACAAACCCGTTTGGATTTACTTTCACAGTGAATAGCCATTTGCAACCTATTGTCTTTTTACTCGCAGGTAAGTCTACCAAATCTCATGTATTATTATGATCGAGAGCATTGATCTCATCAATCATAGCATCCCGCCATGCAGAATGGTTCAAAGCTTTACCAACCGTTTTAGGAATAGATACATTATCAAGTGTAGAGATCATTGAACGTGAAGTTGAAGATAGCTTACCATAGAAAACAAAAGAGGATATAAGGTAAGTACATGAACGCTTCCCTTTCCTTAAGGCAATGGGAACATCAAGGTCTTGCAGGCTTTGATGATTGCTCAAAGTAAGAGGATCATCAGTACTTGGACCTGCACGTAAAGATGGTATCGGATCGGGAGCTAATGTAGGCTGTTGTTGCCTACTATATAAATGAAATACTAGCAGCCTTGCAGGCTTTGATGATTGATCAAAGTTGGATCACATGGGAGACTCTACAGTCGAACAAATCATCGTTGTCTCCTTGATTACAGGTGCTGGTCATCGGGAAAAAATGCTATTTTTTCTAGAAAACCGACATCTGGTGAAATGAGAGAACGATTGAGTTTGCTGAGGTTGAGAACCCGAACAAAACAACTACAACCAAATATCTTTGGCTCAACGGTGTCTGATATTTATTAGGAAACAAAAAAGAAAATGGAATATCACCTTCAAGAACTGTAGATGGCATATGGTTGATGAGAAACAAGCTAGTAGAGACTCCATCAGCCCAGACTGTTTTCGCTACGGTCATCTGAAATTATAGTTCTTGAGCTACTTCAAGAAGGTGATGATTTTTTCATTAGGCGGCACCATTTTGAACAGGTGTATCAACACAAGAAGATTCATGGAGAATACCTTGCTGAAGCATGTTTGATCGGAAGATTTCAGAGGTGTATTCTTTTGCATTATCATTACGCAAAGTTTTCACAGAGACTAAATTGTGTTTTAATCTACAGCAACAAATGAGCAAAAATGGGTGAATACCTCGGAGCGATTTTTCATCAAATACAACCAAGTAACATAGGAAAAATCATCCAAAAAAGTCGCAAAGTATTTGAACCCGATTTCAGAAGTAATAGGACAAGGACCCATACATCGGAGTGAACCAATTCAAATGGGGATGCTTAACACATAAGATAATGAAATAGATGGGGAAAGATCAACTATGCCAGGAGTAGACCCATCAACAATGGTAACGTGGGATGTTGATGTATTAGTATAGAAATCAGACAAAAGATGATGATTACCTATCATGTGATCTGTCACCTGAATCAATGACCCATTTGGAAGCAGAAGATAACAAACATTTAGTAGAATTGCCCGTCTCAGAAAAGCAGTCACTGGCTAATCTTTAATTTCCGTATCCAAAAAATCAAGCGTTCTCTTTCGCAGATATAGTAACAATAACAAAACCAAAACCAGAAGTTGAACCAGAAGCAGGAATTTCAGGCGTAATATCAGAAACAAAACTAGAAATAGGAATTTTTTCACGATTCATAGTCATTTTTTTAGACTCTCCAAGGATCAAGTCGTCGGCAAAAGAACCAACTCACACGGTGCCCAATTTGAAAAACTCAAAAACAAAACACTCACAGGGTGCCCTAATAAGAAAACTCAGAACTGTGAACAATAAACGCCTACCACACCTTTGAACAGTATTTACATTCTAACACATTTCAAAGAAATACTTAAGTTAACCCAATTTCCAAAAAAAAAAAAAAATTTCGCGAAAAAAATCGCAAATATAATGTCATAAAAAGTAATTTCACGAATCAGCGAACATTTTTTAGCAAAGTAGGTGCCATAAAAAGTAATTTGGCAAAGCAAAATATGTGGTCCTTTTGTGTTAAAAGTTGAGAAGGCGGTCATTTTGTGATACAAAATTTCCAATTTTGTGATTAACTCGTTTATTTATCTGCTCCTTTCTAATTAAAATGCAATATCTTCTGTCTCAGTGCTTTGCCCTCAGAATTGAATTGTCTCCAAAGGGATTTTCCTTGTGATCGTGGATCACCAAGATGTAAGCAAAAAAAAAAAGTTTCTCTTTTTATGTTAACACTTAAAAATTTGTCACCTTTAAATGAATCTTTACAGATAGTACCTTTGGAATCAATTGTGGTGGCCCACGAATCACATCCTCAAGTCAAATAGTCCACGAGCAAGACAACCAACTTTTAGGACCAGCAGCGTACTACTCGACTCCCAAGAGGAGGTGGGGTGTCAGCAATTTGGGACAAAGTGACAGCCCCAGATATACAGTCTCCACTACACGCGACTTCACAAACACTTCAGATTCACAACTTTTCCAAACAGCAAGACTCTCTGCTGGATCTTTAAGGTATTATGGTTTAGGCCTTGAAAATGGTAACTACACTGTAAACCTCCGCTTTGCAGAACTTGCAATAGAAGATGGTTCCACTTGGAGAAGCCTTGGAAGGCGCGTATTTGACATTTATGTCCAGGTTTCTACTCTCTGCTAAATATACTTTCATAATTACAATATTGTTTTTACTGATTCTCTCCAAGGTTAAAATGCTTTTATTGAAAAGACCAACGGCTGAGTTGTTAGATTTAACAATGACAACCGACCATGCAACAAAAATTGAAATTGGACTGAACCTGCTATTTCAACCAAACCACACGAGTATGGCCGATCTTTGCAGATTTGGTCCCAAAAAATATTCTCTTGCCATTTTAGACCTTGTTTAACATGACTATATTCTTGGACCAAAATTGCAAAAAATCAGCTAAACTCGGTGACCAAAAGTAGTCATTTTTACTGGGAACATGACCTGAAATGTTACAAAAACCTAAAATGAAGACTAAAAATTGAAAGCGTAAACTTTCTAGGACCAAAGTTTAAAAAATCAACTATAGTCCAAGTAAATTACATTTTTGGTCTCCGAGTATAACTGATTTTTTATGCCCTAATTTCTATAAGTCAGTCTCTGAAATTTTGTGTTTTTCAAGGGAAATCGGGTGTTTGAAGATTTTGATATAAAGAGGGAAGCCGGGGGAGCTTCATTTAGTCCTGTTTCGAAGGAAGTAATGGTTCAGGTTTCAAATAATTACATTGAGATACATTTATTTTGGTCTGGAAAGGGGACTTGTTGTGTGCCTGATGATGGAACTTTTGGACCTCTTATCTCAGCAATCACTGCCACCCCAAGTAAATAATTTTTCATCAAATTGTTTTCTTAACTCTTTGCTCTTGATTATTGACAAATGATGAGACTGCCCTTTACTTATTTTGTTTTTTTACAGACTTCATCCCTAGCATGAACAACAATCCACCTTCCAACAACAACAAGAACAACACCGGTTTGATTGTAGGGATTTTGGTTCCAATTGCAGCTACGAGCTTTTTGACATTATTAGCCCTGTATATTTTTCTTCAGCGAAGGAAAAGGCAGGATACCTCTGACAATTATGAAGGTGTTTTTTTCTTAATCTTTCTTTATGACATATATGAAAAATGTTTTCGATTGTTTTATTTGCATTTCATTATGACATTTTCTTTTGTTGAATTGCAGATTTTCTGGGAATTGACGCCAAGCCATATACTTTTGGTTATGAAGAATTGAGAGATGCAACAGATGATTTTAGTCCTACAAATAAGCTTGGGGAGGGTGGTTTTGGACCTGTTTACAAGGTAATTTATACTCTTTTTTTCTTATCAAGAATTTAATTATTGCTTCTTAAATTTAAACTGAATATCTTTGATGCCAAACAGGGAACACTTGAAGATGGAAGAGTTATAGCTGTCAAACAACTATCCATAGCCTCCCAACACGGTAGGAGTCAATTTGTGGCAGAAATTGCTACAATATCTGCAGTCCAACACCGTAACCTTGTAAAACTCTACGGATGCTGCATTGATGGAGAGAAACGACTTCTTGTATATGAGTATCTTGAAAACAAAAGTCTTGACCAAGCATTATTTGGTGAGAAATTACATATTTAGAAATGATCAACGTACAATGTTATAATGTCACATTTGGGGTCTATGATGTAGGAAGCAACAGATTATCGCTTAAATGGTCCACCCGTTTCGACATATGCATGGGATTAGCACGGGGTCTCGCATATCTCCATGAGGAATCTCGCTTACGGATTATACATAGAGATGTGAAATCTAGCAATGTTTTGCTAGATTCTGATTTGAATCCTAAGATATCGGATTTTGGTCTGGCCAAACTTTATGATGACAAGAAAACACACTTGAATACTCGTGTTGCAGGGACATTGTAAGATTTAATTACTTGATATTTGAAATTTTTCTCATTTAAGTGACAACAAGTTGACTAGGTCTTACTGATTCATTGTGTAGTGGGTATCTTGCACCAGAGTATGCAATGTGGGGACACCTTACGGAGAAGGCTGATGTGTTTGGGTTTGGAGTTGTGGCTCTAGAGATTATCAGTGGAAGGCCCAATTCTGATTCAAGTTTGGAAGATGAGAAAATATACCTTCTTAATTGGGTATGATTCATCTTCTTCTTGATACATGCCGAAATATCCACATACAAATTTATACACTTGCCTACTCTTACCAAGAAAAAAGAAGGATTTATATAATAAACTAATTAAAGAGAATTCCATAAAAAGGTAATATAACTTTGGTTATAATATTTTAAAGTATACTTCTTTTGACGAAACGGCCTAAACATTAAAAAAAATCTATTCAAGGTTACAAACTGCTAAATTTTTCTCAATTAAGGTAACGAACTTTCACGTATGCCGTGGTATAAGAAAATTACTTGAATACAAAATTTAATAAAACTCATACATGAAAAAAGAATAGCATTGTCAATGCAGTTGAAAATAGACGACCAACCGATGATACAAATTTTATAATCTTTACTGGCCTTTGGTATGATTTTATTTTAGGCATGGAAGCTACATGAAGATAATCGTGAATTAGAGTTGGTGGATGAAGAATTGTCTGAATTCGATGAGACCGAAGTGAAAAGAATGACAAGAGTTGGCCTTTTATGCACTCAAACATCGTCAACACAACGTCCATCAATGTCTCGTGTGGTGGCAATGCTTTCCGGAGACATAGAAGTAAGTGGTGTCATTACTCGACCCGAGTACTTGACTTTTTTCGAGTTTGACGACTCTACAACATTTAAGAGTGCTAGTACAACTTCAATAATTTCACCACATGATTCTTCCCTACCTATGCTTCACCATATCATGGGAGAAGGTATGTGACCCAAGTGCCCTTCATGATATATATTTGTAAAGTAACTCAATTCGGACTTTACTTTATTTTATTTATTTATTTATTTGGAAGATGGTTGAACACAAATGTAATTGTCATAATATTGATGGTATAAATGAATTATAGATAAAACGTTTTAGCGTGATAGGTAAAGAAAATATTGTTTCGGCAATAACTTTCTACAAATAGGGTTTCATGTTGGCATAGTTAAGTCAGTCAACTTGTTTGATCCCAAGAGCATCGTATGAGATCTATATTACAACATGGTGGCTCGTTAGGTGGAAGCATCATTACCAAGAAGGAACCTGATCCACATCGGAAGTAAGGCTCCACCATATGACATATGCAACATAAAACCTTGTCGATTTCTACAATTTCTTATATCATCTAATTCGAAAAATTATTTGAGTATTTTATAAGGTTGTAAAAAATGTTTGAAGGTTGTTAGTCGGTCGACCAATGACGAATCTAGGATTCAAACTAACTTGTGTCCCATAAATGAAATGATAAAATAAATGGGTCAAAAAAATGGTTATCAGGTCGGTTTGTTAGTAATATCATCTTAGGAAAACATTTTTTTAACTTGAATACCAAAGATCAAACTAATTTTAAAAAAAATAATAAAAAAAAAAAAAAAAATTCTTACAATTGTTCACGAAAAGGTTTCATATCCCTAAAAAAATCTATAAGTATGTCGTTGCTAATACCATCTAACACATCTTTCTCAATATATGAAACTAGACAATCAATTCATAAATGGATCACTCATTTTATTACGCAAATCGTTCTTTATCAACTTCATTGCAGAAAAAGCGTGTTCCACTGTGGATGTTGCAACGGGCAATATCAATGCTAATTTCAGTAAAAGATACACCATTGGATATATCGTATGTTTGTTCGTTTCAACCATCATTTTTGCCAAGTTTCCAATTCCCTTCAAGTTATTAAACCTTGCATCTCCACGTACATCCACAATATAATTTTGAAGACTTGCTCTAACTGTTCCAATGTCATGTTCTTAGAACTCGTTAATTCCCAGGTAATTCTATATTGTTGGCGCCTAGAATCGTCGAGTAGGATCGCGATTTGATGACTGGATTAATGATTGGACTCGACGAGTCGGCTTGGGACTCTACGAGTTTGTGATGGCGGCGGAAACCCTAAACTCGGGGTTTGTGCCCTATTTAAAGGCCTTTATGGCCTTCATTTGCGTTCATTACACCCCTGAGAAACCCTAGAGAGCAGAGAGAACGTTTGTAGTGCAAGAGGAGGGCTAATTCATCATTATTTGGTGTGTTTTAGCAAAGGGAAGGGAGGATTTCGAGCTAAGCAGTCTTATGGGACTCAAATCTTCCATCATTTGGTGCAAAGCTGCTGTAGGAGGCAAGGATTCATGTCCATTTTCATTGAGTAATAGATTTCATGAATCTACGGCTTTTTCTCCTCTTTTGGTAAGAGATCTAGTGTATAAGATGTCCTCTTGTGTCAATATCATCATATCTGGACCTTGAGAGGTCCAAAGAGTCCCTATTCTCTAGCTTTATGTAGTCCTTTATGCGTTTGTGGCTTAGGTTAGCATATTAAGGGTTATTTTGGCATATAGAGGTGATAGTGTTATGCATGGGCCTAAAGTTCGAGCCTTTACGTGATTATCATGCTTGGGAAGGTCAGATCTATAGATTAGAGAAGCAGATCTAACCTCAGAAGGTCATTTGAGTATGATCATGGAATCAACTCACTGAGTTCATAAGTGGAATCGACGAGTCGAGTCGGGGTTGCCCTGCGATTCATGATAGGAGGAAACCGTCGAGTGGAGGGATGAATCGACGTGCCATGAGAGGCTAGAAGGATTCATAGGACCCGCATGGACTCGCCGAGTCACCCATGTGCACTCGACGAGTCGGGTCAAAGTTTGACCGTTGACTTCCGTTAACCTTAGGGTTTTGGTCAAGACTAATTCACAAGAATTTAGGGAAGGGTAGAATGGTCTTCTACCCAATCATTAGGGATGAGACTATGAGAGAGTATTGATCAGGAATGTTATTTTAATGATAGGAGGAGGCTAGGTCAGGACGTTGAGTACGAGAGTTTATCCGACTTCATTGAGGTGAGTCTACTCACTATACTATACCTAGAAGGGTACCTATGTGTGACCGGAATGTCGTATATGCTATGAGATGTATGTGTTGTATGTTGTTATTGTTGGGTTTTGATATAATACAACATCCTATGGTGCACATACAACCCTAAATACCTTGGATCTATGTTTTTACTAATTATACATGCAAATGGTTTCCAAGGCATTAAACCTATAACTACCATGCATTTGACATAAACCATATATTATACTAGTTAGGGAAACATACCTTTTATGTGTCTTGAAGTCTTGATGTATTTGTCCTTAAGATCGTAGCACCAGTAGTATGAAATGCCTCAAATGGAATCACAACACACCTAGGACAAAGGTGGCTCTTGAGAGAGAATTCCATGCACCAAAACACCTCCATATTTCTCTAAGAAAAGAAGTGGTGATTTTGGCTATGGAGTAACCTATTTATATGTAGGATTCCAAGGGTCATGGGTATCACCCATAATCCATACCCATGGGTTTTATGATCCATGGTTCATGTGGCCTAAATCTTTATGTATCCATACATAAACTTGGTCCAACATGGATCATAAACCCAACACATATAAATATAAATAATTATCATAATTAGTCCCCATAGATTTAATTAGTCTCTTTTGATCACTAAATTAATTCCAAATTAATTCTTGATCGATACTAATTAAAACATATGATTTCATATTAATATATTATAACTTATAATATATTAATAAACCATAAATAACCTTCTCTCAAAAGTCTATCCTAACAAATTGTCTTGATGATATGCAACCCAAATGGACCATGCTACTCTCGGGTCAAGTACATACCAATAATAGTTATGGGCTTAGACATCTATTCCAACAGTCTCCCACTTGGATAAGTCTAAAACTATTATTGCAAGTACAACTTCATAACCCGACTAGCAATCGTAGCTCTTAAAACCGCTGTCGAACTCTGAACAAATCAATGACACGTCCATTAGATAGGGGATCATATATTCCTCCATTCTAGATATCATATGGACTGAGACATGGATTATAATCATTCTCTCTGTCCATTTGTTGTTTCCCGATTTTCGATTTATGACGACTAACTAATTGAACAAATCAAATCAGTCCTGGCTCGGCCGAGCACTTCCATTTGTCATCATCAAATCATCGAGGGGCCCACAGATATCGCTTTTATCTCGAAGGTAAAAGGAATGGATAAACTTCGACTCATATGGCTTGTTCTACTACTTGTTGAATCATACACAAAGGCACGTTTTATAACACCGAGTTACCGAATGCGTTTTCGTGCAATCAATGTACAACCAACTCATAGTAACAACTCATATCTCTAGGTTTGAAGAATATAAGATATTATCGTCTCATGATCACTCGTGATAAAAATCCATGAAGTGATTCCAATGAGCGTAGGTTGAATCCAATACTCAGAACTTATGAGCACTCATGAGTGTTGTAGCCCTTTGTCCAACATCTTAGACCTCTACAAGCCAACCCATGACAGTCTTTATTCATATCTACTTCCAACATATGACCGACTGTGGATGGTTTGAATAACTTAGTCATCCAGCACAATGACCTAGTTATTCTGGAAGTTAAAAACATGCAAAATGAAACACAAGAATAATTGAATCTAATATGGTATCAAAACCTATGAACATAAATAAAACACCTTTTATATTACCATACGATTACACATTATTCATTGTATACTGTTTCAGCTATCAACTTTATTCTTCAATTTAAAACAATAGTTCTCCCATGCTCCAAGCATGTACACTATGTTTTCTAAACACTAGTCATGCCATACATCAAGTATGCATACTATGTTTGTCTATGATCTTTACTTTGTGAAATAGATCAATTGAACATAACTCCAATGACCCTCTTTTCACAGTCCCAAATAAAAACTGCAAATGCAAGAATTCCAAATTCATGTCATTTACTGAAATCTGTTAGATTCTAAACTTATATGAATTGATCCCCTTGTAATGATTATGCACAAAGTCAGAAAGACTTGACAACAAACATTACAGAGCATTCCAAAGGAGATCAGCTCCTTGGAAACATCCTTCTTGCATTAAGTTTTGTAATCTTACACAGATTGAATAATTTCTAACTTTGAAACATTTCCAGATTCCATTTTGACTATCACTTCTGAACAAGAGTTGCCTCCTTACAGATTATGTCAATATGGTCCGTCCATAATTATCACTATACTTCCAACTGTCCTTGAGCAACCAATCTTTGGAAAACCTTAGATTGTCCTCGGAAATTGTTTAATCCTTTTAGTCATATCCAATTCTAGACCTTTTCCCTTCTTAATGCCCCAGACATTTGGAAATTTTTAGAAAGGGTGAATATAGCACATGCAATCGATCCTATATTCGAAGCATATGAGAGACGATTCATAGTGGACCCATATACAAAATTTCCTTATGTTGAGTCATTCCAACATGAAATTCATATATATATATATATATATATATATATATATATATATATATATATATATATATATATATATATATATATATATATATATATATATATCGTTGACTAAATGATTAAACCTCACGATCTAAGCTTATAGATTTGAGATGAAGTATAATTTCATCTCCCTTAATTATAGCAAAACAACTTTTTCCCAATTGAAACCTTTTGTTTTCTATAATTAACATTGCTAACTTGCAATACTTATCATAATTATCATGCTCCCACTAACGTGATGATTATTAGCATGATACTTATGCTCCCACTAGCTTTGACATGTACTCAGAAATCAGTTGACTTTCTTACCAAAGTTCAGATTTTTGATACTAGATTGTTTTGATAAAACTTTATCAAAATCATACACCTTGCCTTAGATAGCATACTTGTGTGTCTAAACAATTTCAAGAACTATGAAAAGGGATGCCGTAATCATAGTCTTGATTTTTTAGACATTTTCCACTTCTCACAAGTCCATGTTAGTGTGCCGGTAAACCACACACGCTCCACTAACGACTTTGAGAATGCAAATATCACAATTGCTATCTAGCTAAAATCTACTTAGTGAAAGTGTTTCCTCACCATCATTTTCATGAATCAGAGAGAAACCTTATGACACTTAGATGTAATGGTGTATGTGTTCTTATCCATGTGAGTTGTCAAACCATAGTCACAAGATAAGGATAATGACAAATCTAAGCTCATATGGACGGAACTCAATCTTAATTTCTTGCCACCTGGCAGCTCAAGGGCCTTCCATTTCTTCCAAGTTGTTGTGCAACCAATTGAGAACTCTAAGAACTTATATGCAAAGCAAACTTTAACAGGAATGGGCACAGAATATGTTAACACGATAGGTTATAAACCTTAAGCCGTGTGCTAGTGAAGAACTTCAAGTTTTATTCTTGATTAGTTCTTGAGACTTTCAAGACCTTTAAGACTCCCACTGTCCTCTTGACATATAAGACTCTCTTGTCAGATATTCAAGAGACAATGTGGATTCTAATCAAGACAAACACTTCACACAATAGGCCTTAATTGGTCTTTGTTTTATCCAAAACATCACAACTTACCAATTTCAAATGTACAAGAGTAGAAAACTTTTACTCTTACATTTGACAAGTGTTTTAAACCTTCTTTAAGACATGTCACTCAAATTACAATCTTAGAGTATTACTCTAATACTTGAATTGGAACAAAGTATGACTCATCTTCTTGATTTAACCATTTCAACAATTCAAGTTCCTCTTCTTAGTCATAAGAATGCACTAAGATTTCCTTAGAGAACTAATTTTGATATGGTTTCTTAATCATTAAGATGATCACAAAATTTGATACTAAAGTACTCTCCCATCTTTTCAGATTTGAGAAACTTTTATCTTTCTGCCTAAGTTGATTCTTCTAATTCGTTCTGCCATACATTGGAACCTTTTCCAATGTTTCAGAATTATACTTAAACTTGTAAGTATAACCATATTTACTGAACTTAAGTAAATGATGATGAATAGTCTTATCGATCTTTTGTGGTGGACTTAATCAGTGCACAAGAATGTGTACTTTATCCCTTAGTCCTTTACATGACTCACACATCCATGTGAACAAGTAATTAGTATTAATTTTCCAATGCTCGAAAGTTCTCATTCATCATGCTATACAACTTGCATGATTCCAAGTGTCTATCCTACTGAAACTTGGGTGATGAGAATCTTTCCTTATTTGGTAAATTTAGACATTACCACAAAAGAAAGAATCAATTTCATATTTCCACTCTTGCTATTGATGGAATCATATAAGCAACAATTTTTTTTCCTCAAATGCCATTGTAAGGATATTTTAAAATAAATAAAATATATAACTTCCTTTTATTTTAAAAACTTTGCGGAAAAACTATCCTTACAATGCAAAAGAGCATGAAATTTTTTTTGTTATCTATTCCTAAGCAATATCTCATAACTCCTAAGAGTAGCTCAAGAATCCAATCTTCAATCAAGCGATAGAAATCCATCTTCGCGATCAGATTCAACATACTCTCTCTTTAAGTTTCCTTCACTTTTCCTTTGATTCTTAAACATCAACATGTGACCCAGTCACATCTTGTAATAATAATCTAAGAATAGAAACTTAACCGAGTTAGATAGTGGACCTTACCTGAAATAGAGTCAAACTTATTGACTTTACTAGCCTTATGATCTTTCAGGTAAAATTGATAGCTTCGCAACCAATGCCCTTTCCTTTTGGAAATAGGACCCTATGGACCCTTAGGTAATAGTACATGGGACTATCTCAGACTTAGCCTTTCTCTTTACCATTTAGTCAACCGAGTTGACTATGGCCGATCCCTTTCCATTGGGAAGAGAATGCTTTTCTGGATTTCCTGTGTCACTATTGTCCCTGTCCATAAAGTTTTGGTAAGTTGATCTCCTAATCAAATTTTCTTTACTAGCACACTAAATCATTTCTGATTTAACAGCACCAAGCAAATAGATAAGATCATTAAGGGTCTTGTCATAGTCTGTTTCATAGGAGTCCCAAGGAACTCACTATGTGACTTAGAAAGTGATTGAACCACTAACTTTCTTAAGACTTTGACACCCAACTCTCCCGGATTGTCAGTATGTGACTTCATCTCCAAGATACGATCACACCTAGACCTTGCCTTGCCAATAAGGCTTGAGTGACCTTGAACTTGTGGGTTAAGGAGAATAATTGGAAGAGGTGGAGGAAGTGAAGTTCCAAGATATTTGGGAAGATCATAGATATCTGAAATAGACATCATTTGGGCGATATTCAAGATAGTTGATTAAAAGTCCTTAATATAACACCCAATATGAAATATTAAGGCTATGACCCAACAAACTATTTTATAACTTGGAAGAGGGATTCCGTAATCCAAGCTATAGAATATTTGAAGGTAGGTGAATGACGATTCACCAATTTCCACCATGAAAAAACGAAATAATTTATTAGGTTTTAATTGGATTTGAAACTCCTAGATCTTTTGAGATTCATTGAACATTTCAATGGCATGTTTCAATCTTGAGTGTGCCCTTCAGGTTTTGTGATTGGGATGTCGAGGATCACAAAACAAGGTGTGAAGTAACCATGCAAATTACTTGGCACCTTTAAGTGTTTACCCCTCAATCGATGTGCCGGTTAACCACACACGCTCCATCGATACTATGATAAACATTAAGTTACCCTTTGCCTACCTTGTTAAATACGAGTTAGTGTGCCGGTTAACCACACACGCTCCACTAACCGACTTAAACAAAGTGCAAAGTGTAATTTCATGGATTAGCACCTTATTCACATTTTCCTAAGTAACTAAGATTGGGTATTTATAAAAGGTTTAGTTACTTAGTATTTATCATTAATACTTTTAATGAAGGGATAATTATAGTCCTTGTCCTACCCGTTCGGCTAACGACCCTCCACCGGTCAAGGAAGCGGTGGGTGAGAGTGGACACCCATTAAACTGTCATTTTATAGGCAGTAACCTTATACCCCTCTTATACATACATACATATATATATATATATATATATATATATATCTATATATATATATATATATATATATATATATATATATATATATTATTAACTTATAATATTATAAAGTATAAGAGTTGAATTTTAACTTTTAAAATTCTAAAGTCTAGTTTGGAATTAAAGTATACATGGGGGGTAACTTTACAAATTCCAAAACATGAGGACAAGTTTTGAAACCTTTCAAAACTCTTGGCTTTTTCATAACTTATGAGTTTAATTAAGGTTTAATGAAAAAAACATCAAGTTCCATAACTTGAGGACAAGTTATGGAAGACATTAAATCATTTAATGATGACATTAAACATAGAGACTCTTCTATTTTCATAACCTATGAGACTTAATGACACTTTAAAAAGAAAAACTCTTCACTTTCCATAACTTGAGGACAAGTTATAGAGTTTATAAAAACCATTAAGATCAAATATTCCAGTTAACACAATAATCAAATAATTTTTCTATCATCTAGATTAAACTCATAAGTAAAGATAATTCACATCAACAATTTTCAAGAAATTAGATAATCATATAAACTAATACAAATCTTGAAACTTTGACAATTATCCTTTGAAGACTCTTGGAGTTCATAACCTAAAGAGTTAACAAATGAGACATTTCACATTCATAACTTATGGAAGTTTCAAAACTCTTAAGATCATAACTTTAAAAAAACTTTTGAGTTCCAAAATTTTATGACAAAATTTGTAACTCTTTAAAACCACTTAGATCAAACTTTTAAAACAAATAGAATAATCATATCATTCTATCTTTTAATAAATTGATCTAATTCAACTCTTGTAGTAAAGTGACTCAAATTTTACAAATAATTAGTTTTTCATAAAATCAAATAATTATCATAAAATTTGACAAACTTCATGTTTTTTTTTTTTTCATCAACTTGAAAAAAAAATACATTTGCATCAAATATAGTAGAAAACAACCCATGGCTCTGATACCACTGTTGGGTTTTGATATAATACAACATCCTATGGTGCACATACAACCCTAAATACCTTGGATCTATGTTTTTACTAATTATACATGCAAATGGTTTCCAAGGCATTAAACCTATAACTACCATGCATTTGACATAAACCATATATTATACTAGTTAGGGAAACATACCTTTTATGTGGCTTGAAGTCTTGATGTATTTGTCCTTAAGATCGTAGCACCAATAGTATGAAATGCCTCAAATGGAATCACAACACACCTAGGAAAAAGGTGGCTTTTGAGAGAGAATTCCATGCACCAAAA
Source organism: Lactuca saligna (assembly GCF_052625555.1). Lineage (NCBI taxonomy): Eukaryota > Viridiplantae > Streptophyta > Magnoliopsida > Asterales > Asteraceae > Lactuca > Lactuca saligna. Next base: position 178,881,173 of record NC_136423.1, read on the forward strand.
CACCTCCATATTTCTCTAAGAAAAGAAGTGGTGATTTTGGCTATGGAGTAACCTATTTATATGTAGGATTCCAAGGGTTATGGGTATCACCCATAATCCATACCCATGGGTTTTATGATCCATGGTTCATGTGGCCCAACTCTTTATGTATCCATACATAAACTTGGTCCAACATGGATCATAAACCCAACACATATAAATATAAATAATTATCATAATTAGTCCCCATAGATTTAATTAGTTTCTTTTGATCACTAAATTAATTCCAAATTAATTCTTGATCGATACTAATTAAAACATATGATTTCATATTAATATATTATAACTTATAATATATTAATAAACCATAAATAACCTTCTCTCAAAAGTTCATCCTAACAAATTGTCCTGATGATATGCAACCCAAATGGACCATGCCACTCTCGGGTCAAGTACATACCAATAATAGTTATGGGCTTAGACATCTAATCCAACAGTTATGTGATATGTATCTGTTATGTATGTTATGTATGATAAGGACCAGAAGGTCAAGATGATATGGACCAGAAGGTCAAGAGGTTACGGACCGGAAGGTCGATACAGGTAGGTTCGGAAGGTCTACCGGGATTCGGGGCGGAAGTCCCCTGAGACACTTGGATCGGAATGTCCCACATAGTTATGGCCCGGAAAGAAGTATGTGTTGTATGTGGTATTTTGGTTACCTCACTAAGCATTTATGCTTACACTTGCTGTATTATGTGTTTCAGGTACTAGCGAGGATCGCGGGAAGGCGCCGACATGATCCGTACACACTCATAGAGATTATGTTGAGATTCTGGGAATTTTTTTGATATGATGACATTGGATACATTATGTTTTGGGATTTTTTTTGATGATTAAAAGTATGATTTAAAAATGAAAATTTGTTTTGAAAATTTACGTTGTTACAAGTTGGTATCAGTGCCTTGGTTTGAGGGATTTGGGTGCATCTTCGGAAGTATTTGAACTCAAACTGAGGATTTGAGAAAGTTTTTCATAAAATAAATAATTTTTCTAAAGAAGTAAAAGAATATGAGAAAAGCAGAAGGAAGCAGTGTGTACGATCAGTCTGCACCCAAGCGGTGACTTCCCAAAATACCCTTACATTAAGTGTTATGAGATATGTTATGCTATGTTATGCTAAAGTAGGCTAGGTATTCATATTCGGACTAGAGTGGCCTGATTTGTGATGCCCTAGCCTAGGAAGATTTCTGCTGCTATGAGATGCTTAAGAGTGAATAAGTAGCAGTGAGGAGCTTATGAGAGGTCTACCGAAGGGTAGCCTATGCTAGCGAGATGTAGAGTACTTGTGATCTGGGATCCAAGGAGGAGGACTTGGGGTGAATACTGATGCGGTGTGGATGGTAGTATAGGGCCCGTACTACTGAAGACTCCAGATCAGTGCGCAGTCCAAGTAAGAGTAGGGTTGGGGTACTAGGGAACAAGTAGGGTTGAGTTATAAAGTGCGAGTATGCTCAAGAGAGTCTGTGATATTTTATGTTGTATTTCAGAGGCATCATGGTTGGGACACGCCACAGACTTGAGACGAGTGGCATGAGTGACAAGGCGCTTCGTCAGATGATCCACGATGAGGTGGTAGTGGCGATTCGAGCCGAGATTCTGGAGATGTTTTGGTCTATCAAGACCACATTGATTGAGACCTTTGATGAGCGGTACGTAGTGGTTACTGAGGCTGCGACTGCTACTGCTACTGCAGCTGTGGCTGTTGCTAGGCCTCAGGGAGGTGACTCGTTGTTGTTTCAGGAGTTCAGTAACATGAAGCCACCAGAGTTTGACGGGACGTTGGATCTGATCGCTACGATGAGATGGATTTCTGATATCGAGGGATGCTTCTACAAGTATTCATGTCTGGAGCATCTGAGGGTATGGTTCGCGCTGAACCAGCTTCCCTTGGGAGCGAAGGACTGGTGGAAGTTCGTGGCGGCGAGCTTCACTCTTGCAGAGATTTTAGAGGTGAACTGGGAGAGGTTCACCACCATGTTCAAAGATGAGTATGTTCCCTCGGTGGAGAAGGAGGGGAGCGGCTGGCTCAGGAGTTCTTGTCCCTCAAGCAGGGCACTGATTCTGTTACTATGATCACCAGGAAGTTTCATGAGATTGCTATGTTCTGCCCTGAGCAGGTGTCTACCAAGCAGGCACGCATGAGCCGATATTTGAGCGTTCTGAGGAGGGATATTGGGAGTTCGTATCGAACTCGACATACCGGACATTTGCTGAGCTACAGGAATTTTTCCGGAAGAGGGAGATTAAGTTGGAGACTCAGGCCATGGAGGAGGCTGAGTCTCAGGGGATGGATCGACAGCCGACACAGTCTTAGTTGGCAACCAAGCGGGCAAAGCCCGCCGATGCAAGATCTGGAGGCCAGAAGGGTAGCACTTACGGGAAGTGCGGAAAGGGACATAACGGGGTTTGTCAATCGGGTGCTTGCTATAAATATGGCAAGGAGGGGCATATAGGCAAGGATTGCCCCAAGGGGTTCATGATTTGCTTTCATTGCAACCAAACGGACCATCGAAAGGTCGAGTATCCGCAGCTACGGGGGATAGCATAGGGAGCACTGCAAGGATCTGCCCCTGCTATCGTGCTAGCTACTGAGGTTTGGCCGGTGAAGGCTGAGGCACCGAAGGCTCGCGGGAGAGCCTTCTAATTAACAACGGAGGAGGTCCGCGTAGCGCTCGATGTCGTGGATGGTACGTATTCTTTCATTTATTTATGTTGAGTTATGATATGATGCTTATTCTTTCATCAAAAAAGTCATTGATGCCAGGCCGCTCCAGTTCAGAGTCTGAGGTTATGTTACCATTGTGATTAGGTTGGCCATTTAAAGGCCAACTGCCCGTTACTCGCCGCCAAGCCGGCGCAGGCTCCAACGTCGGCTACCTTGAGGATCACGGATGGGAGACCAGTCAGGACTGAGCCTCCAAAGGCTCAGGGTCGCGCCTTCCAGCTTACGGCGGAGGAGGCCAGAGCAGCACCGGATGTGGTTGCTGGTATGTTTCTATCGTTATCTGGTTATTTTTATATCTGTTGTATTCTTATCTGTGGCACCTATGGTTAGGTACGTTTTTAGTGAACTCCTTGCCTGCTTTGGTTTTATTTGACTCGGGGACGAGTCGTTCTTTCGTATCTCATTCATTTAGTAGGGGGTTTAGTGCACCAGTGGACGAGTTAGAGTGTCCGTTGCGAGTGTCTATCGCCAACGAACAAGGGGTTTCTGCTTATTCAGTTTATCGAGGGTGTGACTTGGAAATTTTCGGGGTGTCATTTCCAATAGATTTGATTCCGATTCCCATGGGGGAGGTATGCGTGATTGTAGGCATGGATTGGCTCAATCGATTCGGTGCCATCATCGACTGTGAGGGGCAGCGTGTGGTAGTTCGAACCCCAAGTGGGGGAGAACTGATTGTTTATGGCGAGGGCACCAGAGTGGGATCAGGGTTTTGCTCAGCTGCCAGGGCATGGCAGTACCTTTAGCATGGGTGTACAGGTTATCTAGCGTACGTGGTAGATACACGAGCCAGGGACCAGATTTCAGTTTCTGACGTGCCGGTGGTCAGGGAATTTGCAAATGTATTCCCGGAGGAACTACCAAGGATACCTCCGGAAAGGCAGGTCGAGTTCAGGATTGACATGGTGCCAGGTGCCGCCCATATTGCTAAGGCGCGATTCCGGTTGGCACCGCCTGAGATGCAGGAGTTGTCATCGCAGCTGCAGGAACTGCTGGGCAAGAAGTTCATTCGGCCTAGCAGTTCTCCATGGGGAGCACCGATACTTTTCATCCGGAAAAAGGATAGGTCACACCGGATGCGTATCGACTACCGGGAGTTGAATAAGTTAACGGTGAAGAATCATTACCCGCTTCCGAGGATAGATGATCTCTTCGACCAATTACAGGGTGCATCTTGGTTTTCTGTGACATCCCCAAAATCTCGGCTAGAAAAGACCGATTTTCATTTATGCTTTTAAAATAAATTCAAAGTAAATCCTTTTTGAACTCGATGAGTGAGAAGGAGACCTCGGCGTGCAGGTCGAGGATTCCACGAATTCTCGAACTCAGGAAGAACTCGGCGAGTCGGAGACCTGCACTCAGCGAGTCAAGTCAACATGGACTGTTGACTCTAACTGTGGACTTTGACTTGGACCAAGGGGTTGACCAATTGAATTCTGTGGGATTGGGAGATTTATGAAAAAGGTTGTGTGGTACTTTTAGGTGGTGAAGTTCGTGTTGGACCCGGGAGTTGAGCTTTCTTATTTCCGATGACAGTTGCGAGGTGAGTTATCCTCACTATACTAAGGGGTCTAAGGCACCAAGGCCGACCCATTGGATTTGATATCCTAGTAGTTATTGTTATGTAGAGTTTGAGTTAGTAATGCATGCCAGTTGATGTGCTAGTCGGGTAGATCTGTAGGACTGCCTGTGATACTGATTGATTACCTTTGTGCGCATTTATCTGTTACATGTTGACATGTAATGTGGGGTGGGTTGAGTTTGTACTGCTCCGTGTGGTAGCCAACAAACCCGAGAGCATTCCAGATACGAGCTGAGGGCCCGGTAGGCATTCCAGACTCGTACTGAGGGCTCGATGGCATTCCAGATACGAGCTAAGGGCCCGGTAGGCATTCCAGACTCGTACTGAGGGCCCAGGGGTAGTCTAGCTTGTAAAGTTGTGGACCCAGTGCACGCTATTATGTTTTGATTGATATGATATGCTAATGTTGATATTGCTATGTGAACTGTATGTGTATTGGTATTTTGGGGGTAACTCACTAAGCTCTCGGGCTTACAGTTTCAGTTTATTGTTTCAGGTACCTCTGGGGATCCCGGCAAAGCTAAGGCTTGATCGTACAGCTCCTCCTATTGTGTTATGTTTTGGGAAAACTCTGATATAAATATATTTTGAAAACAAAGTTGTAATGTTTTGATGAATTTGTCGTGTTTTTAAAAAAAAAAATTAAATTTGGGTTAAATATTGAGCGTCACAATTTTTGAAAATTCACAATGTGAATCCGGATTCACATGGTGGATCCGAAAAATAATTTTCACATTCAAAATGTTAATATATGAATTTAGATATTTTTAGATTTTTTTTCGATAAAGAATAAGCTCTAGAAACTGAAAAAAAGATTTGGTTCCTTAAAGAACCAATAATTATGGTTCTCTATTGTACTTTTCCCTATATATATATATATATATATATATATATATATATATATATATATATATATATATATAGGTTCAAATGTTTTTGACAACTATTGTGTGCCTGTGTGCACCAATAGGAATTTAGGAATAATTAAATAATTAAAAATTGTAATAAGGGTAATTATGTAACTTTAGCATGCTAATTAAAATAAAATCCCTTAATTCATGGAAATTGCCATAAAAATCTGTTTGACCAACTATTTAACCCTAGCCTTCTATATCATACGTAATATGCCTCCTCCAATTTTCTTATGGACGAATGAACATCGTCTGATCAAAAGAGGTAGTCAAACCTCTTGCTGGAAATCTGTTTCCCCATTCCATTGATTAAGAAGATGTTATTCTCGGTGGCTCCATCTCCAATCGAAGCTAGCTTCAACATCAAGGCAATTTGGGAGTCACAAGAAGCCGGTGTATGTTTCTGCATCATTGTTACAGCTCCTTCGATGATCGGTTCTTTAGAGCTTTTCCAAATCGAGCAAACTTCATATGCCCTTATTTATCCGGTAACAACTCTTCAATTCTCATTAATTATGGATCGTTAACTTGTGATTCAAATTATCTATTTCTATTGTTTGCTGAATTGGATGGTTAAGTAAGGGAAAAGATAACGTGTTCAAGAAGAACGAGCTATGCATATAAGGTGCTCGACTAAATTCCTGAAAGAAGGACCAAATTGATGTCTTAGTGAACTGTTGGTGGAATTGAAAATATTCTGATTTGCACACCAACTGTTTGTTAAAATGTCTCAGTGAACTTCAGTTACTTATTCCAAAATTTGTTCTTTCTTGCTTAATGAGTCACTTTCAGTTAGAAGGAAGCATAGAAAAAGATGTTAGTTCGTATGGTTCCAGCTCTTGCATCAAGACCTTATAGTGTAAGTAACATTCTTTATTCATGTGTTCAAGTTGATGAGTTTCAATTTCTTTTATGTGGATGCTCTTCTTTCTTACAAAATAATTTTTTCAAATCTTATATGAAAACCACGTTTCTATGCTTTAATGGGTCTGCCATATATTTTGTTTTTCTTTCGGTTATGGAATACAATTCTAGGTTGTTTGTGCCTTTTTATTTTTCATCAACACAAATTAATTTACTCTTTGAACCTTGTGGTATGCATTCTAAATCATGTTGCTGGAAATTATGTTTATATGTAAACTATTGCATGTAAATCAAATATGGTTTTTGGCTTGTTTGATGATAATATCTAACAAGTGTTTGTTGAAATGCCTGAAAGAGTATTTAAAGAATTTAACCTTGTGGTATGCATTCTATCAGAATTACTAGCTGTAAATACAATACCTTTGAATGTATCCTATATATTCTATCAGAATTTATTCTATCAGAATAAAATCGATATATTCTGCCATAATGTATTATATGTATTATATCATATTCTATGTATTCTACCAGAATATATTAAGTGATAGATAATTGTAAGTAACATGTTTTTAACAAGTATTAGTTTTTGTTGTATTTGTGATAGGAATGGCTGGAAGAAGGCGTTGAAGACCTTGATATTTTTTTAGAATATGTATAATTATATTGAAAATGTAAGAATATGTATGAATTTGTATTAAATTTGGATGTATAAGAATATATTAGAATTGATTCAAAAATTTTGTTTTTCTTCAATAATATTCTATTAGAATAAAATTCTGAAAGAGCATCATTCTAACAAATAATATTCTGACAGAATAAAATCGGTAAAAAATTGAAATTGAATTAATTAAAAAATTCAGATTTTTTTTTTAAATTAGGAGAATTAATCATCCCTAAAAATCCGAAAATTTCCTTTTATAAATGTAGTTAATTGTCCAAAATACCCTTTTACTTAAAATTATGTGATTATATGCTACATGTTACCCCATTGTAATATCATACACCCTCAAATCATATCCATTGATTAATTTCATCCATTGGTCCAGATTTGTGCATTGTGGCACACAATACTTAGTAAAAACAAAATAACCTAAGCCTATATATATATATATATATATATATATATATATATATATATATATATATATATATATATATATATATAAGGAAAAGTGAATATACCCTTAAGTGTATATAAGCTTAGGTACCCAAAGTCACTATACTACATCGTTTTGTATCATTTATATACATTTTAATTGTCCAATGTTTTTATAATTCAACTTCTAACTTGATCGTACAGCTCCTCCTATTGTGTTATGTTTTGGGAAAACTCTGATATAAATATATTTTGAAAACAAAGTTGTAATGTTTTGATAAATTTGTCGTGTTTTAAAAAAAAAATTAAATTTGGCTTAAATATTGAGCGTCACAATTTTTGAAAATTCACAATGTGAATCCGGATTCACATGGTGGATCCGAAAAATAATTTTCACATTCACAATGTTAATATATGGATTTAGATATTTTTTAGATTTTTTTTTCGATAAAGAATAAACTCTAGAAACTGAAAAAAAAGATTTGGTTCCTTAAAGAACCAATAATTATGGTTCTCTATTGTACATATATATATATATATATATATATATATATATATATATATATATATATATATATATATATATATATATATATATATATATATATATATATATATATATATATATATATATAGGGAAAAGTGAATATACCCTTAAGTGTATATAAGCTTAGGTACCCAAAGTCACTATACTACATCGTTTTGTATCATTTATATACATTTTAATTGTCCAATGTTTTTATAATTCAACTTCTAACTTGATTTACTTCCAAGATGTTTATCAATTTCATATTTATATTCTTATTATATAATTTCATTTTCAACTATAATATATATAGCCGAGTAGGTGTTCGGAAAAAAGATGTGATGTAAGAGAGAGATAATAATGAAATTTCGAAAATTTTGAAAGTAAATCAAGTCAAGGATTGAAGCTTAAGAACATTATAATGAATATATTAAACAAAATGACGTATTATAATGGATTTGGGTATCTAAGCTTATAAACCCTTGAGGTATATTCACTTTTCCCATATATATATATATATATATATATATATATATATATATATATATATATATATATATATATATATATATATATATATATAGTTTTAATGTATTTTTTATTTAATGAAGTATTTGAATTATGCTAAATTTTATATTAAATTTGTTTTATTAGTTGTATTAAAAAATAATAAAAAGGGATAAAATGTGAAAAGAGGTATAAAATTTTGACCACTTCATGACCTACAAATGTTGAAAGTCCAAAGAGATATACCACCTAGGAAACGTACGAGAAGGCTTCCATAATTCCATTTTTAAGATGTCCAGTAGACTTTTGAGGTTATGGCATATCGTTCAAGCTATTTGCAATCCCACTTGTTCCACATGTCACATGGCATCTTTCAACGTGTTTGCAAGACCACTAGCTTGTATAGTATCTATATACCATGTCCATTTATTATTATTATTATTATCTTTTAAGTTTTGAAAGCCTTGAAAAATGTGTAGTCGACATGTATCGGTAGTTAATTACTTTATTTATTCAAATGCTTACGTGTATCGGTAGTTAATTGCTTTATTTATTCAAATGTTTTATATGATATTTTTTTGCAAGTTTTTAATGGGTGCTCTTAGTGGCTAAATTTCTTTGCAAACAATCTTTTATTCTAAAAACTTTGAACGAATTCCTACTTAACATGATTAATTTAGATTTTAAATTTATTTAAATCTGAAATTTAACATACATAAGTAGTTTAAAACATTCCGAAATCGCTTCAAAACATATTTGTAAATGAATAGTCAAAAAAGTCATAGTATTATCCGGTAAATGATAAAAACATTATTTTGAGTTGGGAAGAAGAAAAAATTCTGCTTACTGACAAGGACTCGACTTAAGTTGGTCGTTACAATATTACGCTGTGTATGCATTTATATATAATCTAAATTTAAATTAATGGTATTCTGAAACGAAGCAACACAGACGGAGGAGGATTTGTGCGATGGCATCACGATTGTGGTTGTGCTTCTGCTTGATGATCACCGCCGCCTTAACTCGAGCTCAAAACACCACCGATCCAGCTGAAGGTACTGCTCTCTCTCTCTCTCTCTCTCTCTCTCTCTCTCTCTCTCTCGCTCGCTCTCTCTCTCTCTCTCTCCGTGTTGAAGAGAGAGAACGTCGTCCTCTCATTATTCAGATTTCCATTTGAGTTTCATGTTCATTGAGTGACCAAATAAGATGCTCTAACACATCCAGCTTTTATCAAAATCTGCGAATGAAAAAATGGTTATTTTTCGTATTATCTTTTCGAACCATATGCAATATATAAAGGGAGTGGCTCGGATTCGACTTAACTTACTCAAATTGACCATTATTGAGCTCTTAAGCTGTACTTATTTCGATTATGGTACTTTAACGTCACTAGTAACAATGATTATGATCTCGGTGATGAATGAAACTGAAGAAAATTATATTGGTGATGCAGCGCGAGTTATAAATGCAATGTTCAGTCAATGGGGGATACCAGAAAGTTCAGCAACAGAGATGGGATGGAACATAAGCGGAGAATTATGCAGCGGCGCCGCCCTGAACTCTACGGCCTTCAATTCCCGGGCTTACAATACCGCCATCAGATGCGACTGTAATTTCACCGATTCCACTTGCCATATCACTGGACTGTGAGTCATGTTCTTTCCCCTTCCGTTATAGAAATCATCTTTTGGTCGTTTCCATTGTTACTCATTAATTTGCATTCTATTTTATCTTCTAACAATCATTATCTCCCTGCAAATCATCAGAAGAGTTGGTGGACTTGATGTTGTGGGGCCAATCCCAGAAGGACTCTGGACTTTGACTTACTTAACCCATCTGTACGTATGTTTGCAGCTATTTCTTCACTAAAGAAAGTTAATTAAAACCTAATTAAAAATATACTTACATCCGTGTTATGGATATCTATGCTTGTAATGATCATGCTAAATAATTAACTGCATGTTTGCTACAGTAACTTGTCCAAGAACTGCTTGACAGGTCCCTTGTCACCTTCCATTGGCAATTTAACCCGTATGCAGGTCATGTAAGTCATCCCTTTGTGCTACTTTAAGCTCAAATAATGATTTTGACATCTATAACGATGAATCTTAACTTAATTTTTTTTATAGGATTTTCCGCATTAATGCATTATCAGGGCAGGTTCCACGAGAGATAGGACAACTTACTGACCTTAGATATCTGTATAGTGTGTTTTATACTTTCTTTGTCTTTCTTCTTCCATCAAACAACAACTTTAGTTTAATTTTTTTTGTTGATTACATTCGTGTTTTCTATATTCTTTTATGTTGCAGGGCATTTGGCACAAACAATTTCAGTGGTTCCCTGCCATCTGAACTTGGAAATTTGAGAAATTTACAGTGGCTGTAAGAACACTCATCTTGGTTACTATCGTACCCACTATTACCTTTTGTTATATATGCATTGATTAAATCATCTAATATCATCTTTTTGTATCTATTTATATATGTTGTCTATTATCTTGCCCTCATGTACGTATTTTTTCCAATGTTGAATGCAAATCTTATTATGGGAAAATATCGATTACCTTCAGTTACATGGATAGTGCTGGAGTTGGTGGTCCTATACCTTCTACGTTTGCTAATTTACAGAACCTGGTGATAGTGTAAGAGCATTTAATTATCTTTAATGATGTTTCAAAGTTGCATTTTATCCATCATATAAGAATCGTGATAATTTCTTTTTTATAACGAATTCACAGATGGGCTTCTGATAATCCATTCACTGGAAGAATACCAGACTTTATAGGGAATTGGTCTCAGTTAGAAGCCTTGTAAGCAAGCATCCAAATTATTTACATGCTTTTCTTCATTATGAACTTTTAAAATATAAGTTACATGCTTAATATTCTCATAGGTGGTTAGAGGGGAACTCTTTTAAAGGTTCAATACCACCTTCATTTTCTAGACTGACCTCTTTGCAGAGATTGTAAGCCTTTATTCTCCTAATAATTTATACTTATACATTGCAAGTTGTTATTTTGATCTTTTAATCTGCATTCAATGAAATCAAACTGCTCGGGATCTATAATGTTACAGGGGAATAAGTGGTTTATCTAATGGAACTCTGGATTTTATTAGTGGTTTGACATCCCTGACTGAATTGTAAGCAAACACATTGATATTATATTAATTTATTGTTTTATCAAGTATTTGAATATAAGTTATAACAGATGTCATCTCTTGCAGAAAGTTGAGGAATAACAGAATTTCTGGCTCCATTCCGAATGACATAGGAGAACTTGCAAGCTTGACACAACTGTGAGTAATCTGGATTTTCATTGAAGTATTTGAATACATAGATTAACCTATAATTATAAGTCAAGCATGGATATTAAGTATTATATAACTACTATTAAAGAAAAGCTCCCTAATGTTATTTTCTCAGGGATTTGAGTTTCAACAATTTGAGTGGGGAGATTCCAAGAGGATTATTCAGCTTGAGACGAATGTCTTTATTGTAATATCCATATTCTCCTTTTATGATAAATAATAGTATTTTGCATGCAATTTGGTCAATAAATTTCAATGTTGACCAAATATACATGTCAGGTTTCTTGGAAACAATAGTTTAACCGGTACTCTTCCCGATGTAAAGAGCACAACTCTCCGGATTATGTAAGTAGTTATATATAGGCTAGTTAACTAAGAGAAATTGTGTCTTTTAATAATGTCCATACAATTTTCTTCATGCAGTGATGTGTCACACAATGGATTATCTGGGACACTTCCTTCTTGGGTCGATGACTCAGACTTACAACTGTACGTGCATGCTTCATTTTGGATATTGCTTCTAAATTCTCATTTGTACCTTGTATTTGAAATTTGTTCTCTATCAAAAATTACCAAAAATACTTAAGTTTTCTAGAATAGCTTTTGGAGCTAATACCATATTTCCAACATGTGTGCAGTAACATAGTCGTGAATAACTTCCCTGTAGACAGTTTTGAAAGCAGGTAATTATATTGAAGCCGCAACCGCAACTTACTTCTATATTTCTTTCTACACTAATTATCACAAAAATGACAAAAAATGGGAGGGATGTATCACAAATGACTAACTTTTTATCATTTATTACAAAATCGCCCCCTGATTTCAGAAAAAAAAAAACATCACGATATTGCTTTTTCAGCCCACCACAATATTTCATGATTTTTTTTCCCAAGGATTACATTTTTTACGCTGGGATATTCCTTTTCAATGTTTTTTCGGAAAAAAAGTACGATAAAAAAGGTTCACGAAATTGGCTAATATAAATATTTCTTTCAATGTAAACAAAATTAAGTTGAGCAAAATATGTGAAAAGGCGATCTGGCTCAAACCAGCATGCTTCGTTGAGAAGCCAAACATCTTAACCAATTTTGTTGCATATAATTTTGTTTGCATTTCAAGAAATACTTAAGTTGCCTAATTTCCATGAAAATAAAGTTTCTCAAAAATGGCATTTTTTGCGGAATAGAATAAAAATTCGCTAAATATGGTGTCAAAAAAAGTAATTTCTCTAATTTTCGAACTTCGATAGCAAAATAGGTGTGAAAAAGAAATTTCTCATATAAAGGAACCTTTTTATTCGAAATATGTGATTATTTTGTGATAAATTTTTAAAATGTGGTCATGTTGTGATACAAACATTCCCATTTTTGTGATGAACTCATTTATTTATCTGTTTATTTCTAATTATAATGCAATGTTTTTTTTGTCCAAGAGGTTTGCCTTCAGGAGTGATTTGTCTCCAAAGAGATTTCTCTTGTAATCGTGGATCACCGATATGTAAGTAAAAAACATGAAGATTCTTTTTTTACTACGTGGTAAATTCTATAAAAACAGTATATTTTAGATTTTTTTTCCTGTCTTTTTAACTAGCTAAAGATAATATTTAAATGTAACCACTAAAGTTTTTTTTTTTTTTTTTTTTTTTTTTTTTTTTTTTGGGGGGGGGCGGATTTTTTGAAAAATCCCTATATTATGGGTTAATTAACTGAAAAAGACAAAAATCCCTACATTTTATAATTTTTTTCCCTATTTAACCAGCTAAAGAAAATGTTTTTACATATTTTGGATTTTAGCTGACATTCTTTATAAAACTACCTATCTTTTGGGATCGTTATGATAAAATCATGTCTTTTTGACAAAAGATATTATCTTACTGCATTCTCTTTGTCAGACAGTGTGTCCTGTTTTGTCTTAATTACTATAACTTGTGAGACAGAAAGAATAAATTAAGATTGGAGTACTATAATATTATGCATAAAGAATATAGTTTCATAATATTCTTTGTTAGTCAGAAAATAGAGAAAATGCAGTAAGATAATAGTTTGTGTCATTGTCTGTTAAAAATCATGGCTTTATCATTAATGGTCCTTGAATATATAGAGAATTTTCTAAAGATTACCAAGTAAAATAAAAATATATAAACGATTGTCGGTTTCTTGTTCTTTTCTATAAAAATATAAATTCCTGGCTTTATCATTTGGAAAAAGTTTTCAACCATCAATTGATGTGCCTTGGTTATTACCTCATTAGTTGTTTCATTGCCCCAAGCACAAAGATAGTATTTTCTAAAGATTTCCCTTTTTCAGAAAGAAAAAAAAAAAAAAACAAAAAAAAACACCTTAACCAGGTATAAGGGATTAAGGGTTTCTCGGAAACCATAAAATTTTGAATTCTATAAAAACCACTATAGTTTGAAATTTTTTTTATTTAACCCGAAGAACTCTTTCGGTTCAATCACTAGAGTAATTATTTTTATAAATTAACCACAAAAAAGTTGAAAATTTTTATTTAAAAAATGCAACCTTAACCGGGTATGATAACTAATATAAAAATGCACTATCGGTGAATCACTCATTCTTTCTTTCCAATATCTGATTTGCATTTGAGCGTGTTTTCCTAATTGAATCCTCATCATTTTGAAATTATGTGCTCCACAACCCTAGATTTTGAATGGATACTTCATCAAATATTCAGTTTTTTGATATTTGATTATAGTTTTAAATGGACACTTCATTATATACTCAAATTTTATTTTAAATTTAGTTGTGTATTAAATTTGTTCATCCAAAATGTTACAATACTTTTATGTACGATTAGATTTTAATTGTATGTGTTACTAAAAGGATATTTAATGTTATATTAATAATCAAATATCCTTTTAGTAACATTAAACACCATCAATTAATATAAGGGTATTCACAATGCATTGAGCTTCATAGAGTTCAATGGATTTCCACATTATCTTTCTACAATCCATATACCTTTATAATTTTTTCCTACAATGCATTGAACTCTACAAAGTTCAATAAAATGTAATTTATAGTAAATATTTAAGATTTAAAAACTTTCATTTTTCCTATTGAAGAGTTTAATGGTCATTGAACTCCAAATCTTTTGAATGTCAATGTGGCATCTTACAATGGTAGAATTTCATCCATTAAATGACACATAAACTTGTCACCTCATTCAACTCTTCTTTGAATTCACCATTGTGGATGTTCTAAGTGGAAAAACTTCTTAGTTAAAGTTGTTTTAGAAAAAAAACAAATAGAAGTTTTGGTGGTAAAATTATTAAAAATATTTTTCGGGTATTTAAACATATATATATTTTCATGTGGTTAAACCAAAAAATTTAATATCATAGTGACTGTTATATATATATATATATATATATATATATATATATATATATATATATATATATATATATATATATATATATATATATATATATATATATATATATATATAAGTCATGTGGTTAGATAAAGAAAAATATTTTTGAAAAAATTTCAAAGTGCACTAATTAATAATGGTTTTCATGTAATATGGGGTTTATTATAACATCTCAAATTTGGCATCTTTTCACGATTTTTTTTTTTTCAGATGGTAGCATTGGAATCAACTGTGGTGGTCCACAAGTTAGATCCTCTGGAGGAATAGTCCACGAGCAAGACGATGCACTTGTTGGACCAGCAACATATTCTTTGACTACCGATAGGAGGTGGGGTGTCAGCAATGTGGGACTAAGCGAGTACCCCAGATACAGAAGCTTCACTAATCGCGACTTCACAAACACTTCAGATCCACAACTCTTCCAAACAGCAAGAATCTCTGCTGGATCTTTAAGATATTATGGTTTAGGCCTTGAAAATGGTAACTACACTGTAAACCTTCGCTTTGCAGAACTTGAGATACAAGATGGTCCCACTTGGAGAAGTCTTGGAAGACGTGTATTTGACATTTATATCCAGGTCTGTGTTAAAATACACATTCATAATTACAATATTGGTCCCTGTGGTATATTGTTTTACACTTTTACTGGGTTGTTGTTAAGTTGTTAGATTGAACGACATAGGGACTAAGTTTGCAACATCAGTTGAAATTTGACTGAACCAACTATCTCAACTAGCCCATTTCTGTAACTTACATTTTGGCCCCTGATTATAGCCGATATCTGCAATTTTGGTCCTAAAAAATTCTCTCTTGCAATTTTAGTCCTTGTTTAAGGTATTCATATTGTTATTGTTTTGGTTCCTGTAACAAGTAACATGATGACTCTATTTGTGGGACCAAGTTTTCAAAAATCAGTTCTACTTAGGGGCCAAAAGTAATTGGTTTAGTTGTAACATGGAGTAAAATGATATAAAAAACCTCAAATAAGGACCAAAGTTGCAAGAGAAAACTAATTGGAACCAAAAATTAAAAAAATCAACCGACCAAAAACATAACATCTTCAAATTAGAGTAATTTACATTTTTGGTCTCGGAGTACAACGGACTGTATGCTGTAACTTCTTTAACTTTGTTTCTGAAATTTTGTGTTTTTTAGGGAATTCGGGTGTTTGAAGATTTTGATATAAAAAGGGAAGCAGGGGGAGCTTCATTTAGTCCTGTTTCAAAGGAAGTAACAGTCCAGGTGTCAAATAACTACCTAGAGATAAATTTTTTATGGTCTGGAAAAGGGACTTGGGCTGTACCTAATGATGGAAGTTTTGGACCTCTTATCTCAGCAATCACTGCCACCCCAAGTAAATATTTTTTCATCAAAAAAAAAAAAATTTCTCTTCATTTTCATGACAAAATGACACGACCGCCCTTTACCTTTTTTTTTTTTTTTTTTTTCCTACAGATTTCGTCAACCCTAGCGCGAGCAACAATCAGAATGCTGGTTTGATTGTGGGGATTTTGGTTCCAATTTCAGTTGTGAGCTTTTTGATATTATTAGCTTTGTATATTCTTCGTCAGCGCAGGAAAAGGAGGGATACATATGGAAATCATGATGAAGGTGGTTTTTCTGGATCTTTCTTTATGACGGAGGAAAAATGTATTCCATTTTGATTTTTTTTTATTTTTTTATTTTTTTTTACACTTGCTTATTTGAAGAGTTTCTGGGAATTGACCCCAAGCCATGTACTTTTGGTTATGGAGAATTGAGAGATGCAACAGATGATTTTAGTCCTGCAAATAAACTTGGCGAGGGTGGTTTTGGACCTGTTTACAAGGTAGTTTTTACTTCTTTTTTTTTTGTTTTTTTTATCAAGAATCCATTTTTTCTACTTAGGTAGCGTTTGGTATGCAGACTTCAAAGTAGGAATGGAGTGGAACATTAAGGGGGAATGAAAAAAAAATCATGTTTTGTTGTGAATAAAGAATGGAATGGAGCATTTCTCTGTGAATGTGATTCCTTCTCTTGGGTTGATTCCCATTCCATGGGGAAGAGAGCTTTTTTTTTTTTTTTATTTCTTTAGGGAGTGGAATGATATATACTATAAATTTAAATTACTTTTATTCATATAATCTTCAATAATTATTGATCTTTTTAAAATTTTCGAACCTTCAATTAAATATATCTTATAGTTTTATAAAATAAATAAAACTATTTTAATTATAATTTTCATGTTATATAGTTCTTTTTATTTTGTAATTTTCTTTAAATTATATATAATTATTTTTTTTAACTAGTATAATATATATTTTGAATGGAATGAAATATGTTTATATGGAGTTTACATAACGATTTATCTTTATCTTTATTCAATGAAAATTTATTTTTATAAAATAACACTTTTTTCTTTATTTATCATTTTTACATTATTTCTTTTCTATTTAATAATAACAAACAAAATGTTTGAATGATTCATTCCATCGTACCAAACAGACCCTTAAAGTCGAACTGAATCTCTTTGATGACAAACACAAACAGGGAAAACTTGCTGATGGGAGACTAATAGCCGTTAAACAACTATCCATAGCCTCCCAACACGGTAAGCGTCAATTTGTGGCAGAGATTGCTACAGTATCTGCTGTCCAACACCGTAACCTCGTGAAACTCTACGGATGTTGCATCGATGGAGAAAAACGACTCCTTGTCTATGAGTATCATGAAAACAACAGTCTTGACCAAGCATTATTCGGTGAGAAATTACATATTTTGACATGATCAAAGTACAATGTTATAATGTTACGTTTCGGTTCTGTGATGCAGGAAGCAAAAGATTATCACTTAAATGGTCCACTCGTTTTGATATATGCTTGGGAATAGCAAGGGGTCTCGCGTATCTCCATGAGGAATCACGGATAAGGATTATACATCGAGATGTGAAATCTAGCAATGTTTTACTTGATTCTGAATTGACCCCAAAAATATCGGATTTCGGTCTGGCGAAACTTTATGATGACAAGAAAACACACATGAGTACTCGTGTTGCTGGCACAGTGTAAGATTGCTTTGTCGACATTTGAACTTGTTCTCATTTAAGTCTTTACTGATTCACTGTGTAGTGGGTATCTTGCACCAGAGTATGCACTGTGGGGACACCTTACGGAGAAGGCTGATGTGTTTGGGTTTGGAGTTGTGGCTCTAGAGATTATCAGTGGGAGGCCCAATTCTGATTCAAGTTTGGAAGATGAGAAAAAATATCTTCTTAATTGGGTATGTTTTATCTTCTTCTTGTTCTTGTTGTTCTTTTTCTTCTTCATAAATGAATTTATACTCTCGATCTACTCTTACCAAGCCAAAAGAAGGAATTACATAATAAACAACTAGTTAACGAGAAAATTGTATAGAAAGGTAATCTAACTTTGGTAATAATTGTTTTAAAGTATGGAACTTCTTTTGATAAACTTTTAAAAAAGTTATATCTATGTATCGAACTTCTAAAATTTTCTCAATTAAGGTAACCAACTTTTATGTATCATGTATGTATATATGTATGCATGTGTACATGTGCGTGTGTGTTTTTGTCTCTATCCCTATCTGCATCTGTCCTGTTGCTGCTGAATAAGAAAATTGAAGATGTTGAAAATTGATGACCGACCGATGATGCAAAATTTATAATTTTTATTGGCCTTTGTATAAACTTAGGCATGGAAGTTACATGAAGCTAATCGTGAAGTAGAGTTGGTGCATGAAGAATTGTCTGAATTTGATGAGACCGAAGTGAAAAGGATGATCAGAGTTGCTCTTTTATCCACTCAAACCTCAACACAACGACCATCAATGTCACGTGTCGTGGCAATGCTTTCAGGAGACATAGAAGTAACCGGTGTCATTACTCGACCTAAATACCTGACTAATTTCGAGTTTGACGATTCTACGACATGTATGAGTGCTAGTCCAATTACAATAGTTTCACCACATGATTCTTCCCTACCGATGCTTCACAATATCATGGGAGAAGGTATGTGACTTCGTCACTTGAATGACCTTCATGATCTATTTGTAAAGTCACTCGATTTTGACTAATTTACTTTATTTATTTGGAAAATGGTTGAACGCAAATGTAATTGTTATAATTGTTGATGGTATAAATTTAGAAGTGAGTTTTCCTTCATTGTATCCGTAAGTCGAAGGCAGCAATGTCGGCCGACTAGTTTATGATGTAATGTGATGATTGTCTTTGTGTCAATTTTCAGTTATGCATGTATTTCTTGATGACTCTAATATTCTTGTAACGATATTACGTGGTAGTAGTAAGGGTGAAATAGACTCAGTATCCGGCTAAGATAAACCGAATAGGATTGCAAGCACCCAGATATACTTAACAATATCCGGTTGAAATAGACCGAAGGGTAGGCAAGAACGCATATATGATTAGCTATATGTTTGTTTAGTATGTGGTATTTTGGGGGAACTCAATAAACTTTGTGCTTACAGTTTTCGGTTTATGTTTTAGGTACTTCCAGTTTGAAG
Organism: Lactuca saligna; assembly: GCF_052625555.1. Taxonomy (NCBI): domain Eukaryota; kingdom Viridiplantae; phylum Streptophyta; class Magnoliopsida; order Asterales; family Asteraceae; genus Lactuca; species Lactuca saligna. Next base: position 178,900,651 of record NC_136423.1, read on the forward strand.
GGGAAGGGTCCGGCCTGATCACATCGCATCACCCTATGGTTTTCCGTATTTAGAGATGTTGGGAATTTGTACTCTGATAACATGTTACTATGATACTCTTTTGAATATTTTGATATTAGTATCATATGATTTGACATGGAGTTTGAAAGTTAAGAACCCGTAAGGGCAGTCAGTTTATAAGGTAGGTGGTTGTGAGATCAACTTCACCCCAGAAGTGTTTGGGAACTTGAGTAGAAAACATGAGAGATCAACCAACTTTAAGGAGATGTATTTTTCTTTCAACAATTCCATTTTGCTCAGGGGTGTTTACACAGGATCTTAAGTGTAGGATACCGTGTTGAGTGAGATAAGGACTAAGAATAGAATTGAAGAATTCTTTGTTGTTATCCGTCTTAAGGATTTGAATCTTGGTGTGAAATTGAGTTTGAATCATAGAATTAAAGTTTTTGAAAATTTCACCCACTTCTGATTTAGAATTCATGAGATAAACCCAAGTTAACCTAGTGTGATCGTCGATAAAAGTTACAAACCTTTTTTTTCGATTATAGTATTAACTCGTGAGGGACCCCCACACGTTGCTATGAATTAATAAAATTGGTTTGGAAGGTGTATATGGTATACTATGATAAGTTTTTCGAGTATGTTTTGCGAGTTGGCAAATTTCACAGCAAAGAGAATCAGGACGTTTATTAATAAACAATGAGGGAAACATTTTTGACAAATAGCAAAAGTTCGAATGACCGAGACGATAGTGCCACCACATGATATCACTATTTTTATTGGAAACGAGACTGGTTATCTAAAGAGAACAAGCTAAATTTTTTAGATGTCCCGACAGAAAGAGCGTCATTTTGTAAGACATAGAGCTCATAACACGTCTTAGCACTGCCAATCATCTTCCTTAAACCCAAGTCCCGAAACACACAAATATCTAGGTAAAACGTATCCATATAATTGAGTGCACGTGCAAATTTACGAACATATCATATATTATTTTCCAATTTGGGTACATAAAGAATATATTTGAGGGTTATATTTGGGTTTACTTTGATTGAACCCACACCCGCTACTTTGGAGGATGTGCGATCTGCAATTTTTACTGTTTGATGTTCTGAAGTTGCATGAAACTCATAAATAATGCTTGAATTTCCTATCATATGATCTGATGCTCTAGAATCAAGAACCTAAGGGTTAATATTCTTTTTATTGACCATAAGGGCTAATGAATGGTTACCTTTAGTGGTCAACAACCCTATACTAAGAGTTGTTCTTGGTTGAATGGACCGACTTAGAATTTTTTGAAGTGCCTCCAATTGCTCTTTGGTGAAAGGAGGTGAATTAGATGTGTCCCCTTTTCCTTCTGCAACATTTGAAAGAGTAACAACCATATTTCCATGAGTTTCTTTTGTCTTTACATGATTTTGGTTTCTAATCAACAAGTTTTCCATGAAGTTTCCAACATGTTTCTCGATAATGTCCAGATTTACAACAATGTTTACACCAAGGTTGTCCTTTTTGTTGTCCTCGGGCAGCAAGAGTAGAAGAATATTGAGTTGATGGATTAAGGGAAGCACCAAGCATGGACTTTTTCTTGCTATCTTCTTATCGAACCTCTGAGAATGCTTCTTTGGCATGAGGAAGAGGCTTGATACTCATGATCCTACTCATGACTGCATCAAGTTCTTTATTGAGTACATGAAGAAACTTGAAAGTTCTCCTTTTCTTAACGATATTCTAGTATAGAGTAATGTTATTAGTACACTTCTAGGAATATGGTTCAAATAGATCTAACTTATGCTAATACCGAGTAAGAGTGTTAAATTATTGTGTGATAGAGGTGTCTTCTTGGTGGAGGTCATAAAGGGCGACTTTAATATCGAAAAATTCTGATGTATTCTTAGAATTGGAGTAGGATTCTTTGATAACATCCCAAAGCTCTTTTGCAGACACACACACACACACACACACACACACACATATATATATATATATATATATATATATATATATATAAGAAAGTTTTCTCCTAAGTCATTATTTATAGAATTAATCAACCATGAAATAATCATGTGATTATCGGCCTTCCATGTTTTGTACTTTGGATCATCTGACTTTGGAGTCTCGATCTCTCCGATAAGATATTCCTCTTTTCCTTTTCCACCAATATACATCATCACAGATTCTGACCATTAAAGAAAGTTATGGCAATTAAACTTGTGACTGATAACAAGAGATACTGCTTCATTATCGTGAGAGGATGAACCAGATATGTTGAGGTTATTGAGGGTAGAAGGATGTGAAGAAGCATCTAATGTGAGACTGATTTTGTCATTAGCCATGAGATCTGTTGAAGAAAGTGAAGGCTAGAACAAAGATTACTAGAAGAGATGAAGGTGAAAAATAGGCTTCTAATACTAATACCGTGAAGCTTTTGGAATGAACTGATACTTTATTCACCAGAGGAAAAATGCCTATTTATAGACTAATTCCATAGGATATCCTAGTTGTACAATCAATGTTAATTACTATAAATTAATGATTCTACTTATAATTCAAGGATTTATAATAATTAAGATTATTCTTTAATTAATACTCATAAATCATTCTACAACTTCACCATCCTTGGTGCAAATGGATGGAAAAAAACTAGGGTTCACTATTTGGATAAAACAGAATTGTCTAATTAGACAATTTAGATTGAACTATTTGGTTCGGATATTTGGATTAGTTTTCAACAAACCAAATTATTATTTTACATTTCGTATTGATTTTGGTTTATAAAATAATAACTGAATAGTTCAAAAAAACCGAATAACAATTTATTATTTATTTAATATATCTATAATTATTTATTAATTTTATAATTTATTTTTTTCAAATAGGTTCAAAAAGTACCGTCTAATAAAAAACATAAATATGTATTTTCTCTCAATAGTTTTTTTTTTTTTTTTTTTTTTTTTTTTTTATCTATAGTATATTAAATTATAATATTACTTCTTAGTAGCTGTTTATAAATTTCAAATCAAAACTAAATAATTTGTTTTTGTTTCTTCTATAAAATGTTCCGGTTTTTGAAAACCTAATTTTAAAGTTCGATCCAGCCGAAATTTAATTGGATCGAATCAGATCAAATTTGAATTTGATTTGGACTATTTGGATCTATGTTTTGAAAACCAAAATTATTTTGGGTCGACTTGATTGGATTGGTTCAAATCGATCCATCCAAACGAAGATTCATACAAAAAAACCATCATACTCAATGGGAAACCCGAAACCTACACCCGGTTTGACCGGGAAATCCCCAAATTGACCGGGGATAAGTATGGGGGTAGTCCCCGTTCCTCGACAATGCCCCGGTAGATATTAATATATAAAAACCATACAAAATATACATTTATTGTAAAATATATAATACCTAAAATTTAAACAAAGTCACCTTAAAAACCTGATAGTAGTATCCTCTTAAATCTACCACACGAAATATCATTTAATTCAAACAATTATAATACTATTTTAATAGTTTATATATTTTTTTTATTTAATGAAATATTTTGATTATGTTAAATATTATATTAAACTTATTTTTATTATTATTTGTATTATACCATAATAAAAAAGGAACGAAATATGAAAGAGGTATAAAATATCGAGTGAGAATTAAATGACGACTGCATGACATACAAATGTTGAAAGTTCAAAGATATATAACACCTATCTTACTAGCTAGAAGGCTTCCGTACTTCCATTCCCCAGATATCGGATGACTTTTCAAATTAGTGGTTAGATTTCTTTGCAAACAGTCTTTTATTCTAAAAACTTTGAAACGGAACACAGACGGAGGTTTTGTGCGATGGCATCACGGTTGTGGTTGTGCTTCTTCTTCGGCTTGATGATCACCGACGCCCTAACTCGAGCTCAAAACACCACCGATCCAGCTGAAGGTACTCTCTCTCTCTCTCTCTCTCTCTCTCTCTCTCTCTCTCTGTGCTTACGTTTTCATCCGTTCAGTACTTCAGTTATCTTATGATCTCCGATTATGCACAGCTGCCATAGCTTTCTGCTCAGTGTGTGTTTGTGTGTGTTTTGTAGGAAGAGAACATCGTTCTCTCATTATTCAGATTTCGTTTTGAGTTTTATGTTCATTCGTATTAAAAGAACTTACTCAGTAGATTACCTAACAAATCCAGCTTTTATCAAAACTTTCGAATGGGAAATTGATTACTTTTAGTATTATCTTTTTTCGAACCTTATAGGCAAATATATAAATTTGATCAATTTAATTAGTTTGTATTATCTTTATGAATACATAAGTCTGAGTTATGTTTTATTTTTATTTGGTCGAGTAAATCTTTAATAAAATAGTTTAGACGAAAAGTGTGAAATTTGTTAATACGTAGTTATATACAAAATTGTGATAACGTGGTATTATTATTTGCATTTAACAAATTAATTATTTTCAAAAATTAAAAATAAATAGAAAATATGTGTACACCAACCTAACCAGGCCATATTATTTGACCAATTATAATGTAGAAAACTTTTGTACGAATTCTAGAATCGACTAAAACAAACAAATTGACTTGTGAGATCCGTCAAATATGTACCAAGTGTAATGTCGCAACTGCATTCTTGAACGCTTTGTATGATAGTTCTTTCTAGATTAAATGACCAGAAACACTATATAAAGTTAGTTGTTTGTCTTTTTTAATCCAAAATGTTTGTAGTCTGCGTACTTCAAGTCTTTGCAGCAGAAGAGGTGAATCAAACATCTGCAGTCTGCAATAAGGAATATGTTTGTTTTTTAACGTCTACATACTATTAAAATAAATTGAATTTTAAGTCAACTGATTTTACAAACTTAAAATGGTTTTTCAACACCAAAAATTTTGTTTTTAAATCATTATTAAAACCATAATATCATCGTCATAGTATAAAATGATAAATCATGTGTCTCAAAATATCATAATATCTGTCAACATATTCAAATCTCATATCAAATATCAGAGTAAATCTCTCAGGCAAAAGATTGTGGTGTGTCATGCGATCATCCCAAGCCCTTCCTACCACATACCGTACAAATAACATACAACTAGGATATATGGGCCCCACCCACTCTCATGGAGATTCGGTCCCCGCCCACACTCCGTTGTCTAGGAGATTTGTGCCCCGCCCCTTGTAGGAGATTCGAGCCCGACCCACACTTCGCTGTCTAGGAGATTCGGGCCCCGCCCACTCTCGGCTACTAACATGCGTACAAACATCACATAGACAACAAGTATATCTATCAAGCAATCACATAACTATACTCAAATAATACTATGAGATTCGCGCCCCGCCCACACTCAACTACTAACATAACATATATATATATATATATATATATATATATATATATATATATATATATATATATATATATATATATATATATATATGGGCTGGTAACACATATACGACCCGGCCTTGGTGCCTTTGACCCGTTCCTACTGAAAGGGAACTCACCTCGCAACACTGACTGCTAAAAACTCGAGTGAGAAATTCATGTCTGCTGCTCTGACGACTCCCCGACTATCAATTCCATAACAACAAACTTAATCAAAATCAGATAATCCTTCTTAGGGTAAAATGACCATTTTACCCCTGGTCAAAGTCAACATCATGGTCAAGGTCAAAGTCAAAGTCAAGATCAATTCCCAGTCAACCCCAACTCGTCGAGTCATCTCCCAACTCGGCGAGTTCACGAACAACTCAGACACGTGGTCAACTAAGTTAACTCGTCGAGCCCCTTAACAGACTCGTCGAGTTCTTCCTGTCATAAGGATCATCATAAGGATCAGGACAACCCACTTCAACTCGTCTAGTCCTTTCCTAGACTCATCAAGTTCCCCTGTCTGTTCGAGCCATCTTAATAGATTAAGCCCTTATCTTCCGGATCTAAGGCCCTTGGTTCGTTTTCTCACTGGAATGGCCTTTCTAAGGGTAAAGTTTCCAACTTTACCTGTTCATAACTCTTCTTAAAGGGTTTAGACAAAACCCTAATTCCTTTAGGACATGGATCTTGTCCAAAGCCTTAGAATCACAAATCCACACATGCAAACCTAGATCTAGGGTCTAGCTATCAGATGATCACTAAAAGTGTCGAGCCTGCTTCCATGCATGACCCTTTTTGGGCTCCAAAGGCCATAAATATTTCTTTAGTACTTGCATGAGGACTCTAAGGGCATAAAGTTTGCACCTTTATGTCCTCACAGCCTCTCAAGGCACTAGATCTGGAAGAGTAACTCATAGGTTAATCCTTACCCACAACTTAGCAAATCTTAGACCAAAAACCCTCAAAAGATGTTATAAATAGATCTAAGAAGAGGATGATCAAGCTTGAGGCTTTATTACCAGAAAGTGTAGCTAAAGGAATGAAACTTTTGGATCTACATTCTTTCTCTTGAGTCCTCCAACTTCTTCTTCTTCTTCTTCTTCTCCTCCTCCTCCTCCTCCTCCTCCTTGCTTCTGCTTCTTCTGCTCCTGCTTCTGCTTCTGCTTCTTCTGCTTCTGCCTTCTTCTGCTTCTTGCGCCTTCTTCTGCTTCTTCTTCTTCTGCTTCTTCTTCTGCTTCTTGCTTCTTCTTCTGCTTCTTCTTCTTCTTCTTCTTCTTCTTCTTCTTCTTCTGCTTCTTGCTTCTTCTTCTCCTTCTCCTTCTCCTTCTCCTTCTCCTTCTCCTTCCTCGTCCTCGTCCTCGTCCTCGTCCTCGTCCTCGTCCTCTTCCTCTTCCTCTTCCTCTTCCTCTTCCTCTTCTTCTTCTTCTTCTTGCACAAATAACACTCACAAGTGGCTCACACACTCAAAGAGCACTTTAGGGTTTCTTCTTCTTCTTCTTCTTCTTCTTCTTCTTCTTCTTAAGGCACAAATAACACTCACAAGTGGCTCACACACTCAAAAAGCACTTTAGGGTTTCGTAGCTGAGGGTTTGGGACAAGGAGGTTGCAAATGAGGCTAAGGGGTGGGGATTAAGGTGTTTAAATAGGGTGCATAACCCTGAAATTAGGGTTTCACCCTAACTGAGCTACTCGCCGAGTAGACAACTTAAACTCCGCGTATAGTCAATCTTCTACTCAACGAGTTAGGGCTACCAACTCGTCAAGTGTTTCTCTCAAAATAAATAAATAATTAAATTAAATGCGTACCAGGGGACCGGGTGTTACAATAATAGTTGTATTTCATACACATTTCAACAAAAAAATCAACATATAATGACTATCTTCAACAATAAGGAGTACTTTTAGCAACATTATGGAATTTCTAGCACTATTTTCATATTTTCAGCACTAGTTTTCATATTTTCATCAACAAAAAACTTGATTTTTAACAAATTATAGAATTTCCAGCAAAATACAGTAAGGAATATTGATTTTCAGTAACATTTAACAAAAAATTTAAGCAAGAAAAGCTATTTTTAATAATTTTTTCGGATTTCCAACATCCAACAACAAATTTAAGCAACAAGAAGCAATTTCAGCAAAAGTAAACAACAAATTTCAGTACATTAGAGAGTTTGCGTGCAAGATTAAGTATTAATTTCAAGTTAGAACTAAAAAATGAAGCATGAGGTTCAAACATCTTCATTTTCAGTGGAAATCGAAAAGAGTTTTTTTCACCCCTGATCTGATCGGAGAAGAGGGTGGCGATGCCCTTGCTTCTGACCAGAGATGAGGAGCGGTGGTGCTGGAGCGAGGCAGGAGGCATGGGGTTAGGAGGCTTCGATGGGAAGTCGGAAGAAATAATGAGGCGTCGATAAAACAAAAGGGCGTGTTTTTTTAGGCTAAAATCCTTCGCAGACCTTAGAAGTGGCTTGTCCATGTCCGTGGTGAAGACTTCTTTTTAGATCTTCACACTTCGAAAAAACAAACACACTATGAGGTTGTATGTCTGCATGTGGTTTGTGTGGCGTAGACAAAAGTGATTTTACAGATCTGCAGCTAAAAAACAAACAACCCCTTAATATAGTTCTAATTAGGGATGAGTATTAGAACCACTGGAATTGAACCGAAACTGGAACCGGATTTAATAAAATGGTTTAGTTAGTGGTTCTCTATTTATAGCAAAGTCGGTTCAGTTCCATAAAAAAAAAAATGGTTAAAAAACTGGAATTGGTTTTTATAATTTCGTAACTTACTCATATTAAGTCGAAATAACTTGATTTTTTTCAATAATGTAATTTAGTGTTTTTACTTCATTTTAGACTATAAAAAACATATTTAGAGTAATATTAAATCATATACAAGCCCTAGAAGACAACATATCAATGTTGTGTTTTTTTTTTATATTTCAACATGTTTTTTTTTTTTTTTTTTTTAATTCTGTCCCGATTTTTACAATATAGTAACTCATTAATATGAAGTCGGAATTACTTGATTTTTTTACAACATATAATTTAGTGTTTGTACTTCATTTTAGACTATAACAAATCATATTTTGATTAAATATTGAATCATATACAAACCTCAGAAGACAACATATCAATGCTATGTTTTTTCTGTTTCAACACTTTTTTTATTCTGTCTCGGTATTTAAAATACCTTAATTCACTCATATGAAGTCAGAATTACTTGATTTTTTTATAACATGTAATTTAGTGTTTGTACTTCATTTTAGATTGTAAAAAAATATATTTTGGTTAAAGCAGGACCGCATCAACCCAACAAACCATATCATGTCGACATATACAATATCAATCAAAAACCAGCAAGTACAGATAATCAGGCTGATCTACCAATCTAGCACATGATCAGTAAACACAGGTAATCATACAAATCTACTAGTCTATTGCATGGCCAACAGGACATCAATCTAGTATACCACGATACATGATCCAGTTGGTCGGCATTGATGTCTTCGACCCACAAGTACAGTGAGGTAAAACTTAGCTCACAATCTGAAATGTAGCTGAACATATCATTGCTCCAACTGCCGACTCTACCGGCCACCTAAACAATAAACAGTGATATAAACTCAAACTACTACTCAAAATATCCCAAATGTCCTTAAGTCAAACTTGATCAAAGTCAACGGTTAACGATCAAAGGTCAAAGTCAACTACAGTTGGTCTTCATGTCGTGGCGATCCCTAGCCACACCGTGGGCGCTGAGTTCCGAACAACTTAATTGGTTAAGTCAAATTCTTCGATTCTAAGAGCTGCACAACTCAGATTTGGTCCATTTCATGGTCTAAATGGATAAAGTTTTCAACTTTATCTCTTAAGACCTTCCATGAGGCAAAGATCTCACCCTTAGGTCTAAAAAGGGTGAAAACACATCATGGCTTAATCATTGAACACTTAATCTTGAAGATCTCATGACCAACGATTACCTAAAGGTTCCTAGTACCAAAAATATCATAAAAATCCATGCTTTCCAGACATCCATGTCTAATGCATGTCTTGAACTCCTAATAGGTCAAAAACTAAGGTTTAATGACCAAAACTCCATGAATGACACCCAAACTCATTTATAAATAAGACCCAAGACATCAAATACTATATTTAACATGGAGATTCATAAAGTTGCAAACTTTATGAGATCCTACTACTCAAATCCATCAAGACACGAAGAAAAGGGAAAAATCAAGAGATCTAGTAACATGGCAAGTAAAAGGTTGGATCTTGGACACTCACCAAGGTCCAGGAGATATGCTACCTGAAGAAAATAATGCTTGCTAACTAACTACTACACGAAGAGCTTCCTTCTCCTTTAAAATCACGAAAAGCACCAAGAATGAGCTCACAACTTCAATGTAGTCTAGGGTTATGGTTTCTGAGTTTGAGAGGGAGATGGAGGCTAATGATCATGAAACCCTATCCTTAATGTTCTTTATATAGGCCCAAAGCCCGAAATTAGGATTTTCATTAAAAACACATGCATGTCGTGCCGGGTCATTTAAATCCCGCAGTTCAAAACATTCTGCCACGTTGTGGTGATGCTCCACCACATCGTGGCCACCCAAATTAAAGTTAATACATAAAAACTTGATTTATACATGGAACGGATGTTACAATATCTGTTTTTTCAAACTTCAAAGAAACCATCTTCTCTCTCTTTCTCTGTCTCTGTCTCTCTCTCTCTCTCTATATATATATATACACACACACACACATATGGTTAAGTTGTTTTGAGAACTTGAAGATGCGTGAGAACTAGAGAACTTAGAACTCATAATTTGCTCAATATTTTTCAAAATGAAGACCATGATTAGTCTCCAAATGTTGCGATGTCTAAACGATATGTAAGCTCAAAACAAAAAAACTTAACGATTTTGCCAACGGCACCATCCTTATTTTCACTCTTATATATATATATATATATATATATATATATATATATATATATATATATATATATATATATAGGATTAGGTTATTTTGTTTCTAGTAACTATTGTGTGCCTGAATTCATAGGATCATCGGATGAAATATAATCAAAGGTCATGATATGAGGGTCTATGATATTAGAATAGGATAACATGTACCATATAATCAATTAAATTTCAGCATAAGGGCATTTTAGTCAATTAAAATATATTAAAAAAAGGAAATTTTCAGATTTTTGGAGATAATTAATTCCTTTATTTTTAAAAATTTGAATATTTTAAATTAATTCAAATTTAAAAATTCGATTTTATTCGGTCAGAATGATAGAATGCCAACCATAAACTAGTAAATATATTTTTCGATTTTATTTTGTTAAAATGACAGAATGTCAACCATAAACTAGTAAAATGCATTCTGAAAGAATACACAAAATCAATTCTTGAAGTAATAATATATACCAAATAATTACATTGTATGATTGTGATTCATTGAATAATAACAACATTTTGAAAGAAAAAACAAAACATCAAAATCTAACAAAAACACTAATCTATTCTGAAAGAGTATTATTTTTAAGCAACACTTTGTACATTGTAGCATAACACATTCTGGTATAATACACTCTTGTTTTCTATGTTTTCTTCCTTCTCTACATTAATGTTAGCCTTTTCAAAACCTAAATCCACAAAGAAAACATAATTAAGTTTCACAAATTATAAAATTCAATGCATTCTAAGAGAATAAAAACTATAAATTATGACAGAATGTATTAAAGACTATAAAGTTTGACAGAATATAGTAGAAAATAAAAACTATAAATTCTGACAGAATGTAGTAGAGACTATAAAGTCAACCATAGAGTATCATAAATTCATTACCAGTTAAACAAATATACTTGTTGTTAACAATTATTCTCAAATATTCTAACAGAATACATTTATATAACTAAATTCTAACAGAATACATTACATAATTCAAGACCTGGGATTGAATCATCAACACATATCTGCATTCATTCCCAGTCATGAATTCAAGAAACAAACACACATGGATTCCCTTGTCAAATACCGAAACCCAAACAACCATGAGTTATATCCCATCCATAATCATAAAATTTTTCAGGAAAACCTAAACATCCGAATTTCCATGGATTCAAATCAAAATAAGATGAAGAAGCAGATCACCTGTTGGCCATGGATGCTTTCGTTAACGTCCTCTTCTTTCAATTAGTCAAGAATCGAGACCCTTGTCCCCCTCAAACTTGTTGTTTTGCTGCTTCCTTTCTCCCTTCTGTGTCAATGGCCAACAACCCCATTTTTGTGTTTTTCCTATCCTGACAAACAAATAAAAACAAACACTTCCCAATTTTAGTCTTTTGTTGCCATTCTCTCCCCTAGTTGTTGGATTATCGGACCGGAGGAAGAAGAGGAAGAAGAACAGTAGGCTGTCGGAGCATACCTCCGTCCACGTATCTGCAATTGCTGTGAGTGATGCCCTCCTCTGCCTCTTCCCCATCAAAAGACATCGCCAAACACCGACCATCACAAACACCATCGGATTCCCTCACGTTCGATGCTCTCTTCTCACTTGCGTTCACAGACCCCACAGCAGTACCACTGCTCCTCCACATCCCCTTCTTTAGCCTCATCGAACTCCAGAGTCCATCATCGATTGCGAGACCAGAGTTTGTCCTCCCTTTTGGATCTGTCGACTGTAGAAGAAGCAGAAGCGGTGGATCAGATTTAAGGCTAATGTTCTAAATTTATCATCGTCCCTTGCGTGATATCAGGAATATTAATTATCTATCATAATTAATTATACAAAGATTACTATAATACCCTTTTTGATTTAATTAATCATGTAATTATTTGCTAAATTATGATTGGTGCATTTAGGAACACAATAGTTGCTAAAAACATTTAAACCTATATATATATATATATATATATATATATATACACACACACACACACACACCATAATTTTTTTATTGGTTTAACCAAATATATTTTATGTTTAAGAATATATTGTCAATGGTTAAATCAAGACAAAACTGCACAAATGATCCCTGTGGTATGCTGAAAATTGCCACTTTGGTCCAAAAAGTTTTGGACTAGCACAACAAGTCCAAAGTTTTCATTTTCTTGCGAGTTTGGTCCAATTTACTTTAATAATTTTTGTAATGACAATCTTACCCTTCTTTTTTGTTTTTTTTTTTTTCAGTTTTTTGTTTATTTAAATATTTTCTTAATTAAAAGAAAATAATTCTCTCTCTCTCTCTCTCTCTCACATCTAAATTTTTTCTGAAAATTAATTACCACCATCGTTAATGAACTCGAACATGTCATAAACTCAAGAACATCTTCCCCACCGCCATTGTTGGACCACCATCCATCACCACCACTGTTTTCCACCACTACATTCCGATGCCACCACCGTCCACTACCACCATCTTCGACTAGATGTTTTCTACTTTTACAATCTAAAATGAAATTAGGGCTTTTAATTTCATTCTCGTGTTCAATGTATGATCGGGCAATGGATAAACACATATGAACACAAGGCAGCAGAAGGAACGGAAGCGTCATTGCAAGTAGAGGAGAAATCGAACACCAATTTTGATTTTGGGGGGTTCGATCCTTGGTTCCTTGCTCGTCGCAGGCCAGAAAAGGGACCAAGGGAGGTATCGGTGATTGCAGATCGTGAGGAGGGAGAAGTCTCCAGGTCGACGAGAGCGAAGTGACGCAGGTGGGAAGAAGCAGCGAGCGGTTGTGATTTCGGAGTTGTTGGGTTGTGGATGAGTAAGGGGAAACACGCTCGTTGTTTGAGTGAACTGAAGAAGGGAAGAAGAACATGGCAGTGAGGCTGTTGTCGAACTTGGTGGGTTCAGCGAGGGCTGTTAAAGCAGCTCTTGGTTGCTTGTTTTTGCTCCAGCTGAGGATCACGAGGGGGAGGAGGGAAGGAGTGATGAGACATCGGTGCAAGTGGGGAGGCTCGTGGGTTGGTCGAATGCTCACAGGTTGTTTACTTCTTCTTCTTCGTTTTTTTGATAAAAATTGATAGGGTTAAGCAGGTGTTTGGGATTGATTCTTGATAGAAATTTATGAACGGAAATGATTTTTAGGGTTAATGTTTTACAGGGGATCCATGGGTGTTTGTATGTTTTTCTTGATAGAAATCGATGGGTTTAAATCAATAGCTTTAGGTTGGTGTTTCATTTTGCTTGATAGAAATCGATGGGTTTAAATCAAATTTTGGTGTTTGGGATTGTATGAAGTTTGAAGAACATCATCCGAGTTTCCAAGAAACAAGATAGGGAAGAGTGAATCTTGGAAGTCTGGAACCTTTGAGAAAGAGAGAGAGAGAGAGAGAATTATTTTCTTTTTTAATTTTCTTTTAATTATCAAAATATTTAAATAAATAAAAAACTGAAAAAAAACAAAAAAGAAGGGTAAAATCATCATTACAAAAATTGTTAAAGTAAATTGGACCAAACTCGCAAGAAAATGAAAACTTTGGACCTGTGGTGCTAGTCCAAAACTTTTTGGATCAAAGTGGCAATTTTCAGCAAACCACAGGGACCATTCGTACAGTTTTGTCTTAAATCAATAAAAAACCAACATTTTTGACTCTTTTACTTTTTTAAATATTAATGTTTAACCCCTAAATTATAGACAATATGATTTTCTTATTGTTATCACCCCTGAACTTTGTTAAATGCCACTTTCACCTCTTCGACTTTCTAAGTTTTTGCGTTTACCCCATATACTGACAGTGTTGTCAGTGGTACAAACCTTGTATATTTATCTACAAACACTTACTTTTTATTTACAGAATCGTCAAAATTCATTTTACAAAACGTATTGGCCCCGCTACGCACCACAGTCAAAATACTATAAATACTAGTTATTATAGTTATTATGAAATTCTGAATTTTGAGAACTCCTTTAGAAATAAAATCATAATCCTACTTTGGAATTTGTTAATTGTTAGGATGAGGATGGGGCTTTTAGTGTTTACCTAAAAATAAAGGATTGTGTTTGACAATTTGTGAAACAAATATCTGCCGATTTTTATCCCATATTCGTCTGCTCGTTTTACCCCTTGAGCGAGCATAATTCCTGTGGTAGCACGAGCTCGCTCTGTCTTTAATTAGCGAATTAAGAATAACATCACTTGTAACAATGATTATGATCTCTATTATGAATGAAACTGAAGAAAATTGGTGCTGCAGTGCAAGTTATAAATGCAATGTTCAGCGAATGGGGTATACCAGAGAGTTCAGCAACAGAGATGGGATGGAACATAAGTGGAAACCCATGCACCGGCGCCGCCGTGGACTCTAGCGACTTTGGTGCCGATACCTACAATCCCGGCATCAAATGCGACTGTAATATCCCAAATGCTACTACTTGCCACATTACCCAACTGTGAGTGTTTCTCTCCGTTCTTTCCCCTTCAGAGATACGACTTTGTCATGTCGGAATAAACATTAGGAACATGATCTTTGATTGTTTCGTTTGTTACTTATTTGTATTTTATTTATCTTCTAACAATCATTCTCTCCCTGCAAATGATCAGAAAAGTTGTTGGAATGGATGCTGTGGGCCCAATCCCAGAAGGACTTTGGACTTTGACTTACCTCATCGATCTGTATGAATGCTGCTATTTCTTTACTATACAGTCATTATATTAGGCCCTGGTTGACAACACTAGCTGAAAAGCGAGTGTGTTTTTGGTAAAAATAGCAATGTACTTTAAATCTTGAAAAACTTGAACAAGTGTGCACTCCTACACCATCCTAACTTGTTCAATATTCAACAAGATCACTTTTGGTCAACAAATTTAATCCTATTACACTTAAATAATATTTGATGATATAAAATCACCAACAAACCTCCCCCATTTAAGTGTAATCCTGATTAAACTTAAAAACAAAACATAAACAATAACAAACTGATGCATAAATGAAATGTCGTGACGATTGAATTTCATATTAGTATATTACTCAATCCAAATATTCGAATATCAGGGTGTCTCTAAGGATTGAACCCTTTCTATTCAAAATGAATACATGAAGATAATACACACACCAGTTTACATTCTCATAATTTCTAACTTGACACTATATTTAACTAGCTTGTGTCCCATCCTTCAATAAGCATATCAAAGTCAAGTCCCAACTTTTTGAAGCAGCTAAACTTCATGCTTATATAGGTAGTTCTTTTATTCTTGCACCTGCAAATGCAATTTTTCAAAGAACTATTAAGAAATAAATTTTCAACCTCCTTAACTTGCAGTACTGAACACATACCTTGGGATGATCATAAAATGTGTTCCAATCTTCAAGTATTAAGCTTTCCACATTGAATTCAACATCTAATATTGCATTAGATGGGAATTAGGTATCTTAATATAAAAGATTTTAAGTGGACTTTAAACCCATCCCTATAGCCGCCTTGTGCACAAGATCTCTTGCTAACCCTTTGGTTAGATGATCGGCTAAATTCAACTGAGTTCTTACAAACTCCACAGATATCACACCAGTCATGATGAGCTCACGAATCATACTATGTCTAACACCTAAATGTCTAGACTTTCCATTGTACACTTGACTATAAGCCTTAGCCAAGGTTGCGGCACTATCACATCTGATAGAAATGGTAGATATCGGTTTGGGCCATAAAGGAATTTCATAAATCAAATTCCTTAACCACTCAGCTTCTTTACCAGCAGCAGACAATGCAACAAACTCAGACTCCATGGTTGAGTTAGTAATACAAGTTTGTTTCTTAGATGCCCAAGAAATGGCACCTCCTCCAAGAAGAAACATCCAACCACTTGTAGAGGAGTGATCCTCTAAGTTGTTAATCCAGCTGGCATCTGAATAACCTTCCAAAACAGAAGGATATCCACTATAAGTTAAACCATAATTAATGGTCCCTTTCAAGTACTTGAATACTCTACTCACAGCTTGCCAATGATGTGAACTAGGATTACTAGTATACCTACTAAGCCTTCCCACAACATATGCTATATCAGGCCTAGTACTAATCATGGCATACATTAAACAACCAATAGCCCTAGAATATTCAAGTTGAGACACTGGAGATCCTTTATTTGGCAAAAGCTTGAGACTAGGATCTATAGGAGTGCTAACAGGAGAACAATTCTCAAAGTTAAACTTTTTCAATATCTTCTCAATATAATGAGATTGAGAAATTGAAATCCCATTGTTTCCTTGTTTAATTCTTATACTAAGAATTACCTCAGCCTCCCCCAGGTCTTTCATTTCAAAACTGGATGATAAGAATTTCTTGGTTTTATTAACTTCTTCTAAATCAGTACCAAAAATTAACATATCATCCACATATAAACAAATCATGACTCCTTTTCCAGAAGTATCAAATTTGCTATATACACACTTGTCAGCTTGGTTTAATGCAAAACCATTAGACAAGACAACATCATCAAACTTTTGATGCCATTGTTTTGGTGCTTGTTTTAAACCATATAATGATTTCTTTAACTTGCACACTTTATGTTCATTTCCAGGCATCACAAACCCTTCAGGTTGTTTCATGTATATTTCGTCATCCAAGTCACCATTCAAGAATGCAGTTTTCACATCCATTTGGTGAATCACAAGATTATGTATAGCTGCAATAGCTAATAATAATCTAATAGTAGAAATTCTGGCAACAGGAGCATAAGTATCAAAGAAATCAATACCTTCCTTTTGTCTAAAGCCTTGGATAACCAATCTGGCTTTATACTTATCAATTGTGCCATCCACCTTCATTTTTCTTTTGAGGATCCATTTACATCCTAATGCCTTGCAACCAGGAGGTAAATCAGCCAATACCCAAGTATTGTTATGCATAATAGAATCAATCTCATCATGAATTGCCTCTTTCCAGAAATGAACATCCCTAGAAGCCATAGCTTCATTGAAAGTCTTTGGATCCTCTTCAATATTAAAACAATATTGATGTTGAGAAATAGTTTCATTCCTTGTTCCTTCAATATTAAAACAATATTGATGGTGCTTTTCCTAGGTTCAGGTACAGAAGTTGCACCACCAGAAACATCTTCAGCTTGAGTAATACTCTTGTTGGAAGATTGATGAATCATATCCCTTGGTCTAGGTATAGATGTAAATCTTTCTTCATCAAAGATAGCATCTCTTGACTCTATCACTGTGTTTATAGACACAGAGTCATTAGATTCTAAGACATAGAATCTATATGCTTTGGAATGCTCAGCATATCCAATAAAGATACAATCTATACCTCTCTCACCCAATGTTTTCCTTTTGGGTTCAGTGAGCCTTACAACTGCTCTACAACCCCAAATTTTGAGATAACTCAAATTTGGTACCTTTTTACACCAAAGTTCATAAGGAGTATTCTTACTCCTTTTATTTGGAGTTCTATTCAAGATGTAACATGCAGTTAACATTGCCTCACCCCAAAACCCTTCACTTAAGCCAGAATATGACAACATGGAATTAACCATTTCTTTCAAAGTCCTATTCTTCCTTTCAGCTACACCATTTTGTTGTGGTGTATATGGAGCTGTGGTTTGATGTATTATTCCAGTTGATTCAAAATAAACTGGATCATAATACTCACCACCTCTATCAGTACGCAATACTTTTATTAATTCATTTTTATGAAGCTCAACTTGTTGTTTATAAATTTTAAATTTATCAAGTGCTTCATCCTTAGAATGTAGCAAATAGATATAACAATATCTAGATGCATCATCAATGAAAGTAACAACATACTTCTTGTTTCCAAGGGAAGGTGTTGCATGGAAATCACATAAATCACTATGTATAAGATCCAACACCTTGCTTTCCCTAACAACATCTTTGAAAGGTTGTCTAGTGATTTTAGTTAGCATGCATGTTTTACATTTTTCATTATTTTGCATATCAAAAGCAGGAATCAAACTCATTTTAGACATGTCTTTTAATCTCTTGTAATTAATGTGTCCTAGTCTAGCATGCCATAAATTAGATTTATGAAAATTATTGCTAGTACTACTAGAAGCCATGAAAATAGAATTACCACTAGAAGGATAATTAATATTAAGCCTAATCATTCCATTACATATATATCCAAATCCCATAAAAGAACCATGTCTTGACAAGATATACTTGTCACTTTCTAACACTTGTTTGTAACCAGAATTATTTAATACAATTTCAGACACGATATTCTTACGAATCCCTGGAACATATAAAACATTGTTCAAACACAAACATTTCCCAGAAGTAAAAGTAAGTAAAACAGATCCTATGCCCTTGATTGGTTCAGTTGCAACATTTCCCATCTTAACAACAGATCCATCTTCAATTGGTTGAAAGTCCTTGAACCAATATAGATCTTTGCAAACATGACTTGTTGCTCCTGAATCAACCCACCATGCAACTTTATCATCCTGCACATAAAATGCTTCAGAAATCACAGAAATATAATTCTGAATATATTTAGAATTCTGCAATGAAACAGATATTTGACCTTGTTGCTTTTCTGGATCCTTGGATCCACTGGGTCCAGCACCATCCTTATTCACTTTGCGAAGACGACAATCTTTCTTGAAGTGACCCGGTTTGTTACAATTCCAACAAACCAACTTAGCCTTCTTGTTGGAAGACTTGTCATCCTTTCCTTTAAACTTCCTTTTTCCATTAGACTTCTTGGGATTCTTTGAACTTTCTCCTTCCACCATGTTCACAGAAGAGGAACCAACTTGGTTCTTGCCTTTAGGATTGTTATCAAGTTCTTGAGTCCTTAAGGACTCTTCAATCCGTAAATGACTTCCAAGTTGAGTCAAAGTTAATTCCTCTTTGTTATGTTTTAGATTATGTTTGAAATCTTTCCAGGAAGGGGGCAGTTTGTCAATTATCACAGCCACAGCAATGGCTTCATCCATTTTCAGATTGTGTTGAACAAACTGTCCCAAAATCCTTAACATTTCATGGAATTGTTCCATAACAGGCCTGGAGTCAGTCATCTTGTAACCCATAAAATTACTGACAAGAAACTTCTTGCTAGAAGCATCTTCAGCCATGTATTTGGATTCAAGAGAATCCCAAAGTTCTTTTGCAGATTCGAAATTTTGATAGATATCAAAAAGAGAGTCAGACATACCATTGAGAATATGACCACGACATATGTAATCATCATTTTCCCACTTTGATCTCCTTCTTGTTGCCTCCAAAGGTTCATCTTCAACAGATTCTGGTAAGACTGGCATGGGTGTACTAAGAACATACACCACTTTCAGAGTGGTAAGGAGAAAGTGCATCTTCTTCTGCCATCTACGAAAATCTTGCCCTTCAAACTTGTTCAATTTGTTAAACTTGCTTGTCATAT
Source organism: Lactuca saligna (assembly GCF_052625555.1). NCBI lineage: Eukaryota > Viridiplantae > Streptophyta > Magnoliopsida > Asterales > Asteraceae > Lactuca > Lactuca saligna. The sequence goes on from NC_136423.1 coordinate 178,920,393, forward strand.
CCTTCACAGAATCACCACTTGCCATGATTACAGAATACTTCAATTTTTGTTAGAAAAAAGGATTAATAGATTGCTTGGATTCTCTGAAAGTCGTGATTCACTATCAAATTGAAGTATTTCGATGGTACAGATCGAACACTCAATTGGATGAAATTCAGAGAATGAAATCTGAGAATGTATATGAAAAATGTTCTTCAACATGTACCAGAATATTGACCAAAAAACGGATATATCAATCCTGTCTGAAAACTGTCAACAGACAGTTAGAAACTGTCATAAAACTAACAAACTGTCATTAAACGGATGTCATGGAATAAAGGGTCAACTTTCTAAAATTGGATTTTTGATGCAATTTTTAATATAGCAACATAGTCCAAATAAAAAATTTCCGCGCTGACTTGGCAGCTCGATCCCAGCCAGGGGCTCTGCCCCTTGGACCCCGCCAGGGACTGCCGCCCCTGGGACCCCGCTCCCAGGGGCGCTGCCCCCGGACCCCTGTTCGTTTAGGGGCTTCGCCCCTAAATAGCAATGTACTTTAAATCTTGAAAAACTTGAACAAGTGTGCACTCCTACACCATCCTAACTTGTTCAATATTCAACAAGATCACTTTTGGTCAACAAATTTAATCCTATTACACTTAAATAATATTTGATGATATAAAATCACCAACACTACATTGCAATGTAAAATGACATAAATAGACATTAGATATATAACTAAAAAAAGAATATATATAATTGAAGGCATATTTGGAATATTTTTTAAAAATTTTCATAAGCTTTTCAAAAGCTATCTCAAAATAACTTATCAAAAACTAGCTTATATGCTAGTTCATAAGCTAAAGTAAGCTACTTTTGTGGTTTAACCAAACATTATAAGCTAGTTTATTTTTGCCAATCAGGGCCTTAGTGTTACCTACTTAAATTATATATATATATATATATATATATATATATATATATATATATATGTTTTTTTGAATATTTATGCTTGTATTATGCTAAAAAATGAATTGTTTGCTACAGTAATTTAGCCCAGAATTACTTGACAGGTCCCTTTTCACCTTCCATTGGCAATCTAACTCGTATGCAGTACCTGTAAGCCATCCCTTTTTGCTACTTTAAACTCAAATAATGATTGTGACCTCTATATCTTTAAGAATACATATGAGATTTCAGATATATGATGATGAATCTCAACTTTTTATAGGAGTTTCGGGACCAATGCATTATCAGGGCAGGTTCCACCAGAGCTAGGACAGCTTATTGACCTTAGATCTCTGTATGTTTTTTTTTATGCTTTCCTTTTCTTTCTTCTTCCATCATTCAGTAACTTCTGTTTAATTGTTTGTTGATTATATATGTGTTTTCTATATTCTTTTATGTTGCAGCTCATTTGGCACAAACAATTTCACTGGTTCCCTTCCATCTGAACTTGGAAATTTGAGAAGATTGGAAGGGCTGTAAGAACTAAGAACACCCATCTTGAACTCCTCTTTCAATACTGTCGTACCCATTATTGTCTTCTGTTGTGCATATATGTAAACAATATATATTATTAATTACCTCATCTAATACCATCTTTGTTTATGTTCATTTTTGTCAGTTACATTGATAGTGCTGGAGTTGGTGGTGAAATACCTCCTTCATTTGCTAATTTACGGAACCTACAGATAGTGTAAGAGAGTTTATATTTAATGATGTTTATGGCACTTTATCCATCATATAAGAAATCGTGATACTTTCCTCTTGGGATGTTTAATAAATGCAACATTTCCTTCTTGGAATGTTTTTATGTAACAATGACCTACTTCTACATTGTGCTAAATGAAACATTTGGTCCTTTGACCTACATACAATCATACTGTTTTATAAAAATTCATCTCATTTCCATCAACAACATTTATAAGTCCTACAAATAAATCCACAATACTATTTATATTCCAAAATAATATTTATTGCAACAAAATCTAAAATTTAGGATGTTACACAATATTCAAGAAGGAGCATCATATGTTTATTCTTATCAGTCTTCAATAATTTGGGTCTTCTGTTGTGGAAAATAACTCTCGGTTTCTCAGAGGGGCTTCTGATAATGGATTCACAGGCAGAATACCGGACTTTATAGGCAATTGGACACAGTTACAAGAATTGTAAGCAAGCATCTTAGATTATTTACATGTTTTTCATTTGGTACATTTTCACTATAAGTTATCCTTGATGTTTCTATAGCAGGATTGAGGGAAACTCTTTTGAAGGTTCAATACCATCTTCATTTTCTAGACTGACCTCTCTGCAGGACTTGTAAGCCTTTGTTTTCCAAGTTACTATATGATCTTTTAACTTGCAAACTAAAATCTTACTGCTTTGGTTTTATAATGTTACAGGAGGATAATCGGTTTATCTAATGGAACTCTCGACTTTATTAGGGATTTGAAGTCCTTGAGTGTTCTGTAAGCTACTATATTGATTTTTTTTTTTTTTTTTTTTCGATCTAGTCTCCATGCTCCCTTTATTATCCTGAAGCTAAGTATATAAAAAGATGTCATCTCTTGCAGAACGTTGAGGAATAACGGACTTTCTGGTTCTATTCCTAATGACATTGGAGAATATCTAGACTTGGTAGCACTGTAAGTTATCAGAATACATAGATTTACCTACATAATATAGAAAAAGCTCTCCAATTGGGTGTCTACTTTCAGGGATTTGAGTTTCAACAATTTGAGTGGGGAGATTCCAAGAGGATTGTTCACGTTGAGTGAAATGTCTTTCTTGTAATACACATATACTCCTTCTTTGATAAATAATATTTGGTCAATAGGTCTCGGTATTGACCAGATTTACATGTGATCATTCTCAGGTTTCTTGGAAACAACAGTTTAACTGGTACTCTTCCTAATGTAAAGAGCAGAACTCTCAACAATATGTAAGTGGATTTTGGATTTGCAAAATTGATTATAGGTTGGTTAATCAAAAAGAAAATGATTTTTATTTTTCTAATTATCATACAATGTTCTATCATGCAGTGATTTGTCATACAATGAACTATCTGGGACACTTCCTTCTTGGGCCACTGATCCTAACTTACAACTGTACGTGCTTCATTTTTTATATTTCTTTGAAACTCTGACTTGCACCTTGTCTATTTTCTGTTAAAAAGTAGCATACATACATTACTTTTTAGCATAATTTTCAAAGCTAATATCACATTTCTAGTTATTAGATATATACCTATCTGATTATGTTGTAATAATCTAATTATATTAGATATTTAAATTAGGATTCTACATCCCAATGGTAGGTCTCATCTTGTGTATATATTGAGAGGTTGAGATTATAAATATCAAGGAAATACACTCAACCCTAGCTGCCGATCCCTACTTCCTTCTTCGGCGATCAGCTTTTTCCCATTCTCGTCTCTCTTTTTCTCTATTCGGTATTAACTCTTGTTCCCTGCTAATCAATGGTTAACGTAACCAAATTTCACCCAGATTTCACCGTTTAAAATATCAAGAATCTCACACCTATCAGCTTGGAGATGGAAAAGAGTTTGACATACTTCCTCATCCGAACTATTCAAGATTCACTGTCTTGCCTATCAAGTCATCAATCATATCATTCCTCCTATATCACCGCCACTGTTACCCTCCTAGATGTCGTCGTCAAAGAAACATGGACTCGTCTTGATGCTACTGTTATTAGTGGATTACGATATGATTTCAAACTATGTGCTCCATACCATTATTCCACCCGACTCCACCGCTTAGCAAGCATGGGAGCGCGCCTACAAAACATCTTTCAAGATTTCACGTGTAGTCATCTTGCAACTTATCCCTAGTCTCATCAAGCCTTATGACGGGGTTGCAACTCTTATCCTTTCCCTTCTTTCTACGAAGTCTGATCGAAATTTGTCGTTGAGGAAACTTGAAAAGCACGATACCACCTAAAAATAGTCTCATCAATCCGCCTCCACCGCCTTATACTACTCCACTGGTTGCTCTGTTGCTATCCCATCACCAAACACCTCCAACCTATTGCCACCACCACGATACCACCTAAAAATAGTGTTGGTGTGTGAAGTCTTGTTCAAAGCGTGCAAAGTGTGATTAAAGTGTGCTCCTGGTGATCAAAGTGTGCTCTTAGGAAGTATTGTGTCCCCTGAAGCATGATGTGCCATTTTGAAATCAAGATGAGCCATTTGGAGCATGATGTGCCACATTAGAAGTACGGTACGCCCCATTGGAGCATGAGGCATCATCTTGGAACCAAGATGCTCCCTTTGGAGCATGATACGCCACATTGCATGCAATATGCGCCTTGCACATTCATGATGCACTCCTATACGCATGGTAGGTGGCCATGCACATCCCTTAAGATTGAAGATTCAAAAAGCACCTATATGGCGTCCCAATATTGGTTGACAATTAGGGCATCCCTTTTCATGGACTAGTTATGGATGGCTTTGGCCCATCAGAATTAAGATTTCTCATGCTTGCTTATAAATAGACACATACCCCCTTCATTATTCCTTTATGCAGAAAGTTCAAGAGAGAAATCATTATGGTTGAGAGCACATCCTGTGGAGTGGTTAGTCAGCAAAATAGACTCTTTTTGTTTGAGATCTCAAGTGAGATGTAACCTTTGTGAGTGATTGTAATTGTTCCTAGAAGTTTAATAAAATCTTTTCTCTCTTGTTCACCTGTGGACATAGGTATTTGGACCGAAGCACGTTAATTACTTTTTTTAATAGTTTTTAGAGTTTTATTCCGCAAGTTCTACCAAAATTCATTTATTGTTTGTTTGAAGTTCTTAACTTGTTTTTTTTTTTAGTTCCCAACAAATAACACTACTAACACCGTAAACCGAAGCTCAAGCCTTTAGCTCGGTTTCTTAAGATTTATGGCATCATTGCCTTGGTCACCTAGACGCCTCTATTTTAAATTCTCTTGCTTGTAATAATTTCATTCGTTGTAAGAATTAAACAACTTCTAGCATTTTTCAATCATGTGTTTTTGGAAAACAAGTTACCTTTTTATTATGTGGTTTACTTCATATCCTTTCGATATTAATTATACTATCTTATGAACATCACCAGTTTTTAGTGTCGGGGTACACCGATACTATTATTTTTTTTCTTGACGACTATGTATTTTCAATGGAACTTACCCCTCAACCTTCATAGTGTTCACTAATATTATTTTATTTGAACACACTTTATAAAACCAATCAACGTATTCAATGGTACCGAATATAATATTCATTTGTTTTTACAATTTTTGTTCACAAAATGAAGTGGTCTTTCATTTTTCTTTCCCAAAGTTCTTTTTGAAATAACAAATCCGGATGGAAAATCCATGCCATAAACATCATTAGAGCTCTCCTTTCTCATTCTCATGTACCCATAGTTTTTTTTTGGCACCATTCCCTTCAAATGACAACATACCACCTCAACCTCCTTCCTAGCAAACTATTAACTTTTACAACCTCCACCCAACTACTCTATTAAATACTTCTCTTTTATCACCACCTTCGGGTATTCAGATACCCATTATACCCTCCCATACCCTCCATCACGGTCAATAAATTCCAATCCCGCTCTCTATATATTGCATTTTTCTTTGCTATCTCGGTAACCATCGATGATTTAAATGTTATAACCTTGCCACTAAAAATCATTCTTTTTCTTCATATAAATCTGGATGAAACAAAATTCCCTTTTGCGAACATAACATACCCAAAACCACCAAACTATACCCTTCATGAACATTAATCCCATTTTTCACTACCAAAACCACTTCCAACCACCTATGTCCCCCTACTTACCTCTATTGGCCATGGACTCAAGCAACCCGCACCGCCTACCTATACGCAGTTGCCAGCCCAATTCAACCTCATGCTGGCGACATTGGCCCTTTACCGACTGCCTGCCAAAACCTTCACCTTCAGCCCACTCTACACGCAAACATGCCACCATGCTAGCCCCTATTCCATCCGACATACTACATTGGCCGTTCCTACACGGACAATCTAAACCCGCCATATGTTGCATACCTCAAACACCCGACATGAATATTATAGGGTCCATGCAAAAAATTTTTGACACAAAATAAACTTGGATGGGTCCTTTGAAAGATACAAGGCATGTTTGGTTGGGGTGGATGCTCACAAAAAATGGGCATTGCTTTTCATGAAACATTTAGTTGGGTTATTGCTACCATATGTATGGTCCTCAGTCTCGCAATCTCTAAATCATGGCTTATTTATTAAATGTATGTAAAAGGACTTTCTTACATTGCAACATACGTGAGACCATCTACATGTACCAATCGGTTGGTTTTAAGATCCATCATGGACTCGATTTTGTATGCTTACTAAGGAAGTCACCATATCTATACAGGTTCAAACAATCCCCTCGAGTTTGGTACAAGAGATTTGCCTAGGACGTTTCCTCAATTGGATTCAATCATAACAAGTATGACCACTCGCTTTCCATCTACCAACATGGTGTTGGCTACCTAGTTTTATAAGTTGATGACATAATCCTCACCACATCCTCTCATTCACTTCATCAATCATTCATGACACTCTTGGCTCGTGAGATTTCCATGAAGGACCTTGTTCCCCTAAGTTATTTTTTAGGGCCGTAAACTGAAGTGAAAATAGGATCTTTCTCCAACAAATACAATATGCCAAGGACATCATTAACCGGACTATGGATACAAATGCAAAACTCGACTCCACCATTAGCGATCCTTTTTTGGATCCAAATTATTTTCAAAATTTAACCGGCACACTTCAATACCTTACCTTCACCCGTCTCGACATCTCGTATGAAGGCCAATAAATTTGTCTCCACATGCACAATCCTCATACGTGTCACATGAATGCTCTCAAACATATTATTCATTACTTGCAAGGCACTACCTTTAAGGCTTACATTTATCCAAAACAAAATCAGATAACCTACTTTGTTACACGGAGAGTTCAATACAGATTAGGACATGTGCCTCGATACACGAGGATTTACTTCCAACTATTGTGTTTTTTCTAGGAGACAGTCTTATTTTGTAATCATCTAAGTGACAACCTATTCTCTCTCGTGTGGAGGCCAAGTACCATGACATCTCTAATGTTGTTACTGAGCCTTGTTGGCTCGGTAACCTACCTCTTAAGTTGCATTGTCCTCTCACAAAAGCCACTATAGTAAATTTTGATATGTTAGTGCCATTTTCGGGGGAACCTGGTTCAAGTTCAAGTAACTAAACGTATTGAGATGGATATCCCTTTCGTTCTGGAAAAGGTTACTTGTGGAGAGGTTTTCATTTTACATGTACCTTATCAACATCAAATTATCAATGTGTTCTACAGAGGATTCTCTTTGATGATTACAGGGATGGTCTTAGCATCTTGCCACCTCTAGCTTCGACTACGGGGGACTATTAGATGTACCTATATGATTATATTGTAGTTATCTAGTTGTATTAGATTAGGATTCTACTTTCCATAGATATGTCTCATCTTATTTATATATTTAGAGTTTGAGATTGAAATATCATTAAGGAAATTAACTAACTCCTACACAAATGTGTATTTGCAGCCACATACTTGTGAACAACTTCACTTTAAACGATTCAGGATTAAATTGTCTCCAAAGGGATTTCCCTTGTGGGCGTGGATCACCAAGATGTAAGCCAAAAAATGAACTTTCTCTTGTTAAGATTTTACATTTTTTTTTCCTGGTTGTTTGATCCTTATTTGAGGTTATTGTAACGTTTTTGGTCATGTTCCAAGTAAAATGATTATATATTTGGGAGCAATATTGCCTAAAAAAATGTTATACCTTACTTAGAAGAAGGACTAAATCATTACAAGGATCGAAAAGAAGGACCAAAATTACGAGAGAACTTTTTGGGATTAAAATTGGAAAAATCAGCTATGCCCTGGGACAAAAAATGTTATTTACTCTAATGTTTTTTATTAAATTGATTTGTGGAGTACTCTTTTCATGTTGATTTACAGATAGTAACCTTGGAATCAATTGTGGTGGCCCACAAATTACATCCTCAAGTCAGATAGTCCACGAGCAAGATAACAACCCTCTTGGTCCAGCAACATACTATTTGACCCCCGAAAGGAGGTGGGGTGTCAGCAATGTGGCACGAAGGGACATCCCTTCTAACAGCATAGATCCCACCCAACGCTATTTCAACAACACAATAGCCTCCGGTGTAAACCAGTTCACAAATACTATAGATTCAGGACTCTTCCAAACAGCAAGACTCTCTGCTGGATCTTTAAGATATTACGGTTTAGCCCTCGAGAATGGTAACTACACCGTAAAACTCCAGTTTGCAGAACTTGTGATTGAAAATGGTCCCACTTGGAGAAGCCTTGGAAGACGATTATTTGACATTTATATCCAGGTCAGTGGTAAATAACACTCTTAGGGGCTGTTTCGTTTTTACTTAATCTGGACAGGATGACTTAATGGATGAAGCTAAAAATCTATTTTAATTTATCAAGACACCAACTCTTTACCTATTTGTCATTCCTCTTTTTCTTCCCCGGTTAAAATTGATGAATGTAATGTGAAATGGTCATATAATATATATCATTAACACGATTTATTTGGTCAAGAAAACAAACAAATTTTATGTATACAACGCCTTTTACTGTTAGATGCATAAACATAAGCATTGTTTACTGTTATATGCAAAAGTCCAAGAATTTCCATAAATTTGTAGTATTTAAGTATTCATAGTAACATTTGTTCAGATAGACACAAGAACCGTTGTAATGAACTCTTGAGGAGAAAAACCAATAATAATTTATCTCTATTAAATTGAAAAGAGAGGGAGGGAGGGAGATCCCTAATATGGGGGAAACTTTTGTGAAGTTTTGTGAGGGTATTATTGGAAAAAATAATATGAGATTACCACTTAATGTTAAGTACATCTATTTCCCAACTTAACCTTAACATTAAGTAAAAAAGCAACAACCACACATTTGGTGGAAATAGCAGATTCAGTCTAGTTTCAAATTTTGTTGCACGGGTGGTCCTCATGGTTTCACTTTGTTGCAACCTTCGTCCCTGGGTCATTAACTTTTTTTTTCTTTTTTTTCTTTTTCCAGGGAAACCAGGTGATTAAAGATTTTGATATTAAAAGGGAAGCAGGGGGGGCTTCATTTAGCCCTGTTACAAGGGAAGTGACAGTTGAGGTTATAAATAACTACCTTGAGATTCATCTATTATGGACTGGAAAAGGAACTTGTTGTGTACCTGATCAAGGAACTTTTGGACCTCTCATATCAGCAATCAGTGCCACCCCAAGTATATATATATATATATATATATATATATATATATATATATATATATATATATATTCTTTCTTGAAGTTTGTTGTTAATTCTTGTCCTTGATACTTTGACAAAATAACAACATTTCCCTTTACTATATTTGTGTACAGATTTCATCCCTACTGTGAGAAACAATCCACCTTCCAACAACAAGAACAATAATACCGGTTTGATTGTGGGGATTTTAGTTCCGATTGGAGCTGTGAGCTTTTTGACATTATTAGCCCTGTATATTCTTTGTCAGCGAAGGAAGAGGAAGGATACATCCGGAAATTATGATGAAGGTTGTTTTTCTGGATCTTTCTTTATGACAGAGGAAAAATATTTTAGATTGGTACATTTGGATTTCTTTTTAACTTTTCCTTACTTAGCAGATTTTTTGGGAATTGATCACACAAGGCCATATACTTTTGGTTATGGAGATTTAAGAGATGCAACGGACGACTTTAGTCCTGCAAATAAGCTTGGTGAGGGTGGTTTTGGACCTGTTTACAAGGTAAGGTAGTTTTTTTACTTTTTTATGAAGAGTATGTTTTCGCTTCTTAAACTCAAAGTAAACTTTAGTTGGCCAGATGGAATGGAATAACAAAAAATGGGATGACAAGGTTATGGAGTAAGTGAAACAAATGATGAAAATTTTAAGTTGTAACAACATAGGAAAGAGATAATATACTATAATTACAAGATTAAGGACTAAAATACAGCTAACATAATAGCTAACTTAAGGTTAATTTAAAGCTGTTAGTACAACAGCTATTAGCTGTATAAGGCTGTAATATTTTCAACACTAGCTCCCGCTCAAGTTGGTGAATTTTTATCAATCATTCCTAATTTGGATACATTTGACTAAAAACTTACCCTCTGTAACAGTTTAGTAAGAATATTGGCTTCTTGATTGTTCGAGGGCACATATGAGAGTTTTATCTATTCGCTTTTAATCTCTGACTTGATGAAATTATATCAATAAGAACGTTCTTCATCCAATGATGTTGTATAGGATTATGAATATTTGCAATCATTGATTGACTATCACTGTATAGATATAGTTGACAATTAACATCCATTTTCAATTCTGTTAATAACTTGTCCAGCCATATTATTTCACAAATTTCCTGTGCAATAACACGATACTCTGCTTCTGCACTACTTGTTTACATGACTGATTGCTTTTGCTTCTCCAAGTGAACACATTTCCCCAAAACTTGGTATAGTACCCTGTTGTCAATTGTTGTCAATTATCAGACCAATCTGCATCATCAAAACCCTCAATCTTTCGGCCCTCAGCTTTTTAGTTTTATTTTATAGAGCAGTCCTTTTCAGGTGTTCCTTTCATATATCTAAGAATTTGATTAACTGCATTTTGATGGAGAGCAGTTGGAGCATGCATAAATTGACTTACCTTGCAAACACTGTAGGCAATGTCCAGTCCGGTGAGTGATAGATAGATCAGTTTTCTCGCTATTTGTTGGAATTTCCATTCCAAGAAAATATAGTTGATGGTCCAACGATTCCTTCATTTAAATTCTCCCCTGAAGAAAATTACGAGAGTAAAATGGTTGATCCATGAGAAATGTGACTTGATAGGGTGTACATAACGTTTTCATGAGGGGTTTGAAACATTTGTACACTTTTTGTGTAGACGTGCATCCTACAAATACACACTGGGTTGATTTTGATCAAGTTTTCCTCTAATAAGACTAATGTTGTGAATAAAGGCTGAACACCAAAAACTTTTGGAGGAAGGGAATTAATTACTCTGGACTCGGGAAAAGTTTTTTGAAGGACACTGATTGCACAGTCTGGAATTCTAGAGGTTATGAGGGAAGCCGGTTTATGAGATAGGAAGCAGCCAAGATTGATTCTCCCCAAAAAGAATATGGGACATGACTAGAAAACATTGATCGAACGTGATACCTCTAAAAATGCATGTTTTTTTACACTCGACAATCCCATTTTGTTGAGGATTTGATGCAAACGAACTCTGATGTGAAATACCATTTTCTGTGAGGTAGCTTCCCAGGTTACTCGAGAAACATTCTCCCCCTTTATCTGTTCGGAATATATGAATATTGCTTTGGAATATGTTTTTTTTAATCATTTTGCGAAATTTTATAAACTCTTCAGCAGCATCCATTTTTTTTAGAATAAAAAATCTATCATACACGAGCATAGTAATCTATGAAGGCGATGATACAGCAGTCAGAAAGGCCTGTATTTATAGAGTACAACCCTAAATATGCACTAACCTAACCTAGATCTGATACGATGTGAGAGAATCAGATATCTTGAAAATATTTCACTCTTTTCATAACGAGTAGAAGCCTTTATATATATTTACAAACTACATAGCAAACTAGGAAACTAGAAAAAGATACTTTAAGAACTGATAAACCCTTATTCTACATATATGGTCCATTCCATTCCATCGGGCAAAACGAACAAGATTTCATTCGTTCCGACAGAATGAACCATTCTATTCCTTCTCCTGATTCCATCATACCAAGCACTACCACCACAATGTTAAAATCTTTATAATTTAAAACAGGGAACAATTGATGATGGGAGAGTAATAGCTGTCAAACTACTCTCTGTAGCCTCACACCAAGGCAAGTCCCAGTTTGTTGCAGAAATCGCCACAATATCCGCAGTCCAACACCGTAACCTCGTGAAACTCTATGGATCCTGCATCGATGGAGAAAAACGACTTCTCGTCTACGAGTATCTTGAAAACAAGAGTCTTGATCAAGCATTATTTGGTAAAAAAACAAATTACATATTTAGACATCAAGTGTAAAGTACTAGAGTATAATGCTAATAATGTTACATTTGGGTTATGTGATGCAGGAAGCAGCAGATTGTCGCTTAAATGGTCAACCCGTTTTGATATATGCATGGGATTAGCACGGGGTCTCACGTATCTCCATGAGGAATCACGCATACGGATTATACATCGAGATGTGAAATCTAGCAATGTTTTGCTTGATTCTGATCTGACCCCTAAGATATCGGATTTCGGTCTGGCTAAACTTTATGATGACAAGAAAACACACTTGAGTACTCGTGTTGCAGGCACATTGTAAGATTTAATTACTTGACATTTCAACTTTTTCTCATTTTAAGTAACAGACTAACAGTGAGTTGATTAATTCTTGGTGATTCATTGTGTAGTGGATATCTTGCACCAGAGTATGCAATGTGGGGACACCTTACGGAGAAGGCCGATGTGTTTGGATTTGGAGTTGTGGCTTTAGAGATTATCAGTGGAAGGCCCAACTCTGATTCGAGTTTGGAAGATGAGAAAATATATCTTCTTAATTGGGTATGTTTTATCTTCTTCTTCTTCATAAATGAATTTATGCACTCGATCTACTCTTACCAAGCAAAAAGAAGGATTCATATAATACACTAATTAAAGAGAAAATTACATAAAAAGGTAATATAATTTCAGTCATAACTCTTTTAAGGTATCTAACTTCTTTTACAACACCAGACTAAAAACTTGAAAAAAAATTCTATTTAAGGTAACGAAGTTCTGAATTTTTCTCAATTAAGGTAACAAACTTTCATGTATGTATGTACGCCAGTCGGTTGATACATACGCGCGTGTTGTGGAATAAGAAAACTTGAATACAAATTTCCCTAAAACTCAAACATGAAAAAAGTCATTCTCAATGATTTTGAAAGTTGACGTCCAACCCGTGATGCATTTTTATAATATTTACTAGTCTTTGGTATGATTTTAGGCATGGAAGCTACATGAAGGTAATCGTGAATTAGAGTTAGTGGATGAAGAATTGTCTGAATTTAATGAGACCGAAGTGAAAAGAATGACGAGAGTTGCCCTTTTATGTACGCAAACCTCGCCGACACAACGGCCATCAATGTCACGTGTGGTGGCAATGCTTTCCGGAGACATAGAAGTAACCGGTGTCATTACTCGGCCAGAGTACCTGACTTATTTTGAGTTTGACGATTCTTCAACATTTAAGAGTGCTACTCCAACTTCAACTATGAATTAGGTATGTGACCTAATATCCTGTCTTGATATATATTTGTAAAGTCACTCGATTCGGATGTTACTTTTTTTTTTGAAGATGTTGAACGCAAATGTTATTGTTATAATATTGATGGTATACAGGACTTATATATAATTTCTACAAAATAGGGTTTTATTTTGGCACAGTTAAGTCAGCCCACATCGTTTCTTCCCAACATCGTATAAGATCTATATTATGTACATAGTGGCACGTTATGTAGATGACATAACTCCTGGTTACCAACAAGGAACCTAATCCACATTAGAAATAGAGCCAGGTTGTAACGGTTGAAACTCAAAACCTTGGTCGTTTCTACAACTTTAGCATCCTAGACCCAGACGACGTAACTATGCCCTTGGTCGGATAGTAACCTATTAAATCTACAACTTCTTGGATCATTTAATTTGGAAAACTAATTAGTACTATTTTATACACGTTAAAAATGTAGAGCATACACAAAATGGTCCTGTGACATACATGTTAGAAAAATAGAACATAAGATAAAATAAACTCATTTTTTTATGGAATAGATATATTGTATGGAAATAAATAATGCAACGCTATGTCCCATTGTATAACTCCTCATGCCAACTAGCCCATTGACTTATTTATTTCTGACGATCAACATTTCCAAGAACCAACACAAAAACATCCCACAATCCCCTCTACTGTCAATTAGTTTTGGTTTGTCCGAGGTCTTTTCGAAGGTCATTTTGAAACTCTCAAGTGGGATTGCATCAGTTGGTTCGGTATCCCAGTAGTTGATACCAATGAACAGTCTGTGAATGCGGCTCTCATACCTATAAACCAATCCTCATTTTCTGAGTAGTAGTCACTCTTCTAATGACTATCATATATAGTTATTTTGAATGTATTCAAATCCAAAGCACCTAAAAACCAACGAGCACTTGGTATATTGATTGGGATGTAAAGCTACACAAAAGGTTAGAAATAATTAATCAACAAATAAGATTATATTATAAATTACTATTACTTAGTTAATGTAATCAAAATACAATTATATCATATCACAGTCTGTCCAACTTGGTAAACAAAACTGTCAGCCATATCACCCTAGTCAAATGCATCAGTGTTGAAAGTTGACGGCACCACCATCCACGAAGCACCATCTACTCTACGCGCTATCAACAATGAGATCAACATCATGATGTGCTGTCAATCAAAAAATTTGCAGAGTAAAGTAAGTATTGTTATTAGAAACGTAGTTCACAATGAGCACATAAGTATATAACTTACATCACATTCCAACCAGCCTATGTGACTCTACATATAAGCGCATCCAAAATTCAATTCTCCAAATACCAATAAAAAAATGGTGAGTAAACAACAACGAACCACCCCGTTCTTTATATAGACCGTGTATGGTAGGTTCTCAAAGATTTTTCAACAATGATGGTTGTTGGCGTGCAACACCTTTCCTATTCAATTGTATCCATGGTGACTTATACCATATGGACATAACTTTTTGGCGAATAAAACGCCTAAGAGGTGTTGTCGGTGGCGTTTTGTATTCATCCTGCGAAATCTATTTTACATCTGACGATTGAATACATGCAGACAACTAGTGATACATCCTAAAAATATAGTCCAAAAATTTCGTTTTTAATTATTAAGTAAACAATAGTTATCAAACATCATATAAAATCATAAGTCGTGTATCTCATAAATATCATAAACATCTGTCAAATATATATCAGAGTATAAACATCCCATGCAAAACAAATGGTGTGTGCACTGCAGTCATCTCGAGCTCATCCCTTTGCTACCAGAAGTACTTGAAACCAAAACTGAAATATGTAAGCACGAAACTTAGTGAGTCTCCCCAAAGATATAGGGGATGCGGCCCACACTCACCTCCCTACCAGGAACATACAAGTGTCACAAAGACAAGTATAACTAAACATGCATTCCTTCATCAGGTACCACCCGCCATCTAACCGTAGTTTGGAAACATACATATAAAGCTTCCTCGGGCCTCGCCCGACATCGGGCTGAAATCCGGAAGCATACAAACATTCCTCGGGCTTTCCCCGGCATCGGACCGAAGTCCAGAAACATATAAAACAAGCACATGCAGGAATCACGAAGACATCAAGCATACAAACATTCCTCGAGCACCGCCCAACATCGGACCTTGATCCGGAACATACTAGCATACATAAATGGACTGGCATTGGTGCCTTCGATCCGTTCCTACAGGAGAAAACTCACCTCACAAGTTGACTACAGAATCTCACGAATAAACCTCTCGCTGCTAGCTGGCAGATCCCCGAACTGCTGATCTCTCGACTCCCCGAGCTACTGATCATCATACAAATTAAATAAGTCTGAGATTCTCATAACTTACCCATAAGTCCTAACCGGGGTAGAAGACCATTCTACCCCTCACATACTCTTATCCAAATATGGACTCTACTCAACCCTTTTGAACCCTTTCCATACTTCATAATCCTCCAGGTCAACCTTGGTCCAAGTCAAAGACAATGTCAAAGTCAACGCCCAGTTAAAGTCAAAGTCAACACTCTGACTCGTCGAGTCATCCCCCTATCTCGCTGAGTTCCCTTGCTACTCGTAGTTATGATAAAACGAGTCAACTGGTCGAGTCCCTCCTCAGACTCGCCGAGCTCTATCCTTTATAGAATCTAGACAAATCGACTTAACTCGTCGAGTTCCTCTCTGGACTCGTCGAGTTCGTCAGTCTGTTGCAACATCTTAGTGGATTAAGCCCTTACTCTTCAGATCTAAGCTTCATACTTCTCATGTACACTGAAAATGTCCTTGTAAGGGTAAAGTTTCCAACTTTACCTGTTAATACCCTCACTTAACGAGTTTAGCTAAAACCCTAACTCTTTAGGACCTAGATCTTGATCCTAAAGCAATCAATACTCTAAACCAAGGCATGTAAACTAAGATTTGGACCCTAGACACTATAATAACACGTAAAGCTTCCACCTTTCTCTCCACTCATGGCCTTTTGGAACTTAAAAGACCAAAATGACATCCTATAGCTTGCATGGGGCTTCAATGGCTATAAAGTTTGCGCCTTTATGCCATGAAAGCCCTCCATGATTCCAGATCTATGGTTTACTCACTTGGGACGTCCATATCCCAAAGATCGCTTCTTGGACCAAAAACCCAATAAAATGATACTTAAGAGATCTAAGGAGTTACTAAGAAAGTTTTAAACTTACTTACAAGAAAATGACGAGAATAAAGTGGAGTCTCTGGATCTACTAGCTTGTTCTTGAATCCCCAAGCTTCTCCTTCCTTTACAAGCATCACACACACAAAACTTCACTCAAAAATGTTTTATAAGCTTACAAAGGCATTAGGGTTTATGGATGTAGGGTTTAGGCAATGGAGGTTGTAAATAAAGCCAAACCCTAAGTCATAAGGTGTTTAAATAGGGTGCAAAATCCTAGATCTAGGGTTTCCCAAACCGCATCCAACTCATCGAGTTGGTCTTCCAAAAACACGCGTAACAAAATTCCCACTCGTCGAGTCCTCACCCTTGAACTCGACGAGTTTCCTTCTTGATTGGAGGTTTTCTTTCTTTATTTGGCCTTCTAGTTTCTGGGTGTTCCAACTAGTCGTGATTCAGCAGTTGTTCGAGTGTGCCTAACCCATAATCATGCTCCCATATTTCATTGTCATTGTGCTCTTTGGTACTAGCATCTTGCATGATAAGTGCCTCTAGGTTTCAATAGTCTTTGGTTATAAACAATGCAAAAACATAAGGGCCATAAAGTTAAATAAAAACTTGGGAGTGAAATAATTAACAAAGTACCTCCACCCCCTTCCAAGTACCAACATTGTATTCGAGAGTCTTCTTGATAAGTTTTAGAAGCATGGCTAAGATAGTGTCATGCTCTGCTAAAAGATTATCCTATGACCACATATGCTTGTGACATGCACTGAACGTGTTTTTCAATTAAGGAACCTCATTTTACAAGACCTGGCAGTTGATGGTTCAACGAGTGGCAGTGGTGGTGGTGGCGGTGACATGGAACATCAATGTGTGCCTTCTTTTGTCGAGGGTCATGGGTAGGGGAGATTTTAGGTGATGGTGTAGGGAAGGTGCCATGTGAACTTCTATGTCAGGAAAATCAAGGAGATCAATCCACATTGAGCTAACTATCTGCCATGTAGCATGGCTCTGAGCTTCTGTTGGCTCCAACTTCTGTACAAGTCTATCATCCTGCTAACAAAATTATAAACTATAAATAAACATAAATTATAAATATAAAAGGTAATCTTAAAATATATAAGTAAACATACGTCATCGATATTTATAAACTGGTTGCACCGTGTCTTTTGTAAAGGTATCAGTTTCTAGCATGAAACAATCTAAGGGATCACATTCCCTTGTCGGGTACCAAACAAATTGCTCTTAGTAAAAGTCTAAAGAATCCATATCTAAAGAAATCATGTATATTAGCAAACAAAAATAATATTATATCATTAATCATGTACTTACCTTAAAAGCGTATAAAAAGCCGCTTAGGGTTTAGGTCGTTTTTTGCGGTTGTTTCTCTTTTGGTTTGACTAGATGTATATGCATATCAACCTTATTGAGTACAATAATTAGCTATGAGTACAATTGATCCCAAATTATCCTCCCCCATGGATATATGCGACATAAAAAAATTTACAATTAAATTTCTAAAAAAGAATTAGTAATGATAGTTAATTACCCTTAATTACAATTCATAATTATAAATTAACGACATGATACATGTTGCATTCATCAAAGTTGGATACCAAAGCGAATTACTCCTCTAAAATGGATTGTTTAGCCAACTGCCCATTGAACCCCTTCTCTAACAGATATAAAAGACATACACGGCCTGCATCCTCGTCCAATAAGCCATTAAGAGAATACTCAAATACATTCTTCACATCGTCTAATTTGACGGAGATAATCCTCATGACCATAGAAACATAAAGGGATGGAAGGTGATGCCGAAACCGGAGGCAGGAAAATAATCTCCAAAGTAGAAGCTGGTGACAAGACAAAATTCTTTGTTCTCAAAAGACAGCTTGTGACCCCCAATCTCAAAAGCCTTTTCCTCTACGTCGCTTTGGAGGTCCATGATAACTTCATGGCAAAAGATGTAATGTAGAATCAAAAGATCCCCATCTACATTAGGAATGTTTAACCACCTCCCAAAACATGAATTTCGGAACATTGTTTCACATGTCGGTCTGTCTTTGAATTCCACAAGAATATCACCCCCCCTCCCCGATTTTTCGTTTACGAGACAATGTAATTGATGCATCAAAAACCATGTCATGCTGAAAATAAAAGGTTGTTTATTACCAACTCCAGAATGCAAACTGACCAACATTCCAGACATGTTCTTAGTGTTTTGGATCTGTTCCCTATGTTTTTGTAACATCCAGAGTTTCGGGTATGATTTAATTTTAATTATTTATTCAAGAAAAGGAGGGACTCGACGAGTTGGTGCCACGACTCATCGAGTAGGTGAGGAAGTTTCCGCGAATCTTCGCGGCCAGACTCGACGAGTCGGGCATATGACTCGCCGAGTCTGTGCTGGCAATTGAAACCCTAAATCCCGGGTTTTGGAGCCTATTTAAGGGCACTCATAGCCTCCCATTGCGGCTACTAGTCCCTTGAGAGAAACCCTAAGTGAGCTAAATCGTTGTGAGGAAGGAGAGGCCATATTTGATCTTTCTATCATTGGTTTAGCAAGAAGAAGGTGATCAAGATCAAGAGAAGGATGAAGGAGGTGCTATTTGGAGGAATTCTGAGCTCAGGAGTGCTTATTTGAGGTATAATCTCGATCCATCTTCTGTTATGGTGATTGTTTATAGAGTTAGGGTTTTCTAGACCCTTTGGTAGATGGTTTTGTTGAGTATATGGTTCCTTTTCATATTATGGTCTTGGATCTGGATCCATAGAGGTCCAGAGACCTTACTCCTTTGAGATTTATGAGGATTGTTGGTGAATATGAACTTAGGATGCCATATTAGAGGTCATTTCTTCAAATAGAACCTTGGAGCCTTTGCATAGGCATCAAGCTTCGAACTTTACGTGATTATTAGGACTAGAAAGGATAGATATATTGAGTAGAGCATCAGATCTGACCTCAGGAAGCCATTTGAAGTGAGCATGGATTGGACTCGCCGAGTCCATGAACAGACTCGACGAGTCGAGTCGAGTTGTGCTGAGACTGTGAGTCTAGAGGGTGACCCACCGAGTTAAGTAAGTGACTCGGTGAGTCAAAAGAGAATCAGAGGAGTAGAGTTCACGATTGGACTCGCCGAGTCGTTGATACAACTCGACAAGTCTGGTCAAGGTTGACCGTTAACTTTGTTGACTTTTAGGGTTTTGGTCAACAATTGTACTTTTGGATCAGGAAGGGGTAAAATGGTCTTTTACCCTTCTGTGGGATTGTAGAAAGGGGTGTAGTCTAGCCTTGAGAGCCGTTAATGATTGAAATAATTACTTTATGTGATTAGGTGGGGTGAGGTCGTTGTTTCGAGGATTAGAGATACCGAGTTGTGATTTTCTGATACATTCCTAAGGTGAGTCTTCTCATTATACATTACCTAGTGTGGTAACCATGAGCAGACCGGAGGGTCTTATATGTTATGTGCTATTTGTGTATATGTGTTTGTGATATATGTATTCTATGTGATATAGACCGGACCGGAGGGTCCAATGATATAGACTGGGCCAGAGGGTCCAACGAGACAGACCGGGTCGGAGGGCCCAACGATACGGAACTAGAGGGTTCCATTGAGACACATCGACCAGAGGGTCATATTGTAGCCTTGAGTGGTGTATTTGTTGTATGCGGTATTTTGAGGAACTCACTAAGCATTTATGCTTACCGTGTTGTGTGAAATGTGTTTCAGGTACCAGCGAGGATTGCGGGAAGGCGTCATCTTGGTTGTACACATTGTTGGAGTATTTTGATGAGATTCTGGGGAGATGTTTTTGGATACTTATATTTTGAGATGGATGTATATGATTTGAGATACATTTTGATTTTTATTATGAATTACAAAATTTGTTTTTTTTTTAAAATCAGTGTTACAAGTTGGTATCAGAGCATTGGTTTGAGGGATTCGGATTCACCTTCGGTTGTATTTGAACTCAAACTGAGGATTTGAGAAAAAATTTATAAAACAAACAATTTTTCTAAAAGTAAAGGAATATGTAAGAGATGGAAAGAAGCAATTTGTACAATCAGCAAGCGCCTGAAAGGTGATTTCCTAAAATACCCTTACATTTTATATTATGAGATATTATGTGATGAGTTATACATGCTTGAGTAGGCTAGGTAATCATGATAGGACTAGGTGGCCTGATTTGTGATGCCTTAGCCTAGGAGATATCTACTACTAAGAGAGTACTTGTGAGTGAGTAGGTAGCAGTGAGGAGCTTATGAGAGGCTGATTAGGGTATAACATGTATGTGGTATGCTTGTGATTTGGAATTTTGGGAAGAAGACTGGGAGTGAGTACTGATACGATGTGGAAGGTAGTATAGGGCCCGTACTACTGGAAACATCGGATTGGTAATCAGTCCGAGTAAGATTCCTTAGGAAACCAAAGAATCAAGTAGGGTGAATGATCGAGTGTGAGTGATCTCGATTGAGTCTCTGATGTTTTGTGATTTTATTTCAGAGATAGCATGGTGGTTACGAGATGACATGATGGGGGCAGTGGTACTAGTGATGAGGAGATTCGGAGGATCATTCAGGAGGAGGTAGCTACGGCTATTCGGGCGGAGATTCCCGAGATGGTTGGGCCTATTAAGACCACATTGATTGAGACGTTTGACGAGCGTTATGCTGTTTTGACTGATGTTGTTGTTTCCGCAGCCATTGCAGCTATTGCTGCTGCGAGACCCCAGGGTGGTGATTCGTTGTTGTACCGAGAGTTCAGCAACATGAAACCACCAGAGTTCGATGGTACGCAGGATCCGATCGCTGAGATAAGGTGGATTTCAGACATCGAGGGATGTTTCTATACGTGTTCGTATCCGGAGCACTTGAGGGTTTGGTTAGCGGTGAACCAGCTTCGCTTGGGGGCGAAGGACCGGTGGAAGTTTGTGACGACGGACTTTTCGATGGTAGAGCTGACTGTAGTGACCTAGGAAAGGTTTACTGTGATGTTCCGTGATGTGTATGTTCCCCCAGTTGAGAGGGAACGTCTAGCCCAGGAGTTTCTAACCCTCAAGCATAGGACTGAGTCGGTGATAGTGATTACGAGGATGTTCCATGAGGGGGCGTTGTTTTGCCCTAAGCAGCTGTCTACCGAGCAGGCTCGTATGAGCCATTATCTGAGCATACTGAGGAGGGATATCCGTGAATTCGTGGCAAACTCGACTTACCGGACATTTGTTGAGCTCCAGGCAAATGCCCGGAAGAGGGAGATCAAGCTAGAGACTCAGGAAAGGGAGGAGACTGAGTCTCAGAGGGGTGATCGGCGACCGGCACAGTCGCAGTCGGCCGCCAAGCGGGCGAAGCCCGCTGATTCGAGGTCTGGTGGTCCGAAGGGCCGCACTTGTGGGAAGTGCGGCAAGAGCCATGATGGGGTGTGCAGGACGGGGGTGTGTTACAAGTGTGGGAAGGAAGGTCACTATGCGAGGGATTGCCCTAAGGGGTTTTCGGTTTGCTTTCATTGCAACCAGACCGGCCATCGGAAGGCCGAGTGCCCCCAGCTTCAGAGATCAGCGTAGGGATCTGCACCTGCTGCTAGAGTTACTGACACCCTGCCAGCGAAGGCCGAAGCACCCAAGGCTAGGGGGAGAGCCTTCCAGTTGACTGAGGAGGAGGTCCGCGCAACGCCTAACGTCATTGATGGTATGTATTCTTTCATTTATTTATGCTGAGATTATGTTATTGTGCTTATTTTATGATTTGCGTAGGTACTTTTCTTGTGAGTTCTGTACCTGCCTTGGTATTGTTTGACTGGGGTGCGATTCGTTCCTTTGTATCTTTAGCTTTTAGTTAGCATATCAGTATTCAGAGAGAGGCGTTGAGTCGACCTCTATGAGTTTCCATAGCAGATGAGCGAGTGGTGTATGCTACTGATGTGATCTGTGGGTGTGTACTTGAGATCTTCGGGGTGGAGTTTCCGATAGACTTGATTTCGATTGCTATGGGGTATGTCTGTGTCATTGTAGGCATGGACTGGCTGAGTAGATTCGGGGCGGTTATCGATTGCGAGCGACAGTTGGTGACCATTCAGAACCCTAGTGGGGGAGAGCTTACAGTGTATGGTGAGGGTACTCGATCGTGGTCGACATTTTGCTCAGCTGCCAGAGCGAGGTAGAGTCTACAGCAGGGTTGTATGGGATTTGTAGCTTATGTGATGGATGTTCGAGCCATCGAGGGGAGATCGAGATCAGTCGATGAGGTTCCGATTGTGCGGGAGTTCCAGTAGGAGTTGTCGGGGGTACCACCAGAGAGGCAGGCGGAGTTTCGTATTGACCTGGTTCCGGGGCCACGCCGATTGCCAAGGCGCCGTATCACCTTGCCCCCCCCCCCCCAGAGATGCAGGAGTTAGCCTCGTAGCTTCAGGAGCTGCTGGGGAAGGGGTTTATACGACCTAGTAGCTCACCGTGGGGAGCGCCGATCCTCTTCGTCAAGAAGAAGGATGGTTCACACCGGATGTGTATAGATTATCGGGAGTTGAACAAGTTGATGATCAAGAACCATTATCCGTTGCAGAGGATCGACGATCTGTTCGATCAGTTGCAGAGCGCATCTTGGTTCTCCAGGATAAATTTGAGATTTGGATATCATCAGATGAGGGTGCGAGATGAGGATATCCAGAAGACTGCGTTCAGAACGCAATATAGGCACTAAGAGTTTGTGGTGATGCCTTTCGGCCTCACCAATGCACCAGCAGTGTTCATAGATCTCATGAACAGGATATGCAGGCCGATGTTGGATCAATCAGTGATCGTGTTTCTCGATGATATCCTGGTGTATTCGAGATCCCGAGAGAAGCACGAGGAGCATTTGAGGGAGATCCTCAGAGTATTGAGATCGGAGAGGCTATATGCCAAATTCTCCAAGTGTGATTTCTGGTTACGAGAGGTTCAGTTCTTAGGACATCTCGTCAATCAGAATGGGATATTGGTCGATCCGGCCAAGGTTGAGGCGGTGATGAGTTGGGAGGTGCCAAAATCTGCCACCGAGATCAGGAGTTTCTTGGGGTTGGCTGGTTATTATCAGAGATTCATTAAGGATTTCTCCAAGATCAGAGATTGACTCGGAAGGGTGTTGTTTTCTCTTGGGGTCCTGAGCAGCAGATCTCATTTGAGACACTTTGCCAGAAGTTGTGCGAAACCCCGGTGTTATCCCTTCCCGAGGGAGTGGAGGATTTCGTGGTGTACTGCGATGCGTCGATATTGGGTTTGGGTGTGGTGCTTATGCAGAGAGGGCACGTGATAGCATACGCATCGAGGCAGCTGAAGCCTCATGAGACGAGGTATCCTACCCATGATTTGGAGTTGGGGGCGATGGTGTTCCCTCTCAATATTTGGCGCCATTACTTGTATGGGGTTCAGTGTACCATATACAACGACCACAAGAGTTTGAAGTATTTGATGGATTAGCCCAACCTGAATATGTGTCAGAGGAGATGGTTGGACGTGGTGAAGGATTATGATTGTGAGATCCTATATCACCCGGGCAAGGATAACGTTGTAGCCGACGCCCTGAGCTGGAGAGTGGAGTGTACTCCGATTCGAGACGTGTGTATGAGGATGACAGTGATGACTCCGGTACTGGACACCATTTCTGAGGCCCAGGCAGAGGTTGTGAGGTCGGAGAATCACAAGAAGGAACGGGTGGTGGGTCAGGTATCTGAGTTTGTCACCGATAGTCGAGGGCTAATGACCTTTCAAGGTCATATTTGGGTGTCGTACGCAGGTGGCTCGCGTACCCTTTTGATGGAGGAGGCCCATAGATCGAGATTCTCGATCTATCCTGGGGCCACTAAGATGTATTTGGACCTGAAGAGAGATTGTTGGTGGCCCTGTATGAAGAGGGATGTCGCATGGTTCGTTGAGAGGTGTTTGACTTGTCGTAAGGTCAACGCCGAACACCAGAGACCGCACGGTAAGTTGCAGGCGTTGGAGACTCCCCAGTGGAAGTGGAAGCAGATTTCTATGGATTTCATCACCAAGTTTCCGAGGACCGCGAGGAGTGTCGATGCAATTTAGGTGATTGTAGATCGGTTGACGAAGAGCGCTCACGTCCTTGCTATCAGTGAGAGCTCTTCTGCGAAGAGATTGGCATAGATTTATGTGCGAGAGGTAGTGGCGCGGCATGGAGTGCCGATCTCGATTATGTTTGATCGGGATGTGCATTTCACTTCCAGGTTCTGGAAGAAGTTTCACGAGGAGTTGGGTACGAGATTGCACTTTAGTACCGCTTACCATCCGCAGACCCATGGTCAGAGCGAGCGGACTATTCAGACACTCGAGGATATGCTCCGCGCATGTGTATTGGATTTTGGAGGAAGTTGGGACACATACCTACCACTAGCTGAGTTTTCATACAACAACAGCTACTATTCTAGTATTGGTATGCTCCCATTTGAGCTGTTGTATGGTAGGAGGTGTCGGACACCTATCTGCTAGGGGGAGGTAGGGCAGTGTGTGCTGGGTAGTACAGAGATTGTACTTCAAACCGCCGATCAGATTTAGCAGGTCGGATAGAGGTTATTGACAGCTCAGAGCCGTCAGAAGAGTTATGCAGATAGACGTCGGTCAGAGCTCGAGTTTCAGGTGGGAGACTTTGTTCTCCTTAAGGTATCTCCTTGGAAAGGAGTGATCCGATTCAGGAAGAGGGGCAAGTTGGGACCCCGATTCATTGGTCCCTTCAGGATGATTGCCAGAGTGGGCAATGTGGCATACCGCTTAGAGCTGCATGCAGAGTTGAGTCAGATTCACGATACCTTCCACGTGTCCCAATTGAGGAAGTGTATCGCTGATGAGTCGGCAGTGGTTCCATTAGAGGATATGCAGGTGGATATGGGTCAAAATTATATTGGGAAGCCGATTGAAATTCGAGATCGGAGGGTAAAGGTTCTGAGGCACAAGGAAGTGCCTATGGTTCAGGTCCAGTGGCAGCACAGAAAAGGATCCGAGCTAACGCGGGAAGTGGAGTCGGAGATGATTGAGCAGTACCCCGAGTTGTTTGCAGCGCAAGACTTCAAGGGCGAAGTCTGATTCTAGTGGGGGAGAATTGTAACATATAGAGTTTCGGGTATGATTTAATTTTAATTATTTATTCAAGAAAAAGGAGGGACTCGACGAGTTGGTGCCACGACTCGTCGAGTAGGTGAGGAATTTTCCGCGAATCTTCGCGACCAAACTCGATGAGTCGGGCATATGACTCACCGAGTCTGCGCTGGCAATTGAAACCCTAAATCCCGGGTTTTGGAGCATATTTAAGGGCACTCATAGCCTACCATTGTGGCTACCAGTCCCTTAAGAGAAACCCTAAGTGAGCTAAATTGTTGTGAGGAAGGAGAGGCCATATTTGATCTTTCTATCATTGATTTAGCAAGAAGAAGGTGATCAAGATCAAGAGGAGGTTGAAGGAGGTGCTATTTGGAGGAATTCTGAGCTCAGGAGTGCTTATTTGAGGTATAATCTCGATCCATCTTCTGTTTTTGGTGATTGTTTATAGAGTTAGGGTTTTCTAGACCCTTTGGTAGATGGTTTTGTTGAGTATATGATTCCTTTTCGTATTATGGTCTTGGATCTGGATCCATAGAGGTCCAGAGACCTTACTCCTTTGAGCTATATGAGGATTGTTGGTGAATATGAACTTAGGATGCCATATTAGAGGTCATTTCTTCAAATAGAACCTTGGAGCCTTTGCATGGGTATCAAACTTTGAACTTTACGTGATTATTAGGACTAGAAAGGATAGATCTATTGAGTAGAGCATCGGATCTGACCTCAGGAATCCATTTGAAGTGAGCATGGATTGGACTCGCCGAGTCTATGAACAGACTCGACGAGTTGAGTCGAGTTGTCCCGAGACTGTGAGTCTAGAGAGTGACCCACCGAGTTAAGTAAGTGACTCGGGGAGTTAAAAGAGAATCAGAGGAGTAGAGTTCACGATTGAACTCGCCGAGTCGTTAAGACAACTCGACGAGTCTGGTCAAGGTTGACTGTCGACTTCGATGACTTTTAGGGTTTTTGTCAACAATTGTACTTTTGGATCAGGAATGGGTAAAATGGTCTTTTACCCTTCTGTGGGATTGTAGAAAGGGGTGTAGTCTAGCCTTGAGAGTCGTTAATGATTGAAATAATTACTTTATGTGATTAGGCGGGGTTAGGTTGGTGTTTCGAGGATCAGAGATACCGAGTTGTGATTTTCTGAGACATTCTCGAGGTGAGTCTTCTCACTATACATTACCTAGTGTGGTAACAATGAGCAGACCGGAGTGTCTTATATGTTATGTGTTATTTGTGTATATGTGTTTGTGATATATGTGTGATATGTGATATAGAACGGACCGGAGGGTCCAATGATATAGACCGGGCTGGAGGGTCCAACGAGACAGACCGGGTCGGAGGGCCCAACGATACGGAACTGGAGGGTTCCGCTGAGACACATCGACCAGAGTTTCCTAGAGGGAAAGAGTGGCTTTTGTGTATAGATCTATATGGGACTGACTATCCCGTACCTGGCTGCTAGCTACAGTCGCACCAACAGGTCTACGGGTGACAAATGTCATAAAGGATAACGGCGTTCGATTCACGTCGTATCAAGTTTAAGTATGGTCATAAAACTCGCCAATAGTTACGACACTTTTACGTATTAATACACTGTTCACGAACAATTGCTTTAACCACATAAATATGGATTATATTTATGCCTTACCGTCTCGGAAACATTAAAGCAACAACTTACACATAAGGGAAAATAAGGGATTTTCCCGGTTAAACCTCAGTACTTTTCATACTAACAGTAACCTGGATTTTCAAACAGAACGTACTTTACATACTAGTAGTAGCCATGGTTTTCAAAACGAATCATATTTACTTACAATAGCAGATAACATTTTATACAAATTCAGTGACTAGTTTCTATTACTAAAACATTCTTATGAACTCACCATCTTTATGCTGATACATTTTCAAACCTCTTGTATTCTCAGGACAACAATAGACAAGTACTCTTGCCAGCTTTTGGAGAAGACGGAGCATTTTGGAGTCTCGCCTTTTACTTTTTCCATATACTAATGTATACAAACTATGTTTTTCAAACATATGTAAATATTCATATGCAATTTTATCGTTGTGTTTACTTCGATTACTATGATGCAATTTTTGTGATACTACTCGTGACGTCATCCACCTCTGAATGTTTCTGCCGTCTGTTAAACGGTTTGGGGTGTGACATCCGATCCTGGAAACAACGGTCTTAGACATCTTTGGCACCGGTTGTGACTGCGTCGGGTCCTGCCTCTACTCCCATAACTGTAACTCGATCTCAAGCTCACGCCGCCTAGTGGCCTCCTATAACTCCAGCAGTATATCACATGACTGGGTAGCAACAAACTAACGTATGTCAGTCTTGAGCATTCTCAGATAATGTGTCATCTGAGGCTGCTCGGAAGCATACTCCGGGTAGAACATCGCCCTCTCCGTGAACATACTAGTGATCTCTGTCACCGTCTCAACATCATGTTTCAGTTCCAAGAACTCCTGAGCTAAACCTTCCTGCTTGACCCGCAGAATGTAGCAAGCATGGAACATATCTCTGAACTGCTCCCAAGTAACTGCAGCTCTCTGATCATCGACCTAAGATCTAGTCATCAACCTCCACCAGTCCTTTGCCCCAGACATTAGCAAGTTCAAGGCACATCTGACCTTCTGGTCAGTAGGACATGAACATGTGACGAAACACCCCTCCATGTCAAAAATCTACCTCATGGCCTTGATGTGGTCTTGACTCCCATCAAAAGTAGTGGGCTTCATCTTATTGAAGTCCATGTACTGAAAAGCCTGACCGGCTCCTCCCCATGTCGTCGTTACAGCTGATGTAGCTGGTGTGGCAGCCGTCTTCGCAAGAGCTACATAGCACTCATCAAAGTACTCAACCAGGGCGGTCTTAATAGAACTAAACATCTTCGTTAGTTGTGCCCGGAATAAAGTAGCAACCTCATAATGCATGATCTCTCGAATCCTGGCGTCCAGCTCATCTGACCTCATCTGACCAACAACCTCAGGCACGGTCGGTCCCTCCTAACCGCCATCTCCTGATCCTGATCCGGATCCAGTCACAAAGCGTCTCGTAACCACCATACTTAAAATATACCGGGAGAATATTAAATAATCTGCATAAATGATGGGGAACTTACTCTCAACCAAACCCTAGGGGTTATGACTTCCTTGCTACGGATATGGGTCATGTGCTTTCAGTACTACGTGCCCATACTACCTTCCACACCTACCCATATTTGTCTCAAGTATCATCACAACGCCCTAACAATATATATACAAACATAGCGAGCGCTCAATTGTCACTCCTAGAGGAATGCTAAATATCTCATACTAGCCTACCGACCTCGCACAACCCATCCATCCACCAACTGCCACACGACCCTCCATTGGTGCTAGTTAACTATTGCATGAATACAATAACATATCGCACGACTTAAACAATCTTAGACTAAAAGATTTAATCCCACAACGGTTGGACTCAGACAAAAGTTGCGCAGCAGGACCAAATTTCTTACCCTAAGACCATTTAACCCATGTAGCATGTGACTTGGAGTATTCACCCAATAGTTAATTCACACACGAAAGAGTCATACAATAAGCAATGAGGTACTCTACATAAGATTAGGCATCAAAGTACAGGTAATTTTATCATACGATTCCTGAGGATCCCTATCTTATCACTAGCATGTTGTTTTAACATATCACAAAATCAAATATTTCGTAAGGTATTTTGGGGTCTATTCGCGAGCTCCGGTTGATCGTACACTTGCATCCTCCTTTATTATTTTGAAAACCATTCAAAAAATCATTTTAAAATTCTTGTCCTTAGTTTGAGACTAGAGACACACGAGTGTTTCCTCCAATTCACTCAAACCAAGGCTCTGATACCAACTTGTAACACCCATAAAAATTCATGCCAATTTAAAACTTAAAAAAACATTTAAAACCTTTTTTTTATTACAATTTGTTTTCAAAATCGTTTAAACATCAGAGTATCCCCAGAATCAAGTCATGAAAATATCATGAGGTGTACGATCATGCCTTCGCCTTCCCGCGATCATTAGAAGTACCTAAAACAATAATCGATAAATGTAAGCTCAAAGGCTTAGTGAGTTACTTCCAAAATACCAACGACATACAAATATAACCATATCACATAAACAAACACAACATGCATGATGAGCCATCAGCCTGACTGGACCGCCTTGCAGGCCTTCAGCCTATTTGGATCGCTCTTTGTGCCTTCAGCATGTCTGAACCGCCTCGTAGGGCCTACAGCCTATCCGGACCGCTCGTCGAGCCTTCGGCCTGACGAGTATACCCTAACCGGGTCTTCAGTCTACCTGGTCTGCCCTGGGTATCTTGGCCTACAGCACAAAGCAGGACATGCCTCAACCCATTCCCCCAAACCAATAAACATGTGCACATACATATCATACGCTAGCTAGCAAGTACAGATACTCATACAGATCTAACATATCACTAATCATGGCAACCATCCTATAACCAGGATATCGATCTAACCGATCACTAACATAGAAACCATCCTATAACCAGGATACTGATTTAACCGATCTCTAACATAGAAACCATCCTATAACCAGGATACTGATCTAATGGATCACTAATATAGCAACCATCCCATACCCAGGATACAAATCATAAAGGATCGGCCTTAGTGCCTTAGACCCTATTCATATAGTGAGGAGAACTCACCTCACAATGTCGATCTGAACTGAAGAATCAAATTCCCGACTTGCTGTCTCACCAAAAATCCCGAACTATCCAAAATAACGAATAATAAGTCAATAAATTGGAATATCAATCTTAACCAAGAGCCCCAAATAGAATAATGGTCCATTTGCCTTTTCTCTAATTTAGTATAAGGCCCAATACCAAATCCATGATCCAAAAGTCCATATATACAAGGCCCATCATTGGCCCAAATTTCCAAATTGGGCCTAACTCCCTAATTAGGCCTCATTTAAAGATTCAGTACCAAAACTAGCCCAAAATACTCTTATCTAGAGAGTCCAGCAAGGCCCAAGTCTGACTAGCCCAAAGGTGGCCCAATCCCGAAGCCCAAATTGCAAAAGCCCAACAGGGGGGCATACGCTGGGCATACTCCTCTAGTACACGGGGCGTATTCCGTCTCGCATTGACTGAAAAATGGGACCATTGACTCGGTACACGAGGCGTACTTCTCTCTATACTGGGCGTATGTGAGTCTGTACCAAAACTCTCATAAGTGCCTAATGGCTTAAGCACTTAAGCCCAAACTTCAGATCCACTGACCAAATGTGCCTAAGACTCATAAAGTCTTGAACTTTAAGACTTTGGACATCTAGAAAGTTCTTAATACATGGTATTAACCCATTAAGACCTTCCTACTCCATGCTTGGGACACATTCAACTATTGGGACATCATTTTTATCACTTAGGACCCTTTCTAGGGTCTGAAAGGACAACTTATTATGTTCAAACCATAACATGCACCAACTTGGGACTTTTGGGACAAGAAATGGTTTTGTAAAGCTACTAAGGCTAGATCTACATCATACACACATAAAGGTTGGAGCTTTTTACCTACTAGAGCTTCTAGAGCATAAAGAAACTTCAGATCTACAAGCTTGTCCTCCTTCTCCAACTTCTTGACGCAACATCTTCTTCTCCAACTACTCAAAGCACACTCTTTTAGCTTACACACTCAAAAAAGAGGTTAGGGTTTGGGGAAAACGTCTCAAATCTATGGAGGCTGAGGTGATAAAGGGTTTTAAGCTCATAAGGACGTTTATATATCATTCAAACCCTAAATATTAGGGTTTCCTTCTGACATGAGTACGCCCAGTGTACTAGGTGCGCCTAGTATGCTCTGCATACCCTTATGCACGCGCAACATACTCCTCCTGATCCCAAAATTGTAATTTATCCCTTAGGCTTCTCATGGATTTACCTATTCATCCCCATCGACTATAAATGACAAATCTTGGGATGTTACAGCGAATCTAGTAGCGGATGCCTTGAGTCGCAAGTCGGCTGGATCTTCAACGGGAGAGATGTGTATGAGGATATCCATTGATTCCCCACTTTTAGATTTGATTAGAGGGGCTCAGGAAGAGGGATTCAAGAAGGAGAACTGGAAATAGGAGAGGATCACAAGCGAGATTGATAGGTTTGTTACTGATAGTCGAGGGTTGTTGACCTGGTGTGGTTGGGTTTGGGTTCCAGTTTTTGGTGGAATCAGGAAAATAATGTTGGAGGAAGCTCATAAGTTGTGTTTTTATATACAAAGTTTTGGGGGAAGGTTGGTCACAGAGTTATGGGAAGGACTGAGGTATTCCTCTAGACCATAAAGCTTATTCAACAGATCAGATAGAGACTACAGACAACTCAGAGTCGGCAGAAGAGATATGCTAACTGGCGCTAATTGGAGTTGGAATTTCAAGTCAGTGATATGGTGTTGCTGAAGGCCTCATCCTGGAAGGGTGTGGTACGATTCAGCAAGAGGGGGAAATAAGGCCCTCGGTATATTAGGTCGTTCTGTGTGATCGCCAGGGTAGGCAAGGTCGCCTACCGATTAGATTTGTCGAGTGAGCTCAACCAAATCCACATCACTTTCCATGTTTCAAAGTTACGGAATGGCATGTTGGACGATGAAGCAGTGGTCCCCTTGGATGATATTCAGGTCGATGAGCGCCTGAATTATGTTGAGATATCGGTAACGATAGTGGAAAGGAAGATGAAGATTTTGTGCAATAAGGAGATACCTTTGACAAAGGTTCAGTGAAACATCGGAAAGGCTCCAAGTAGACCTAAGAGCCAGAGGCGGAGATGTGGGATCATTATCATGAGTTGTTCGAGATGGGAGACTTTGAGGACGAAGTCTAGCTTAAGTGGGGGAGAATTGTAACATCCCCATGATGAGGTACTTCTAAGTTTGACCTTAAGTATGAAGATTACTTGCATTTTAGGCTTTATGCATGGAAAAGGTTGCTAAATGTCCCATGGTGGCATTTTTGTAAAATTGAGCAAAAGGCACTTATGTTGGGCGTAAGTCTCTCTAATGGGAATCAACGAAGTTTGGCGTATGTTGGCGTACCATGCGTACGCTAGGTGTAACTCGTCTGGACACTAACCCTGATCCAAAGGTTTTGGACCTTATATATTCTACCTTAAGTCCCATCCCCTCACCCCATTTCCAGCCTCCATCATTTTAGACATTTTCTTGCAAACCCTATCCCCCTTTATTGCATTTTGAGACCTTTGATTGTGTTTTTTTGTGTTCCAAAGGAGGAAGAAGGTAGCGGTGAACCTTAGAAGCTAGAAGCAAGCTTGGATCTGGAAGTGTTGCATCATTATCAATCTCCAGAAGGTAAAAAGTTCCTAGTTTGATGGTTGAATTGTTAGATCTAGCTTTCATGGTGATATTATGAGATTTTGTCCCCAAATTATGACTTTCTTATGTATGGCATGCTATTGAATGTTTGGGCTCCCTTTTGGATGTATTTCCATGTCTTGAGTCATAAAAATGTGATCTTGGCCCCTAAGAATCTTTCATGCAAACCATTAAGAGCTTTAGTGGTTAAGAGAAGTTAGGGTATTATTGTTGGATTTGATTTAGACATCCATAACCATAAAGTTGGAAAGTTTATTGTTTAGAATGCCATTTAGGACTAAGATTAAGATTTTGACGTAGTGGCTTAAGGAAATAAGTCCCTAAAATGAAGTTGTTAAGCTATCGTGCATGCTGGTTGTAGCTTGTCGAACATCGGGTGTGCGCCTAAGGGAGCCCCGATATGGATTGCGAGTAAGCGTGGCATACATGCAGAGTATGTTGGGCATAATCGGTATGAGTTCACTTCTTGACGTTGATTTGACTTTGACATTGACCAAGTTTGACTTAAGGGTATTTTGGGTGTTTCGGGCAATAGTTGAGCCTTGGTTTCTATCTGTTGACTAGCTGACCTGTAGAGTTGATATTTGGAGCAGTTTATCGTTCATCATTTCATCAGAATGTGAGATGATTTTTCCTTACTGAACTTACAGGTCAAAGGCACCATGGCCAGATCATTTGATTGATATCATGGTTATACATTGATTTATGATATGCTGAGTATGAGATAGATATGTATGATTATATGATGGTTGCTGATATGCATAGACCAGTAGATCTGTAGGACTACCTGTGA
Organism: Lactuca saligna; assembly: GCF_052625555.1. Taxonomy (NCBI): domain Eukaryota; kingdom Viridiplantae; phylum Streptophyta; class Magnoliopsida; order Asterales; family Asteraceae; genus Lactuca; species Lactuca saligna. The sequence continues at coordinate 178,954,235 of NC_136423.1, forward strand.
TTACTGGTTGCATGATTTTATGTCTGTTAAATATGTTTGTTATCTGTTATATGTCAACATATTGTGTTGAGGTGAGACTTTATTGCTATGTGTATGAATCAACAGACCGGGGGTACTCCAGTCCGATAACTGAGTGGACCCGAGGGTATCCCAGTCTGATAAATAAGTGGGCCCGATGTATATTGGTATTCCAGTCTGATGACTGAGTATGCCTGTTGTATATTGGCATTCCAGTCCGATGATTGGGGCTAAGGGTAATCTAGCCCGATAGTTGTAGACCCGTAAGTATTCCAGTCCGATGACTGATCGGACCCAACATGCTTTTTTTATATGATATGTGTATTGTGGGGGGGGGGGACTCACTAAGCTTTGTTTTACAGTTTTTGGTTATGGTTTCAGGTACTTCCGAGTAACGTGGGAAGGCGAAGGTGTGATCATACACATCCTAATTTTTATGTTGTTGATCTTGGGAGACTCTGTTTTGAACAATATTTTGAAATCAAGGCCTTTGTAAACACTTTTGTTAGTAAATGGGTTGATTTGAAAAGTTTAATATGGTTGTGATTTTTGAGAGGTTACAATTGTTTTCATTGATTGCTTGTTTGTTAGTTGATAGTAAGTTCTTCTGATCTTGCAAAATCGGTAAAAACCCCCTAAATCATAGTTTGTTTAACAGTTTAATTAGAAGTAGTTAGTAAAAGTTTGTTAGGATATAAATTTAAAACTAAATTGTTACTTTTATGCACATCAAAGTTTCTGGTGCCGTTTCCAGGGAACGGCTTATTTGATTTATATTTGAATTGCTTTTGGTTATTCGATCATTTTTGTGGGGTAAAAACCACAAAGAGTTACTTTGGTTTCATTTTTTTATTTTACTTTTTCTCTGAGACGTAACCACATCATGCTTATATCTACCACGTCATGGTCTTGCTTTAAATAAGTTTTAGTTTATTAATTTTTATTACTTTTACGTGTTTTTTGTTTTGTGATTTTTATTACTTTTACGTGTTTTTTGTTTTGCTTCAGTGATATATGACCATGACCCGGGGAAAGGTTTGTGTTTTGTTCATATTGTTTATTTGTTGATTAAATTTTAGTTTTTAAATTTTTTTGTTTTTTTATGTATTTTCCAAATCTCAATGCTCTTGATGCTTTTTTTTTTGAGGAATTGGTACATGAATTAGACCGAGATGATGAGGGATATGACTCGGATAAAGATTCGAAGAGGTTTAGAATATGATTCGATCATATCTTGCCTGAAGATCAATAACAAGCAAAGTTAAATAAACTAGAGCTAGAAGATGAGGAATTTAATCCAGAAAAAGATTTGGAGGAGCTGTAAAGATTGCTAGCAGAAGGCTCAGATGATGAAGAAGAACAATTTGACTTTAAAGAACCATGCCATGGTGATCATCACCACGACACAAATTATTGATCGTTTGGATTGTGTTTCGAAGCATGGGGTGACTATTCCATCGTTGAAGAAGGTTCTGAAGCATGATTCTTTTCTAAGAAGTTTCCATCCAGTCCCTACTATTGTCAATTTTCTAGAATTCGATAAATGCTCGCTCAATTGGTAGATTTTCGAAACGAAAAGTCAAATCTTACAAATCGGTCCAAAAAAGAATCTTAAATACAACAGATGTATTGGAATCGATGTTATTATATGTTTATTAAGTTGAGAGTCCAACTCAAGACTCGCACAAAAAGAAGCGCTTCTCGGCAGGCAACTCGATTTCTAGTTTGCATTTTCCTTACCTTTTGAGTTCTTTTCGTTTTTAGATTTTAGTTTTTAGTTTTAATCTTAAGCTTAACCACTTGATCAAGTGTTTCTCTAGTCTTCTAAATTTGTTTGTAGTAAAATTTAAAGATACTTAGAGGAACTTAATAGATAAGAAGTCGTGCATTTTTGAAGATCATAATTAAAGAACAAGTTTTGGAATAAGTGTTGGGTTCCCACACAATGAAGAGAAAAGCAATTTGAAGAATATTTACTAAAAATAAGATTGGGAATGGTCCTAGCCGTTATGAAGATTTGATGCCTTGCTATTGATTTTAAAACTCGATCTGAGAAGACACCATGACATAGACATCATTAACAAGCCGTGGCAAAAATTTTAATCATGACTACATCTGACCACACTACGACGTGGCATCCTTACACCACGTCATGGAGATTTTATTTTTCTTGACCATTCATGACTTCCAACTTTACACAAGGACGTGACATTACTTTCCCACGTCGTGACAGCGGTTAAACACATTTTTCAAGATTGGTTCTTTTATTTATTCCGATCCGGCATATTTGTGTTCACAAGAAGAAGGTCCAAAAGTAATATTTCCAACCATATTGTGAGAAGACTAATCTTTCCATACATTTTAAGAATTCGATCTCTCCACTACTACCTAAGGGGAGCCTGTTCGAAGTCTTCCTCTTTATTTATATGTTCTTTAGTTGTTTAAGTATGCAATGGGGACATTGCATCATTTAAGTGTGGGGGAGGGGTTAAATAGATGAATAAAAACTTACTGATAATTTATTTTTGACAAAATGACTACGATTTAAAAACTATTAGAAAGATTTGAAATAATAATCTAAAATTAGACCCAGTTAAAAAAATTGTTGTCTTGAGATCTAGGTTCGTAGTATTGTGTGGGACGATCTGATGCGAGTTGCAATGTTTATTTGAGCCAACATATGTTTAAGTGTATTGTGACTTCCCTATCCTAGTACAATCATGGAACAAAAACACAAAATTGATTAGTTTGAGGGTTGCAATATGTTTAGCATCGTGTACCAGAAATTTATCCGCAATAGCTAATGTAGTCATTGCACATTAGACTAATACATCTAACCAATAAGGGTTGAAGTCAAATTCCCTTGCTTAAGCATATGTTTTTAGACTTTTAGTTTTGAGTAAAAAAAGTGAGAAAGAAAAAAAAAAGTTGAAAAGAAAAAAAAAGACTTGCAAAGTTTGAGTGAATAAGAGTCTAAAAAGCTATAAAGATCAAGAAATATTCTGAAGAAAGGCTACAAATTATCAAAGACTCAAGAATAAGGCGAATTTTGCCAAGTTATCTATTGTATTTTTTATTTTCAAGGTTATTTTTCCATATGTATGCTTGTGGACTTAACCAAAAATACCTTGAGTTTAAGAAAGTTTTCTAGGGATGGATTCGGAGCGATGCATAAAATGAGCGTTGTTCAAAAGAAGTGGGCAAGTATTTATGAAGATTAAGAATATTTAGGATTGAGGAAGTTCTTAGGAAAATTTAGACACAAATACATGCATTGAGTTCTTCGAGTAATGAAGAGGCTCAAAATGGATTGTTTTGTATGATGTTAGTAGCTAAAGTCTTGATATAATGATAATAAAATCAGTTTTGCTTGAGGGCAAGCAAAGAACAAACGTGAGGTATTTTTATATATGCATAATTAACTATATATTTAATGCATATTTCTAATATTTTTAGCTATAATTATATTTAATACGTAACAAGAGATAAATAATATGCTTTAATTATGTTTTGTAGATGCAAAGACTTGCTCAGGACAAAAAGGAAGCATATGAGGAGCATGAAGCAGGAAACATGAGAAAAAACAAAAGAAGAGAAGAAAAGGTCTGAAGACCACGTCGTGGTACCTTAACCACGACATGGTGATTAGAAGAATTGCGACCATGATGCTTACGTGGCAATTACGGGATTTACTCGAAGACCACGTTGTTGTGGCGGTCAACTACGACGTAGTGGTCAGATTTCCACAGATACAAAATCTCATTCATTAGGTCGAATTTAGGGAGATGCATTTGGTTCTATGAGGTTAATTACAACTAATAAATCCTTAAAAGCCTAGAGGAAGTCGAAATTGAAGTGAAGATCAATGATTAAAGAAGATTAAGAAGATATTCAACATTGATCTAGTTGGTTTGCTTCTTGAATTTATGTCTAGCTTATTTTACTTAGATCTAATGTGTTTTTCTGCTATATTGAGAGGCTAATCAACTTTTACTTCTGTTTGGTGAAGATGATCTTGATACTTATGTATTGATTTCAATATTGAATGATTATTATTATCGATTTTACTTGTGTTTAATATAATTAAAATCTAACATGTTTTGGTTCTAGTTTATATTGCTTACAAATCAGATTTTGTGTGTTAATTGATCATATTAATTGCATGAATGTATTTTCTAATTGTTTATGACCATTAAATAATTAGAGCTAGGATTAATCATCTTAGTTAAAAGTAATTATAGCTAATAACTTTAACTGTGTTAAAGAGCATAATTAATATTAATTTGTTCTTCGTTGCTCAACTTGACCATAGAAGAGTAACTAATACCATTCATAGTCCAATTGTGCGATTATCAATTTAGTGTTTAACTTGAGCATGGCCATTTCCTTGTCATCCATAAATAGATAGGCCTAGTAATTTGTCTATAAGAGCTAGATAATTGGTAATTAGTATAATCTATCGAATAGAAATCAACCATAGAAGAAAGTGAAATCAGATCTAGACAAAAATATTCTTTTAATTCTTGAAGTTTAATTGTTTTCGTTTCTTGCTCGTTTGTTAGTTAGTAAGTTTGTCTGATCTTCCAAAATCGGTACCCCCCCCCCCCCCAAAAAAAAAAAAAATTCATAGTTTGTTTAATAGTTTAACTAGAAGTAGTTAATTTTATTAATTGAATTCCTTTCCCTGTGATCGACAAGCGACTTACCTAAGCTATACAATAATCTGACTACGTACACTGCCTATAGGTGCATAGTTAGTAAAAGTTTGTTAGATTATAAACTTAAAACTAAATAGGTACGTTTGTGCACATCAGATATTTTGGGGGAAACTCACTAAGCTTTCTGCTTACCCAGTTGTTTATATTTTTAGGTTTTATTAGTGATCGTGGGAATACGAAGGTGGGACTGTATACACTCATTGAAAACATTGAGGAATTTGCATTTTTTATATTACTTTGATTCTTAATAAATATATTTTGGAATAACTTTTTTCTTATTAGTTGATTTATAATTGAGAATTTTTACTTTAATAAAATAAAATTTTGTTTTTGAAAATGGGACGTTATATATTTGTTATAATTTATGCAGATATTTTATAAAAGAGTGGCAGCGAGTGCTGAAGTTAATAAATCTACTTATTTGGTGTTGATAATAAATATTTTAGCTGTTGGAAATTGGAGAAAGTATCATATTCACTTAAGGTATCTATTCATTAATCATAAACTAATGCATCAATTATTTTTTATTTTTTTGTTGTTTAAATGTTATAATATCTCCAAATAGGTATTGTAGTGGATGGAGGATTATGGAGTTGAGGCATCTTGTGACATGTATCAAAGTATACTTGCATATGCACAATGGGTCTGAATATTCTGGAGTTGTGGTTGTTGCAAAAGCAACAAGATGCATTTTTTTATGTAATATGTATTCTTTTTCTTTTGTTCAGGACGACACAAGCATCGGTGATTCAAAAATAGATGCCACCACAATCCGTGCGAAGAGGAATATCTCCATACCTCTACAAAACCACTTTCATTTTATCCAACTTGGAACCATTATTGCATCAAATGGTGTCCATCTTTTTCATTATTGAGAAAATGTATACATTGTAGTTGGTTTCACAAGATTTATGTATGACAAAACTACAAAAATGGTCCTTGTGGTATGCATTTTTTCTGAGATTTAGTCCAAACCTCGACTCTTTTGGCTTCATAATCCTTTTTTCCTAGTTTAGTCCCTTGACTTAAATCCAGTTAAGTTGTTGTTGTTAACCCCTTCATGTGCCTCCCATGTGAGGATATATTTGTCTTTTCACCTTTTAGGGACCTTTTTTGCACCTGAAAAAAATATATCCCCTTTCTTTAAAAAAATTAATACTTAATAATTAAATAATAAAAGAGTTCTCTCTCTCTCTCTCTCTCTCTCTCTCTCTCTCTCGTCTTCTTCGTCAAGAAAACACACACATGCACACACTAAATGCTATGCTTGAAACCTAAAACTTGAAACAACTTTTGCGATTCCATAAAAAATGATTAAGATCTTTACGCCCTTTGCGATTCCATATGAATTTTGGTTGTCGATTTAATCCAAAGTCATGGTAGTGGGGAAGATGAAGAATGGCGACCACTGATGATGGGTATTCCATGGTCAAAGACTCACAAACAGAATCCACCACTGCAATCAAAGAAGGCTATTATTTAATACAATCGAAATTGTCGTCTGAATCCTAGATTCAAAAGCTGAAACAAAATCCACCACCAACATACCACCTCCCAACCCTTTGTATGATCGACAACCACCCAGCTTCTTATACATTCTTTCACCTTCATCTCCCAACAGTTCCTCCTCCCAGCCTTGTACAAACCATTGTTAGGAACGATTGATCATTCTTAGATACAAGTCACCTACATTCTTTCCCAAAACTAAACATTCATGTCAATTTTGAATTTAAAGTCAAAATTGGAGATGAAGCATGAACGAAACCTAATTTCATTAGTAAAAGGTGTCCAAACATGATTGAATTACTTGAATTTTAGGATACACATACGATTATTACTACAATTATACCTGATATGTTCCATCTGGAAGCGACTAAGAAACAAAATTCGGGATCTTATCCATGAACAATCAACTATTTCAGTGGTTGATTTGTTGAGAAAGGAACAAGCACCTCTGATTCCCTCACTAGTTCGTGAGAGGGAGGAAGAAACGAAAGAAGCAAGGGCTGCTGAAGAAGCTCTTGTGCTTCTTTTATCTTGGAAAGAAAGGCGAATGGGAGGGGGAGAGATGGTACGATGGAAGCAGGACAACAACAACTACAGTGCAGGTGGGTGTTTGGTTGCTATGGAGTCGGCGAAAGAAGAATAGAAGGTGTAAGGAGGTTGTTGCCCTCTTGTCTGTCGAAAAATATCCACCTCCGGTGGGAGTTTCTTTGATTGAAACTGAACAGAAAAAGGGTGGAACAAGGGTTGAACTGGACATCGAATTTTAGGGATGTCTTGTTGCTTTGCTCGACATAAAAATGAAGAAGGAGGGACGAGGGGCTGTTGCTCCTCTGTTTATTGGAAAACCACAAGAACGCCACCTCCAATGGAGGTGTTTTTGGTTGCCTATCGAAGGAGAGAGAGAGAGAGAGAGAGAGAGAGAGAGAGAGAGAGAGAGAGTGTGAGAGAGTGTATGTGAGAGAGAGAGAGAGAAACTTCTTTTATTTTTTAATTATTAAAATAAATAAATACTTATTAATTTTTTAAAAGAAGAAAGGGGATATATTTTTTTCAAGTGCAAAAATGGTCCCTAAAAGGTGAAAAGACAAATGTACCCTCACATGGAGGGCGTGCAATGGGGTTAACAACAACAACTTAACGGGAGTTAAGACGGGGGACCATTTCCACATATAAACTAGGCCAAAATGACCATGAACCCAAAAAAATCGAGGTTTCGACTAAACCTCGGAAAAAATGCATAATACAGGGACCATTTTTGCAATTTTGTCTTTATGGTTTTTCAATTATGTGTCTCACATTCATTTTAATGTTAGTAGTGTTTAGAATCCTATAGTCGAGTGATAAGGTACTTTCCTACATCTGTGCTATTTCTAATTAGATTATTTCACTTTTTTTTTTTTTTTTTTTTTTTTGGCGATTTGACGATCTTCATGGACACTATAATGTATGTATTTTTTGGTAAGAAAGACGTTTTTTTATTTATCTAAATATTTTTATGTTAGAAACTACATTCATTTGGTAGAAAAGAAAATCGATCTATTTTTTTAAAATCCATCAACTTGACCAACAAGCATTAATGATATCAAACAACATCCAGTGGGTTAGTGACTATCAAACATCAAATATTGAATTCTATTTTACTAATAATGAATAATGATATTTAATTGGGATTTTCACTTTGAAAAGTAAAATGTTTAATGTTTTTGGAACGTCCGGTTATAACATTCAACTTGAAAAAACTGTCTAATAATACAAATATCATCCAAAAAAAAACTACATGATATGAGAATGTTCTGAACATATTGGTTTTAATTGTTCCAGTAGCCAAAATAGCCAAACATTAACCTCATGTTGATGCTATAAAATAAAATATAATAGTTCTTTTGTTTTTAAATCAGTCAACCCGACTAATGTATTATCTACAAAAAAAACAAAAAAAACTCTAGATAAAATAACAATGTACTTGAAAGTAAGATGTTATAATAAACAAATCAACGAATTTACATTGCTCCAAATGCATTGTGTACAAAAAATAAACAACTTCATAAACAAACTTACAGTACATGAGGTTGATTATTGATAATGATTTGTCTATTATGAGTTTTATTTCTTTACTTCAACCATTTGATGATCTTCATGGACAATGTATGTATTATTAAGTAAAAAAGACAATTTGTTACTTATCTAAATAATTTTAATAAATATGTTAGAAACTAATTCATTTGGTAAAAATAAAACCGATCCATTGTTTTAAAATCCGTCATCCCAACCACCAGGTGGGTATAACGCTAGTTACTTATGGCTAATCGGGTGTTTGCATCTACATGTATTATGGTGACTTAGAATCACTTAATCAGTTACATAATCAAAAAACCTAAAACATAGCTAGTTTACCTCAACATCTAAAACTGATTATTAATTTATTAGTAACTTGGAATTGCAATGAATAGATTAAGCGTGCATCCAAATAGTACTCCCAAATATTTTAGGGATTGCTCTGGTAATAGACTATTATCGTCCAATTAGGTTTGATAATTTACTTATGGTTCTCATTTCATGAATCTTAATTAAAAAAATGAGTCGATGACCAAATGATCATTCAAAATTAGCACCATATTTCATCAAAAGCAGACAAACAACTGATTTGGAATGATCTATGAAATATAAGTATTATATAAACCAGAAATTTACAGAAAATGATCAATTAACTAACAGATTAAGTAATTAACAGAGATCTGTACCTGATATACCTTTTGGGGGGAATTTCACACTGACTTCGTTTAGGTTGAGGATGGTCAGAGATGAACTTTGTTTTTATAAATTTTCAAACAGTTACTTTTCTCTACAAATTTATAATTTTTGTACAAATTTTTTATCAACTTATTTAACACAACTTTTATATCCGGTTTCTAAACACACTCAAGCAGACAAGTAGGACCAACCATTGCTTTCAACTGGGAAGAAGTAAAGTCTGCTTCACTGTCATTGCATTTATATGGTATCATTGGAATGCATTTATGTATATGAAGAAAAGTCTGCTTACGCTATGTATGCATTTATATAAATGAATATGATGTGAAACTGTATTTTTAAATGGAAGCAACTGACGGAGGCAATGATTGCAGAGGCAACAGGATCTGTGTGATGGCATCTCGGTTGTGCTTGTGCTTCTATTTCTGCTTGACGATCACCGCCGCCATAACTCGAGCTCAAAACACCACCGATCCAGCTGAAGGTACTTCTTCTTCTTCTTCTTCTTCTTCTTCTTCTTCTTCTCTCTCTCTCTCTCTCTCTCTCTCTCTCTCTCTCTCTCTCTCTATTCACATCATGGTCGTTCACAACTTCACATCAAGCGTTTCGAATAAAATTTGATTACTTTTTTTTTGCTCCGAACCTTATGCACAGTTACATAAAATGTGTAGCTTGGATACGACTTGAATTATTCAAAATCTAACATAATTGAACTTGTTTAATAAAACTTGATTTTTATTTTAATATTTATAAGCTATCCAAACTCTCAAAGCCAATTCGGACATGGCTTAAAGTCATCAAATTTTGAGATAATATAGGCCTTTTTAACAAAAACATGATTTTTCAATTGTTTTTTTGCAAATCGTGCATATAAAAAACTAGGGATGAGCATCGGAACCGGGTATCCGCTTTTGGAACCAAAACCACATCGGAACTGCCGGTTCTGGAACTCGAACTGTCTTAAGTGGTTCCGGTTCCGGTTCCTAAAGTTATGGAACTGCCTTAAGCGGTTCCAGTTCCAATTCTCATTTTTTCGGAACCGCTACCTGCTGGGTACCCGCCGAATTGATTCTATTTGGATCGAACTAAGTTGCGGTATTATCGACGAAAGTTGACAAAGTTAATGTAACCGGGTTACCCGCTCCCGGAACCGGAACCGCCGGTTCCGGGAGTGGTTCCAAAATTTTAAGAACCGCCTAGAGCGATTCCGGTTCCGGTTCTCGCCAAATGAGGCGGGTACCTGCCTATGCTCATCCCTATAAAAAAACTTTTAAAAAAATATTTATGTGATTATAAATATAAGTACAATAAGTTTTATGCAATATTGAATTTGATAGTCCGTCGTTAACGAAAACTCTTATTCATAATCATAAGTCATAACCCTAATCGAGAATTTGTTAGGATGAGTTAGGGGTGAACATTTGGACATGTGGATCGGACCAAACCGGTGAACGGGACCATTTTTTTGAACCCCTGGTTGGTTCTCGGTTCTAGGATTTCAGCAAAACTTCTCTGGTTTTTTTACCGGTACAGTCTGGCCGGTTTCAAGTAAAAACTGGTTTTGGATCGGCTTATTTTAAAAAAAAAAATTGTATTTTGTAAAAAAAATTTAAACAAACATATTCCATTCGTTTTAAGTTGGATTGATATGCTGTTAATTTTCTCCGACGTGTAATTTAGAGTTGTAGATGATTTTAGACTACAATTTTTTTTTTTTTTTGTTATATTTGATGAGTTACAATCCTTTAAATATTAGATATCAAAGCTTAAATATTTCAGCTATTCAGCAAAAATTTAAACGTTTGTATTTTGTAAAAAATTTTAAACAAGCATGTCTCATTCTTTTTAAGTCGGATTAATATATGGTTTTTTTATCGTGTAGTTTAGAGTTTGTAGATAATTTGAAATTATAATTTCATTATTTTTGATTTTATATTCGATGAGTTACAATGCTTCAAAGATGAGATATCAAAGCTGAAATATTTCCGCTTTTCAGCAAAAATTTTAAACTTGTGTATTCTGTAAAATTCTTTAAACAAGCATATCCTATTCGTTTTAAGTCGTATTGATATGCGGTTTTTTCCAACATGTAATTCAGATTTTTTAGATGATTATAGACTATAATTTTGTTGTTTTTGGTGTTATATTCAATAAGTTACAAGCATTCAAATATGAGATATCAAAACTGAAATATTTCAGTTTTTCAACAAGAAATTAAAAATTTTGTATTATGTGAAATTCTTTAAACAAGCATATCTCATTCGTTTTAAGTCGAATTGACATTTGTTTTTTTTTCCAACATGTATTTAAAGTTTGTAGATGATTTTAGACTATAATTTTTGTTGTTTTTGGTGTTATGTTCAATAAGTTACAATCATTCAAACAAATAGTAAAAATTATAAATAATCAAAGTTTGACCGATCCAAATGGCACAATAAACGAAAATGTATTCATTTTTACGAGTTGTACCACATCAAACCCAAAAAAGTATTCGTTTTTTAGAGTTGTAACATATCAAACCCAACAACATATTCGTTTTAACGAGTTGTATCAAACCCAAAAACGTGTTTTAACAAGTTGTATTGTATGCATATAAAGTTGTGTTATTTCAAACAGGTCAAAGAATTGGAAAACCCAGACCTAGACCTGGACACGGTAAGTCTCATCCGGTCCGGTCTACAGTCCACAATATTCTTCGAAATTGATCTGGTCCAAGAGCCGGTCTCGTCGAAATGCTCACCCCTAGGATGAGTAGTGGGCCTTTTCATATGTGACTAAAAATAAAGGGTTGCATTTAATAATTTGTGATTGTGATTGACAAATATCCACCGACTTTTACGTCTCGTTCCTGAGTTTAACAAAAGAAAAAAAAAAAAGAGAGAGAAGAGAAAAGAAAGTAATGAGAGAAAAGAAGAGAAAGGAAAGGAAAACAAAATTTTCTTTCGTGTTCCCGAGTTGGAGAGAAATGGAAGGAAAATGAATCATTTGTTCTTTCTTTCCAAATCCTCCCAAATCGGAAGGAAAGTTAGGAGAGAAAGTGATCCTCTCGTTTCCCTCCTTTAATAAAACTCTGGAACACCAATCTTTTTTATTTTATTTTCATTTCCACTCATTTCCTTTCATTTCTCTCCTTAAGTTGAACTCAAGAATGGGGTATTATGTCCTCTACTCTTTTTCCCGATAGAACGGCACAAACGCCTATAGGGACAACAGATGTTGGCGGTACGCCAGGTGTGATTGTGAAGATTCGTATGAGATGTTGAGATTATGGACATTAGGTTAGAGTTAGGGTAACCTAGGTTTGACAATGAAGTTCAAAATTCTAGATCACGACCTCGCTCTCTGTTTAACTAGTGAAATAAGTTTTCGATTTTGTTACTTTGAAGAATAAAATCACTAGCAACAATGATTATGATCTGGAATATGAATGAAACTGAATAAAATTGGTGTTGCAGCACGAGTTTTAAATGCAATGTTCAGCCAATGGGGGATACCGGAAAGTTCAGTAACACAGATGGGATGGAACATAAGCGGAAACCCATGCAGCGGCGCCGCCTTGAACTCTACCGACTTCAATGCCTTCGGTTACAATCCCGGCATCAAATGCGACTGTAATTTCCCCAATTCTACTACTTGCCACATCACCCAACTGTGAGTACTTCTCTTCCTTCCTTCCCTTTCAAATATACAACTCTGTTATGTGGGAATAAACTTTAGAAACTTGTTACTTATTTGTATTCTATTTATCTTCTAACAATCATTCTCTCGCTGAAAATTATCAGAAAGGTTATTGGAATGGATGTTGTGGGTCCAATTCCAGAAGGACTCTGGACTTTGACTTACCTTACAAATCTGTACGTATACAGCTGTTTCTTCACTATACTGTTATACTAATGAAAGTTGTAACCTAAAAATATATATTCGTTTTATGAATATTTGTGCTTGTATTATGTTAAATAATCAAGTGTTTGCTACAGTCAGTTGGCCCTGAATTACTTAACAGGTCCCTTGTCACCTTCCATTGGCAATTTAACTCGGATGCAGATCATGTAAGCCATCCCTTTTTGATACTTTAAACTCAATTAATAATTTTAACCTCTATATATTTAAGAATACATCTGAGATTTCAGATATATGATGAGAATCTCAACTTTTTATAGGAGTTTTGGCATCAATGCATTATCAGGGCAAGTTCCACGAGAGCTAGGACAACTTACTGATCTTAGATCACTGTATATCTCTTCCTATTTTGTTTGTCTTTCTGCCATCAAGCAACAACTTCTTCTGTTTAATTCTTTGTTGCTTACAATTTTATAATCTATATATTTTCGATGTTGCAGGAGTTTAAGCACAAACAGTTTCACTGGTCCCCTACCATCTGAACTTGGAAATTTGAGAAGATTACAAGAGCTGTAAGAGCACTCATCTTGAATCCTCTTTCATTACTATTGTACTCACTATTACCTTTTGTTATGCATATATAATTGTAGACAATATCATTGATTAAATCATCTAATATATATCATCTTTATATACATTGAGTGTGTCAGTTTCATTGATAGTGCTGGATTTGGTGGTCCTATACCTCCTTCATTTGCTAACTTACGAAACCTGCAGACAGTGTAAGAGCGTTTATCTTCATTGATTTTTCAAAGCTGAATTTCATCCATCATATAAGAATCGTGACTCTTTCTTTTTTATAACGATTTCACAGATGGGCTTCTGATAATAATTTCACAGGCAGAATACCAAGCTTTATAGGGAATTGGTCACAATTACGATCCTTGTAAGCAAAGCATTTAGAATATATACATGCTTTTCATTGTGAACATTCAAAATATAAGCTATGTGCTTAATATTCTTATAGGTGGATTGAGGGGAACTCTTTTGAAGGTTCAATACCACCTTCATTTTCTAGACTGGCCTCTTTGCAGGAATTGTAAGCCTTTATTCTCGTAATAACTTATAATTATACATTGCAAGTTGGTATTTTGATCTTTTAATTTGCATAGAATTAAATCAAAGTGGTCGGGTTCTATAATGTTACAGGGGCATAAGTGGTTTATCTAATGGAACTTTGGATTTTATTAATGGCTTGAGGTCCCTGAGTATCGTGTAAGCAAAATATATAGATCTTATATTTGTTTTATCGATGATTTGAATATAAATTATAACAAGATGTCATGATCTCTTGCAGAAGGTTGAGGAATAACAAAATTTCTGGCTCTATTCCAAATGATATAGGAGAGTATGAAAGCTTGACAGAACTGTGAGTAATCTGCATTTTTATTGAAGTATTTGAATACAAAGATTTACTTAATAAGTGAAACATGAATATTAACAGCTATTAAAGAAAAGCTCTCTAATGGTATTTTCTAGGGACTTGAGTTTCAACAATTTGAGTGGGGAGATTCCAAGAGGATTATTTAGCTTGAGCCAAATGTCTTTATTGTAATACCAATATTCGCCTTTTATGATAAATAATATTTTTCATGCAATTTGGTCAATAAGGCTCAATGTTGACCAAATATACACCTCATCATTTGCAGGTTTCTTGGAAACAATAGTTTAACTGGTACTCTTCCCGATGTAAAGAGCACAACTCTCCAGAATATGTAAGTGATTATAGGTTATTTAATTAAGAGAAATTGTTTTTTCTTAATTAATTTCCATACAAATTTCTTCTTGCAGTGATCTGTCACACAATGAACTATCTGGGACACTTCCTTCTTGGGCCGATGACTCGGGCTTACAACTGTACGTGTTTGATTTTGGATATTGCTTTTTAAATTCTCATTTGTACCTGTATTTGGAGTTTATTTTCTATCAAAAAGTGGAAACATACATAAGTTTTTTAGCATAGCTTTTGGAGCTAATACCATGTTTTTAATGCGTGTACAGTAATATAGTCGTCAACAACTTCACTATAGGTGATTTTGAAGGCAGGTATTTATATTGAAGCTACAACTTACTTCTACGTTTATTTCTACAGCAATCATGACAAAAAATGAAAGGGTTGTATAAAAAATGACCACCTTTTTATCACTTATCACAAAATAACCCCTGATTTCGCAAAAAAAAAAAAAAAAAAAAAAAAAGAAACAAAAACAAAAACAAAACAAATAGGCATTCTAGCTGAAATGTTAACCAATTTTGGTTATGTTTGGCGTACTAGCTGAAAAACTAATTGTTTTAGTTGAAAAGCTAGCTGATAGCTAGTTGTATATGAAAAGTTAGCTGATAGCTGAAAAGCTAGCCGATAAAAAATAATGTTTGGTAAACTAGCTGAAAAACTAATTGTTTTAGTTGAAAAGCTAGCTGATAGTTGAAAACCTAGTTGTATATGAAAAGCTAGCCGGTAACTGAAAAACTAGCCGATAAAAAATAACGTTTGGTAAACTAGCTAATAAGTTAGCTTAAATATATAAAAATTATATAAATAGCCATTCAAAAGAATATGTTTTTTATAGTTAATTAAGGGTATATTTGGAAATTAAAAAATACTTCTAAAAAGCTACTCTAAGTAGCTTTTTAAAACGCTAGCTTATAAATTATTTTTTGGTTTGCCAAACATGACAACTTAGAAAAGCTCAAAAAATAAGCTAGTTTATCAGCTAGCTAACTATGGCGCGCCAAACACAACATTTGTTGCATCTAATTTTGCTTGCATTTCAAGAAATACTTGAGTTTACCTAACTTCCAAGAAAATAAATTTTTTGAAAATGGTATTTTTTTTTTTTTTGCGGAATAGAATAAAATTCGCTAAATATGGTTTCAGAGAAAGTAATTTCTCATGTTATGTCTCATGTTCAGGAACCTTTTTACTCAAAATATGTGGTTATTTTGTGATTATTTTAAAATGTGGTCATGTTGTGATACAGACATTTCCTATTTTTGTGATTCACTCGTTTATTTATTTTTTTGTTTCTTGCTAATTATAATGCAATATTTTTTTGTCTAAGAGGTTTGCCTTTAGGAGTGGTTTGTCTCCAAAGGGATTTCTCTTGTTATCCTGGATCACCAATATGTAAGCAAAAAACATGAAGTTTCTCCTTTTATTATGTAGCAAAGTCTAAAAACATTATATTTTGGAATTTTCTCAGTTTAACTACCTAAAGATTTTTTTTTTTTTAATTTAGTCACTAAGACTTTGTTTCTGGGGGAATCTTCGGCAAGTCCCTATATTATGGGTTCATTAACAATAAAGTAGTCTTTATTATTTTGAAAAAAAAGGAAAAAAAAAAAAAGAAACCGAAAATCATTTACATATTTTGGATTTTAGTCGGCAATCTTCATAAAACTCCCAATCATTTGGGCTAATTATAATAAAGTCATGTCTTTTTGACAAAGGTTATCTTACTACAATCTCTTTGTCTGATTGTGGATCTTGTCTCGTCTTACTATATGATGTTAGCGTTTAGAAGGGTATAAGGTGGAAATACAGATTCCCAGTGGATCGTGTAGGTTCGTTTTCCGAACTATAGTTATACCCTATGTCTGAGTTACTAGTATAATCCAAAGGGATACTTACGAATCTAGGCACAGAAACGCAAACCAACTTGCTAGAACAATTTAGAGTTTGTCAGAGAAGAAGAGTTGAGAAAGGTGTGCCTCACCTCAAAGAGAAGAACGGTATTTATACTTAATTAGGGTTTCCATTTTCTGAATTAGTCAAGTAATCGTGGGATTTAATGGTATGCTCAATGGGACCATCGTCAGAAGCTATTCCCCTTAGACCCCGCTGGGGACGATGCCCCTAGAACCCTGCAAGGGGGCTCGACCCCCTTGACCCCCACCATTTGGTCGTAGCTGCGTATAATTAGATCTTACACATGTGTGCACTCCACACACCCCGGTTATTATAGAGTACAAATTATAAACCCCTTAACTCACATATTAGTTCCAATTACACAAAATGTTTGGTGAAATTAAAATCACCAACATAAGATAATACCCTGAGAATAAATTAAGATTATTGACAGAGAGAATAAATTAAGATTATTGTACTATAATATCTTTTACATAAAGAATGAATTAAGATAACAACACTATAATATCCTTTTGCAAAAAGAATACAGTATGATTACAATTTGATAATATTCTTTGTCGGACAGAAAACAAAGAAAATGAAGTAAGATAATAGTTTGTCATTTTTTGTTGAAAATCCTGACTTTATCGTTAATGGTCCCCGAATATATAGAATATATAGAGAGTTTTCTAAAGATTACCGGCTAAAATCCAAAATGTGTAAACGATTGCCGGTTTCTTGTTTTTTTTCTATAAAAATATAAATTCATGGCTTTATCATTAATGAGCCCATAATATAGTCCTTTATGAAGATTTCCCTTTTTCAGAAAAAAGCACCTTAACCGGGTATAAAGTTGGCACGTTTTCGTGGTTCTTTACAGATAGTAGCTTTGGAATCAATTGTGGTGGCCCACAAATTACATCCTCAAGTCAATTAGTCCATGAGCAAGATAACGAACAACTAGGGCCCGCAACATACTATTTGACTCCCGAAAAGAGGTGGGGTGTCAGCAATGTGGGAGTAAGTCTAAGTGACAACCCCCCCAAATACAGAGTCTCCACTCTACGCGAGTTTACAAACACTTCAGATCCACAACTCTTCCAAACAGCAAGACTCTCTGCTGGATCTTTAAGATATTACGGCTTAGGACTTGAGAACGGCAACTACACTGTAAACCTTCACTTCGCAGAACTTGAGATACAAGATGGTCCCACTTGGAGAAGTCTTGGAAGGCGTGTATTTGACATTTATATCCAGGTCTGTGTTAAAATACGTTTTCATAATTACAATATTTGAATGACTAACGGCTTGAGTTGTTAGATGACAAAATTGCAAGAATTGTCCTTGTGGTTAGTTGAAAAATGTCATTTTGGTCCAAACAAGTTTGGAATAGCACTAGATGTCCAAAGTTTTCATTTTGTTGCGAGTTTTAAAATTCTTCAAATGACGGATTTTCCCTTTCTGTTTGTTTTTTTCCATGTTTTATTACTATTATTTAATTACACATGGTTCCACCTCTGTGTGTGTGTGAATGATAAAAGCTACCATTTGTCTGGGGAAGAATCTTCAACCTCATCTTCTTCATTTTATATTATTTAACCAAATTGCATGGACTATCGCATCAGCAATTAAAGATTTCGTTTTCTGATTTAATGTTTGTACTTTGTATCCATCATCTGAGTTAAACTCATTTCTTCACCTTCATCTAGAATATAAAATCCATATTTCTTCATCTTTATCAGAAACACCCATTGTTTCAACCCATTTCACATGACAACAAATACCGTCTATCTTTCTTTCTGCTAATCGAACAAGCATACACACCAGACATTGGAACTCAACTAAAGATTGCATTTGATTATACGATTCCATCCACAAAATTTAACGGGGTCTAACATTTGATCACGCTATATTGTGTGTGTGAGAGAGAGAGTGTGTGTGTGTTCTCTTTTTTCGTTTTTAATTTCTGTAATAGAAAAACTGAAAAAGAATATATCAAGGGCAAAATCATCTTTATAAAAAAGTTAAAATCAAATTTGACCAAACTCTCAACAAAATGAAAAATTTGGACCTCTGGTGCTAGTCTAAACCTTTTTGGACCAAAGTGATAATTTTCAGCTAACCATATGGATCATTCGTGCGATTTTGTATCGTTAGATTGAACGACAAAGGGATCAAGTTTGCAACATCAAACAAAATTGGTCCCCAAGTATAGCCAATATATGCAATTTTGGTCCCAAAAAAGTTTTCTCTTGCAATTAAAGTCCTTGTTTATGGTTTTCATATTGTTTTGGTTCCAGTACCAAGTAACATGCCTATATTTTTTGGACCAAATTTGCAAGATCGGTTATACTCAGGAAAAGTTATCGTTTTACTTAAACCCTCAAATAAGAACCAAAGTTGCAAGAATAAACTAATTGGGACCAAAACTTAAAAAATCAACGGACCAAAAAACCAAATTTATTCAAATTAGAGTAAATTGCATTTTTGGTCTCTGAGTATAACCGACTTTATGCCCTAATTTCTGTAAGTTCGTTTCTGAAATTTTGTTTTTTATTAGGGAAATCGGGTGTTTGAAGATTTTGATATAAAAAGGGAGGCAGGGGGAGCTTCATTTAGTCCTGTTTCAAGGGAAGTAACAATCCAGGTGTCACATAACTACCTTGAGATACATTTCTTTTGGTCTGGAAA
This sequence comes from Lactuca saligna, assembly GCF_052625555.1. NCBI lineage: Eukaryota > Viridiplantae > Streptophyta > Magnoliopsida > Asterales > Asteraceae > Lactuca > Lactuca saligna. The sequence goes on from NC_136423.1 coordinate 178,973,447, forward strand.
AGGGACTTGGGCTGTACCTGACCAAGGAACTTTTGGACCACTTATCTCAGCAATCAGTGTCACCCCAAGTAAATATTCTTTCTTGAAGTTTGTTGTTAGTTTTTGGTCTTTCTACTTAACAAAATGACAAGATCGCCCTTTACTTGTTCTTGTACAGATTTCATCCCTAGTGTGAGCAATAGTCCACCTTCCAACAAGAAGAAGAATAATACCGGTTTGACTGTAGGGATTTTGGTTCCGATTGTGGTTGTGAGCTTTTTGGTGTTATTAGCCCTGTATATTCTTCGTCAGCAAAGGAAAAAGAGGAATAATGATGACAACTATGATGAAGGTGGTTGTCTTAACTCTTTTTTTATGGCATAGATGAAAAATGTTTTTCATTGTTGATTTATTTCATTTTGCATTTCTTTATGACTTTTTCTTGTCTTGAATTGCAGATTTTTTGGGAATTGAGGCAAGACCATATACTTTTGGTTATGGAGAATTGAGAGATGCGACAAATGATTTTAGTCCTGCAAATAAGCTTGGGGAGGGTGGTTTTGGACCTGTTTACAAGGTAGTTTTATACTCTTTTATCAAAAATCTAGTATATGATTCTTGAAGTCGGACTAAATTATCATTATTTGATGGAATGGAATGACAAAAGAATGGAATGGACTCGATAATGGTATAAGCAAGATAATGGAATGGGTAATTACATTCCTTTCTCATGCTTGGTTGGCCTTTAGGATTAGATTGACATTTCATATGTTTTTTTATAGTATGTGTAAATACAATGTATTACTTTAGCTCTACTCTATATATTACTTTAAGAAATAACCGCTAAAATAACCAAAATGGGTGGTGCCCTATCACGAAATGACCACTTTTTGAACAATTATCACAATATAACCACCAATTTTGCAAAATTGCTTAATGAATGGTCCGCTAGAATAACAAATTGAGGTTTTTATAGTGGGGACCATTCATAAAGCGATTTGAAAACATAGTATTACAAAGTCCATTTCGCAAAAAAGGGATCTTGCAAAATAAAATAAAATAAAATAAAAAACTTAAGGTTTTTGTAGTAGGGAGCTTTCATAAATCAATTTGGAAAGTAATATTGCAAAGTCCATTTTGCAAATTAAATATGTGGTTATTTTGTGATAACTATTCAAATAAAAAAAAATAAAAAAAAGTGGTCATTTGGTGACATAATACCACCCATTTTGGTCACTTTTGTGATCATCTTTTATTTGAATTAGATTAAATTACATTTTTGGTGCCTGCATACAACTGATTTTTGCAATTTGGCCCTAAAAAGTTCTCTTGCAATTTTTGTCCTTATTTGAGGATTTTGTAACTTTTTTGGTACTCATATACAACTAATGTTTCAATTTTGGTCCAAAAAAATAGTCATTATACTTGGAACACCGACCAAAAAACATTGTATAAACCTCAAATAAGTAGCAAATTTGCAAAAGAAAATTTTTTGTGAAAAAAAATTCAAAAAAATCAGCTATGGAAATTGAACTGCTAGAACAAAAATTGAAAGATTGAACTAGAAAAATAAATGATTACAAATGGTTCTTGGCATCCGGGAGGCCAAGTCTCTCCCAGAAGTGTGACTTCTAACTTTTCAAATGATGCTCACCGACTCCCACCATACCCCCATTTGCCTCATTTAAACCGCCCTAACTATTAGAATGACCAAAATGCCCCTCCTTAGATCCTTTATTATAGATATTGCATTTCTATGTATTTCCTATCCTTCGACTACAAAAATGAAAAAAATTAAAGATAGTGAAGGCTCTTAAGAATCGAAACTAACAATAATTAGTTATTCTAAAAAGTATAATTAACATAATACGTTTTAAAATACTTGTTTTTTTTAAAAGCACATAAATAAAAATGGGTTATATTTACAATTCTTCATTCCATTCCAAGGTGGAATAAAAATAAAAATAAAAACAAAAACAAAAACTAGCTAAAAATGGAACAAATAATGTTCTCATTCCTTCATAAATGGTCCATTCCATTCGATCAGGTAAAACAAAGAGGTATTTTTCATTCCAATGGAATGAGTTCACCATTCCATTCCTTCCCCAATTTCATCACACCATATCCTATCTTAAAATTCTCTTTGATGAAAAACAGGGAACACTTGCTGATGGGAGAGTAATAGCTGTTAAACAACTCTCCATAGCTTCTCACCACGGTAGGAGTCAATTTGTGGCAGAAATTGCTACAATATCTGCAGTCCAACACCGTAACCTTGTGAAATTATACGGATACTGCATCGATGGAGCAAAACGACTTCTTGTCTACGAGTATCTTGAAAACAAGAGCCTCGATCAAGCATTATTCGGTATAAAAAATTAATTACATATTTTTAGCCATTAAATATAAAGTACTAAAGTATAATTAATGCTGTATTGTTACAATTTTTGGTCTATGATGTAGGAAGGAAAAAATTGTCACTTCCATGGTCTACCCGTTTTGAAATATGCATGGGGTTGGCACGTGGTCTCTCATATCTCCATGAGGAATCGCGCATACGAATTATACATCGAGATGTGAAATCTAGCAATGTTTTGCTTGATTCTGATTTGAATCCTAAGATATCGGATTTTGGTTTGGCTAAACTTTATGACGACAAGAAAACACACATGAGTACTCGTGTTGCAGGCACAATGTAAGATTATATACTTGATATAATTTGAATGAATTACATTTTTGTTCACTAGTTTAGCTGATTTTTTCAGTTTTGGTCCGAATGGTTTTCTCTTGCAATTTTGGTCTGAAAGGGCTTCTCTTCCATTTTTGATCCTTATTTGAGGTTTGTATAACGTTATTGTGACATGTTCCACGTAAAATGTCTATATTTGGTTCATGAGTATAGTTGATTTTTTCAATTTTGGTCCCAAAAGTTTTCTCTTGCAACTTTGGTCCTTATTTGAGGTCTTTGTAATTTTTTTCGTCCTGTTCCAAGTAAACTGGCTACAATTTTTGATTAAATGTGCAAAAATCAACCATACGAACAAAAAGTAGTCATTTCACTTGGAACGGGGGTCAAAAATGTTAAAAGAACCTCAAATAAGGAACAACGTTTCAAGAAAAAACTTTTTGAGACCAAAATTGAAAAACTTAACCATACACAAGAACTAAAAATGGCCATTTTATTTGGGACATGACCAAAAATATTACAAGAACCTCGAATAAGGAGCCAAATTATAAGAGGACTTTTTGGGACCAGATTTACAAATAACAGTCAGACTTGGACCAAAAATAAACGTTTTACTTGGAACAGAGACCAAAAACGTTACAAGACCCTTAAATAACTACCAAAATGGTATGGGATAGCTTTTTTGGGACTGAATTGCAAAAATCAACCATACTCGGGGACCATAAATATAATTTACACTTAAAATAAGAAGCTGACAAAGTCTTATTGATTCACTATCATATGTAGTGGGTATCTGGCACCAGAGTATGCAATGCGTGGACATCTCACGGAAAAGGCTGATGTGTTTGGGTTTGGAGTTGTTGCTCTAGAGATCATCAGTGGAAGGCCCAATTGCGATTCAAGTGTGGCAGATGAGAAAATATATCTTCTTGAATGGGTATGTTTAATCTCCATTTTCTTTATAAATGAATTTATGCACTCAACAAAAGGGTTGATGTCATAGAATGGCATCCAGTTTACTGGTTATGTATTTTTAAGGCCCTAATCATTTAATTCTACTTGGTAAGTCACTAAACATCCAAACCGTATTCAATTACACCATTGGGATCAATTTCAAGAAAGAGTTGATCACACAATTGACCAAAAGAGGTAAACATATAACACCAAATGATCGTTTTCATTAATGAAGACCTATTTCGTGTAAAAATTCACAAAATTTTATTCTTTTTTGCAAAAAGTGATGTTTATTTCTTTAAAAAAACATGTAGGTTTTTAAAATATGGTTTGGACTTTCCAGAGGTTACTTCTTTTTCTAATGCAAAGTGTTCATCAAGTTCCCAGCGTGTAATCACTAACCAATGTAGAATATATAAACTAAAATAACAGCCTGTGTTTGCTTACTACTCAGATATGTCGACAGAACAGAAGAAAATAAAATCTTGATTGCAAAAGAATTAATGTACTGGATGGAAAATGAAAGCAAAACCCTCTCGTATAAGTCGTATTTTATTCATAAGAGAAGGCTATATATAGCACTCTTAAAAGTCACATGCAGTACAAGAAAAGAACATAAAGACTCGTACAACCCTACTGACCCATTCTTCCCATGTGCTCCAAAGTCCATGGAATTGGTTAAACCAAAAAAAACAATTCTATCTACTAAGCTAATAAAATATAAGATAATAAATACCTATTATAACTAAAGTTTCAGCCATGCACAAACCGATTAATCCGACAACCACTTGCCATTGTTAGATTTTCAAAAAACTTAAGCTCTCAGTCTTTATATATATAGATATAATTACCAATACATAACATAAACATTTTTTTAGCAATTTTATTCAATCAGCCATACTTAACAATTTTTTTATTTCACAAAATTAACATCCTTTTTGGGAAAATTTTTGTCAGAAAAAGCAATTTCGTGAATTTGCATTTCTTTTTGCGAAGTACTATTTTGTTAAATATGTTCAAAATGTCATTCATTTGGAGTTATGTCTCTATCTTGGTGATCATTAGCTCTCTTATAAATCTCATGTGGCGTCTACATGGAAAAAATTGTTCCTATGTCCACATGGTGCTGACATGGCATCCACATAGACTTTTATACTTTTGCATAAAATGTGAACCAACTTTGGTATGATTTCAGGCATGGAACCTACATGAAGGGAACCGTGAACTCGTATTAGTGGATGAGGAATTGTCTGAATTTGATGAAAATGAAGTGAAAAGAGTAATAAAAGTTGCCCTTTTATGCACACAAACTTCACCAACATATCGACCATCAATGTCGCGTGTGGTGGCTATGATTTCGGGTGATGTTGAAGCAAGTGGTGTAATTACTCGGCCTGAGTATTTGACCGGTTTCAGTTTTAATGATGCTACAACTTTTAAGAGTGCAGTTCCTACATCTACAACTTCGGGTGGTAATGGTAGGGCTTGTACGAGTAACTCGACTGTTTCACCATTACTGCTTTCGCCACTTGATATTTACCGACCCATGCTTTATAATATTAAGGGAGAAGGTAGGTGATGTCATCACCTAAATTCCATTCATGGTATATATATGTAAAGTTCCTTGATTTAGATTTTAGACTTTAACTAGTGGATGGCTCGCGGGTTTATTAATCATATATTTTCGACACAATTTCTATAATATTCCCTTACATGGGGGACCATTTCTATAAGTTTTATGAAACACATGGACCATTTCTATAAATTTATAAAACATAGGAACTATTTCTGTTATTTTTCTATTAGGTACGGACCATTTATGTAATTTTGTGAAACACATGGACCATTTCTATAGTTCTCATATTGGAAAGAGACAATTTCTTAAAATTTGTTAACACAGGGACCTCTTCTGTTATTTTTCTATTAAACATAGATTCCGAATGTGCACACGACTTTATGAACGCTATTAATTGTTATAAGTTGGTGAAAATATAAATAATAATGTATAATAGATATGTGAAAAAAAAAACAAAGCGGAAAAAACGTGTGGTGCCCGAAATACAAAAATATGAAAAATTATTAGCTAATTTTTAGGTAATTACCTACGGATTGGTGACGTAGTTCTGACAGAAAACCTTTTTCGTAGCTATTCCATAGGTAATTACCTACGGAATAGCTACACAAAAGGCTTGCTATCAATATTCTATGTAATTAGCTACCGATTTTTCTTATTTTTGTATTTTCGGGCACCAAATGTCATTTTTTCTACTTCGTTTTTTTCACGCATCTATTATACATTATTATCTGTACTTTCACCAACCTATAACTATTAATATTGTTCATAAAGGCGTGTGCAACTTCGGGGTCTATTATTGGCTTCATTGTTTAACATTATAATGCTTACACTTTCATTAACAAGCTACTTTGTTTCTTTTAAATACATACACATACACACATAGACATACACATACACATACATATACACATTCAAATACACACATACATATACACATATAAACACACATACATATACATAAGCACACACATACACACATACATACATATACATACATATACTTACATACATACATACATACATACATACACATAAGCACACAGGTACACACATACTACAAGGTATATGTTTTATCATTTCCAAAAACTTGTAACATCGATATTCAACGAGTGGCCAGGTGACCCTATCCAAGTAGAGAATTCAAAGGCTACCTCGAATATCAAAAGGTAGATCCAAGTGACCAAGTGATCATGTGCCACAAGAACCATAATAATAATGAGTGAGTGTTTTTTCGGAATGAGTTGTGAATCAATTTCACAACTCCTAAGATGTTCCAACAAGACTTGGTTTACAAACCTCATTTTCTTTTTCATAACAAAAGGTTAGCGATGATCTCATTAGGTTGTATTTCAATCTTCACTATGAAACAATTTGAACAAATAAAAAGTTTCAACAATAATGAAAAAAATTGTCAGTGAAATTGACTAAGAATCTATCATCAAGACTACTCTGAAAAAATTACATACATCACTTATGTGTAATTCTTTGTCAAGTCTTATGTTCTTTAACTACTAATAGTTAAAGACACTTGCGAATCATCTTCCCATATAAATAGGATTCACATATGTCAAATGAATCAAACACATTTGCCTTCAAAATTTTCATCCTTTTGAAGTTGGTGTATGTGTTTCATATTTATATAGTCATGATGATTATGACATAGATAAGTTTGAATCAAATATCATTTGATTATTTAGGTGTCATGATCAGAAATATCAATTTAATGAAAGCTTATAGATTTGCTTTATAATTAACACTATGAGAAAATATTCTTTAACACAAAATACATCATTTCATAACATGAATGTGAACATTCATAAAGCAATAAGTAAATCTAGATTTATTCATAAATTTACAACTGTTACATGTCCCTATAAAATAGGCACAAAACATCTATTGATTATAGATGTTTTGGTTGTGGATAAATTTGTTAATCAGTTGACATTAAAGAATCACTTAATCAATTAAATGAAAAAGTTGAAGAACTATCAAAAAAGATTGTTCAAATGATTAACCAAGGCTTAGTAACTACAAACCAATTAGAAGCCATCGCTGCTAAAATTATTAATGAAATGCAAAAGGAACTTCAAAAAAGTTCTTGCAACAAAGAAATTATTGATATAATCAATAAAACTACTACAGTTTTAGATCCTAAAACTGAAGATAAAAAGCCATTCACTGGTAGGTACTCATGCCCTAATTATAATGAAGGAAATGAAGAACTAGGATCATCAAGGAATCTCAGTTCTATGACATGGCCTAAAGACAACTTTAAATCAGCATGATAGATTATTTATCTAAAGTATAAACATTCTTTTGGGATAACTATGAAGATGAAGAATTGATAATCAATGGATCAATTGTATCTATTCTTGATCAAGCTCTTAGGTTACTAGATCTTGCTGAAATTCAAGGAAAGGATACAATAAACTTAGAAATCTCTACATCTGAGGAACTTAAACAACTTTTCCATTTTGATGAAACGATTAACATCATAGAAAAAATATCTGATAAAGAAACTTCTTTATGTATTTCAGAAGAAGAAGTAGAATCTCTTTCTTCTGATATAGAGCCTAACTTCGGGATGAATAAGACCGAACCACATTTCAATCATCCTGGAGAATCTTCTTTTCAAGGTGAAAGAAGAAAAGGATCTAAAATTGAACAAGGTCATAGAATTGGCTCATGCCAAATCTTCCCACTAGAAATCCAAACTAGTTCGGAACAAACATTCTCAATATTGACAACATTGAAACAAATAGAAAAGAATTTATCGAAAGATGGACTTCAGAAATAAGTCTAATCATTCAGACTAATAAAGAAAAGTATGAAACAAAAGAATCTATCCTTTTATTGTTTAACCATAAAACATCAGGAGTAGTTCAAAATTTATCAAAAATACAAACTAGATTAGTCATAATCCAATGACAGTATTCCGAGACATGCTTGATGTCATCTACATGATGTTCCTTAGTATAGATCTTATACAAGACAAAGCCAATGAACAAAAAAGAGAAATCGAAAAAGCAAAGTCCAGACTTACAAATCTTACCATATATGATATTTGATTTCTACATCATTACACATGTGACTATGTGTAACACCCATAAAATTCGATCAAATTTAAAACTTTTTAAATCATTTTAAACCATTCAATTAATACAATTTGTCTCCAAAATAGTTTATACATAAGAGTTCCCAGAAATCATAATTGTTAATCGAGGAAGTGTACGGTCACGACTTCGCCTACCTGCGACCATTCGTTAAACCTAAAACAATAAACTGAAATTGTAAGCCCAAGGGCTTAGTGAGCTACCCCCAAATACCAATACCACGCTGGTAATACCATATCAGTAACAGACAATCAAAAACATGCATATTGGGCCATCGGCCTAACAGGACCGCCCTGCAGGGCCTACTGTCTATCAGATCCTATCCCAAGCCTTCGGCATGACTGGACCGCCACGTGGGCCTAAAGTCTCCCCGAACCGTTCATAGGGTATGTCGGCCTTCAGCACAAAGCAGGACCGCCTCAACCCAACCAGCAAGTAAATAAACATGTGCGCATAACTTATCATATTCTGACATATACAACCATCAAACATATCTATCTCACTAATCATCAATCCTAGAAATCTATCATAACTAAAGCACCGACCTAGCAGGTTACTAACATACCAATCCCTACAGAACATAAGAGCATAATATACTATCAGTCCTAATTCCGATATAACAGATCACAAAGCATAGCAACAATCCATAACCAGGATGTCGACCTAACAGGTCGCTACCATAACATCATCCTATATACCAGGATACCGACCCAACCAAGTCACTAAAGCATAGCATATCACCATCCTAACTACCAGGATATAAATCAACATAACATGCAATAATCCGAATACAATCCATAAAGAGATGACATTGGTGCCTTAGACCCTGTTGATATAGTAAGGATAACTCACCTTGCAGATGTCGACTCGATAGATGAACTCCAACTATCGGATGATTATCAAAAGCTCCACCACCTATTACCATAATATAATCATACCTATAAGTTCCCAACCTTTCAAGGTACCCCAACAGCTAACTAATCAAACCCTGGTCCAAGTCAAAGTCATCATTCAAGGTCATCGGTCCATGTTGACCCTAACTCGCCGAGTACCCTCGGTTACTCGCCGAGTTCCTTGAAGTACTTGCCCACTCGCCCAATCACAGAGTGACTCATCGAGTTCCTTTAGTTTACGATCAAACTCTAAGGCCGCTTGTCGAGTTTCCTTCTTGCAACTCGACATTTACACACGCATACATAAATTGGGGAAACCTTAACCGACTCACGAGTTGTTCATACAGCTCGTTGAGTTCTATGGCAATCTTCATCGGACTTGCCGAGTTGTTCATCCAACTCGTCGGGCCCAGGACTATCTTCATATGACTCGTCAAGTCGACATTGCGACTCGCCGAGTTCCTTCAGTCCTTCATCCATACAGATGCTTTTTAAGCGATGCAATGACTCCAGTTTACAGATCCATCCTTCCAAGGCCTAATTCTCACGTAAATTTGAAAACTTTACGTGAATACAAAGTGCTAATGGCCCAAATCAAGCTAGTGCTAGGGTTTAAGGAAAGAATGCTTCATAAACAATCCAAAGGCTGATACTTTATTACTTCTTGGACCAAGACAAGTCTAGATCTGGAGCCGCAACCACAGATCTGGACTCAATACCTGGAATGGATCCTAAACATGGTAAAATGGCCCCAAATCCCATTCATGAATAGATCTAAATGTAATAGAGTCAATGTATGAACTTGTTACCTTCAAACTAATGCCCACAACAAAAGAGTCGAATCCTCCAGCTCTTCTATGATCCAATCCTCCTAGCCTTCTTCTTACAATTGCTTCAAAACACACTTTCTCCTTTCTTTCACTCACAAATGGGCTTGGGTCTTTTAGGGTTACTTCTGGCCGTCAAGAGGTAGTAAGGGGCTGAGGTGAGGACATAACATCCTTTAAATAAGGTGCAAACCCTAAATTTTAGGGTTTTCTCTTTCCAGCACCAACTCACTGAGTCCAGCCACCGACTCGTCGAGTTGGTCGCTTAATACGTGCCCAACACCCGCTCCAAATCGACGAGTTAAGATACCTACTCGTCGAGTCTACTCCTTTATTTACACCTAGCACCCCTGAACTCCTGCTTCTGAACTTGGGATGTTATAATACTCCCCCACTTAAATTAGGCTTCGTCCTCGAAGCTTGCTGCAACACCCGATTTTGGATAACACCCCTACACTGCAAACTCTGATATCCCCAACCAACCCAGATCTATTCAGACACTACCATCACGTCCCTACTAAGGACAACTCCTTCTCCGATCTAGTCCTTTTCCATGCTGACAGGATGACGCATCCTTCAGCTTTTGAGTAACTCTCATGAACAACCAGCTATATCACATAAACACTCATACGTGGCCCAATCAGCCTCAGGCTGGAATACTAGGTATGCCTATGATGGGTCTAGTTATCCTTAGAATGTTATACCCTCGCATCCTCATGCATGTTTAGCCTAATCAACCCTCGGGTTGGAATACCAAACACACCCGATCCAATCAATCATAGGGTCCGGTCATCCTCATAATGGAATACCCTAGATTGGAATACCACTACATACATATCCCGTGCCTATAATCATACTTGGAATCCAAGGATCTATTCTTGCATCTCCTTCAAACTCCTTTGATTCGACACAACCGAGTGCAACTCCCCCGAATCTTCAGCAATGCATCTAACACAATCTTTATACCCACAGCCTATAACTGGAATACCCTTATGTGGTCCTTAGCATAGGTCTAGATTGCCTTTGAGCCCATAGAATGAGTCTGGTATGCCCTTCCTGGCCCTCAGCTCAAGACTGGAATGCTCCCGATGACTGACGGCACTACTGTCGTCACTTCAGTTGCCCAACACTCCGACCCTGCATATATCCACTTTCCTCCGCCACTCGAAGGGCCTAATCGATGCTCCTCTCATCAACGAACTACATAACGATATAAAAACTACTACCAGTCATGAATCCCGATTCATATACCTACTTCAAATCTTCCTGCTACCATATGGTGTTTCTTAAGCAAATTCGAAACCTCCTTGGTCCCAACTTGTATGTCCACAACCCGAACATCAGACACCTCACCGAGTACTGAACCAAAACACACACACAAATAGCAATCCTACGCCCTGCCACTAACTCCTGCCAACATAATGAACGTTACATGACCCACGTCAGCCTCCCATCCTACCTGGTCTTTAGTGACCCATCTTCTCTTTACTTCAGACACGTTACGACTCTATCACGGATGAAACCAACCCAAGACACATCACGATAACTCAAACCATCATCAACATACATACCACTACCGTTCAACCAATACGACACTCATATCTAACTCATATCACCTTTTCTGGTTGGAATATCAATCATGTCTAATCAATTCAACTATCGAGCTGAAATTTTCAGGGTTTGTTGGCCTACCGCCTCAACCCTACCGCTCCCTTTGAGCCTCCATGCCTACGACTTACTGTCACCCTGCACCGGGTATCTTGGCCTACTGCATAGAGCAGGACCGCCTCAACCTTATCCAAGTGCCAAAGATGATCATGAGAAAGATCTGACCCGGTTCCCAGAACCTGAATGACAGGACATTCTAATCCCAAACCTTCCTAAAAACGGTCGAATACCCATACGGACCCACTCTAAGTCCCCACTGGAGTATTACCCAATCCCAGAAGATGAAACCTCGGAGACACCCTGAACTGATGAGATCACCAAGACCCTTTTGAGCTCCATCCGACCACTAATAACAACTTCCGTTCAACCAAAAATACACTGGACTCTTCAGCCTACTCCAGCAACATGTTAATTACTTGGGGATAGACCTTCTGATTGATATAGCATAGTAGTCTACTCAATACCCGAACATAGATCTACGAACATATACAGAGTCTTCAGCATGACTGGACCGCCCTACAAGGCCTTCAGTCTGTCTGGACCGTTCTTTGAGCCTTCGGTCTAACTGGTACACCCAACTGGCCTTTAGTCTATCCGGACTGCTCTAAATTGTTGAGCATCTTCCTGAACCCCCTCCTGATGCTCTCTCTCATGCATGCTGTTCTCACCCACTTGGGGCTTTGAACTTCGGGTCTACTCTGTGGACTATATCCTCAGCCTAACCCTAGGCCTCATGCCGATTGTCCACCCTCTCGGAAATCTGTGGTATGCTCCCTGATCATCGTGTCTACCACACACGCTAAATAACCCACACTCCCGTGCTGAATACACTACTGATCCATAGCATCTAACAAAACCCTTAATCTATTGATCCAAAAACCCTCAAAGTCAAGCACATCCTTGACTGAATACTCGAACTAAATTTAATTCTTGACTAGAACCCCCACCTGGTTCCCCAGCTTCTGCTATCAAGCACCCAGAAGATGTGTTTCTTATGTTGGGGAGTTTTACCAAACCCCTAATCAACACAACCCTCAAACCAAGCAGCCACTAGGGCCTCCATTTTCCCAGTTTCAAAACCTCTCCCACTTCCACATCTCGGGGTAACACTCCCCTACTTAGATTCGACTAAGCCTTCCTAATACATGAAAACCGGAGGATTCTCAATCCTTCTCACTTCCCAACGACCGATTAGATGACGAACAACTCTTTCCACTGGTGCTTCATTATTAGCCCATCCTAATCGATCACACACTTCCAAGAACTTGATGAAAACTTGTTGAACCCTAGAGAAACCATTAGCCACTAATGCTTGAGAGATACCCCCCCCCCCCCCCCCCACTCATGTCTTAAAGGCTAAAAGATAAATGCTCCAACTAATACCTCAGCAACGAACCCCTTTTCTGTTGGCGCTTTCGCCCATCAATCACGAACGACTGCTAAGACAACTGAGTCCTGATAATGATGAATAACCATCCTGTGAAACCCTATCTGAAGACTTCCCATGTAATACCTCTATTTCCCAAAGGTGTTCCAATAAACTTCCCGCTCTCGGGCTCTAGTTAGTCTCTTCAGGGTTCGCACCCTGACTCACTTACCAGTTTAAACGTCCACAGCTGAACTGCAACAGCTGAAGCAACCTCTGCCCTAAACCGGGCTACAACTACTCCCAAGACATAATCTACAATTCCAAGAGTACAATAGATCTAATAATCAATCCTTACCGTCTGATGCAAGAGATCCAAGGAAAACTGGACTCCACACTTACATATGCCACGGCGACCCACCTGTGCTCACCGATGCTGAAATAATGTTGCCAACCTCTGTAACCAGCTGATCCCAAGCTAGAAGACAACCTGCCCATGGGTCACAAGCCTGCTCACTCCTTCGAGCTCGAAAAACTGAGAGGGCACAATCCTTACCCTACAAAACAACAATCCAATCCATCAACTAACCATTCCACTTCCAGCTGTAAATCCCCAGCTGAACATCACCATCGCTCCCTTCCAGTGTCCTTGCGTCGCACGTTTTGGTCTCGAGCAAAACCCTCGAGCCTCAAATCTAGATACCCACATGCTAGCCTCTCCCGCTCAACCCGTGGAAATGTAACGAGTACATATCATCCTCCTATTCCCATATAAATGCACCCTCTGCCCATCAGAATATGCACCAATAACAAGTCTCGGTACTGGAAAGCTCAACCAACTCCTCTCCCCTGCCGCCGTTACAGCTGTTAAAACTGTCGCATCAGCCCTCTCGGTAATGGTTGCATAGCGCTTGCTAGGGGTGCAAATGAGTCAAGCCAAGCCCGAGCCTGGTCAGGCTCGGCTCGGGCTCGTTTAAGTTATGCGAGGTTCAAGCTCGAGATCGACTCGTTTCGAGCTTCTTGTACCGAGCTCGGCTCGAGCTCATAAATAATTATACAAGCTCGATTTAGGCTTGGGCTCGGCTCGTTTTTTGTCTGACGTACCTAAATAAGCTTAAGCTCGGCTCGATCTCGTCTACTAATACCCTAAATCCCTAATCCCGAAATATGTTTTTATTTTAATATAAAAATAATAATAATAAATTATTTTATATAAAGGCTCATTTAGGCTCGCGAGCCTAATCGAGCTTAGTAACATAGGCTCGAGCTCGAGCTCGTTTCATAAACGAGCTTAATATTAAGCTCGAGCTCGGCTCAGGCTCGTTTAAAATCGGTTTCGAGTCGAGCTTTTATCGATCCGATCCCGAGTAGCTCACGAGTAGCTTGGCTCATTTGCACCCCTAGTGCTCGCCAAAATACTCAACCATAGCGGTCTTAATAGACCCGACATCTCTGGAAATTACCCCCGAACAATCTTGATCACCTACTCCTGGATGATCTCACTAACGTGATCCACTAAAAAATGATGGCCTGTCATGGATGCCCGCTGCCGATCCTAACCTGGATCTGGTCTCAAGACGTCTTGAATATTCCATACCATGACTAGGAACCGACTCCCCAACCCAACCCTAGGGGTTGTGACTTCCTTGATACGTGTATGGGTCATGTGATTTCAGTAGTATGGGACCATACTACCTTCCACACCTACCCATATTTATCTCAAGTAACACAACCTACCATATACATATACATAACGGGCGATAAATCCTCACTCGTAGAGAAATGCTAAATATCTCATAACTGGCCTCCCGGCCTCTCACTACCCACCCTTCCATGAAACTTCCACCAACCCCTACAGCACTAGTGTATGCTAGCCATACATAACGCTGGACCCTATAGACTTTCGAATATCCCATCCTACCCCAAGCCCTAATCAATAAGAACAGAACATAAGGCCAGATCAAATATTCTCAAGCTATAAGATCTTAATTATATACAGTTGTGATGGATACACCACTACTAGAAAACAGCCCTTTAATGACGCGCAAACAATGACACTCGCTGATAAAGGATGCGCATTTGTGCGTGCCCTAAAAAATAATGTCAATTTTTTAAAATTTGAAGGATAGAGGATATGCATTTGTGCGTGCCCTAAAATTAGCGTCAGAAAAGAATATAAATGGAATGCGGAGGGCGCCCTTCATAAAACGTGCCTCCTCTAAATGTGTAGCTTTATAAAATTTTAATGAAACACACATTTTTAAGGCGGGATTTCACCCGCCTATTAAATCCCAAAAATTAACAACCCCCCCCCCCCCCCCCCTCTTCCAAGCCGTAGGGCCTTCGTCTTATTCTTCTTTATAGTTATCAGTCAAAAATTAAGCAACATTCTCTTCCATTTTGATTTAGAACAATCGTTCACTACAATGTTGGGTATGAGTTTTTGGATAACGCTTCTGATGATTCCGATGATGTATCAGTTAGTCGGCAACAAGAAAGATAGAAGATAGAAGAAGAATAATAAAAGCGAACAAACGGGATTTCTTGACCTGGTGTGTTAATCCCTGATCAGGTCTTTTGAGCGAAGAGGAGATCTGAGGCTCAACTGAAGAAATATGAGCGCTTCTAGGTGGGTTTGCTCTGGTCGCCCATTCTTTTAACGTATACTACATCACCACCTCAGTTAGCTGTCTAAAGGTCAGTCACTCTCTCTTTTCCAACCCCGTTCCGCTTTCTGCCCACATCTTGCTTCGTCTTGCAGCCACATATCACCGCCTTATGTTTCACTTGTATCTTTATTTTTCTTTCTATTATTGACTAATCCTATTTGCTCCAAACACAGTCGATGGTCTCGCATCTTCTCATTGTATGCTAGGGACAGAGGTCCGTGACAGCTAACGTTCCTCCATCATACTTGAGAGGATGATGCTTTCATGGAACACATCTTACACCGACTTCCCCCCTTTTCCGCCTTAATAGGATGAATCGCCTTCTCCTTCCTTCATATGTAAATTAAAAAATACGATTTTTGTTTTAGCTATGGACAGATGTCGTTGTCGCAATTTAGGCCAACTGGTCGGTGGAGTCTAGGTTAGCGAATAACACCCATACGATGATCTTTGGGTTTCTTTCTTTTCCTTATCCTACAAACTAATATGTTTTTTCTGTTTTTTTTTAATTAGGGAACCTTGATTATTACCCTAATGATCGATCATGGAAAGAGGTTGGTGTCATCTATGGTGTTATTAGCTATCTCAATAAGCCCTAGGTTAAATAATGATCGCATGTGTTCTAACGACATGGTACACCTGAATCTAACTTCCCCTGTTTAACTCAAATTTGCAGTTGTGATATAGAATACTTGAAATCTTCTAGAGTCCTTGATTGTTTGTCTGTGATATAGAAGCAACAATCTGGTAGTAGTGGTACTAGTAATCAATCTCATATGCCAAGCTCTTGAATTAACACATAATCATACCAAACTGCTCCATCAAATCAGGTAAACCTTCTAGAGTCTTTTCTACAGTTTTAATCAAAGAAATATTACATAATCACGAGAAGTTTGTGTATGCAGATGTTGCAGAGACAATGCATGGATTAAAAATGAAGAAGACAGAAAAAGCTAGGAATGGAAGAAATGAGAATGTGTAATGAGCTTCATTGACAGGTGAATGTCTTCAATTTTTTGTTGGTGGTCCACATTTCTTTTTCCTACTCTGTGTCCTTCACATTAACTTCTATTCCTTACATAATGGTTTGGAAATCAACTAATTATATTGAGATTTTAAGTAACACAATTGTCTATCACTTTGGGTGGGACAAAAGATTACCAATTTTTTGTCCCTTTAACATCAGTTGAGTCTCATTTCAATGCAAGCCAAAATGCAATACAACCTATTGCATATAACATTTTAGTCATTTAGTAAAGCAGTAAAACATTAGAAAATAGAAAGGGCTAAACTGAGGTCTTGTTTAAATAGAAACACATGTTAATCTGGTGATGAGGTACATAATCTACTCATTTAGAAAGCAAGAAAATTATTAATTAACTTTTATTAGCTTTTGGCAGTTGCTGGTGCTCCTTATGATACCCTAGAAGAAGTCATTGGAATCAGAGATGGAAATGGAAATGGTGCTCCTTATCTGATGCTCCAAACGGTTTTGACACCAAACCTATAGGACAATCCACAAGCAATAGCATTTGGGATACATCTAATGGGTTGGTCGAACAACACCATTGCCATATAAAAAACGTGTCACGCAGGCTGCTGAGGTTCCTCTCTCTTATATCTTTTATCTTTTATTTTGTGTATCTGTTATCGATTCTCTCTATATAATATAACCACCATCTGTGTAGGATTTTACTCTCAAAGAACATCTGCCAAAGTCAACTCCTATGACCCGTATTAGTCAAGGTCATGAGACAAATTCATTTAAATCCAACTTTGCGTCTTGGTCAGCAGCTTCAGCAGCCTCTGTTCCTGAGGAAACTAGAGGAAAAGTAGCAGGTAGATTTGTTATGTATTTTTGTTACATGGGACATGGCTTTTTGAATTTTCTAGGGCTATATTCGACTTTTTCTAAAACTAGCACTCTTGTTCTCATTACTAGCTCTGCTGAAGCAACAAGGCGCTTTTGTCAAAGGTCTGACAAAAACGGCTCCTGTAGAGGAGGATGTTCCACCTTTGCTTGGAGAAAATGGAAAAATTAAGGTTTCAGATCATAAACTTGTTGCCACATTTAGATTTAATGTAGAAAGATAAAATAATTAGTTATATTTATATATTTGGTTTGAATTGGACAAGGAAATTACAATTCTTTGTCACACCTAATAAAAAACGGGACATGGGCATCTCTCTTCTGTGTAAAAGACGAGAATGCCCTTGCAACAACCATGAATAAAGTTAGTTTTTTTGGTGTGTGGGATGATTATTGATTAACTTAATAATTAATGTTGGTTTGAATTGGCAGCCATAGTATCAGGTGGAAAGGGTACAACACAAGACAAAATTAGAACCCTGAGGGAAGCGGGTGTGACAGTGGTGGAATCACCAGCAAAGATTGGAGCTGCTATGCTTGAGGTTTTTAAACAGAGGGGTCTTGTTTGAGTGAAGACCATGTATTAAGAAGAACAAGAAGAAACCATTTCCAGTTCAGAATAAAGAAGATAAACACCCAGGCGAGTTTATATGGTTGGATTTTAACCTTATTGAGTATTTTTAGCAATCTTTCTCTTTTTTTTTCTTTATGAAGCCAAAGCCAAAGCCACGTGCCACGACATATTTTCTTATTAGTTTTGCAAACTTGAAAAAAGTACAGGGATTTGGAATTGAGATAATTGTTTTTAGATTTTACTTATGTGTCAAAAAATTCCAAAAACTTGACAAGAAATGTCTGAGTATTGCTAGTATTAACTACCAGATAATGAACATAACCTTGTTTAATCTATATTGGAAATTTTGTAAAATCATCACGCGAATACATATCCAAAAATTGTGAATAATTTTGGATCTCGGATTCAAATGTTTGTGAATACGCCTAGTTATTAGTAGTCATATTCTAGAAAATATAATTAAATGAAAAAGATTGTTCAACCTTGCAGATGGAGATTATCTATTTCTTGAGATTCTTGCTGCTGGAGGAAAGGTTTGTAAATTAAAAATATTGACAAATACACCAACAATAGCCACAAACAATATGCAAGGACAGGGATTATTTCTATAATATATTAAACAAGGGTCATTTATGTAATTTCTATAATATTTAAGGACATGGAACAATTCTATAATTTTATTGTTACACATGGGCCATTTCCGTAATTCAGCAATATGTATGACTGCGACCATTTCCGTAATTTCCTGTTGCACAAGGTCTAGATCTGTAGTTTTGCCAAACAATGGGTTGTTTCTGTAAATTATTACACAAGGGCAATTTTTGTAAATTCATAGGAACCATGTCTGTAAATCCACAAGGACCATTTCTAAAAATGCATAGTGAACATTTATATAACTTCTGCAATATGCAATGACAAGGGCGATTGGTGTATTGTACAATTTAGTAATTGAATTCTATTTGACAACTTTCTTGATAACGTGATCACTTTTTCTTCATGTAGTTTGTGATTGTTGTAATATAAGTCAACACAGTTTTGATCTATGAATGTAATATAAGTCAACATACTCTGATTTTAATTTTTTTTGTTCTTTTATATATTCATAGATGAGTATCAGCAGGTCAAGAAGTCCTTTGAAGATGATAAATTTTCCTCGATCAAATCTATATTCTTTTCAGCTCAGGTAAATTTTCTTATGGTAAAAAAATATGTTGCCTGGAAAAAAAAAAAATTTGAAATCCATAAATACTGCAAAAACTTTTCTACCTTAGTAAATTACATAAATGGACCTTGTAGTTTTGGTGGAATCTAATTTTGATTTTTGTTG
Source organism: Lactuca saligna (assembly GCF_052625555.1). Lineage (NCBI taxonomy): Eukaryota > Viridiplantae > Streptophyta > Magnoliopsida > Asterales > Asteraceae > Lactuca > Lactuca saligna. The sequence goes on from NC_136423.1 coordinate 178,992,949, forward strand.
CATGGCTCGTCCTTGTGGTTTCATTTTATGTGCAGCGTTGGTCCTTGACTCATTGAATCGTTAAATCTAACTACTAAGCTGTTAGTTTTTTTTAAATATGACCATTTTGCCCTTGGGCCAAACTAATAAAAAACACACCATACGGTCCAAATTTGTAATTTACTATATGTACATGCATATGCATATCTATATATTTAAGTATATTTACAAATAAAAAACACACCATTTTGGACCCTATGGTGCTTTGTTATTAGTTTGGTCCAAGGGCAAAATGGTCATGTTTAAAAAACTAACAACTGAGTAGTTAGATTTAATGATTTAATGACTCAGGGACCAAGGCTGCGCATAAAATGAAACCACAAGGACGAGTTGTAATACCTTTGCTTTACGCACCTATGATAATATCTATTGGTTGTAGCTAAATGAGTTGTAATTGTTTGGATATAGGACATATGGTGGTCAAATGAAGTTGTGTACAAAATGTTATATGAAATGGATGTGGGAGTATTATGTGGATGCTACAACAGGTAGGTAAGCTTCAATTTCTACCTTTTATTTTCTCTCATAAGTTGAAATTTTGATTTCTAGTTTCCATGGATCCAACCTTAATGTTTTCATCCTCAAAGGTAATACATGTTTGCTGAAATACCAGACGACTACGAACAGATATAGACTCTACAAATGGTCAGCTGGGTATTTTTTTTTTTTTTTTTTCTGAAATTGACATAACTATATCTTTGATAGTCATGTTTGTTTGTTCGGTTGTGCAAGGACAATTAGATGGAGTTTGACAACACATGGAGCTAGGGAAGTGGGACATCAAATAGAACAAATGCAGCTAGGGTAATTGTTTTCTGAATTTGACATAACTATATCTTTGATTTTGTTTTTCATCTTACCGTAAGGCTGCAACTATAGTTCAGGTACTATGGATGAATTATGTTTGTAAAGTATTTAAGAAATGATTAGAAACAAGGGTGAATTTGTACAGATTAGTTAGCTAGTTGCAGGTTGATCTTGAATCAGCAAAGGGGCAATGGATTGTATTTTTTGTATCTAATTCGTTTGTAAATTTTTGTTACAACTTTTATTGATTTGTTTTATCTTTCCATGAAACAATATTTGTATGACATTAAATTTATGCAATGGATTCTATTTTTTGTATATGATATTTTATTTTCTATTATGAAACATTAAATACAAATTTAATTCGAAAACAAGCAAATCTATAAATAATATTTTTTTAAACATTTAAAATTATGATACGCAAAAATTTGTGTCATCTTCATTTATGACATGGGCTTTCTCGACATGGGCTTTCTTGATACGCACTGTGTGTCATTAGCACGCGCGTCGTAAGGTTACGACACGCGAATGCGTGTTGTTTTCCTTTATGACATGGCCTTTCTTGATACGCACTGCGTGTCGTAAACGTGCGTCGTAAATGAGCGTCGTCTCTCTTTATGACAGGGCCTTCCTTGACACGCATTTGCGCGTCGTCTGAGCCTTTTACGATGCGCAATGAGCATCGTAAAAGGCTGTTTTTCTAGTAGTACACAAGTAACTACAGTAATGATGTCAATCTCATATAAAGAAAACCCTAAGCTAATAGGCATCATGTAGTCAGGAAATTTTATCATGCAATTCCTGAAGATCCCTAGCCTAGTACTAGCATGCTGTTCTAACATATCACAATATCAAATAATCGTATGGTCTTTTGGGGTCTACTTACTGGCTTCGGCTGATTGTACACTTCGTGTGACATCCCCAAAATCACGGTCAAAAAAGACCGGTTTTGTTTGTACTTTATTTCTAAATCAGAGTAACCTTTTAATAAAAGAGTTGTGGAATTTGTGCCAAAACACTAATATGATAAAGATTTATCAAAAGCATTTCCTTATAAATGTATTTCATTAAAAGACTCGGGATGTCATGTTAGATACAGTACATAGGTATAAACAATACAATATAATCCTTACTACATTATTTCATATCTACAGGCCTATATCCGTAATCCCTCATCCCAACACATCACAACTATGCTTGAGCGCCACTACCTGTAATACATAAAACTGAGTGGGTCAGGCTTGGGAGCCTGGTGAGCACATAGGGTTTTCAACCCACAATAAATAGTTTATTAATTTCATCAACCAACAATAACCCGATTACCCGTTCCCGTTATCCTCACATTACGTCCCTAAACACCTATAATAAGGGACTTATCCTAAGGATCATCATCGGGATGGACACTACAGCTAAGGGGGTTCCTTAGCAATAAATGCCCTAAAGGCAACCATGTGGCGGATGGAGTACACCGGTGAACACATCGTTCACAAACACATACAGGTTGCGAGCCTGCCAGCGTTCCACTAAACTATCTAGAAGAGTCCATGGTCATCATCTATACTCTGCTAGATGACTGGATCAACAACAACAACATCGAGGCCTCTCATCATTTTATCACACATTGTCTTATTACATCTACCCATGTTTTACCCCAACATTTTTATAGATATAAAATACATATATAGTTTAAATCATTTAAAACTTGTATAAAAACATTCATCCAGTATAGATAGCAAGTATACAGATAATATGCACACATAGCACGTAATATATAAAACACTTTATATCTATGTGTAAGATGAAAGTAACTATGCACTCACCTGATAAGGTGATGATTGGATACTTGGACAGCACTTCGTTATCTCAAAACCATTTCCTTTGACAAAACCTAGTATCATTACCACTACGGTTTAGTTTAATATTCACCGAGACTAATTAATAGTCTAGCTATTATTATTATTAAATAAGCGTTAAACAACACTATATAACTCATAATAATAGCTCAAGTACTTATTTATAAGGTCCTAATAACATTACTATATGGAAACATAAGCTATACTAAAGATAGGGTAGGCATAACTCACTTACAGCGGGCTTTCTCAAAAACCGAGCTTCTCTGGAGCAGTGTTCCCGAGCCGAAAGGCTCTTTTCTTGGGACTCCACGAGCCTCGGGGCTTCCTTCAGGTTCTAGGGGGTTTACCTAGGCTTTAGGGGGCTTAAGGGGAGCTAGAGAGAGAAAGTTTAGAGAGAGAAAGTGGACGAGAAAAGGTGTGAGAATGAATGGAACCCGGCACATCTGTTTATAGTGTGAAATCCTAATGGACTCGCCGAGTAGGAGGACCTACTCACCGAGTTGGGGCATGTGGTGGCCTTGTGGTGGTGCCACGTGTCCGATTCTGGTGGTGCCACGTCACCTAATATCGTGTATCAGCCTCCGACTTAGAAAAATCATAACTCTCGCATATGAGCTCCTTTTTTGACTATATTTATATCCACGCATAGGTAAAACCAAGATCTACAACTTTCATTTAGACTCCGTCGGCTAATTCTCGACCGATCTCAAATTTAACAGTAGGAGGCGTTTAGACGGTTAAATGATCGCAAAGAATTCGTAACTCCTTCATACGGACTCCGTTTTCATCTATCTTTTTACCGTTGAGTTCCTATTAATGAGATCTTCAACTCTCATTTAGGTCGCTGATATGGGCATATTTAGTTATAAAATTCATGCATTATCTTAATACTTTATGTTGATTTTATCTCATTTAATGAGCAAAAGGTGCTTAATTAGTTTAGAATTTCATGTTTCAGCAATAATGACATGCTCGGAAGGAAAAGGAATCGAAACTAGCGATTGGAAGCTTGGATCTTGGATTTTGAAGAAAGAAGGACGTTGCTGGACAGCTTGACCCCTCGTTAGTGTTTTGGCCATATCTCATGAACCGTAACTCCGATTGATGAGATTCAAAATGTTCTGAAAACTAGACACAATTTCGAACGACTTTTGTGTTTTGAGAAAATGCTGATTCCAAACGTACTCGGCGAGTAGGGTCGATTACTCGCCGAGTTGGTCAGAAGTTTCGCGATTCTGGACGCGCTGACTTACCGTACACGGGTTTTAAGTGATGGACTCGCCGAGTAGGTCACTGGACTCGCCGAGTAGCCCCTGTTTTGTGAAAATCTATATAAAGGGACTTTCAGATCGATACCCTAGCATATAGATGAACCCTTGGAGGCCAATTGTCGACTAAAGGTGTTGCTAGAGCGTGGGAAGCAAGGGAATCAACCCTACATTCAATTTTAAGGAGAATCAAGTCAAAATCAAGTTTAATCTTACCTAATTTCTTGTTTGAACTATGTTTTTACCAATTGATTTCGTTTTTGTGCTTGTTTCTGCTGTAATCATGAGCTAAAAACTCATAACTTCTGTTTAGGTAGATGAATTTGTGAACATGGATTGATTATTTGATTAGGATTAATGTTAATTGGTGATTATGTTTTATTAAGCTTGTTAAAGAACCTTATGTGTTAACAATAACTATTCTTCTGTTAATAAATTAGTAATTAAGTTGTATGAACATCTCTTAGTTATTAATTTCATATGATTTATTGTGACCACATAGTTGTATGTCTAGGAATAACGAATGTGAAACTAGAATTAACTTGAAGATAGGTAAGTTAATGTGTAAGCTTGTGTGATACACCATCAACAAGAGGTTAATTGAATCACCAATTTGATTAACTATTACAAGTCTTATTTAACCCAAATCAATAACTAGGAAATTCGTTAATTTAGACAACTGGCAACTGCTTGAGTTAATTTGTTTCCTAAGGATTAGTAATAGCAAAAGTGGAACTAATCATCTTAGTCGGTAGCTAATGAAGAATTAATCCGATACATCGAAATCATCCATGAGAACAAATGAGTCGAACCTAAACAGAAGTCCTCTTTATTATTGAATTTAGTTGATTTTTATTTGCTTAGCTCTTAGTTTCTTAGTTTAAGTTTTAGTTATTAGTTTAAATTTCTAGTCTTGCAAAACTAGAGAAAACTCTTTCTATTACTTGTTTTATTTAGATAATATTAGCATCTATTTTAATTGTTTACCGTTCCCTGTGTTCGATACCCTACTTACCTGAACTAAACTGCTAATCGATAGGTACACTGCCTTTCGTGTGTTTGTCTTTGTGTTTAAGTTAATAGGATTAAAACTAGTTGGTTTCACACACATCAAGTTTTTGGCGCCGTTGCCGGGGAACGGTTCTAAATAGTTAATTTTATTTGCTAATTGTTATCATTTTTTATTTTATTTGTTGATTAATTTTTTTATTTAGTTTAATAGTTTATTTTTATTTTTTATTTATTATGTATTTTCCAAATCTCGATGCTTTTGATGCTTTTCTTGAGGAAGTAGTACAGGAAATTGAGCAAGAAGATGAGGAGTGTGGATGGGATGAAGATTTGAAGAAATTTGATAGATGGTTAGATAACATCTTGCCCAACACACAAGAACAATTTGAGTCACAAGAGCTAAAGTTACAAGATGAAGAATTTAATCCAGAAAGAGACTTGGAGGAGCTGGAAAAATTGCTAGCAGAAGGGTCATATGAAGAACAAGAACAAGCTGAATTGCAGGAACCAAGCTGTGGTTTGACTATTACCACGATATACCCCCCTGTATTTACATTTTGTGTTTCGAAGCGTGGGGTGACGACTCCAACTTTGGAGAAAGTTCTGAGGCACGATCCGTTTTTGATTAGTATCCAACCGGTTCCAACCTTTGTCAAAATTGTTGGGTTTCATGAATTCGAGTTTGTTTGGCCAATTTTAGAAGTAAAGAGCCAAATTTTACAAATTGGTCCACCAAAGAAAATATTTAATGCAATGGATGGATGGGCATCGAATTTATTAGAAGTTTATTAAGTTGAGAGTCCAGCTAAAGACTCGCACAAAAAGAAGCGCTTGCGGGAGGCAACCCGTCATTAGAGTTTTCTTTTCTTTTTCTTTCTAAACTTCTAGTGTTTAAGGATAATCTAGGATTTTTTTTTATTTTAATGTTTTTTTTATTACTTGGTTTTTGTTTTTAATCTTTTCAGTTTGAGTGTAAGGATGCATGTGAGGGTCTAGAGTCAAGGCTGATGAAGCGAGAAATCGAGTCTAGGCGAGAGAGGAAACGAAGTTTTGAGTGAAGCTATGAGTCCAATTGATAGAAGGGTTATATAGTGTTTATTACCTAAAGAAAAATGAGGGAAATTATTAGTTTATATAACCCCCATACATCATAAACGGACTTGGGCAGAATAAAATTTTTGTCACACAGCGGTCTACTGGCCGAGTGAATCTTATGGACTCATTGGGTCCATGTGAAAATTCACGATTCTTCTGCCATTTACGCTTCAACTCGGCGAGTCTACACACTTACTCGATGAGTCGCTCATTCTTCTTACTTTTGAGCTGAAGATTTGATGACATTTGATATGGGCATTGGTTCTATTCTTTGAAAATCATTTTCCGAGCATTTCTAAGAGTTTTTCCCTTATGTTCGGAGCTTTTGTAAAGACTGTACCACACGAGATTTTGACACCCAAGACATGGATGAGCTGTTCCCATATCTAAAGTCAATTGAAGATGGAGATGAAGAGAATAGATATCAACCTCACCACTACTATCCCAGGGGAGTTTGTTCCAATTCTCTCTTTATTTTTATTGTTCTTTATCATGCATGATATGCAATGGGGACATTGCATAAATTAAGTGTGGGGTAGGGGGTTGGTTGGTTACACTAGTTAATTTTTAAAGTTTTGCATAAAATTTGCTAGGATTAATTTAGAAAATTTTGGTAAAGCAATTAGGGATCATGCTAGTATTATATTTGATGATTGCATGAAAACCCAAATGTTTAGTTGAGCCTATATACGTTCTAGTGCATTTGTGGCTTCCTTATTCCAGTGAAATCATGGGACAAAAACACGACCTCGCTTAGTTTGAAGGATGCAATAGGTTTAGCATCGTGTACCAGAAATGTATCTAGGAAAATTATTATTGTTAACAAATAAAGGTTGAAGTTGAGCGCCCCTGCTTAAGCATGTAGGTTTTGAGTGAAAAAAAAAAGTGAGTTACATGTTAAAAAAAAAAGAGAGAGAATTACAAGAAAAAGTTTGAAGAATTTTTGGAGCATCAAAGTTAAGTATGAAATTAGAAGATCGAAAATTCCGAAGAAATTAAAAAGTTGAAGATACTAAAAATCAAACAACAAGGTGGTGAATTCAAAGAAATTAAAGATCAAATGTCAAAGAAGTGAAGAATTCCAAAGAGCTCCAATGTGGTATCATAAATTGTAATTATCTAGATTATGTATGCTTGGGTTGCTCAACCAAAAATACCTTGAGGTTAAGAGGTTTTCTGAGGATGGATTCGGAGGGATGCATAAAATGAGCATTGTTCGGAAAAAGTGGGCGAATGTTTATGAGGATTGTGAGTATTTGGAGTATGGGGGTTATTAGGAAAATTTTAGACACAAATGCATGCGTTGCGGTCTTGGCATAATGGCTGGGTTTGATTGGGATTGTCTTATGTAATATTAGTGTACTAAAATTCAGTTTTGCTTGGGGGCAAGCAAAAGTCAAGTGTGGGGTATTTTGATATGGGCATATTTAGTTATAAAATTCATGCATTATCTTAATACTTTATGTTGATTTTATCTCATTTAATGAGCAAAAGGTGCTTAATTAGTTTAGAATTTCATGTTTCAGCAATAATGACATGCTCGGAAGGAAAAGGAATCGGAACTAGCGATTGGAAGCTTGGATCTTGGATTTTGAAGAAAGAAGGACGTTGCTGGACAGCTTGACCCCTCGTTAGTGTTTTGGCCATATCTCATGAACCGTAACTCCGATTGACGAGATTCAAAATGTTCTGAAAACTAGACACAATTTCGAACGACTTTTGTGTTTTGAGAAAATGCTGATTCCAAACGTACTCGGCGAGTAGGGTCGATTACTCGCCGAGTTGGTCAGAAGTTTCGCGATTCTGGACGCGCTGACTTACCGTACACGGGTTTTAAGTGATGGACTCGACGAGTAGGTCACTGGACTCGCCGAGTAGCCCCTATTTTGTGAAAATCTATATAAAGGGACTTTCAGATCGATACCCTAGCATATAGATGAACCCTTGGAGGCCAATTGTCGACTAAAGGTGCTGCTAGAGCGTGGGAAGCAAGGGAATCAACCCTACATTCAATTTTAAGGAGAATCAAGTCAAAATCAAGTTTAATCTTACCTAATCTCTTGTTTGAACTATGTTTTTACCAATTGATTTCGTTTTTGTGCTTGTTTCTGCTGTTATCATGAGCTAAAAACTCATAACTTCTGTTTAGGTAGATGAATTTGTGAACATGGATTGATTATTTGATTAGGATTAATGTTAATTGGTGATTATGTTTTATTAAGCTTGTTAAAGAACCTTATGTGTTAACAATAACTATTCTTCTGTTAATAAATTAGTAATTAAGTTGTATAAACATCTCTTAGTTATTAATTTCATATGATTTATTGTGACCACATAGTTGTATGTCTAGGAATAACGAATGTGAAACTAGAATTAACTTGAAGACAGGTAAGTTAATGTGTAAGCTTGTGTGATACACCATCAACAAGAGGTTAATTGAATCACCAATTTGATTAACTATTACAAGTCTTATTTAACCCAAATCAATAACTAGGAAATTCGTTAATTTAGACAACTGGCCACTGCTTGAGTTAATTTGTTTCCTAAGGATTAGTAATAGCAAAAGTGGAACTAATCATCTTAGTCGGTAGCTAATGAAGAATTAATCCGATACATCGAAATCATCCATGAGAACAAATGAGTCGAACCTAAACAGAAGTCCTCTTTATTATTGAATTTAGTTGATTTTTATTTGCTTAGCTCTTAGTTTCTTAGTTTAAGTTTTAGTTAATTGTTTAAATTTCTAGTCTTGCAAAACTAGAGAAAACTCTTTCTATTACTTGTTTTATTTAGATAATATTAGCATCTATTTTAATTGTTTACCGTTCCTTGTGTTCGATACCCTACTTACCTGAACTAAACTGCTAATCGATAGGTACACTGCCTTTCGTGTGTTTGTCTTTGTGTTTAAGTTAATAGGATTAAAACTAGTTGGTTTCACACACATCAGTCGCGTAAGCCAAAAACCGCTCGAACTAAAATTCGACTTTCGGGTCTTACACTACTAAGCCGAATCTTAGAAAAATCATAACTTCTTCATACGAAGTCAGATTTGGGCGTTCTTTTTATAGATTTTCTCGATTTAACATATTCTACGACTTTCATTTAGATTACTAAAGCTAAAAATTCATCCATCGTAAATTCACTATTTACGTCTCCGGGTGCCGTGCCGGTTTTGCCGTAAAACTTCGGCGGGCCATAACTTCTTCTTTATAACTCGGATTTTGGTGTTCTTTATATCCCCGGAATCCTTGTTTTGACCACTACAAATTTATGTAAAGATATAGGACTTATCTCAAACTTTAGTTTTCACTCTTATTTTTATTCTTTATTAAATATATATTTATAATAAAGTAATAAGCACACAAATACACATAATTCACATAGTATTCAAATATTTCATCTTTATTACTTCAAAAGAGTTACAATAGTTAACCTAGACTATTATATCATCTAAAATGCTTAGCCCTGAAACCCGGGCGTTACAATTCTCTCCCCCTTAGGATGATTCCGTCTCGGAATCATGCATCAGCAAACAGATTTGGGTAGCAACTCATCATGTCACTCTCTGTTTCCTAAGTGAGATTCGCCCCATTCGAATGTTTCCATCAGACTAGCACTAAGTCGACCATCTTGCATCGTAACTTCTTAGTCTTACGGTCAACAATTGCCTCGGGCTCTTCTATTAGCCTTTTATTCTCATCCATTTTTAACTCCGAGATTGGGATTATGTCAGGAACTTCTCCCGTGAATTTCCTCAAATAACACACATGGAAGGTGTTATGAATGCCATCTAGTTCTTCGGCCAATTCGAGCTTGTAAGCTTGGTTCCCAATTTTCTGAAGAACTTTGAATGGTCCAATAAACCTTGGACTCAACTTTCCTGGCTTTCCGAATCTTATAAGTCCCTTCCATGGTGAGACTTTAAGCAAAATAGAATCCCCAACTTCGAAGGTCATCGGTCGTCTTTTCTTATCAGCGTAGCTCTTCTGACGGTCCTAAGCTTCTAACATTCTTTCCCTGATCACTTTTAACTTTTTGGCAGTCTCATGGACTATCTCGGGGCCCATAAACTGCTTTTCTCTAGCCTCAAGCCAACAAGACGGCGTACAACACTTCTGTCCATACAAAGCTTGATAAGGTGCCATCTGGATGCTCGAGTGGAAACTGTTGTTGTAGGAAAAGTCTACCAGAGGTAAGTGCTCATCCCAGTTCCCTTGGAACTCAAGGGTACAAGCTCTCACCATATCTTCCAATGTTTGAATCATTCTTTCACTCTGGCCATCGGTCTCCGGATGGTAAGCTGTACTCAAACATAACTTTGTACCCAACTCCTCTTGTAGACTCCTCCAAAACCGTGACGTGAAACGACTATCATAATCAGATACAATTGTTAGAGGAACACCATGATGTCTTACAATCTCCTTCACGTAAGCATTTGCGAGCTTATCCATAGACCACCTCTCGTTGGCTGCTATAAAGTGTGCACTCTTGGTGAAACGATCCACAACCACCCAAATCATGTTGTGACCGCTCTTAGTTTTGGGTAGTTTAGTTACAAAATCCATGGTGATGTCTTCCCATTTACCCATGGGTACAGGTAAAGGTTCTAAACTCCCATATGGTTTCTGATGTTGTGCCTTAACCCTTGCACAAGTTACACACTCGGCCACATACTTTGCAACGTCGAGCTTCATCGTCGGCCACTAGTAGTAGGGGTTTAGGTCCCTATACATTTTAGTGCTACCGGGATGAATTAAGTACATGGTCTTGTGTGCTTCTTCCATCAAAAGATCTCTTATTCCTCCCGTCTTAGGTACCCAAATTCTTCCTTGGAATACCTTCAACGCTTGGTTGTTTGTGACAAACACTAACGGTTTGCCCAAACATTCTTCCTTTCGGTCATTCTTCTCAGAAGCTTCCTCCTTAGCTTTCTTGATGCTTTCCACAATTGTCGAGACAACTTCAATTCTCTACGCTCTTGGCCTCTTCCTTTCAATGTTGACTTTTCGACTGAGAGCATCAGCAACAACATTGGCTTTACTAGGGTGGTAAAGTATCTCGCAGTTGTAGTCTTTAAGCAATTCCATCCAGCATCGTTGCCTCATGTTCAATTCCTTCTGATTAAAGAGATACTGGAGACTCTTATGATCAGTGAAGAGTTTACACTTGGTACCATAGAGGTAATGCCTCCATATATTTAGAGCAAATACTACCACTGCCAATTCCAAGTCATGAGTGGGGTAGTTCTTTTCATGCTCCTTCAATTGTCGAGATGTGTATGCTATCACTTTTTCCCTCTGGTTAGAACACAACCCAACCCGACTCCAGATGCGTCACTATAGACCGCGAAGTCTTCAACTCCATTGGGTAGAGAAAGAATCGGTGCTTCGCATAACTTCTTCTTCAGCTTCTCAAATGCTTCCTCGTGCTTCTCAATCCATGTATATGTAGCTCCTTTATGGGTCAAATCTGTCAATGGAGTAGCTTTCGAAGAAAAGCCTTGGATAAACCTTCGGTGGTATCTAGCTAATCCTAGAAAGCTTCGAATCTCCGTGGGACTTTTTGGTCGTTCCCACTTCATTACAGCTTCGATTTTTGATGGGTCAACCATTATTCCCTCCTGGTTAACCACGTCACCCAAGAATTGGACTTCTCGGATCCAAAAGTCGCACTTGGAGAACTTAGCGTAAAGCTTCTCCTTCTTCAATACTTCCAACACTTCTCGTAGATGCTTGCCATGCCCCTCTTGGCTTTTCGAGTAGATGAGAATGTCATTTATGAACACTATGATGGATTTGTCGAGGAATGGTTTACAAACCCTATTCATCAAATCCATGAATGCTGTTGGAGCATTGGTTAGTCCAAATGACATAACCAAGAACTCGTAGTGTCCATATCTAGTTCTGAATGCAGTCTTCTCGATATCCTGCTCCCTCACCTTCAGCTGATGATATCCTGACCTAAGATCGATCTTTGAGAAATAGCTCGATCCTTGCAGCTGATCGAATAGGTCATCAATCCTTGGTAATGGATACCTGTTCTTTACCGTTGCCTTGTTCAGTTCTCGGTAATCTATACGCATCCTCATTTACTTATTTTAAAAATCATTTTGAAAATCTCTTCGTGATTTGAGACTGGATTCACATGAGTGTTCCTCCAATTCACTCAAACAAAGGCTTTGATACCAACTTGTAACACACATAAAATTCAAGCAAATTTAAAACATTTTAAATCATTTGAAACCATTAAATTAATACAATTTGTTTCCAAAATAGTTTATACATCATAGTTGCTAGAAATCATAATCGTCAATCGAGGAAGTGTACGGTCACGACTTCGCCTACCCGCGACCATCCGTTGAACTTGAAACACTAAACTGAAATTGTAATCCCGAGGGCTGAGTAAGCTACCCCTAAAATACACATACCACACTGGTAATACCATATTAGTAACAGACAATCAACAACATGCATACTGGGCCATCGGCCTGACTGGATAGCCCTGCAGGGCCTATAGTCTATTAGATCCTATCTCGAGCCTTCGGCATGACTGGATCGCCACGTGGGCCTAAGGTCTCCCCAGACCGCTCATAGGGTATGTTGGCCTTCGGCACAAAGCAAGAGCACCTCAACCTAACCAACAAGTAAATAAACATGTGTGCATATCTTATCATATACTGGCATATATAACCATCAAACATATCTATCTCACTTATCATCAATCATAGAAATCTATCATAACTAAAGCACCGACCTAGCAGGTTACTAACATACCAATCCCTACGGATCATAAGAGCATAATATACTGTCAGTCCTGATTCCAATCTAATAGATCACAAAGCATAGCAACAATCCATAACCAGGATATTGACCTAACATGTCACTACCATAACATCATCCTATATACCAGGATACCGACCCAACCGGGTCACTAAAGCATAGCATATCACCATCCTAACTACCAGGATGTAAATCAGCATAACATGCAATAATCCAAATACAATCCATAAAGGGACGACATTGGTGCCTTATACCTTGTTTATATAGTGAGGATAACTCACCTTGCAGATGTCGACTCGGTAGATAAACTCCAACTCTTAGATCATTATCAAAAACTCCACCACCTATTACCATAATATAATCATACCCATAAGTTCCTAACCTTTCAAGGTACCCCAACAGCCAACTAATCAAACCCTGGTCCAAGTCAAAGTCATCAGTCAAGGTCATCGGTCAATGTTGACCCTAACTCGCCGAGAAATATTCCATATTCCCTCTGTATACCAACAAGAATATGGAACAGATTTTATTTTAGGAACTTTTGTGTATTCCATTTGTACAAAATCTCAAAATAGTTACTTTCCACTACAATGGTGTTCAAATCATTGTTGATAAAATCACAAACGCTTATAGAAACGGAAAACCTAGATTTTTAGAATCAATGAAAAGTAATTCAAAAATTAAAAAACCAAAACCTATCAACATCTCTCAAAGAAAAATTGAAGAAACTTTGCCTTTTAAAATGGGGGAGAATGAAGAAGAATTTTAATTTCTTCTTAACCAAGAAAAATTTTCAAAAACTGAAAGTTTACTTGAAAAAGTTTGCTCAGAAAATCCTATAAACCCAATAAAGTCTAAACAATAGATGAAAGCAAACATAAAATTAATCGACCCGACCACTATCATAACATGTTAAACCTATGAAATATAGTCCTCAAGATGTCAAAGAATTTAGTAAACAAATCAAAGAACTACTTGAAATAAAGGGCATCATTCCAAGTGAATCTCCTCACAGATCTCCCGCTTTCCTTCCGAAAATGATGCAAAAATAAGAAGAGGAAAGAAAAGAATAGTAGTTAACTACAACGCTATTAACAAAACAACCATAGGCAAAAGTCATAATCTCCCTAATAAAGATGGACTTCTCACCCTTATTAGAGGAAAAAAAATATTCAACTCTTTCGACTGTAAATCTGGCTTTTAGCAAGTTTTGCTTAATGTTGAATCACAAGTCTTAACAGTTTTCACATGTCCCCAAGGACATTACCAATGGACTGTTGTACCTTTCGGTCTAAAACAAGCTCCATCCATATTTCAAAGACATATGCAAAATGCATTCAGATCTTTTGAAAATTTTTGTTGTGTTTATGTAGATGATATCCTCATATTCAGCAACAATGAAAATGAACATTTGTTACACATAGCAGTTGTTTGCAAAAAAAATGTGATCTTCTTGGAATCATTCTTTCCAAAAAGAAAGCACAACTTTTTAAAAGTAAACTAAATTTTCATGAGTTACAAATAGAACAAGGAAGTCATCTTCTTCAAAATCATATTTTGGAAAATATTCATAAATTTCCTAATAAAATTGAAGGTAAAAAATAGTTACAAAGATTTTTAGGAATCTTAACATATGCTTTAGACTACATTCATAAAATTGCAAAAATAAGAAGTCCCTTACAATGAAAACTTAAGAAAGATGTCCTTTGGTCATGGTTTGAATATGATTCTAGCTATATGGCAAAAATAAAAAAGAACCTAAAGGAATTTCCACCTCTATATCATGCTAATATACATGATAAATTAATTATCGAAACTGATGCTTCAGATAATTATTGGGGAGGAATCCTTAAAGCAATAAATTCTGAGGATCAATCCAAAGAATTAATTTGTAGATACACCTCAGGATCTTTTAAGGATTCTGAAAGAAATTACCATTCTAATGAAAAAGAATATCTTGTCGTTAAAAGAGTAATTGAAAATTTTTCAATCTATTTAACACATGTAAATTTTACAGTAAGAACAGATAACAAAAACTTTGCTTATTTTTTAAGAAATAACATTTCTGGAGATAACAAACAAGGTCGATTAGTTCGATGGAAAATGTGGTTTTCCAGATATAGCTTCGAAGTAGAGAACATTAAAGGAGAAAAGAATATATTTGCAGACTTCTTAACTCGAGAATTCCAACAGAAAAACTAATCAGGTTTGATACTCTTTTCATGCATGAATCAAATCCATTCGGCGTTATACTTTGGTGGTCTAACGACCCAAGAGGTTTTAACCTCAGTCCATAATTTGGACTACAGGTACATAGCCTTTCTCAAATGGAGAAAGAACAAGAGCTTATGCTCAAACAAGCTCCTCTTGAACAAGAATTAGAATTCATCAAGAACCAATTAAAAATTGTAAGACTATTTATGTCTGAACATAAAAATGAACTTTCTTATCCTTCCTCTCCTATGATTCAAGAAGAAAATGTAAGTGTTCAAAAGAACATCGAATAACAGGATGTCAATGTTACACCTCCTTTAAAAAGAAAAAAAGCGTCTAGTCTTGAGCAAACGGCTCCAGGTAAAGACTCAACAAAACCGTTGAGGGTTGTGGATTTACCAAAAATCCAGACAGGAGTACAAACTCCAATAATGTTGGTTACACCCTTAGACTTTAGTCTAAGACCCAACGGGGGAATTCAAATCCCAAAAACTAAAGGTTCATCTTCAGGATCAGGAACACTTGATAAGGGAATTCAAATCCCAGAGGAATTGTTACAAATTCCTAATAAAAGCTCAAAACCATACTACATTGTATTCAATGGACCCAACGTTGGTATATTTGAAGACTGGAATATCACCAAAAAAGGCAACAAATGGAATTAAAAATATTAAACATAAAAAGTTTAATAACTTTCTTAAAGCCAAGATAGTTGAAGATAAATACACAAGATGTGAAAGGTTCTCAGAACTACACCTTGTTACTATAGCAGACACCTTAAGGCCTAGCACATTCAAGTTAGCCTTAAATTCTACAAAAAGTTCCAAAACTGTTCTTGGAAGCCTTCCAAGAAGAACTCCCAAAAATACTGAAGAATTCACACCTAACCTCCTAGCATAAATCAAGATAAAAGACTTCGAGTATTGTTACAGATATTCTCGAAGTGCAACGGAAGAAAATTTTGTAGAAGAAAAATTTTCCGCTATTGATATGAAGAATTTAAGCCACTACAATTTCTACAAAAATGTCAACTCTTTACAAGTGTATGAAGCATTTCAACTAGGATTGGTAAAAACCATCTATCCTAGTCAAAACCTGCAGGAAATAAAGATGTTATCTAAAAGCTTTACAAAAGCAATAAAAACTTTCAGAACAAGATGCTGCAAAAAGGATCAAGACATTTTTCTAAAATTCAACAGTAGCATCCCATACTATAATGATAAGGATGAAATAAAATATCATCATCATCATTTAGTACAGATAGGCATCTGCAAACAAGAAACTTATCTACCCAGCAAGGCCATGGAAGAAAAGCTTGAAAGAGACGATATCCTCCAGCTAGCAAAATCTAGAATTGAAATCTTTATCAATAAGGTTTTTGAAATTTTCAGCGGATGACAATATCTTCTTTAGTGGATATGATGCTAATGATAAGACCTTAATCTACAACAAATACAGCAAAGAGATTTCTCCGGCCGACGAACACCTACTCTTAGCCTTCCAAAACTCCCTACTAAAGCCAGACTTAATCGGCGAACATGTGGCAGACATCTATAAGACGCTCCACAAAAGCACTAATAGATACAACTATCAATGCTTAACCATCAAGGTGGCCTCCACTACCGAAAATATTAATGGTAAAGCTATTATTAATGAAGATTCCTCGACAAGCTCCAAATAAGAGAGGACCCTCAAAGATAAGCCACAACACAATAATGTAGTTAGTGCATGATTTGGTTGACAGTGACGTTAAACACTTGTATCAGATCCTCTTTATGATTCTTTAACTAGAGAGTTATGCTTTCAATTGTAGGCAAAGTGAAAATATAAGAGCCTTAAGCATTCCTATTGAAATCTACAAATGTGTGAGTAAAACCCCATATAGGGTTTATAGTTTGAAATTGTAAAAACCTTCGTGTTTTAGTTCATTTATAAATAAGAGAAGTTTTCTCAATCCGTCCTTTATGCAACTGTTTGTATTTTAAAGTCTGAAGTCTTATTCGTCATAATGATCTAGTACTAACAAGTACCGCCAGTCAGAAGGACGTAGGGAAGAAGGAACGATCAGAAGGACCTATTCTTAGCCTTCCAAAACTCCCTACTAAAGCCAAACTTAATCGGCGAACATGTGGCAGACATCTATAAGACACTCCACAAAAGCACTAACAGATACAACTATCAATGCTTAACCATCAAGGTGGCCTCCACTACCGAAAATATTAATGGCAAAGCTATTATTAATGAAGATTCCTCGACAAGCTCCAAATAAGAGAGGACCCTCAAAGATAAGCCACCAACACAATAATGTAGTTAGTGCATGATTTGGTTGGCAGTGACGTAAAACACTTGTATCAGATCCTCTCTATGATTCTTTAACTAGAGAGTTATGCTTTCAATTGTAGGCAAAGTGAAAATACAAGAGCCTTAAGCATTCCTATTGAAATCTGCAAATGTGTGAGTAAAACCCCATATAGGGTTTATAGTTTGAAATTGTAAAAACCTTCATGTTTTAGTTCATTTATAAATAAGAGAAGTTTTCTCAATCCATCCTTTATGCAACTGTTTGTATTTTTAAAGTCTGAAGTCTTATTCATCATAATGATCTAGTACTAACAAGTACCGCCAGTCAGAAGGACGTAGGGAAGAAGGAACGATCGACACCAAGATTAACAAAGAAATCACAGAGCCTCACGCACAAGCAAGGTATGAAAACTATCTTTTAATTTATAACAAAACTATCTCGTTAAAGTTTTTTAATTTCAAAAACTATAAACTCTATAATAAATCATCTTTTATAAAAAATCAAAAAATCTTATAACAACTCAAATGAGTAGTAACAAAGTATTAGCCAATTAAGAACCTAATAAGCTCTTCATTTCTCAAATAAAAGATTGCAGAATTGCTATTAAACAACTTCAAAGAAATTTAGATTATATTAATGATGAAATTTCTTTAATAGATTTAACACTACAAACGTCTCTATGAGATGATTTTAGAAGGCAGATAAATGCTAAAAGTAGAAGATTTGCACACATTCGTGTACAAAATCTCTTAAAATGGGTCTTAATTCTAATAAAAACCATTTAATTGAGTTAAAAGATAAGCTTTTAACTTAAATTTATTCGCAACCAGTTCCTGATGTAGAGATTTCTAACTTTACTGATTAAAGAATCACTTAATCAATTTAAAAATAGATTTCTAAGCTTTTAACTTAGTAAGGGTCTTCAACTTTTTCATTTAATTGATAAATCTTAACAACACTTGTTATATCTTCAACATGATATATCATTCGTTTATAATCAGTTGATTATTTCTTCCAATCATCAGCATATAATATCAATCATTAGTGTCACTTTAAGTATAACATACTCATGTGAATGAAGGAAAAATAAATAGTTCTATCATATAGATATCTGAAGTCTTGTCTAAGTCAGCCTTCTTCATCTCGATGAAATTAGAGAAGCAATTTCTCTTTCAATGTCCAATTTCTTCCCCAATAGAAACAACATCAATCATTTAGATCCTTTCTTGATTCATGTGATCATGTTGTGTATCCCTTAACTAAACTATAAGTCTTTTTGAGTACATAATCTGTTAGACTTCCTTTAGTCAATGCTTGAACAGACTTGAAGTACTTTCTAGTGTTCTGATTTAATATCTGTTTTACTTGATGAGACATCTTATATGTTTCCAAATTATCCAAGACTTTCTGCAATTCTAGGCTAATTATTCAAATATGATGTGAGACACATCAATATCATTACAATAATGTTTCCATCAAATCATCACGATCAGACTGATTGGTTTGTAGAGGTTGTTTAGGTATGGGATCTTTTAGTATAGATAATTTCTATTTATCTTTATGGTAGAACCTCAAGATATTATATCATTTATAGAAACAATAATCACCAAATGTTACTATCTCTTGAAACTCAACAAAAGGGGGATTTTGTAGGGTGTAAAATTATTAACAATTATCAACAGAAATTCAAAAAAGTTTCATTTAGTATTTTCAATATTTAGTGTTTAAAAATTAATACCCTTTATTTTTTCTTAAAAAAATAATTTATTAAAGTTTAGGATCCAAGTATTGAAACAAGTAAATGGTTAGGTGACATTTATCCCATGAACTTAATCAAACTCGGTAAGTAGCGATTACCAATTTCATATGATACGTAACTCCTAGATTATAGGATCCTAAACTGTAACATCCCAATCTCCAGGTATGAATTTAAAAGCTTATATATGTGTTTTCAGGGCAACTCGACGAGTTGGAAGGCTCCAACTCTTCATGTAGAGTTTAATAGTCGCGCATTTTTTAGGGTTTACTCAACGAGTTGGTTGGAAGGCCCCAACTCGACGAGTTGACGGATGTTTATGAAAACCTAATTTTCAGGGTTTTGCACCCTATTTAAGGACATTATGACTCATTTGTGACCTCCCTCATCATCCCCTCGGTCCAAAGAAAACCCTAATCACACCTCTTTCCCCATTTTAAGTGGTTGTGAGCTTAAAGAGTGTTATTTGGTGCATCTCTTGAATAAGCTTGAAGTGATAAGTGCATAACTAAAGGAGGAGGGTGTGGATCCGACATATACACTGTGGTAGAAACCATTTGGAGGTAAAAATTCCTTACCTTGACCTCTTGTTTCTTAGTTTTTCTCCTATGGAAGTTTAGTGCATTTTTAGTCCATTTTAGAACCATTTTCGGAGTTGAGCATGATTTGAAGTTATGACTTTAGATCTGGACACCCTTAGGCCTCCTTGGGCCTAAAGATTCAAGCTTTATCAATCTTTGGCCATTCTCCATGTCTTAAACCCCTTATTAAGTTTCATATGAGTGTTTTAACCCCTTGGATGCCATGCATGGACGTAAAGTTAGCAACTTTATGTGGTACCTTAACCCTATGCGACTAGATCCATACTTTGGGGCTTTGGATTAGAATGGATAGGACTAAATATGAAAAGGTTGACGGAACTTGATGAGTTTCTTAGCCAACTCGACGAGTTGAGTCGGGTTTTCCTACTTTCTGTATTCTGAATAAATTCAGTGAGTTGATGAGATAACTCAACGACTTAGTTACGGTTTTCCTGATTTTATGAGTTATGAAGGAACTTGACAAGTTACTAGTTGCACTCGATGAGTTGGGTCAACATGGACTGTTGACCTTTACTGTCGACTTTGAATTTGATCGGGGTTAAATAAGTTTGACTTCTAAGGGTATTTTGGTAATTTGGGACTTGATGGAATTGGTTCTATAGTGGTTGTAGGTGCTTGAGTTTGGAGCTGTGTTTCGGGAGCTTGATCTTTTCGGTTCAGTTCGACATTGTGAGGTGAGTTTTCCTCACTATAATTAGGGGTCGAAGGCACCAAGGCCGGCCTATTAGATTGATATCTTGGTAGTTGTTGTTATGTTGAGTACGAGTTAGCTATGCATGGTAGTTTGATATGCTAGTCTAGTAGGTCTATAGGACTACCTGTGATACTGTCAGATTATTTATATGTGTTTTTATTTGTTACATTTCGACATGTTGTGTGGGTAGGGTTGAGGTTGTACTGCTCTGTGCGGTAACCAACAAACCCTGGAGTATGCCACATATGAGTTGAAGGCCAGGGAGGGCATGCCAGACTCGTACTGAGGGCTCCTAAGCATTCCAGATGCGATCTGAGGGCCATGGGAGCATGTCAGACTCGCACTGAGGGGTGATCATTTATATTTTGGTCTTAAGACTGAAGGGGCAAGCCAGCCATAATCTATAGGCTCGAGAGCAAGCCAAACTTATGTTGTGGGCTTATAAGCAAGCCAGATGTGAGTTGTGGGCCTGTAAGGCAATCCAGACTCATATTGTGGGTTGGGGGTAATCCACTCTAGAAAGTTGTGGACCAATTATATGTTGTTATTATGTGTGCTATTTGTTATGTATTGGTATTTTTGGGGAGCTCACTAAGCTTCGAGCTTATAGTTTTGGATTTAGTTTTAGATACTTTGGATGATCGCAGGAAGGCGAAGGCTTGATCGTGGACCTCCTCACATTTTATGATTTTGATTTCTGGGATACTCTGATATGAAACTATTTTGAAAACATTTTGGAATAATTAATGGTTTTTTTATATTTGAAAAAGTTTTAAATTTTTTATGAATTTAATGGATGTTACATGAACAACTATTGCTTAACTTGGAATGTTTATCCCATCTATGCATCAGACCTCTCATGCTTAGGTGACCTCTATCACACAGGATTCAGATTGTATGTTACATGAACAAAAATGAAATATTTTTCCCTATAAAAGAATATATTTTTTTTTGTCCCCTCTTCGGAAAATTATTGGGTCCACCCTGTGTATAACACAAAATAGCCATTTTCAATAAAGAAGACCTATTTCGTGAACTTTTTGCAACAATCTTATTTTATTTTGGAAAATAATGATGTTTGTTTCTTAAAAAAAAAACAAGTAGCATATATATATATATATATATATATATATATATATATATATATATATATATAGGGGTGAGATCGGTTGAGAACTCATAGTTTCCCGATAACTAAAAGTGGAGCATTATATCAAAACTAATTCATTAAAAACATGATCATAATCTTAGCAGTCTCTAAAAAATTACATAATAAATCAACTTTTCAAGTTATTTTTAAATAGTATTTTTCAAAAAAATTTAAAAAAGTGCAGATTTTTTTATTTTTTTATAGAAAATGTGAATTTTTGAAAAGAAAATTGAAAAAAAAACATTTTTAAAAAAAACTGTAATCTTTTTAAAATAATTTAAAAATCAATAAAAAGTTTTAAAAAAACTAGGATATTTAAAAAATACTATAATCTTTTAACCAAAAAAATCAACATTTTAGGTACATATACACATATTTTTACAAATACATATATGCATATTTCATATACTATCATATTTGTAAAGAAATCATAAGAAAACTCATTTTATTTACTAATCTATAAACACAATAGAATAAGTATTTTATTCGATACAAAATAAGATATAAAAAACAAAAAAAAATGTTACAAAATTTCAAAGTGTTTTCATGTCTTCGTGTCAATATTTCCATATTTTTTTCAATTTATCATTTTTCACCTCTTCAATATTTACCGCATTTTCTTCCAAATCTACAAGAAAATTAAAAAAAAAATGATTGATGCAAAGACAGTTACAAAAATACATTTGTGAATTACATGTAATTCATATGTGAATCACATGTAATTCATATGTGAATCACATGTAAATCACATGTAATTCATATGTGATTTACATGTGAATCACATGTAATTCATATGTGAATTACATGTGATTTACAGGTGAATCATATATAATTTATATGTGAATTACATGTGATTCATATGTGATTTACATGTAATTCATATGTGAATTACATGTAATTCATATGTAATTTAAATGTGAATCACATGTAATTACATGTGATTCATATGTGATTTACATGTAAATTACATGTAATTCATATGTGAATTACATGTGAATCATATGTAATTACAACGTTTAACTTTTTATAAATTTAGCTAAGTAAAAAAGAAATAAGACAATTATTATTTATGATTGTTAACCATTCCAAACTCCAATGCTACATCAATTGTTGCATCCAAAGAACTTGGATCACTCTCAATTGAAAGCTTGTGATGTTCAAACTTTTTCAAGCTTTTATGTATTTCTGAGACTTTGGGTGTATCATAAAACAAGATAATCAAATTATCCTGTTAACAGTAGTTAGAAGTAGGTATAGTAAAAGCACAAGAAAATCAAATTATGCCTTGTATGATGCATAACTAGGATCTACATATACTTATGCAACAAGCAACAAGAAAGATGTCATTAATGTTATATATGTTTTTTAGATTGAATACATCTCAAATCTCATTGATTGAAAGTTGAAAACATACCTCCTTTGTAACCATATTGCTTAGAGAATGCTCTCGCGTGCAAATGGTGAATAAAACACTTATCATATAATATAAATTAAAACTAACATGATCAACATACACACACATGTGCCTGATCAACACTACCAGGTCCAATCAAGACAAGCGTCACACTTGAAGCGTATATCATATCCTGATTGAAGCGTAATTGAGGAAAAACTACATGAATTTGATCATCGTATGTCTAAAAAGTGTAAGATACAGTTTGTAAAATCTGAATACCTTCATGCTGACACACAATTAACAATTGATGTAATAAGAATATGAACAATGAATTTAGATTCAGGTTAAGGAAAAAATCACGTCCATAAACACATATCTTATCAAATTACAGTAGATGTCTTTCTTGTTGTTGATCTTGCGATGATTTTGAGCCTTACTACAATATAAGAAATCAATAATCAACCAAAAATCAGAAATGAGAGGCTTTGGAAAGAAGATGAAGATGATTACATACATGAAAATATGTGAAAAAATGATAATAAAAAAGTTTTTTTTGGATTTTACAAACCTACTGGCTTCAATCGATGGGAGATGGTCATTATGTGTGACCCCCTGGGAAATCGGCAAAAGATTATTTAGAATAAATAATTTTAACCAAGTTATATTATATATCACAAGGTTTCCGTACATATAAAGAACGCCGAAATTTGAGTTATAACGAAGAAGTTATGGACCGTCGAAGTTTTATGGTAAAATCGGCACGGCACCGGGAAGCGTAAAAAGTGAATTTATGATAGAAGACTTTTTAGCCTTATTTATCTAAACCAAAGTCATAGAGTATGTTAAAATGAGAAAATCCGTAAAAAGAACGCCAAAATCTGACTTCGTATGAGGAAGTTATGATTTTTCAAAGTTTCAGCTTAGTAGTGTACAGCCCGAAACTCGAATTTTAGTTCGAGCGGTTTTTGGCTTACGCGACCTAAATGAGAGTTAAAGATATCATTAATAGGAACTAAACAGTAAAAAGATGGACAAAAACGGAGTTCGTATGAAAGAGTTACGAATTCTTTGCGGTCATTTAACAGTTTAAACGTCTCCTACTGTTAAATTTATGATCGGTCGAGAATTAGCCGACGGAGCCAAAATAAAAGTTGTAGATATTATTATTACCTACGTATGGATATAAAGAACGTCGAAAACGGAGATAGTATGAGATAGATATAGACGAAGCTTAGTCGCTACTTTTCGAGCGCGGCGAATTCGATACAGTTTTGTAAATCCGAGATAGAATGAGAATTAGACAACGAGGTCTAAATGAGAGTTGAAGATCTCATTAATAGGAACTCAACGGTAAAAAGACAGACAAAAATGGAGCTCGTATGCGAAAGTTATGGACGAAGCTTAGTCCCTACTTTTCGAGCGCGGCGAATTCGATACAGATTTGTAAATCCGAGATAGAATGAGAATTAGCCAACGAGGTCTAAATGAAAGTTGAAGATCTCATTAATAGGAACTCAACGGTAAAAAGACAGACAAAAACGGAGCTCGTATGTAAAAGTTACGGACGAAGCTTAGAGACTACTTTACTATAAAACTCCTATAAATACAAGGGTGAACTCCTCATATTTTCTTCACACCATAAGCCTCTCTTTCTCTCTCTAACTTCTCTCTAGCCTCCCTAAACCCCTCACAAGTCTACGGAACCTCCCTAGCACGAGAAGAAAGCCCCGGAGCGCCCGACGGCTCCAAGAAGAAAAGCTTTCGGCTTGGAAACGCTGCTCCAGCGAAGCCCGGTTTTTAATACAAACTCGTTGTAAGTGAGCTACGCCTATATTATATTTAATATAGATTTTATTTAATTATAGTAACAATATTAGGACCTTAAAATAATTATTTGGGCTATTATTATGAGTTATATTGAGTGTTATTTAACGCTTATATAATAGTAATAATAGCTAGACTATTAGTTAGTCGTGGTTAACGTTAAAAACTAAACCCTAGTGGTATTGATACTAGGTTTTGTCGAGGAAAATTGTTTTGAGATAACGAAGTGCTGTCTGAGTTTGGAATCACCACCTAATCAGGTGAGTGCATGGTCTCTTTCATCTTACACATAGATATGGAGTATTTTAATATAAATTACGTGTTATATGTGCATATTGTCTGAATACTTGTTGTCTATGCTGGTGAAAGATTTTTATACATGTTTTAAATGATGTAAACTGTATAAAGTATTTTATATCTACAAAATATGTTGGGTAAAACATGGGTAAATGAATGATGATGGATAAAAGCTGAAATAGAGGAACATTAGTAGTACAGACCTAGTGCCCTATAGGTATACATTGGCAGTAGTGGACCTAGTACCCTATAGATGAGCACTGGCAGCTGCGCCACAACCCGTAGATGATTTAGATCTACGGTAAACATCCTAGCAGCTGCGCTCTAAGGATAGTATCGGCAGCTGCGCCTAATAGGGAGCCTTATGACCATGACAGTAGTGTTTAAAGGTCAATACCGGCAGAAGCGCCTCATAGAAAATGTCCTAATTCTGGCAGCTGAGCCTAAGTGACAATATTAGCAGCTGTGCTTGACCAATGTGTCATTGGCAACAATGGACTTCATGTTGTTTCCTTAGGATGATCCTTAGGAAGGAATGAATGAGAAATAGCTGATTCTTAGGGTAGATCCTTAAGAATAAAGAAGATAATGGGGATGGGTAATTGGGTTGATTGTTTGACTGTTTAAACATAATAATTATATTATTGTGGGTTGAAAACCCTATGTACTCACCAGGTTTCCCAACCTGACCCACTCAGTTTATTTATATCACAGGTGTTGATATGAAGTGACATTACACTAAGAGATTTAAAGAGATGTAGATCACTAGTGTAAATAATTGTAAGTTCCGTTTATGCTTATGTTTCTGTATTAACGATGACGTCCCAAGCGTTTTAAAATGAAATAAATACGTTTCTTCGAAAATGTTTTAATAACGTATTTACCATGTTTTTCTGGGAACAAATTCCGCAACATTTTTATAAAATGAAGTACTCTGATTTTTATAAAGCATAAACAAAATCGGTCTTTTCTGGCCGTGAAAATGGGGATGTCACAATTCATATATGAATCACATGTAATTCACATATGAATTATAGGTGATTCACATGGAAATCACATGTAATTTACATATGACTTACATGTGATTCACATTTAAATCACATATGAATTACATGTGATTCACATGTAATTCACATATGAATCACATGTGATTCCTATGTAATTCGCATATGAATCACATGTAATTCACATATGAATTACATATGATTCACATGTAAGTCTCATTTAATATACATATGAATTACATGTGATTCACATATGAATTACATGTGATTCACATATGAATTACATGTGATTCACATATGAATTACACGTGATTCACATGTAAATCACATGTGATTCATATGTGAATCACATGTGATTTACATGTAAATCACATATGTACTTTTGTGAGTGTTTTTGCATCATTTTTTTTTTAAATTTTCTTGTAGATTTGGAAGAAAATATGGTGAATATCAAAGAGGTGAAAAATGATAAATTGAAGAAAATATGGAAATACTAACATAAAGACATGAAAACGCTTTGAAATTTTGTAGCATATTTTTTGCTTTTTATATCTTATTTTGTATCAAATAAAATACTTATTCTATTGTGTTTATAGATTACTATATAAAATGAGTTTTCTTATGATTTATTTACAAATATTATAGTATATGAAATATGCATATATGCATTTGTAAAAATACGCACATATGTACCTAAAATGTTGATTTTTTTTGGTTAATAAATTATAGTATTTTTAAATATTCTAGTTTTATTATTATTATTATTGATTTTTAAATGCTTTTTAAAAGATTGCAGGTTTTTTAAATCATTTTGTTTTTCAAAAACTCACGTTTTCTATTAAAAAAAATTTTAAATCTACGTTTTTTTTTAATATTGAAAAATACTATTTTTTTTTTAAATCTGAAAAGTTGATTTATTATGTAATTTTTTAGACAATTCTATTAATATTTCCAATAATACAAAAAAATTAAACTTTAAATGATATTGTTAAGATTACGATCGTCTCTTTAATGAATTAGTTTTGATCTGACGCTTCATTTTTAATTCTCTAGTTCTTAGAAAACTATGAGTTCTCAACCGATCTCACCTATATATATATATATATATATATAATTTAGAGAGGATGCATCTTTTTCTAATGCAAACATTTTGTAACCAGTTGCTATTATTAGATTTTCAAAAACACTTAGGGTGCGTTTAGTTGCGGAAAAATAAGTATTTTCTTGAAAAAAATTTCAAGAAAAATGAGAAATTTTGAAAAAGCATTTAGTTCGTCTATTTTTCTTAATTTTCACGGAAAATGAAAATTTTCGGTTTTCGAAAATTACAAAGAAAATTGAAGTTTTGGAAAACCAATAGTTATTGTTTTTCACATTTTTCTAATTCCAAAATATTTCTAAAATATAAAGACACACTTAATCCCACCTCTACCTATCCCCACCTTAACACCCCCAACCCACTACACCCCTACCTACCCACACTCACCCACTCCACACCCACCCCCACAAACACATACATACCCTACCTACCAACCACACCCCTACACACATAACCACAAACACAGACCCACAAACACACAAGAACACACACACACACACCATAAACACAAACACACAGACACACACAAACACACAACACCACTACCACAATCACCGACCTACTATCACCGTCACAACAACCACTACCCCCATCACTAGCATCACCGCTGCCGCCGCCACCACTACGACCGTCGTCATCATCGACACCACCACTACCCCCCCCCCCCCCCCCCCAAACCTACTAAAAATGAAAACCAATAGAAATATACATATCTAAATGCGTTTTATAATTTTCTAAAACTGAAAATGAAAAATGAATAAGTTTTAACTAAACGTATTTTCTAAATTTTCCAATAAAAACTAAAAACGAAAAACAAAAATTAAAAAGAAAAAACAAAAAACGTAAAATAAAAATTATTGTTTCGTAACTAAACGCAATCTTACATTCCCAGTTTTTTTAGGTAGATGTGGACTTTAACGACAACAATTGATTGTTTGACCAAATTATATTATTGGGTAATATGGTCTTCTTTTATCATTTAGGTAAAATCTAGATATATTTATAATATAGAAAAGGCACTAGTTGCATGGTACTTGGATCCATCCATGTTGATTATATGATAGGCGCCGTCTCAACCCCTTTTATAAACTCTCAATTTGGCAGATTTTCATTTAAACCCCTCCAATTTGTGTAAAACCTTTAGCTAGTAGTTGTGAATGATTCAAAGTTATAGCATGTTCCGCTTCTATAATTGTGTTGATTGGGTAACATCTATTATATTGTTTAGGCAAGATGTAGATGGTAAGTTCGAAATGTGAGGTTATTTTCCTAAATCACACAAGTTTTGGTCGTTTTGATCAACAGCCTCATTCCTGGGGGGTTAGTTTCGTCAAAAATCCTTTTTTTTTTTTTTTTTTAAATTATAAATATCACAAAAATCAACTTGGAACACCCAATACTGTTTTGAGAATTATAATTATAAAAACGGTCGGGAGTTTGAAATAATGGAGATGTGACCTCTGGGAAGAAAAGTCTGCTCACACAGCAAACACTGATACATGTTCAGTGTACATACTATTGCACACATCGCCGCCGTGTAACAGAGCTCTGAGCATTATGGCATCTCGGCTGTGGTTGTGCTTGACGATCATCGCCACCGTAGCTCGAGCTCAAACCACCACCGATCCAGCTGAAGGTACTCTCTCTCCAATTATTTATGATCTCCGATTCTCCACAGATGCCATACGTTTCTGCTATGTGTGCTTGTGTGTATGAGAGAGAGAGAGAGAGAGAGAGAGAGAGAGATTAGTTCCCATTTCCCAAGATTTCAGTTAAAACGGTCTGTTTGGAAAATCAAGTTGTTTAATGGTTCTAACTTCTAATCTTTGAATTAGTGGCTAAAAGAATATAAGATTGCTTAACGTACAGTTCATAAAAAATTTCGATCGATGCTTAATTTTGATTCATTCAAGATCGTTTAGAGTTTGCATAAAATGCTATGAACGATGAACGGTTCGGAGCTAATGTTAAAACATATTTTTCTCCACTAAACTCTCGTAATAAGATATCTTCTATGCACATAAAATCCTAAACAAACTAATCGAAAACCATATTCATAAATGTGATTATCATGATCACAATTTTATTCATTTTAAGGTATTAGCGGTGAAATGAAATAAGAAATTCTATTTTTGACACCATTGTTTCTAGCTTTCGATTGTTCTGTTAAGTTATGTATAATAGAGTTTGTTTAAGGTTACATAAATTAAAAGCACATATTGGTTCTTTTGATTTATACGTAATATGAGGAATTCCGCAAGTAAAAATATATGATGATTAACTTGATTTTATAACTTTATTAGTTTTGTTTTTCTAAAATCAATGAAATAAAATCAAAATAATAGATTTTTTAGTTAAAACTACATCATTTGTTGAGATGTTATATATATATATATATATATATATATATATATATATATATATATATATATATATATATATATATATATATATATATATATATATATATATATAAAATGGCGGAGCCAACAGGGGTGCCGGATACTTTGTCCCCTCAACTTCTTTTAAACCTTCAGCCCATAAGTAACTTTTATCCGAAATCGTTTATATAATAATAGACACCAAAAATTACGCCATGATTTGACTTAAAAATAAGCCGCCTCTTCCCTTCTTTTTTTTTTTTTTTTTTTTTTTTTTGCCTCCACCCTCTATTTTTTTTAGTTTAATCAACTTAATGCCCTCATTTATGTCAAACACCCACAATTCTTCATAAATAACTTTTGTTAATTGATGAGTCTCCAAGATAAATTCCATAGTTATTTTTATTTATTTTAACAATGTTTATTTTCACTAAAAAATTGTTTCCGGCTATATTGTTATATTCACACGATTTTAATTCTTTAATCAATAAAAAGTTAATTAATAAATATTAGTTAATATTTATAATTTATGAAAATTTTTAAAATTGATATTAATAGATGAATATGAATCAATACTCATGGTCTTTTGAAAACTTTATAATATTAATTTCTTATAGAGATTGATGTAGTGTGTACTACTAACGATTTTTTCTTTTAAAGTTTTAGACTCTACATCATTTAGGTATAACATTATATTATAACATGTTAAAATTACGATGCGAGGCTCTCAGCTCCTTTATTTTCAAATCTTGGCTCCGTCCATATGTGTGTGTGTATATATATATATATATATATATATATATATATATATATATATATATATATATATATAACAAATTTTTTGAAGTTTTAAGGGTGGGCATGGGCCTACCGTGACTTATAGGTGGCTAAACCCTTGCACACATACAATAGAAATACAGTTCATAAATCGTGAAGGTATAAAACATACCCTTAAAACTTGTTACATGGATGATAACACAATCCCAACTTTCAATAATAGTAAAAATCATTAATATGTGTTTACTTGTTGAGTGGGGGTGCAACTGCAATTTATGGCTTGTTTTCATGAAATTTGTAGAAAATTGCTGATATTTTACCTTGTAATAATTATTAAAAAGTTATATACCAATCAAGCTTCCTTTTTTCCCAAAAAAATGGATCTTAATATTTTTAAAAATAGAATCCGGAGGCTTTAATAGAATAAGTCCAAATAAGATAAAATAGAAAGATATTCCCTAAAACATAATATTATTGTGTCTTGTTACTTCATTATAATGGGACCGATGCCTTGTCTCAAAATGTGTAAGATTTTAACTTACTCTAATTTTAAATGACCACAAATACAATGTAAAAAAGTTAGTTAGAAAATACCCCAAAAATTTATTATATGGATTATATCACCATCTACCCTTACTAAGATAATAAAAATCATTAATGTGTGTTTATTTGTGGGGTGGGGGTGGAGACTTTATGGCTCCTTTCCATGTAAGTTATTGGAAAATGATGTTATTTTAAATTGTAATAGTTATATAAAAAATAATAGAATATAGGAAAATGATGTTATTTTAGATTGTAATAGTTATATAAATTATATTTCTATGAAGTCTTTTATATGTTATTTTAGATTGTAATAGTTTCATTTACATTATTAAGATATATCTATATTAACCACTTTTGTTTGAGAATATTAGACAGATTATTATGAGTATAGGGTTGAATGTATATATATATATATATATATATATATATATATATATATATATATATATATATATATATATATATATATATATATATATATATAGATCCGGTAAGAAATTTCTTTTGGTGGGAAGGTAAGAAGTTTTTTTTCTACATATTTTTTTGACGAACAAAATAAATAAATCACTAGATGATTCATTTGTAAGATGATTCACAAGAAAAAATTCCCAAAAAAACATCTTTATGATTCATTTTTAAGTAAATTAAGAAAAAATTCATTTTTATGATAATTTTAGTGAATAACAACAAAATCATTGTATAAATGAATCATCAAGATGTTTTTTTGAGAATTTTTTCTTGTGAATCATCTTACAAATGAATCATCTAATGATTCATTTTGTTTGTTCGCGAAAAAAATATGTAGAAAAAAAACTTCTTACCTTCCTACCAAAAAATTTATTCTTATTTGATCTTGACTATATATATATATATATATATATATATATATATATATATATATATATATATATATATATATATATATATATATATATATATATATATATATATCCATCCATCCATCCATCCGTCGTGTAATCATATATTCATTCAATAATACAACTTATTGATCACATTATCTTGGTATCAGAGTGTATTTTCTCAGTTAGGTTACAACCCTAGCTGCTGATCAGTTACAATTCACCATAACGATCCTCACATCCTCACAAAGCAATCACACATTTTTTTTTTTCTTTAAGCGGTCATCTTCACAGAGTTTTCACACAAGTTCCATAATCTTCACAGAGTCTTCACAAGTCCAGAACCAATAATCTTCATAGAGACTTCACAAGTTCAGAACGATCTTACAGCACCTCAGCAGATGGCGATCATGAATCCCTTCTCCACAACCGAGAAGACTTCACACAAATCTCATAAGTTTCCTTTTACCCTAACTCCTACTAATTATGGTTTCTGGAAGATTATGATTCAGTCGTTCCTTGTTACCAACAATCTTTTTGGGTATATCGATGACACTATTACATGTCCCACCCAAACCCTTCCGGCTGCTGACAAGGCTGCCTCTGCAGATCCTACACCAAACCCATCTTACACTGCATGGCTTGCTAATGATGCTCATGTATGCATGCTTCTCTTATCCACCATATCTGAAGCATCATATTCCCATGCACAAGGAACAATAGCCAAGGACCTTTGGCTCTCTCTACAACGAGCCTATGCTCCTCACTTTTCATCTAGAGAGTATACCCTTAAAACACACCCTCTTAAAATCGAGATGAAATTTGATGAAGCGGCCTTTGCATACCTTCCAATTGCTCAAGAATACTCAGATGCCTTAGCCAACATTGGTGAACCTGTCAAAGAGAAAGATCTTGTCATGCTTGTGATCTCTGGTCTTCGCGAGGAATACACTATGCTAAAGTCTACCCTCATGGCTTGACAAGTACCCACCTCCTTCCAAGAGCTCCATGGTCTTCTCGTTGATCATGATTTTATGGTGAAGAAAAGTATACCCGCGGTTACACCCGTACAAGCCTTCGCTACCACCTCTTCCATCCGCTCTACTCCTACGACTACACTTCCGGATGTGCTACAAACTCTTTAACAACTTGCCTCTCAATTGGGTTTTCAACTTAACCCACCCCTGCTTCATCTCCTCAAGCCTTTTATACCAATCGTCCTTCGTCTTCTCGAGGTCGCACTTCAAATAACCATCGTGGCCGAGCCAACTACACTCAACCATCAGGAGGCACCCGCAACAACCAATTTCCTTGGGCATCTTCACAAAACACGGTGTATGGTACCTGTAACCAGTGTGGCATCGGCCATATTCCTTCCCAATGCCCTAACGAGTCGGGACCACTATCCGCTCTCGCCAACAACCAACAACCAGTTATGTTGTCAATCGCTCTCAGTCTACCATGTGGCTTCCCGACACTGGTTCCAACAATTATGTTTCTCGTGATGTTTCCTCTCATGATAGCCACACACCCTACTTTGGTGAGGACTCACTTCATGTTGGCAATGGTATGGGTCTACCTATTTTACATATTGGTTCTACTCGTTTCTATTCTCCTTCAAAATCTTTTACTTTATCCAATATTCTTCATGTTCTTGAAATCAAAAAGAATCTTCTTTCCGTTCAAAAATTCTATCTTGACAACGACGTTTTCTTTGAATTTCATTCTTCTTTTTTTGTTGTGAAGGACAATACTACTAAAACTACCCTCCTCACGGGTCCAAGTAACAACGGGCTCTACTCCATCATCCTTCCGTCTCTTCAAAGTCTTCCTAAAGTTGCGTTCACTACCTTCAAGGCTTCATCTAGCATTTGGCACCAACGGCTGGGGCACCCTCATTCACAAATTTTTAATTTTATGTGTTCTAAGTATTGTCTCCCTATTTCTAATAAAGTTTCTAATACTTTTTGTAAACCTTGTCATATTGGGAAGTCTTCTAAACTTCACTTAACTTCTTCCAATTATAATAGCAAACATATTTTGGATCTTCTTGTTTGTGATGTTTGGGGTCCGGCACCTGTGACCTCCTTTGATGGCCACAATTACTTTTTATTGTTTGTTGATGATTTCTCTCATTTAATGTGGATCTTTCATCTTAAATGAAAATATGATGTTTTTGAGGTTTTTAAACAATTTGTCTCTGTTGTTGAACGTCGATTTTCTACCAAACTTAAATCGGTCCAAACTGATTGGGGGGGGGGGGGGGGGTGTGAGTTTCGCAAACTTAATCCATTTTTTACATCACTTGGCATTCTTCATCATTTTTCTTGTCCTCATACAAGTGAACAAAACGGCTTGGTTGAGAGACGTCATCGACATGGCGTTGAGACCGGTCTAACTTTACTGGCTCAATCAGGTGTTCCTAACACTTTTTGGCATTTCGCATTCGACATTGCAGTCTATCTTATTAACCGAATGCCATCTCGAACAACCTCTCACATTTCACCATTTGAGCTTCTCTTTAAACGCTCTCCTGATTTTTCCTTTTTAAAGGTTTTTGGGTGTCAATGTTTTCCCCATCTAAGACCCTATAACCAACATAAGATGGATTTTAGATCCATCCCGTGCGTCTTTCTTGGGTATAGCTCCTCTCACCATGGATACCGGTGTCTTGACTCCACCTCTGACAAGGTTTACATCTCCCGCCATGTTCACTTTCATGAAACCTATTTTGCCTTCTTGAAACCTAAACCTATACCACATATACCCCCCACATCCGACCCTTACATCTAGATGTATCCTACTCCTACGATACTCGACACATCACCACCAAACAATTCACCACCACCAACCATTACACCGTTACCTCAACAAACCCCATCTCACCACCTACCGAGCCCCTACGGTTCTGTTGGTGACATCACCTACTACCCCCTTACGTGTGTATTATTGTTAACGACCTACTGGTACTTCTCCGGACTCAACATCCTCCTCGGTCCATCTGAGGCTTCCACTGATGCCACTACCGCTTGGGTTCGACCTTCTGAGCTTCGACAGAACCCAAAACCTACAACCTGGTTTGATCCCTCGACTCTTCATACTTTTCCTACACATGAATCGGAACCACAAACATTCTCGATTGCTGTCAAACACCCCTAGTGGCAACAAGCAATGACTAATGAATATGCAGCCTTGCTAAAAAAATGGTACGTGGACTCTTGTACCTCCTGCACCTAATATGAACATTGTTGATTATAAATGGGTATACAAAATTAAACGGGATCAAACAGGAGCCATTACACGATACAAGGCTCGTCTTGTCACTAAAGGTTTTCACCAAAAACCCGGGATTGATTATCACGACACGTTTAGTCCGGTTGTCAAGTTCACCACTATTCGAGTTGTTCTTTCTCTTACTGTGTCCAACAGTTGGCCCCTTCAACAGTTGGATGTTAAAAGTGTCTTTCTTCACGGTGATCTCAATGAAATGGTATACTTGCGCCAGCCTCTAGGTTTTCTTGACCCACATAAACCTAATCATGTTTGTCTTCTTCATAAGTCTTTATATGGACTAAAACAAGCTCCACGTGCTTGGTTTCCCCGTTTGTCTAAGGTTCTCTACAGTCTTGGCTTCAAAGGATCTCGTAATGATCCTTCTCTTTTCATATTGACAGCTCAGGGTATGCGAATTTACATGTTGGTTTATGTTGACGATATCATCATTACAGGAAACAATCAAGACGCTATTGATTAGATTGTTCGCAGCCTGAGTCAGACCTTTTCTCTTCAAGACACGGGAGCTTTATCTTATTTTCTTAGCGTTTCGGTTGCTTATTGTGGAACTGATCTATTTGTCTCTCAAAATCAGTATGTGTTGGACATTTTACAACTTGCTGGTCTTACCGAGGCTAAGCTAGTTAGCACCCCTCTTCCTATGGGTGCTCCTTTGTTTCTTGGTGACAGTTCTCTTTTTGAAAATCCTGTTCGGTATCGTCAAGTAGTTGGTACTTTGCAGTATGTCACTTTATCCAACATCTCTTATGTAGTTAACAAAGTCTATCAGTTCATGCATTATCCAACTGTCAACCATTGGTCTGCTGTCAAACGGGTTCTTCAGTATCTTCATGGTACCAATACCTTTGGTCTTTGTCTTACACCATCTCTGACACCATCATTCATGCCTATGGTGATGCACAATCTATGGTTACCGCCATTTCTGATGCTGATTGGGCTGGGTGTCCGGATGATCGTTGATCCACCGGGGGGTATGCTATGTATCTTGGTTCGAATCTTGTTTCTTGGTCAGCAAGGGAACAGAAGACTGACTCTCGTTCATCCACCGAGGATGAGTTCAAAGCCTTAGCTAATATTGTTGCTGAGGTAACCTGGCTTGAATCTTTACTACAATACCGGTTTTATGGTGTGACAATCTTGGTGCCACTTATCTGTTTGCTAATCCTGTTTTCCATGCTCGCACAAAACATGTTGATGTTGACTTTCATTTTGTTAGAGAAAAAGTTGCTGCCAAGACACTCTCCGTTCAGTTTATATCCACGGATGACCAGATTGCTGATATATGTACTAAGCCATTATCTTCACAAAGATTTGAGGGGTTACGGTCCAAGCTTCAATTCCTTACCCGGCCTTAGCTTGCGGGTGAATATTAGACAAATTATTATGGGTATAGCGTTGAATGCGTGTGTGTGTGTGTATATATATATATATATATATATATCCATCGTGTAATCATATATTCGTTCAATAATACAACTTATTGATCACGTTATCTGAGAATAACACAACAATGTTACGAAAATATCCATGCGAATTTCATTTCCATCAACGTTACGAAAATATTCATGAGATATTTTTATATTAGATAAGATCATTTATGAATTTACATATCTTTTTATGAAGTAGATATTATTTTATGATAGATAATTAAAAGTATCTGATATCTAAATATAGTATTTTCGTAAATATATTTGAAATCATTTATATGGGATAAGTCATTGATTTTTCTTCCAACACTAACCTCAAGTTAAATGACTAAATGTTAGGCCATAAGGTATGAGACTCATTTTTACGTGTATAGGGTGAGGTGGCATGCATCTTCCCTCACTAGTAAATGTGGTGTGAATTGATGTCTATTACACCTCCTTACGAGTTACGCCCAATAGAATTCCAAATTCATCTGCTACTCTCTATCTCTCTTCACTTTCTCTTTCTCTCTCTTTGTTCACTAGTGAACACCACCCCCAATTGTAGTAAACATGTAGTGAAGTGGTTATTTGAATAATGTGACAGAACTCTTAAACAAATAATAATTTCAAACCATACATTTTAGCCTTATCTAAATATATTAAATGAGTATAATTAACAATTATAATAAGTTAATTGAAACTTATTTATTTTCCTACATTTAAGTTTTTTTAAGATAGATAACATATGCATCTACAACTTTTACTTCTACATTTTTTAAAATTTACTTCTAAATCTATATTTTTTTTTTTATCTTCTACAGACCTTAAACACACCTTTCTATTTTAATACACCTAATACCGGCCATATACCAGTTGGTCCCTAAATATAAATAATTTTAACCTTTATTACCTATTGTCAAAACTCTTTAGAAATAAATTCATAACATTAATTGAGGGTGTTTTTAATAACTAACTAAAAGTAAAGGGTTGGATTTGACAATTTGTGAAGTAAATATCCACCGACCACCGACCACCGTCCACCGACATTTATTTTCCCGCTCGAATGGGCAAACGCCGGTAGCAGCACGGCGGTTTATTGGAACGACAGTCGTAGATTTTGGCATACGAATGATATGAAACTCTGTACGAAAAATTGAATTGTGGCCATTCAGTTAAGTAACATAGTTTTGAAGATGAAGATCTTGACCACGCTGGTGAATTAAGTTTTTAGTTTTGTTAATTTGAGGATTAGGGTTACTAATACCATGATTACGATTTGATGTTGAATGTAACTGAATAAAATTGGTGTTGCAGCGCGAGTTATACATGCAATGTTCAGCCACTGGGGGATACCAGAAAGTGCAGCAACAACGAGGGGATGGAACCTAAGCGGAGACCCATGCACCGGCGCCGCCGTCGACTCTACCAACTTCAATGACGGTAATTACAATCCCGGTATCAAATGCAACTGTAATTTCCCGAATTCTACTTGCCACATCACTGCACTGTGAGTGTTTCCCTCTGTTCTTTCCTCTTCAAATGTCTCCGAATAAACTTTAATAATCATTATTTCAATTCCCCTTAAATCATCAGGAAAGTTTATGCATTGGATGCTAGGGGCACAATCCCTGAAGGACTCTGGACTTTGTTTAACCTTACT
This sequence comes from Lactuca saligna, assembly GCF_052625555.1. Classification (NCBI taxonomy): domain Eukaryota; kingdom Viridiplantae; phylum Streptophyta; class Magnoliopsida; order Asterales; family Asteraceae; genus Lactuca; species Lactuca saligna. Next base: position 179,031,066 of record NC_136423.1, read on the forward strand.
ATTATGTATGTATTCAGCTGTTTCTTCACACTGTTAACTACTATTGGAAGTTATATCCTAAACGTATCAATCCATGTTATGAATATATCTACTAAATAATCAGATTGTTTGCTACAGTAATTTGGCCCAGAACTACTTGACAGGTCCCTTGTCACCTTCCATTGGCAATTTAACTCAAATGCAATACATGTAAGCCATCTGTTTTTGGTACTATAAACCCTCTATGTCTTTAAAGTTACATCTGAGATTTCAGATTTATAAGTTATATAATGATGAGTTTTGAATCCTTTTTATAGAACTATCAGCATCAATGCATTATCAGGGCAGGTTCCACGAGAGATAGGACAGCTTACGGATCTTAGATTACTGTATACTTTCTTCCTACTTTGTTTACCTTTCTGCAAATCTGCAATCAATCATCAACTTCTTTTTAATTATTTGTTGTATTATCTTTACCTTTTTATGTTGCAGCTCATTTAGCGGAAACAATTTCAATGGTTCTCTGCCACCTGAAATTGGAAATTTGAGAGAATTACAACAAATGTAAGAACTAAGAACACCCATCTTGAACTCCTCTTTCATTACTGTTGTCTCACTATTGCCTTCTGTTGTGCATATCTGTAAAGAATATCATTGGTTATATCATCTAATATCATCTTCATGTATGTTCATTTTTTGTCAGTTACATTGATAGTTCTGGAGTTACTGGTGAAATACCTCCTTCATTTGCTAATTTACGGAACTTGCAGACAGTGTAAGAGAGTTTATATTTAATGATATTTCATGGCACTTCATCCATCATATAAAAATTGTGATACTTTCTTTTTTGGATATTCGATAAATACAAGATTTCCTTTTTGGGAAAGTTTTTATGTAACAATGACCTAGTTCTACAATGGGCTGTAAACCTTTGGCTAAATAATACATTTGGTCCTTTGGCAATGCTTAGAGGTTCTACGAATAAATCCAGAATATTTATCTTCCAAAAATAATATTCATTGCAACAAAATCCAACATTTAGGATGTTACACAAATTTCTTTGAAAAGGAGTACCATATGTTTATTCTTATCAGTCTTCAATAATTTGTATCATTTATATTGGAAAATGACTCTTGGTTTCTCAGATGGGCTTCTGATAATGGATTCACAGGCAGAATACCGGAGTTTATAGGGAATTGGTCACAGTTACAAGCATTGTAAGCAAACATCTAGATTATTTACATGTTCTTCACTTGGAAAATTTTGAGTATAAGGTATTGTTGATGTTTCTATAGGAGGTTTGAGGGAAACTCTTTTGAAGGTTCAATACCATCTTCATTTTCTAGACTGGCCTCTTTGCAGGAGTTGTAAGCCTTTGTTTTCATAAGCATTCATTATTATATTTTGCAAGTTTCTATTTTTGATCTTTTAATTTGCTTTCTATAATGTTACAGGAGGATAAGTGGTTTATCTAATGGAAATCTGGATTTTATTCAGAATTTGAAGTCCCTTAGTGTTCTGTAAGCAAGTTTTTTTTTTTTTTTTTGAAGTCTACCCATGCTTTGTTTATTATCGTGGAGCTTAATATATAACAAGATGTTACCTCTTGCAGAATGTTGAGGAATAACAAACTTTCTGGCTCTATTCCAAATGACATAGGTGAACATGTCAACTTGACACTACTGTGAGTATTGATTAATCTGAATATATGGATTTACTTTCATAGTATGAATATAAATTAATAACGAAAAGCTCTCCAATTGGGTGTCTACTTTTCAGGGATTTGAGTTTCAACAATTTGAGTGGGGTGATTCCAAGAGGATTGTTCAACTTGAGTCAAATGTCTTTCTTGTAATACACATATTCTCCTTCTTTGATAAATAGGATTTGGTCAATAGGTCTTGATATTGACCAGATTTACATGTAATAATTCTCAGGTTTCTTGGAAACAACAGTTTAACCGGTACCCTTCCCAATGCAAAGAGCACAACTCTCCGCAATATGTAAGTGGATTTTGTATTTGCAAAATTGGTTATAGGTTAGTTAATCAAAAAGAAAATGAAATTTTTTTCTTCTAATTTCCTTACAATTGTCTTCTTGGCTCTTGTAGTGATTTGTCATACAATGAACTATCTGGGACACTTCCTTCTTGGGCTATTGACCCAACCTTACAAGTGTAAGTGCTTCGTTTTTATATATCTTTGTGCCTTGTGTATTTTCTATTAAAAAGTGGCAAACACGCATTACTTTTTAGCATAAATTTTAAAACTAATTTTTCATTTCTCATTGTTAGATATAGGGGTGTAAGTGAGCCGAGCTACTCGTGAGCTACTCGAGATCGACTCGTTAAAAGCTCGACTCGAGATCGAATTAAACGAGCCCGAGCCGAGCTCGAGCCTAGATATGAGGCTCGTTTACTAAACGAGCTCGAGCCGAGCTTCAATTAATGGGGCTCGTGAGCCTAAACGAGCTTAAACGAGCCTCTATATATATATATATATATATATATATATATATATATGCATAGAGGCTCGTTTAGGCTCGATTAGGCTCGCGAGCCCACTAAATTTCTCATGAGCCGAGCTCGAGCTTCATTTTAAGGCTCGAATCGAGCTCGAGCTCGAGCTCGAGCTTCCTCAAATTAAACGAGCCGAGCTCGAGCTTGGTCAGGCTCGGGCTCGGCTCGGCTCGTTTACACCCCTAGTTAGATATATACCTTTCTGATTAAATTGTAATCATCTAGTTGTATTAGATTAGGATTCCACTTTCCATAGATAGGTCTCATCTTGTGTATAAAATGAGAGTTTTGAGATTGTAAATATCATCAAGGAAGTTAATTAACTCTTACATGGTATCACGCCTATAAGATCACCCCTAGCCACAGATCCCTATTTCCATCTTTGGAGATCAACTTTCCCCTATTCTCACCTCTCTCTCTCTCTCTCTCTCTCTCTCTCTCTTTTTCTTTTTCTTTTTTTGCAATCAATTTGTTAATGATACCAAATTTCACCCTACCATCATTGTTTTCAAATATCAAGAATCTGGTACCTATCACTTTGGAGATTGGAAAAGAGTCGATATACTTCTTGGTCAAAACTATTCAAGATTCAATGTCGTGGCTATCAAGTTATCGACTGTATCATTCCATGCGCCACCCTCCCAAATGTTGTTACCAAAGAAACATGGACTCGTCTTGACTCTTGATGCTATTGCTCTTCAATGGATTTAGTGTTGAGAAATATGTATCCAAATGAAAGAACAAACAATCAACGATATCGATTAATGAGAAGTCATCAACCGAAATACCCAAAACCCTTGGTCCCTAAAAGGAGGGTCAACTCACAACCAAAATGGAACAAATAGGATGTGAAATAACAAAGATAACAATGCCTAACACAATCTAAACAAACAATATAACAATAATCAAACAAAATGAGATTTAACGTGGTTCCACGACCGAAGAGATTGTGTACATCCACAAGGGAGAGATGGCATCTTGTACATGCAAAATCTACGGCATGTGCTCCCACGGATCTTGCACAAACAATGCAAGCTATATCATTCAACGTTGTTGATGATAACCAAAGTGTTGATAACTAGACATACACATACACATACACATACACATACACATAGGACATAGGACATTGGGGCCTTATCACTTGAAAGGCACTCAAGGTAAGCTTCATGACTTTCAATTTGAGGAACTTAAATAAACACATAATCGTTGATAATAGACATAGGTAACCTTCTAAATTACGGATACAAACATTTGTCCTTCCCTCCTCCTTTTCGATTAAACATCTTCTTTTCTCCTCGTCTTGCTAAAAACTTAATCTTTGTTCGTCGTCTAGCTATTGATAATAATCTCTCTCTCTACTTTGACTCGTTTGGTTTTCTTGTGAAGGATTACCCAACGGGGATACCTTTAATGTGATGCAATATTACCAAGGACCTTTACACACTTTTCTCTCCTACGCTCCAACAAATTCAAACTCCTCAGGCCTTGTAAGCGTTAAACAGCTTCTAGTATTTGTTAGCTGTGTATCTATGTGTCTTTGGGAAAGAAGTAAAGTTACCTTTTTAGGATTCAGTGTCGTTTACTTCATCTCCTCTTGATATTATTCATGGCGACTTAGGGACATCACTGATTTTCAGTTCCGGGGACACCGTTACTATATTTTATATTTTGACGACTACTAATATTCTATGGACTTTTCCCCTAGGCCATAAATCTAACGTTTTTTCGACTTTCATAGGATTCGATTATTTTACTCGAATACTTTACAAAACCAATTAAAACATTACGATATGACTATGGTATGGAATATAACAATCATTAGTTTCACAATTATTGTTCAAAAAATGGAATGGTCTTCCGTGTTTCTTGCGTACATATTTTTTCCCAAGATGGCAAAGCCAAACAGAAAATCCATGCTATAAACATCATTAGAATTCTCCTTTCTCAGTCTCATGAACTCGTCAATGTTTGGCACCATGCCCTTCAAATGGCAACATACCTCTTCAACATCCTTTCCTAGCAAACTATGAACATTTATCTCCACTATCCAACTAGACTTCCCTTTTATCACCACCTTCGGGTATTTAGATGCCTATGTTACTGTCTCATACCCTCCACCACTGCCAATAAACTTCAATCCTGCTTTTCACCTTGCTTTTTTTCTTGGCTGCCCCAATAATTATAGCAACTTTAAATGCTATAACCATGTCACTAAGAAAATCATTCTTTCTCATCATGTAATTTTTTATGAACAAAATTCCCTTTTGCCAACATAACATATCCAAACCCACCTAATTACACCAACCTTCATAACAACATTAGTACCACTAAGCTATATTTTAGGAGTATCCGTTAACCAAACTAAAAATAGACTCTTTTTCCAATAAACACAATATGCCAAGGACATCTTTGAAGGGTAGTATGACCTCATGTAAATCGTCACATACACCCGTGGATACAAATGCAAAACTCGGGCTCCATCATTGGCGATCCTTTTTAGAGCCCGACTTATTTTCGAAGTTTAGCTGACGCACTTCAATACCTTAACTTCACCCGTACCCACATATTCTATGTACTACAACATATTTTCCTCCACATGCACCATCCTAATACGTGTCAAAGGAATGATGTCAAACACATTATTTGTTAGTTGTTACTTGCAAGACACTCTATCTTATGGCTTAAATTTAGTCAAAACAAAATCAGACAACCAACTTTGTCACATGAATGCACCATCTTGGTACACGTTGATCTACTTCCGGTTATTGTGTTTTCCTAGGAGACAATCTTATTTCATGGCCATCCAAGCACAACCTACTATTTCCCGGTTAAGTGCGGAGGCCAAGTATCATGGTATTGCTAATGTTGTTTCCGATTCTTGTTAGCTCTGTGACCTACTTCTTGAGTTACATTGCCCTCTCATAAAATCCACTATAGTATACTGTGATAATGTTAGTGTCATTTTTATTTCGGAGAACTCGATCAGTTCAACATCAATGGACTAAGCATATTGGATGGATATGCATGTTGTACAAGGTTGCTTATGGAAGGGCCACATTTTACATGTACCTTCTTGTTATTAATTTTCCGATATGTTCACCAAAGGTGTATCCAGGGTTCTTTTAGATGATTTCAGGGACTATAGCATCCATCCACATCCAGCTTCTACTGTAGGGGAATATAAGATATACCTATCTGATTATATTGTAATTATTTGGTTGTATTAGATTAGGGTTTCACTTTCCATAGATAGGTCTCATCTTTTCTATGTATTGAGAGGATTCTAAACATCAAGGAAATTAATCAACTCTTACAATAATTTGTGTACGTGCAGTAACATAGTTTCGAACAACTTCACTTTGAACAATTCGGGATTAAATTGTCTCCAAAGGGGTTTCCCTTGTGGTCGTGGATCGCCAATGTGTAAGCCAAAAATACTAAGTTTCTCTTGTTATTAATAATTGTTTGAGTAAATTACATTTTTGGTCCCAAAAAGTTGTCTCTTGCAGTTTTGGTCCTCATGTGAGATTCTTGTAACGTTTTTTGGTTTCTGTTCCAAAAGTCAGCTAAACTCTTGGCCTCTTGGGACCAAAAATGTAATTTACTTTAATGTTTTTGATTTGTATGATTTATGGATTACTTGATTTACAGATAGTGACTTTGGAATCAACTGTGGTGGTCCACGGATTACATCCTCAAGTCGTTTAGTCCATGAGCAAGATAACGGACAACTGGGGCCCGCAACATACTATTTGACTCCCGAAAGTAGGTGGGGTGTCAGCAATGTGGGACGAAGGGACAACCCTGTGGATATTGTGTCCTCCCAACGCCAATTCACAAACACTTTAGATTCAGAACTCTACCAAACAGCAAGACTCTCTGCTGGATCTTTAAGATATTACGGTTTAGCCCTTGAGAATGGTAACTACACTGTAAACCTCCGCTTCGCAGAACTTGAGATTGAAGATGGTCTCACTTGGAGAAGCCTTGGAAGGCGTGTATTTGACATTTATGTCCAGGTCTGTCATCTGTGTTCAATACTACTAATAGCATTCTTAGGCGTTGTTTCTTTTTTACTTAATCTGGACAGAATGACTTAATGGATTAAGCCAAAAATATATGGCTTAATTCATCAAAACTCTTTCCCTATTTGTCTTTTTTTTACTCCCACTTTAAAATGGATGAATATTGATAGACCCTTGTTGAATCTATCGTATACTCCAGACATACTAACAAAAATACTTGATAATATTAAGATAATTCCCAGTCATTCGAGAGGAAAGGGGCTCTCCAAAAGAACAACGTTCTAGTTCTTACAAATTCTTCCCTCTTTCACTTTACCTTCTAACTACTATATATACTACCACTAAAGAAAAGGACAAAAGAGAATAACAACTTAGCAAGGTGATATACCCACTACTTTGAATCACCACTAACTCTAACCTGCAAAATAAATAAAAGACCAAACTGCCCTCCATACACTAATTCTGGAAATAGGTTGCAGAAGATCAGACTTTGGGCTTCTTATACCATAAACTAAGAGTCCATTGGGCTTATCAAATTTGTTTTTTTTTTTTTTTTTTTGGAAATGGTTATATAAATCCCATTCAAAATATGCAACACTTTATCCAGACTTAAATCATTACCCCTTAAGCTGCTTCTTCATACAGGACCTTGTGAGTAAAAAAAGAAAAGAAATAGTCCTTTAATTGAAAGAGGGAATTATAGAAATAGTCCCTATGGTTTTGTGGAAGTAGCTGATTCAGTCAAGTTTTGATTTTTGTTGCCTGGCTAGTCCTTGTGGTTACACTTTGTTGCAACCTTGGTCCCTGGGTTCTTAAATATTGTCTTTTATATTCAGGGAAACATGGTGATTCAAGATTTTGATATAAAAAGGGAAGCAGGGGGAGCTTCAAATAGACCTGTTACGAGGGAAGTGATAGTTGAGGTTTCAAATAACTATCTTGAAGTACATTTGTTTTGGGCTGGAAAAGGGACTTGTTGTATACCTACTCAAGGAACTTTTGGACCTCTTATATCAGCAATCAGTGCTACCCCAAGTACAATTCTTTCTTGAAATTTATTGTTCAATTTTTCTCTTGATTCTTAACAAAATGACAAGAACGGCCTTCACTTTTTTTTTTTTTTTTTTTTTTTTTTTTTTTTTTTTACAGATTTTATCCCTAGTGTGAGCAATAATCCACCTTCCAACAAGAAGAATAATAATACCGGTTTGATTGTAGGGATTTTGGTTCCGATTGTAGTTGTGAGTTTTTTGGTGTTATTAGCCCTGTATATTCTTCGTCAGCGAAGGAAAAAGAAGAATAATGATGACAATTATGATGAAGGTGGTATTTCTGGATCTTTCTTTATGAGTTAAGATAGAGGAAAAGTGTTTTACATTGTAACAATTTGAAATCTTTTTGACTTTTGATAATTTACAGAGTTTCTGGGAATTGAGGCGAGACCATATACCTTTAGTTATGAAGAACTGAGAGATGCAACAAATGATTTTAGTCCTGCAAATAAACTTGGTGAGGGTGGTTTTGGACCCGTTTACAAGGTACTTTTTTGTATATCAAGAATCCATTTTTGCTTCTTGAATTCAAAATAAACCATGATTAGTTGGATGGAATGGAACGAGTCATTGCATTCCATGCTCATGTTTGATTAGAGTGTAATGGAATGATAAAAGATTGAATTTCTGTATGATTTTTGGTATTGTGTAAGTACATCGTATAGTTTTAACTCTACCCTATAGCTCATCTTACGGGATAATCACTAGAATGACCATGTTTATTTCTCAAACAAGTTTATTTCATTACATTCCTTCCCTTATCCCACAATACCAAACACTCCCTCAAAATCTCTTTGATGAAAAACAGGGAACACTTGCTGATGGGAGAGTAATAGCTGTTAAACAACTATCGATAGCTTCCCAACACGGTAGGAGTCAATTTGTTGCAGAAATTGCTACAATATCCGCAGTCCAACACCGTAACCTCGTGAAATTATACGGATGCTGCATCGATGGAGCAAAACGACTTCTTGTCTATGAGTATCATGAAAACAAGAGCCTCGATCAAGCATTATTCGGTATAAAAAGTTACATATATTTAGACATAAAATATGAAGTACTAAAAAAGTATAATGCTATAATGTTACATTTGGGGTTTATGATGTAGGAAGCAACAAATTGTCGCTTATATGGTCCACCCGTTTTGACATATTAATGGGCTTAGCACGGGGTCTCACGTATCTCCATGAGGAATCTCGCATACGGATTATACACAGAGATGTGAAATCCAGCAATGTTTTGCTTGATTCTGATATGAACCCTAAGATATCAGATTTTGGTCTGGCCAAACTTTATGATGACAAGAAAACACACATGAGTACTCGTGTTGCAGGCACAATGTAAGATTAATTGATCGACTATATTTGATTTAGAGTAAATTACGTTTTTGATCCCTAGTTTATATAGTTGATTTTTTAAAATTTTGGTCCTTATTTGATGTTTTTGTAACACTATTGATCTCTGTATCAAGGAGTTGGAAAAAGTGTCCCTCCCCCAAGGGGTTTGAGGGTTCAAGTCTCGCTGGAGACATTGGTGTGGTTTAGAATTAGATTAAAGAGCGTGTCTCTAAAATAAATGACTATTTTTTTTGACTAAATTTGAAAATATCAACTATACTTAGGGATCAAAAATGTAATTTATTTACTCTTTCTTATTAATTCACTATCATTTGTAGTGGGTATCTGGCACCAGAGTACGCAATGCTTGGACACCTCACGGAAAAGGCTGATGTGTTTGGGTTTGGAGTTGTGGCTTTAGAGATTGTCAGCGGAAGGTCCAATTCTGATTCATTTTCTGAAGATGAGAAAATACATCTCCTTGAATGGGTATGTTTTCATCTGGAATCTGCACAAAATGAATTTATATACACAATCTACTCCTAATAAACCAAAAGTAAAGATTCATATGATAAACCAAAGGGAAATTTTCATAAAAGGTAACCATTTTTGGTCATTTTTCTCTTTAAAGTAACCAACATCTTTTGCCACAACTTATGGTTTTTTTTTTTTAGTAAGAGTGCTTATTAACTTATCAGGGTGTTCAAACGGAGTTTTAAAAATAGTGTTTGGATTAGCTTATTCCGTACCAAATTGGTCACCTTTTTTTTTTTTTTTTTTTTGATGTCAGACAAGAAAATGGCCAAAGTTGGTTGCCCGTTTATGCATTTTTTTTTCCTAAATTAAAACCTGAACAAGAAAAATACTGTTTTGGTCCTTAGCCAGAAAATATTCATTAAGAATTCTGCATTTAGATGACAGATTACAGATGCCAGAGAGAGAAGGGAGGAAAAGATACAATTTCATTATTGATTGCCTCACTCTAAACCTGAAAACAGAAGGAATGTAAATACTAAATAATGTAGGGTCGATTTACAGCCAAAAAGTCCCCAATATATATGACACTTCTACCCTCAAATTAAGATAAAATTGAACAGACTTTAATAACATAAATCAAAATCTTCCATTTACAATATGTATTGGTTCAAACTCGCTATGGAATGAAATCTTGAATTCCGATCCCATTATTCTGTCAGAATCTGCAAACCAAACACAGTGTGTCACAAAATAAAAGAATTTCAAGATCAAACTCACTAAAATTTAGCCAATGATTTTAAAACTTCATTTTTTAGCCTTGATAATCTTCATTTCCATGTGTAACGGATTTTAGTCATGGAACCTACACGAAGGGAACCGAGAACTCGAATTAGTGGATGAGGAATTGTCTGAATTTGATGAAAATGAAGTGAAAAGAGTAATAAGAGTTGCCCTTTTATGCACGCAAACTTCGCCAACATATCGACCACCAATGTCGCGTGTGGTGGCCATGATTTCGGGTGATGTTGAAGCAAGTGGTGAAATTACACGGCCTGAGTACTTGACGCGGTTAAAATTTGATGATGCTGCAATTTTTAAGAGTTCGGTTCAAAATTCGGTTAGTGATGGTGTGACAAGTACGAGTAACTCGACTGTTTCACCATGCACACCAAATGATATTTCTCGACCGATGCTTAGTGAGTTTATTGGAGAAGGTAGGTGATTTAATTACCTAAATGCCCTTGATGAGTTGTCCTGGACCTTATTTTGTTTATTTGGAAGACTGTTGAATGAATAGACTTTAATTTGTTTATGTGGAAGATTGTTGAATGAACATGTAATTGTTATGGTTGTGATGCTATAAATAAAATTACAGTAGTTTTGTTTTGCGGTTAACTTATGCAATTAGTTAAGTTTTGGATACACGGTCCCATTAAACTTGAAATGTCTAATTTTACCTTTTTTAAATATAATTTTTACATTTTTTTATCATTTACTTAAATAAATATATATTACTAAGATTGGAGAGAATGGTGTCATATTTGCCATGGTCCATATAGGTGCCATGTCAGATTTGCCACTTCTTCAAATTTTTGTCATTTACAGCATGGGTTGCCACATTTGGCATGGTATTTAAAAAAAATTGATTAATTTAAAATTTTAAACATTTCAAACATACTTTTTTTGAAACTAAAATTTCATTAACTTCTAAAAAAATAACACACTTACACTTAAAAAGCAAAACACATTTGAAATTAACTTTATACATACTTAAACTTAAAAAACATAACATAATTGAAATTAAACCAACATATTTTGGTCCGTCGCAAAGTTCATTACCGACGGATACCAATGGTTTTGGCCGTTTGTCATTAATTTCCTGTCAGGGTCTACTAAACCCAAACAAACTCTCCTTCAAATAATATGAAATAACTATACAGTCTGGAGAGATAATCTATTTTCATATCCATAAAAGTCTCATTTGACTTCTCTCTCTCTCTCAAAAAAACATCTCGATGATTCATTTATACAATGATTTTGTTGTTATTCACTAAAATTATCATAAAAATGAATTTTTTCTTAATTTACCTAAAAATGAATCATAAAGATGTTTTTTTGAGAATTTTTTCTTGTGAATCATCTTACAAATGAATCATCTAGTGATTCATTTATTTTGTTCGTCAAAAAAATATGTAGAAAAAAAACTTCTTACCTTCCTACCAAAAAAAATTTCTTACCGGATCTATATATATATATATATATATATATATATATATATATATATATATATATATATATATATATACTCTTCATACCTTCATATATCATATTTAATGCTAATCAAAACATGTGCAGTTAATGGTCACCCAGAATCAAATAATCAGTTGCATATATAATCGAAGAATCTGAATCATAGCTAGTTTACCTCAACATCTAAAACTGATTAATACTAACTTGGAATTGAAATAAATAGATTAAGCATGCATCCAAATACTCCCAATTGTTTTAGGGATTGTTCTGGTAATAGATTAGAATCGTCCCGGTTTGTTAATTTACTTTTGGTTCTCATTGCATCTGGTAGGAGACAGTTCTTCATGAATCTGATCGGAGATGAGAGGTGCTTTTAGGTTGAGGATGGTCGGAGATGAGAGCAGGTGAAGGGGCGTTTGGGCGGAAGATGATCGGAGATGAACTTCTGAATCGGTGCCTGAGTTGAAAATGAGAGAGAAAGAAGTATTTTTAAACTTTGATTTTTGTATTTTTTCTAATACTTACTTTTTTATACAAATTATATATATTTTTTTCAAGTTTTACATCTTGTATTATTGAGACAGACCCAACCCGGCCCGACCCGACCAATAGGTGTAGACATTGCTTAATGAAAAAAAAATGTCTGTTTGACTTTTCTACGCATTTATTGATATGAAGAAAAACTGTGTACGTATTATATAAATTAATAATATGATGTGAAACGGAGGAAGCAACGACTGACGGAGGCGTTTATTGCAGATGGCATCGCGGTTGTGGTTGTGTTTCTGCTTGACTATCACCGCCGCCATAACTCGAGCTCAAAACACCACCGATCCAGCTGAAGGTACTTCTTCATCCTCTCTCTCTCTCTCTCTCTCACACACACACACACACACTCACACACACTATGTGTACATGTTTTACTTTCATCTGCTCAATTATATCAATATCTCCGATTTGTGGTTGTGTGTGTGTGTGTTTTATCCAGAGAGAATTTCGTTCGCTCATTTATTCAGAATTCGATTTGAGTTTCATCTTCATTCGCATTAAAAGATGTTACTGATTAATGATTAGATGCTCTAACAGACCCAGCTTAATTTTATCAAAATTTTCGAACATATTCAGCATTTATTAGAAAAACTTAAAATAATAATAAAGTTAAATAAAATTTTCAATTGAAATTGATTAGTTTTCTTATTTGTATTTTCGAGCCTTATGTAATACTCTCAAGTCGAATAGCTTGAGTTCATCACTGAGAGAGAATTGATCGGCTCATTTTTGGACGTACTATTGACTTTAATTTTGTTACATGTGTTTTCTCTACAATTAGCATATGTAATTTTAACAGAATATATAAATATGAGTTATATTTCATTTTTTATTATATAGTAAAATGCAAAAAAGCTAGGTAGCTTAGACGATAACGTACGTTTCAATATGTTAATATATACAACATTATCTGGAATTATTATTTGCCATGAAGAAATTAATTGTTTTCAAAAAAAAAATGTACACCAACCAAAGCCAATCCATAGTATTTTGACCCATACCCAAAAATAATAAATAAATAAATTTGACTTGTGAAATCAGGTACTACCATCTGTTGTATCAATTCTAATATCGCAAACTTTTATATATTATAATATTGGGATTGGGTGCTTGTGTTGTATATTCTTGAATTATTTATATGATTTTTCTTTCTAGATTATATATATGACCACACACACTATGGATATAAAGTTCATACAATTATTATAAATCTCTGAAGTTATAAAAACATCCAAAAACTCCTTACATGGATGACAGTATACGTGGATGCAGCCATGCAAGTTGTATGGTATATATATTGGTATGAACGATGTTAATTTTAACTTGTAAACATATATTTAGATACAATTATATTCTGATTAAGATTTTTGCAAAAAATGAATATGATATTTTAAAAAAGTATTATTGACAAGAAATTTGTTCGATTTAAAGTTTGAAATACCCGAAGAATTTATTATTTTTCAATTTAACCATTGAAAGTTTTTTTTTTTAAAAAAAAAACATGTTTAACCTAAAAATAATTTTTTGATTGTATTTTGCAACTCATTAATAGAAAAAAAAAATTGGAGTGACTTAAAAAAAATCTAAATAGATAAATTAATTAGAAAAAAAAAACTTTGCATGGTTATATAAAAAAACCAAACTACATTGATCTTTATCAAATTCTAAATTGTATAACCTACGGTGAATTCTAGAAAAAAATTCATAACCCTCAGTTGGGAATTTGTTAGGATGACTAGGGGTCTTTTCGTATTTAACTAAAAAATTAAGGTTGCATTTGACAATTTTTGAAACAAATATCCACCGACTTCAATTCCATCAAATTCCTTACTTTTTCCCGCTTGAATGGGCAAATGCTGGCAGTAGCACGGTGGTTTATGCGAAAAACTGAGATTGTGGCCATTAGGTTTGGGTTAGGGTATCAAAATCAATATCACAACTGTTGAATTTAGTTTTCGATTTTGTTAATTTGAGGAATAATAGGGTTACTAGTACCATAGTTATGAATGAAACTGAAGAAAACTGGTGTTGCAGCGAGAGTTATAAATGCAATGTTCAGCCAATGGGGGATACCAGAAAGTTCAGTAACAGCGATGGGATGGAACATAAGCGGAGAATTATGCAGCGGTGCTGCCGTTGACAATACCAACTTCGATTACCATATTTACAATCCCGGTATCAAATGCGACTGTAATTTCCCCAATTCTACTTGCCACATCACCCACCTGTGAGTGTATTCTTTCCCTTCAAATATAAAACACTGTTATGTTCGAATTAACTTTAGGAACATTATCTTTTTGTCACTTCGATCAGAAACGTTTTTGCAATGGACGCAGTGGGCACAATACCCGAAGGACTCTGGACTTTGACTTACCTTACCAGTCTGTATGTATGCAGCTATTTCTACACTAGCTATATTGTTAAAACTAAAAGTTATGAATATCTATTTTTGTATTTTCCTAACATATCAAACTTTTGCTACAGTAGTTTGGTCAAGAATTACTTAACAGGTCCCTTGTCACCTTCCATTGGCAATTTAACTCGGATGCAGTACATGTAAGTCATCCCCTTTTTGATATTTTAAACTCAAATAATGATTTTGACCTCTATGTCTTTAAGATGATATATAATGATGAATTTGATTTTTTTTAATAGAAATATCAGCTTCAATGCGTTATCAGGGCAGGTTCCACGTGAGCTAGGACAGCTTACTGATCTTAGACATCTGTATACTTCCTCCTATACTTTGTTAACCTTTATGCAAATCTGCAACCAATTCACAACTTCTTCTGTTTAATTCTTTGTTATATTTTCTTTAATTTTTTATGTTGCAGGAAATTTGGCACAAACAATTTCGAAGGCTCTCTGCCTTCTGAACTTGGAAATTTGAGAAGATTAGAAAGGCTGTAAGAACTAAGAACACTCATCTTGAACTCCTCTTTCATTACTATTGCACCCACCAATGCATTCTGTTGTGCATATTAAACAATATCACTGATTACATCTTAATGTATGTTCATTTTGTCAGTTGGATCATTAGCTCTGGAGTTGGTGGTGATATACCTTCCACATTTGCTAATTTACAGAACCTACATCTAGTGTAAGAGAGTTTATATTTAATGATGTTTCAAGGCACTTCATCCATCATATAAAAAATTGTGAATTGTGATACATACACCCTTATAAAAATACATCTCATTTTCATTTTACTTCATAAACAATTTTCGAGAAGGTGCACCATATGTTTATTCTTCTCAGTTTTTAATAATTTGGGTCATTTATTTTGGAAAATAATTCTTGGTTTCTCAGAGGGGCTTCTGATAATGGATTCACAGGCAGAATACCGGACTTTATAGGGAATTGGTCACAGTTAGTATCATTGTAAGCAAGCATCTTAGATTATTTACATGTTTTTTACTTGGAATTTTTTTAAATATATGTCATACTTGATGTAGGAATTTTGAGGGAAACTCTTTTGAAGGTTCAATACCACCGACATTTTCTAGACTGACTTCTTTGCAGAACTTGTAAGCCTTTGTTTTCTAAAGAATTCATTATTATATTCTGCAAGTTACTATTTTGATCGTTTAATTTGCAGAGTAAACTCTAAACTGCGTTGGTTCTATAACGTTATAGGAGGATAAGTGGCTTATCTAATGGAACTCTGGATTTTATTCAGGATTTGAAGTCCCTGAGAGTTCTGTAAGCAAATATTCATCTTTTTTTAAATCTACCCATGCTTCCTTTATTATCCCGAAGCTTAATATATAAAAAATGTTACCTCTTGCAGAATGTTGAGGAATAACAAACTTTCTGGCTCTATTCCAAATAACATAGGAGAGTATACAAACTTGACATATCTGTGAGTAATCGGAATATATAGATTTACTTCCATTAAATGAATATTATCTAATAAAGAAGAGCTCTCCATTTGGGTGTCTACTTTTCAGGGATTTGAGTTTCAACAATTTGAGTGGACCGATTCCAAGGGGATTGTTCAACTTGAGTCGATTATCTTTCTTGTAATACACATATTCTTCTTGTATGATAAATAATATGTGGTCAATAGGTCTTGTTATTGACCAGTTTTACATATCATCATTCTCAGGTCTCTTGGAAACAACAGTTTAACGGGTACTCTTCCCGATGCAAAGAGCACAACTCTCCGCAATATGTAAGTGAATTTTGTATTTGCAAAATTGGTTATAGGTTGGTTAATCAAAAAGAAAATGTGATACAAATTCAGATATGTTTGGCCAAAATACAATCAAACGAAAAATATTATGTGTCTATTCTAGAAGGGAGAAAAGGGCAAATGTGGAAAGTGGCTAAATGAACAAATCTGCTGCCATCCATTCTAGAACTTTGTAACCCCATCCGTTCTTGAACTCTGTAACTCCTATTTATCTCTTTAGTTTGTGCCTTCTGTTCATGTTCAAGTAGCTTAGCAACCACTTGACTCCTTCCAAATGCTCTCTCCCTGAATTTGACATAAAACGACTCACAACACCTACTACATGAGCAATATTTGGTAGGATGCACACTATAGCATACCTCTAGCTGTCAACTACAAAAACATAGGGAACTTTAGCCATCTTCTTTGTCTTTATCCTTTTTTGGGGACTATTTCTTTGAGAATCTCAACTGACTTCACAAAATTTTACTCTTGGGTATTGTATCTTTTATACTGAACTTCTCTAGAAATTTCTTGATGTATTTTGTTTGACAAAAGGGTTCAGCTTTTCTTCCACGACCTTCTTCCACTGTATGGAGAATACATGATTGACTTTCTCTGATGTATCTCCGAACAATAGGAGATTTAGACTTATCTCCAAGTTTATCTGAGTTCCCACTGCCTCCTGAATCTTCAGCTATCTCATGAGTACCGATAGGTTTTGCAATGTTGTCTTCTGAGATTTCTGAACTCAATTTGATCTTGCTTTTTTGGTTTCTTTTCTCCGTGGGGACTTATTGCAATCTTATCCTTGTATAAGGTACTCTCGTTGAACACTACATTTTGGCTTTTGACAACCTTTTTGTTTTGGTTATCCGAAAAATGGTAACCCATGACATCCAACCCATAGCCTATGAAGGTATATTTCTTTGCCTTTTCCTTGAGTTTGTCTCTTTCAAAATCCTTGATCTTCATATAGGAGACACAACCGAGTACATTCAAATAAACCTTCCGACTAGCCATTCCTTTTCTGGAATTCGAAACCCAGAGGATTGAGGGTCCTCCATTGATTAAGTATGTTGAGCTAACTGGATTTGCCCATAACATCATCGTGGGCAACCCTTCATTTAATCTTATGGTATTTGCCCTCTCGTTCAGTTTATCCCTCAGCCACACTATTCTGCTGAGGTGTTTCATGAATTGTTTTCAACATCTTGATTGCGTATTCATCACAATAATCAATGAATTTTTTAGTGTTGTACTCATCCTTATTTTCCGACTTCAAACATTTAATCTTCTGACATGTTTTGTTTTCCACAGCAACTTTCCGTTTCTTGAAGTAACTAAATACTTCAGATTAGTTCATGAAATAAACCTAACTTTTATACTGCATTTATCAATGAAAGTAACATAATACATGGAACCACCCACCGAATACTAAAATGAGAATATATATATATATATATATATATATATATATATATATATATATATATATATATATATATATATTTAAATAAACTAGCTCTAACTTCCCAACCTCCCACCATCATTCTCGGGGATCATTAGTTATTTTTGCACACATTGTATTGACTCTAAGCCTTGTCAATGTGAGAGAGAGGAAAAATGCGTGGATGGACTGTGTAGTTCCTTTCATTGACATCATTCAGATACATCTTCTCTAAATTTTCTATGTTCTTTTAGTTTCATTACATCGTAATTTTTGTTCTTATCAAAATGTTTCTTTTTCTGATTTTCATATAACTATCTTCTTGCAGTGATTTGTCATATAATGAACTATCTGGGACACTTCCTTCTTGGGCCATTGACCCAACCTTACAACTGTACGTACTTTACTTTTTATATTTCTTTTAAAATTTTAATTTGTACCATGTCTATTTTCTATTAAAAAGTGGTAAAATATACATTACCTTATAGCGTAGTTTTAAAGCTAATATCACATTTCTAATTATTAGATATTCCTATCTAGTTATATTGTAATTATATAGTTGTATTAGGTTAGGATTCTACTTTCCATAGATAGGTTTCATCTTCTATATATATTGAGAGGTTGAGATTGTAAATATCATAAAGAAACTTAATTAAGTCTTACATGGTATCAAGCCTATAAGACCACGCTAACCGCCGGTCCCTATTTCTTTCTTTGGCAATCAAGTTTCTCCTATTCTCCTCTCTTTTTTAATGATTAGTTTTCCTTCTCCTTTCTCGATGAACTCTTGATACCTATATGGAGCAACCACATGGGTTTGTTGCTCAAGGGGAATTTGGAAAAAGTTTGTAAATTGCGTAAATCACCGTATGGTTTAAAGCAATATCCTTAGGCTTGGTTCACGATGCATTTTGCTTGTGGTGTCTGTTGATGATATTGTGAATTGTGATTACTAGAAGCGATGGAACTGGGATCAAGAAACCGAAATATTTCCTTGCATCTCGGTTTCAAACTAAGGACCTAGGTACTTTAAAATATTTTTTGGAAATTGAAGTCTCATACTCGAAAAAAGAACTATTTGTCTCAACGGAAATATTGCTTGGGTATTTTGAAGGATTGTGGGATGATTGAAACAAAATATTGGGAGGACCTAATGATTCCAAATGTGAAATTGAAAGCAGACAATGGAGATCCACTTGAGGATCCAAAGAAATACAAAAGAATTGTGGGAAAGCTTAACTACCTGACGGGAACCTCACATTGGGATGTTTTTAGTCATATTCTGAAGTATCTAAAGAGTGCTCCTAAACATGGTATCCTATATCAGAATCACAATCATCATGGGTTGTCGACTACAATGGGAATCCTACAAACAGGCAGTCTACTACATTCTATTGTGTGTTTGTTGGGAGGGAATCTAGTTTCGTGTAAAAGTAAGAAACATAATGTCATTTCCTAGTCAAGTGCACTTGAATGGACTAAATACGAGCAGATATGGGTAAGTAATTTTCTACTTGAAGTTGGGTTTGTTCAGTCTAGACCAATGAATTTGTATTGTAATAATGAGACGGCTATCCATATTGCAAACAATCATGTGTTTCATGAAAGGAATAAACATATGGAAGTAGACTGCCATTTCATTCGTGAATAGCTAGAAGATGGAACTATCTCTACTCCCCATGTTCGAAGTCAACTAGTTGATGTCTTCACCAAAGCACTACATAGTTTGCGGACCTCTGCTATTTGTAACAAGTTGGGCATATGATTCACATCTATGCTCCAGCTTGAGGGGGAGTGTTAGAATGTAAATATTGTACGTATTATCTTTGGCCCAGTTAGCCCATAGGCCCATAGGGTTCCCAACTTTAAGATTTCTACCTCTATATATAGTCATATACATTCGCCTTGTATAACACACAATAAATAAAGTATTTTCAACCTCAATCAATTCCTTCTTTACGATATAGATAGGTCTTATCTAACTTATATGTTGAGAGATTGAGATTGTAAATATCATTAAGAAAGTTAATTAACTCCTACACTAATTTGTGTACATGTAGTAACATCCTTGTGAACAACTTCACTTTAAACAATTCAGAATTGAATTGTCTCCAAAGCGGTTTCCCTTGTGGTCGTGGATCACCAAGATGTAAGCTAAAAATGAAGTTTATTTTGTTAATAATAATTTTTTTAAGTAAATTACATTTTTGGTCCAAGTAAAATGATTATATACTTGGAATAAGGACTAAACCGTTACAAAGACCAAAATTGCAAAAACCAGCTATATTCTTTGGACCAAAGATGTAATTTACTCTAATGTATTTTATTAAATTGATTTGTGGAGTACCATTTCATGTTGATTTACAGATAGTAACTTTGGAATCAATTGTGGTGGCCCACGAATCACATCCTCAAGTCAAATAGTCCACGAGCAAGACAACCAACTTTTGGGACCAGCAGCGTACTACTTGAGCCCCGAAAAGAAGTGGGCTGTCAGTAATGTGGGAGGAAGAGGCATCTTTCATAAAAACACAGAGTCCACCCAACACCAGTTCAACAACTCATTAGCATCCACTTTACGCCAATTCACAAACGCTATAGATTCAAAACTCTTCCAAACAGCAAGACTCTCTACTGAATCATTAAGATATTACGTTTTAGCCCTTGAGAATGGTAACTACACTGTAAAACTCCAGTTTGCAGAACTTGTAGTTGAAGATGGTCCCACTTGGAGAAGCCTCGGAAGGCGAATATTTGACATTTATATCCAGGTATATATGTGTTAAATAACATTTCCTTTTGACTTAATGAGATTAATGAGTTAAGCACTTAACCTGGACAGCTATACATGGCTGTTTCTATTTTACTTAAGCCACACATAATGACTTAATGAGTTAAGCCAAAAATCTGGCTTAATGTATTAAGACACTAACTCTTGACCTATTTGTCATTCTTCTTTTTCCTCCCTTGTTATAATTGATTAATATTGATAGAATTAATGACTTGTGAATTCTTTTTATTTTTTTGGAATGTAATGTAAAATGGTCATATAATCTCATTAGAAAAGAAACAAGCTTTAGGTATACAACATTTTGTGGGGAATTCATGAGAAAAAAAAAAAAAAAAAAAAAAAGTCCCTTTATTGAAAGAGTAGAAATGGCCGATATGCATGGTTTGGTGGAAATAACAGATTCCGTCAAATTTAGATTTTTGTTCCATGGCTGGTCCTTGTGGTTTCACTTTGTTGCAACCTTGGTCCCTGGGTCGTTATTTTTTTTCAGGGAAACCAGGTGTTTAAAGATTTTGATATCAAAAGGGCTGCAGGGGGAGCTTCATTTAGTCCTGTTACAAGGGAAGTGACAGCTGAGGTTTTAAATAACTATCTTGAAGTACATTTCTTTTGGGCTGGAAAAGGGTTTTCTTACATACGTGATCAAGGAGATCTTGGACCTCTTATCTCAGCAATCAGTGCTACCCCAAGTAAGTATTCTTTCTTGAAATTTATTGTTAGTTTTTGGTATTCGTTCTTGACAAAATGACGAGAAAGCCCTTTACTTGTTCTTGTACAGATTTCATACCTACTGTGGGCAACAATCCGTCTTCCAATAACAAGAACAATAATACCGGTTTGATTGTAGGGATCTTGACTCCGGTTGGAGTTGTGAGCCTTTTGACATTAGTAGCCCTAAATATTATCCGTCAACAAAGGAAAAGGAGGGATACATCTGGAGATAATGATGAACATGAAGGTGGTTTTTCTGGATCTTTCTTTATGACAGGAGGGATACATTTGGATTTCTTTTTTACATTTGATAGTTTGCAGAGTTTTTGGGAATTGACACGAAGCCTTATACTTTTGGCTATGGAGACTTGAGAGATGCAACAGATGATTTTAGTCCTGCAAATAAGCTTGGGGAGGGTGGTTTTGGACCTGTTTACAAGGTAAGGTAGTTTTTTACTTTTTTTTTTTTTTTATGAAGAGTCCGTTTTTGCTTCTTATAAATAAAGTAAACCATAATTGGTTGGATGGAATGGAATGACGAAAAAGGGAAACATTAGTTAATGGAATGAGTCATTACATTCCTTGCTCATGTTTGGTTGTCGTGTATGATTTTTCATGAGTTTTTATGGTATGTGTAAATACAGTGTATAATTTGAATTATACTTTATAGATTATTTTAAGGGATAGTCGCTAAAATGACCAAAATGGGAGGCTTCCTATAACATTCTTTTGTTTATTTATTAGTTTTAACTTATATTGCTGTCTATTTATTAATGAATAACATCACGTTGAATGACTCATTCCATTCCTCCAGCCAACCAAACATGAAAATGGGATGTAATGATTCATTCCATTACATTGCTTCTTGATTCCGTTCCATCCTACCAAACAGTCCCTCAAGTTGTTTCGTTCCACCAAAATGATCCATTCCATCACACCAAAACACTATTGCTAGTTGCTACAACCTAAAAATCTTTTCAACAATAAACAGGGAACACTTGAAGATGGAAGAGTAATAGCTGTTAAAAAACTATCCATAGCCTCACACCACGGTAGGAGTCAATTTGTGGCAGAAATTGCTACAATATCCGCAGTCCAACACCGTAACCTCGTGAAATTATACGGATGCTGCATTGATGGAGCAAAACGACTTCTTGTCTACGAGTATCTTGAAAACAAGAGTCTTGATCAAGCATTATTCGGTATAAAAAGTTACATATTTTTAGACATCAAATATAGAGTACTAAATGTTACATTTGGGGTTTTCATCTGTGATGCAGGAAGCAACAGATTGTCCCTTAAATGGTCCACCCGTTTTGATATATGTTTGGGAATAGCAAGAGGTCTCGCATATCTGCATGAGGAATCCCGTGTACGAATTATACATCGAGATGTGAAATCTAGTAATGTTTTGCTTGATTCTGATTTGAACCCTAAGATAGCAGATTTTGGTCTGGCCAAGCTTTATGATGACAAGAAAACGCATTTGAGTACTCGTGTTGCAGGCACATTGTAATATTTAATTACCTGACATTTCAAGTTTTTCTCATTTGAGTAACAGTAAGTTGACTATGTCTTACTGATTCATTGTGTAGTGGGTATCTTGCACCAGAGTATGCAATGTGGGGACACCTTACAGAGAAGACTGATGTGTTTGGGTTTGGAGTTGTGGCTCTAGAGATTATCAGTGGAAGGCGCAATTCAGATTCAAGTTTGGAAGATGACAAAATATACCTTCTTAATTGGGTATGCTTCATCTTCTTCTTGATGCATGCCAAAACCTGCATTTTTTTTATGATGTTTACTGGCCTTTGGTATGATTTTAGGCGTGGAAGCTATATGAAGATAATCGTGAATTAGAGTTGGTGGATGAAGGATTGTCTGAATTTGATGAGGGTGAAGTGAAAAGAATGATAAGAGTTGCCCATTTATGTACGCAAACATCGCCAACACAACGACCATCAATGTCACGTGTGGTGGCAATGCTTTTTGGAGATATGGAAGTAGCCGGTGTCATTACTCGACCCGAGTACTTGTCGTGTTTCGAGTTTTATGATTCTACAACATTTAAGAGTGATAGTACGATTTCAATAGTTTCACCACGTTCACATGATGATTCCCTACCGATGCTTCATAATATCATGGGAGAAGGTATGTGACCTCAATGTGGAAAGATGGTTGAACGCAAATGTAATTGTTATAATATTGATGGTATAAATGAATTATAGATAAAACCTTTTATTGTGATGCGTAAAATAATACTGTTTCAAAAATAACTTTCTACCAAAAAGGGTTTTATGTTAGGCACAGTTAAGTCGAACCGAATCGTTTCTTTCCAAGAGCATCATATGAGATCTATATTACGTACATGGTGGCCACCACCACCAAATAAACCAAGATTAGATCAAGGGGATAACAAATCATTACGTCATCAATTTTGAATAATGTAACACCCCACCTGTGCTGACCAATTTGGGACATCCTTAAGATAATCAAATGTGTGTTCCAATTGCAGTCGGGAACCAAACAAAGTTCTATGTCCAAAGTGAAAAAAGTTTCGAACACTTCTACCAAAAACTTGGCATGACTTTCAGGAAAAGGAAACTGGACAAATCCGCTAACAATCTAGATAAATAAGTCAACCCAAAACCATGTATAGCGTCTATGTGGCAAAATTTGTTCATATCATGTCCACATGGCACTGCTATAACATATATGTAGAATTTTACATTTTCACATAAAAAAGGCAACAAAGTGGGTTATAATTCTGGACATGGAACCTACATGAATCGAACCGCAAAATCATGGTCGTGGATAAATTGTTGTTTAATCAGAACCAATAGACACGCAAAAAAACCGATAAATAATATTAAGAATCATATGACAATTAGTTGCGAAAATCTTTTAAAAACCCAACATATTTTCATCAAAGTCTTAAAAAAACCACTATATTATTTTGTGTATGTTAAAACCCTTATATTTTTTAAAATGTATCATTTAAGGCATTGAGTTCAGTAAATCCTCGATAATCGGAAATGCTAGGTAATCGGTTCTCAACGTTTTGATTGTTAAATTTTCAAAAAATATGAGGGTTTAAATGTACTGAAAAATTAATATAATGGTTTTTTTAATAATTTCATGAAAATATATTAGGTTTTTCTGAGATCAGAAAACCTTAAAAAATAACTTTAGAAAATATAAGGGTTTTATTGCACTAAAAAAATAACATAATGGCTTTTTTAAGCATTTGATGAAAATATGTTGGTTTTTTCTAAAGTTTTCCCTATTATTAATATGACTACCAAGTTTCGTACATAAACCAGATTAATCCTTCTCAATTAGATATGAATATCTGATTATAAGAAAGGTAGAAGGAGAGTGTCCTGTTATTGGACGAAATTAAAAACAATACAATAATATAAAACCAACCTGTTGACAACTGATTTTAAATCTTGATTGTGGAATAACTGCACGGATCGAACTCTTGTCCTTAAAGGTTTTACTTCGCTTTTATCGGGTTTAAGCAACAGAGTAAAACCCCGGGATTTAATGCAGATTTACCGAATTTCCAACAACAATGAAAAATGATAAACACAAGGTGAATGCTAAGAAACCGGGAAGAAATTGTAGAGAGAATGAGAGAGCTTTTAATTTTCGTGAGTATCAGATATGTCTCCTAGAGAGCTGTATTTATAGGCATCGAAACCCTAGAAGACAGAAAAGGGGCCCACATGGGTTGGCCCTTGGAAATCTAAGGCGACGACTTGCTCTCCAAGCTAGCTGTTTTCTAACCTTTTTAGAATATTCTATTGCCATATCTACAAAGTGGTAGAATATTTTGTTGTCATATCAATGAAGTGCCAGAATATTATGTTGTCATATCTACAAAGTTAACCGTTTGACTAGATCGGTCAAACCGACTTGACCCAAAATCCACCAAAATAAAAGCTCCTCGGCTCCCAGCAACCAATACGTCGTGTGAAGTGCCAAGTGAGCCTAAATCGCACCATTTGTGTGAAGTGCCAAGTGAGCCTAAATCGCACCATTTGTGCAATCATGGTGTCAGCTAGTGCTAGGCTAGGCTAGACACGCGCGTGGGCTTGGCCCATTCCTTTGATCTACTAAAGCCTTTGAAGGCCTATCAAGAGAAATGGTATATAAACCCACTAAAGGTTTCTTCCCCCACCAATGTTGGATAGATGAAACTTGACAACTTGAAAGATTTCCTCTATAATTACCAACAATCCCCCACCAAGTTGGAAAGTTTCCTTTCACTTAGACACATGATCTTACTTGGGTGTCACGGAGATTACACCCTAGTTTAATGAGAACAAATAAGAAGAGAATAATTAAATGGTATCCTTACAGGTTTAAACCATGAACCTTGTGACCTCTCTGGTTTACCCCCACACATCACATGTCGTCTTTGCGTTCTTCCTGAGCGCTAATATGGGCATACGCTATAAATCTTTTTCATGACCTTTTAAAAGATAAACCATTCATCTCCACTTGAGGCGGCACCACCTCTAGATCATATAGGCAAAGTTTTACAACATCTTTGTTGCTTAGATGTCGCAAAAACTTTTTTATATTCGTAACTCAACCTCGTTCTTGGTAACGACATACTATCCTACCTCACATGGATCTATCTTTAATGATAGTACCTTCTACCATTAGTGACTTCGTTGTTACTCTTTAAACTTGAGAATTAGGAGCACTAATGCCAAGTTGGGTTTCCATCACTAAGCGATTCTATTGTGGTCTTAGACCCATGAATCTCGTGGTAAATGTAACCAAATCTCTCGTCAGAGGTTTGGTAAACATTAAAACAACACCCAATTAATAATTGGGTCCCAATACATAACCATAAATCCATACTTGGGTAAAAAGATTATTTTACCCCAACCTAGCTTGATCTAAGCCCAAGGCCCAAATCACACTCTGAAGGCCCAAAAGCGAAACAATCAACCAAGGCCCAACATATGGCCCAAATTTCCAAATTAGGCCTAAACCCCTTACATGGGCCTTACCCTAAGGCTCATCCAATTTTTCCTAGTCCATACACTTGTTCTCAGATAGCCCATCAATAACCCGATCACCAAATCCTAAAAAAAGGCCAACTTGAAGCCCAAACACGATTAGAATTTCAAATAAAATGACAATCATGGTTAAGTAAAAATGCTTAACCTATTAAGAACTTAATCCATTAAGTACAAAATTGCATTAAGTTAATTGTAGGGATATATATATATATATATATATATATATATATATATATATATATATATATATATATATATATATATATAATTAACAGCATTAATGCGGGTCCAACTATCTCCAAAACTAGGGTTTCTTGACATTAGGGTTTTTTAAACCCTAATTAGGGTTTTCAATCCAAACACATGTCAATTAGGTCCAAGGTTAAGTTTTCAAGGGGTTTTCAATCCAAACCCCTTACATGGGCCTTACCCTAAGGCTCATCCAATTTTTCCTAGTCCATACACTTGTTCTCAGATAGCCCATCAATAACCCGATCACCAAATCCTAAAAAAAGGCCAACTTGAAGCCCAAACACGATTAGAATTTCAAATAAAATGACAATCATGGTTAAGTAAAAATGCTTAACCTATTAAGAACTTAATCCATTAAGTACAAAATTGCATTAAGTTAATTGTAGGGATATATATATATATATATATATATATATATATATATATATATATATATATATATATATATATATATATATATATATATAATTAACAGCATTAATGCGGGTCCAACTATCTCCAAAACTAGGGTTTCTTGACATTAGGGTTTTTTAAACCCTAATTAGGGTTTTCAATCCAAACACATGTCAATTAGGTCCAAGGTTAAGTTTTTAGGTTAATTAGGGTTCCACTAGGTCGGCCACCACCAATAGCCACCTCGGGCGGTGGTGGTCGACGGCGGTAGTGGTGGTGGTGGTTTTCGAGTTAGAATCCGACTAAACAAGTTTCTACTACATAAACCACTTCAAATATACACCCAAACAATGTGCACTCACACAGCCACCACCTCACAACGGTTTGTGATGGTAGAAAACGGCATCAAGGCAACAACCACCATGGTTGGCTGCCATGGTGGGTTTTTCCCTCGTTCTCTGGCCAAGCAATTGCACACACACAACATACACAACCAACAACAACAGCACACATGTCAACACATGCTAAATACGAACAAAACAACCCACCTGGTGGCGTACAGTGGTCGGAGGATGATAGCGGAATGGAACAGCTACTGGAGCGGCGGCGGCGACGCAACAGCAGAAGAAAACTGGAATAGCAACCAAGGCGGTCGTGGCGTCCGGCGATGGCTTCGTCTTCACGGAAGCGGTGCAGCGACGACAACAACTCCGGTCGTTCACGACCTACGTATCGGCGTTCACAACTCTATTTTTGGTCTTCATCGACTCACTTTCGGCTGCTCACGACATCACCGACAGCGGGCTGTGGCGGTCGACGCCAACGGCGAAGTAGCAGGTGGCGGATGAAAGTGTTCCAAAGATGGTGGCGGTTGGAGGAAAATTGAGTTGGGGTTGCATCTTCAAAATGAGGGGGAAAGGGGCACCGGGTTTATCCCATGTCTCTTTCAAACTTATTTCATTTTTTTCCAAATTTAGTCCCTCTTCACCAAATTTTTTTCAAACTAAGCCCAATAATTACCAAACAACCCCCCACCTTACAATTTACACTTCCCGAGTTTATAACATTTAACTCCCAACACTAACACTGATAAATTATTATGGATTTAGGGCTAAGAAAATAAATTACATCACAAAGTTTTAATTATTATTACTTATTTATTTACTTATTTTATTTTAAGCGTAATGTTACAATTCTCCCCCACTTAAATTAGATTTCGTCCTCAAAATCATTCATTATCATTCCCGACAGGCCACACAACTTGATCAACATGGCCACAACCCCGAGCATATCCCAACCTTCCCAAAGCAACCGAAACCAACCCTCACAGGGCTCTACAACCCGAATATGAACGAACTCCTTACAACATAATCACATTTACTCCATCTGGAATCTAAAGTCTCGAGATGGTTTGACTCACTGAAAGACTGTCCATACCGAACTATTATTATTGAATCCCATCCACTTATCTCCCAGCTAACTGATCCACTTCTAATAACTTGAGATTCCTACTAGAAAACAGAATCACATACCAAATATCCCTACAAAACACTTATACTTGACAGAATGCTCAGATAATCCTTCGAGTAGGAGGCTCATCCCTGCAATAGTTAGACTCAGACGAGAGTTGTGCTGTAGGATCAAGTCATTTACTCTGAGATTATCCAAACTCATCTGCAAGTGAACTAACATCTCCTCATAATAACAAGCTACTCCACACTTGAGTTCCAAATCAATAATACCGCCTTAACTTATCTTCATGCCCTTCACAAATAGAACCAGTCCATAATATAGCCACAAGAACTGACTTATCATCAAAACTTAATTCATTGATTACCCTTGAACCCTTTGATTAATGCTCTCGGCATATAGATACCCCAATCCTCAACCTACGGGAACGAAAATTCTGCACGAAACTCTTATGATACCCGACTCGAGATCTTACCCATAAACCAACCCGACACTCAACTCATGAACAGATCCACAGATCTGCACTTGCATCTCACCTAAGACCTTCTGATAATGATAGTCCTTGCTAGACCGAGATATAAAGGTTCCCAAACCAACACTGAGATTACCAATCTCACACCTGGTCCAACCACCAGGTCCCCAATAGTCCAAATAACCAAGCTACCCAGCATATAAACCTCTCTACGACACACACTAATCACCCACTAGATTCTATAATTTAAGATCCAAATCCTTGACCCAACGGTCTCGACTAAGTCCCACCTGGATTGCCAAAATCACACGAGCCTCGCCTACGGGTCCCACCCCAACTAGGGCTACATAGGCCCAACTCCACCTCGGACCCCAGTGTTCCTCAATCCAAAATAAAGAAATACTCCTTGGCAATCCTGGCCGGCATGCCAAAGGTGCAACTTATTTCCCATTTACACTTATGACCATCACCAATGTTTGTCTATTTCAACCTGGCGAATGCTACGATCCTATCGTAGTCTTACAATACTTCAAATCGACCATGGTTACCAACCATGGCCTTACCACCCCTTTACCATCACAACCCCATGCACCTAAGTCGAAACCCACATCTAACTAGGTGCCCAGGCCATATTTCGAATTCTGAAACCCTCATCTGGAAAGAACATGCAGCGAGGCTCTAACACGACCCTCGATTTAGATCCATCCACAAACCTGTTATGCGTAACAAGAAGATGCCGACCAGCTGTTGGGAGTTCCCAAACTCCCACTTACATCACCTCTATCTAAACGGCCACTTGGGTCGTCTCTATTCCTGACCAAGATGTGAAACTTGTCCTAGTTCCACACACGATACAAGTCCCGGAAATTATGATCGATTCTCCCCTACTTGGATTCGATGAAACTCTCTCATCTTATAAGTCTAATGGATTCCCAAACCATCGAACCTCATATAGTGTGAAATGTCTATGTCATGCGCTTACCAAAACTAATGTTCCATTACTAGCCAATCTCAACGATTGCCTAACTCCTAGAATCTGGAAGAATACTCTTGAGACCTTAACCAGTCATATGATCCAAATCACCTCCCATGATACCACACTTATTCCTTGAGTTCCTATACCTTCGACTAAGAACCATAACCCCTGCCATGCATTGGCGAACCTCCACTCTAATTTCAATCCTCAAGGAATCATTGAACTCTAACCGACTTTAGTCCATGCGATGATACAATTCCCTTGACATGTTTAATGATCAAACAATTCACACAATTGACACCATTATCTTCCTGCTACTGTTCCTTTCTTAGTAACGGTAGTGACTTGAACTCCAAAGTTCTCCCCTAGGCAACTGCCAACCATACCTGAACAGATGATATAACCACTAAACCCTGACTTCACTAGAGAACTATCCCACTAACCCAAGATCCTTTAAGAAATACTTCCTAACTGATCCCAACAAGGACCCGAAACAACAACTAAACACGCAAAAAAACCCACTCCACGAGATACGACCATATGAAGATTCATCGAAGACTCCCGACATGCAAAATGACATATCCCAATCCTTGGTAATAAAATTCCAACACTAACAGAGAACCAATCCGAGATATAATTATACCAAACTAGCAAAATTCCAATGCAAAACAAATTCCCGATATCCACCCCGAAGAGTACATAATATGATATACTCGCAAAAGCACCCGAAGAAATCCTGACCTCCCCTTTCGATTCTAGATAACAAGAACTAAACACAGGGTCCTCCTCCCTGAAGGATTCTAGAGATTCACAAGTTTTGGGCTTCAGATAATTTCCCAATTTCCCTAATACAACATCGGCCTAAAGGCCCCGAGATGACTATCCAAAAGCTCCAATATCTCTTCGTTGGATGAACCAAACACCACCAAGATCCAGCCTGAAACACCGTGAGTAATATTTTAATGAGACGAACTCCCACATTCATGCATCGATCTACCCAGGTCCTGCTCCTGAGCTGGAACCAAAATCTGAATCCTATTCCTGAGTGCTCAACACCATACCGAAATGAAATGCAAGAGATATGGATATACCCAAGAATCCTCATTCCACATGATTCTTAGACTTTCCAAGACTCTCCTCGATTCGAGTATTGATCTTGTGCTTTTAGTAGTACGACCCCAATACTACCTTCCACACCTATCCATACTTTCCTCAAGAATCATATCGAATCCTCCAAGTCACCCTCTCAAATTGATGCTTTAAATGCTCGCTAACAGCGCAACCAAATCCACTAAAGCATTTCCTAGGCTTCCCTAGGTTTCCGTCCTCACCTTGCCATCAGCTGCTGAAGAACTCCTCATAATGTCAATTAGCTACCTCATGAATATAGTCACATGCAATACAGCTCAGATAATCCTTCGAGTAAAAGACTCATCCCTACAATGGTTAGACTCAAACAAGAGTTGTGCAATAGGTTCAAATCCATCACTCCAAGATTATTCAACCTTTACTACATGTGACTTAACACATCCACTTAATAGCTAACTCACATCACTTAAGAGTCCCACAAAGCACAAAGCAAGCATCATTCATGTAGTAACGCTCCCATCCATAGAATAATCAAAGAACATTCAACTCATATACTACAAATCATGTTGGAACTTCCACTCTTACTTCCGATTGCCTTATGCATGAAAATTATACACAATACAAGATCGAATAGATTGTCGAATAAAAGACTCTACCCTAGGACCGCAACCAAACAAGAAACAGGAATAAGGCCAAATCAATCATTCTAGGACTATAAGATCCTAACCGTAAACAATTTTAAAGCATACACTAATCAAGCCATTCTATCCACTGATCTGAAAACCATACTAGCATACAATTCTAAAAGCTCTTACAATCAGGCATATAAAGGCATCTCTCCAATGATAAAATCCTGAGCAGATCCTTAGCCCTAATCTAGCATGCAATTCTCATAATCATATCATATATCATAATAAACATGTATGGTATTTTGGGAAAACTTACTTGAGCTCGACCGATTGCACGCACCACACCCCTTCTTGTCTTAGAAAACTATTTTCTCAAAAATGTATTCCTTTTTGAAAAACTTTATCAAATCTTCAATTTGAGTTTAGAGACACCCGAGAGTATGTCCGAATCCCTTAAACTAAGATTCTAATACCAACTTGTAACGACCCAAAAATCCAAGGTAAAAATTTCATTTTTATTATAATTAAAACACTAATGTAACTTATTCAAAACATTGAAAAGCATTTAAAATAAAAAAATTATTAGAGTCTGGTCCCAAAGATCACATGTTGTGGAAAACACAGGTGTATGCACTGCGATCGCCCCAAGCTCTTTTATTTGAAAACCGGAGTACCTGAAACACGAACTGAAAACCGTAAGCACAAAGCTCAGTGAGTTCCCCCAACATACCATATGCAACACAAACATATTGGCAGACATATCTGGGTGCCCGACCTACCCTGTCGAGCATACCTGGGTGCTCGACCTACCCTCCAGTTTATTTCAACCGGTTACGGGGTCTATTTCAACCCTACCATTACCATATAATATCATAACCAATAAGCACATAAATCACAACAGATAGTGGCATACCATACAATTTGCATAAAGACAATCATCTTTGCTATAAACAACTACTAGTGGTCCGACATTGGTACCTTCGACCCACTGATACAGGGAAGGTAACTCACCTCGCAGTGTTGAAGTCCCACGGATAAAACTCTGGTTGTTGACTAACAGATCCCCGAACTGTCAACATCAAAAGAACACCCAATTAATAATTAGCTCCCAATACATAACCATAAATCCATACTTGGGGTAAAAAGATTACTTTACCCCAACCTAGCTTGATCCAAGCCCAAGGCCAAATCACACTCTAAAGGCCCAAAAGCCAAACAATCAACCAAGGCCCAATATATAGCCTAATTTTCCAAATTAGGCCTAAACCCCTTACATGGGCCTTACCCTAAGGTCCATCCAATTTTTTCTAGTCCATAAACTTGTTCTCAGATGGCCCATCAATAACCCGATCACCAAAGCCCAAAAGAAAGGCCCAACTTAAAGCCCAAACATTATTAGGGTTAAC
The DNA here is from genome assembly GCF_052625555.1 of Lactuca saligna. Classification (NCBI taxonomy): domain Eukaryota; kingdom Viridiplantae; phylum Streptophyta; class Magnoliopsida; order Asterales; family Asteraceae; genus Lactuca; species Lactuca saligna. The sequence goes on from NC_136423.1 coordinate 179,064,111, forward strand.
TAAAAACGCTTAACCCATTAAGGACTTAATCCATTAAGTACAAAATTGCATTAAGTTAATTGTTGGGGAATTAACTTTAACGTGGGTCCAACAATCTCCCAAACTAGGGTTTCTTGACATTAGGGTTTTCTAAACCCTAATTTGGGTTTCCAATCCAAACACATGCTAATCAGGTCCAAGGTTAAGTTTTTAGGTTAATTAGGGTTCCACTAGGTCGGCCACCACCCACATCCACTCCGGGTGGTGGTGGTCGATGGCGGTTCATGACGGCAGCCACCACCTCACAGCGGTGGTGGTGATGGTGGTTTTCGAGTTAGAATCTGACTAAACAAGTTTCTACTACATCAACCACTTAAAATATACACCGAAACAATGATGCAATCACATAGCCACCACCTCATAGCGGCTTGTGGTGGCAGAAAACGACATCAAAGCAGCAACCACCATGTTCGGTTGCCATGGTTGTTTTTTCCCTCATTCTCCAGCCAAGCAAATGCACACACACGACATACACAACCAGAAACAGCAACACACATGTCAACACATGCTAAATACGAACAAAACCACCCATTTGGTGGCGTGCAACGGTCAGAGGATGACAGCGGGATGGAACAGCCGCTGGAGCGGAGGTGGCGACGCAACAGCAGAAGAAAAGTGGAGAAGAGAACCAGAACAACAACCAAGGCGGTTGCGGCATCTGGCGGTGGCTTCGTCTTCACGGAAGCTGTGCAGTGGCGAAAACAACTCTGATCGTTCATGACCCACGAGTCGGCGTTCAAAACTCCATTTTCAGTCTTTGACGGCTATCTCTCGGTTGCTCACGACGTCACCGGAAGCGGGCTAAGACGGTCAACGTCCAACGACGAAGTAGCAAGTGGCAGATGAGAGTCTTCCAAAGATGGTGGCAGCTAGAGGAAAAATGAGTTAAGGTTGCATCTTCAAAACGAGGGGAAGGGGGCACGGGGTTTATCCGGTGTCTCTTTTAAACTTATTTCTTTTTTTTTCAAATTTAGTCCCTCTCCACTAGATTTTTTTCAAACTAAGGCCAATAATTACCAAATAGCCCCCAGCTTCCAAATTCTTTTCAATTTAAGTCCAAATTTTACAATTTACACTGTAAATTCCCGAGTTTATAACATTTAACTCCCAAGGCTAACACTGATAAATTATTGTGGATTTAGGGCTAAGAAAATCAATTACATCACAAAGTTTTAAATATTATTACTTATTTATTTACTTATTTTATTTTAAACGTAATGTTACACTATGGATCTCCTCCCCTTTGTAGATCAACTAACTCCTAGGTTCCATTACCCATAATTGAGTCCATTTCATCATTGATGGTTTCCTTTTAGAAAGAAGCATCTCTAGACGTCATAGCTTCAATAAAGATCTTAGGATCATCATCCAAGTTAATAATAAAGATGACCTCTCTTGTCACTTTATTTTGTGTTCCTTCGACCAAATAAGAATAGAAATCATCTCCAAGACTTTTCTCTATTCTAGCCCTAGTACTTCTCGTTGGTTCCTCCAAAATAGGAGGAGGTGAGAGTATTTATCAAGAAGTACTTGTAGGTGTTGTATGAATGGACTTTTCACCATCCCTAAAAAACTTGTCCTCAAAGGATTCCACATCTCTGGATTCCATAACAACACATGATTCAACATGTAATAATCGGCAAGCCTTGCTATTGTGAGCATATCCAATAAATATACTCTTATTAGCTCGTGCTCCCAATTTGTTTCGCTTATGATCGTGAGTCCGATAATAAGAAACACACCCTCACACTTTCAAATGGTCTAGGTTAGGCTTTCTACTTTTCCACTCATAAGCGCGTGTAGGAATCACACGACTAGTGATCCTATTATGAACATAACAAGCAGTTAATAGTGCTTCCTCCTACAGTTTGGTTGACCCGATTGGTTCAACATACAATTGACCATCTCACAAAGGGTTCAGTTCTTTCTTTCAGCCAAAACCATTTTGTTAGGGAGCATATGGTGAAGTTCTCTCATATTTGATTCCATTCTCTTCACAGAATGTGTCAAACTCTTGGTTGAAATATTCTCCGCCTCTGTCCGAGCAAAGAATTTTGATGTATCTTTCAAGTTGATTTTCGACTTCAGCCTTATATTGTTTAAATGCATCAAAAGCTTCATCTTTTGATCCCAGCAAATAAATAGACTAGATTCATCACTAAATGTGATGAAATACCTTTTTCCTCCTCGATTAAGTACTCCATTTAATTCACATATATCATAATGAATAAAATCAAGTAATGATGTATTTCTCTTAATTGATGGAAATGGTTTCTTTGTAAACTTTGATTTCACATAAGTTTCCCATTTTTCAAAATCTTTTTATCCATATTTTAACATTCCTTTAATTTGTACTTTTTCAATATTTTTAACATTAGTGTGTGCTAAACATTTATGCCATAAAGAAATTAAACAAACAAAATAACAGAAGTTCACTTCATTCACATTAGCAACCAATTCACCAATTACATCATTACTAGCAACATTAGACACACTTGCACCATTACTATCAACACTAGGCCCACTTGCACTCCCCACATCACTAATGCTCAAACGATACATCCCTGAACTATTGTTCGCCCTCCCAACATATCTTCTACCCTTAGTGATCATAATCCTACCTTTCTCAAGCTCCATCTTGAACCCACCTTTGTCAAACTTGTCCGCATAAACCAACCCCTTCGAGATAGTGGGAACATGAAGAACGTCTTGAAGGGTAACCAATTCACAACATGTGAAATTCAGACGAGCATCACCTCTTCCTTGAACTTTAGCTCTGTGAACATCAACACAGACAACTACCATCCCTAGTGGCATTGGATTGTAAGTGCAGAAGCTCTATTGTTGCCCACAAACATACACAGTGGCTCCAGGGTCTACGAACCATCCTCGAACATAGATTACACGGGTAATCAAAGAGATCATGAAAATCTCTCCAAGGTTCACACTTTCCACCATATCAGTTACTTACTCTACTACATGTGCAACCGACTCTGATTTTCGATCTTTGCATTCTCTCGCATAGTACCTAATCTCTGTGCAGACGTGGCAAGGTCCGACCATCATCAGCTTTGAGTTAGGATTCTGATGACTTGGTTTCTTAAAGCTTTGTTTCTTGGGTCCCAAGTTCCTTTTGTTTTTTCCCCGATTCTTGGTCTTATGACCAGAACCCCCAGTTGATACATGATGCACACTCAATTCGACTTTACCACGCTTGTCCCTCATGTGAGTTTCCTCATCAATGCAAAGGTGTTTCATCAGATCATCCAAGCAGTAGTCCTCATATTTTTGCATCGTTCTCTTAGAGAAGTCTTTCCATGAGGATGGTAGTTTTGCGATAATCGCACCAACCTGAAAGAGTTCTGGTATCAAGATGGAGAATGCGTTCGGCTTGTTGGCCATGACATGGATTTCATGCACTTCTTTCATGATAGGTTTGTCATCATCCATTTGAAACTCTAGGTACTTTAACACTAGGTACTTATTGGACCTTCGTACTTGAGTTCCAAAGCATTCCATAGCTCTATCGGATCTTTGACCGACACATAAACATAGATCTGATGAGACAGTGAGCTCTTTATATGACCCACACATAATTCCTCAGACTCTCTACGTAGAGCCCTTTGATTTTCCAAATCAGAGATGATCGTTAGATCTACAATTTTCCCTGCCTCAGGAATTGGATTAGTTGGAATTGGGGCCAATTTTAGGTCCAAAACATAGGCGAGCTTCAATACATAAAGCATGAACGTGACCTTGTCAGCCCAGCGGGTGTAGTTCTGACCATCGAATCGGTCTAGCTTGGCAAACTCTTGATTCATGTAGTGGAGACTAGCAGGTTGGATTTGGGTGTCCATTAGTTTGTTGATTTATAAACACAAATTATAAAACCCTTTAAGATTGTTGTTTAATCAGAACCAATATACACGCAAGGAAACCGAAAAATAATATTGAGAATTATATGTCGATTAGTTGCGAATAATAGATCCAATTATTATTAATATGATTACCAAGTTTCGTCCAAAAACTAGATTGATCATTCTCGATTAGATCTGAATATTTGATTATAAGAAAGGTAGAAGGAGAGTGTCTTGTTATTGGACGAAAGTAAAAACAGTACAATAATATAAAGCCAACATGTTGACAGCTGAGTTTGGATCTTGATTGTGGAATAATTGCACTAATCGAACTCCTGTCCTTAAATGTTTTTAGTTCGCTTCTATCGACTGTAAGCAACAAAGTAAAACCCCATGATTTAATGTAGATTTATCGAGTTTCCAACATCAATGGAAAATGATAAACGCAAAGTGAATACTAAGAAACCAGAAAGAAATTGCAGAGAGAATGAGAGAGCTTTCATTTTTTCGTGAGTATCAACTATGACTTCTAAGGAGCTGTATTTATAGGCATCGAAACCCTAGAAGGCAAAAAAGGGGCCCACATGGGTCGACCCTTGGAAACCCTAGGGCGACGACTTGCTCTCCAAGCTAGCCGTTTTCTAACCCTTCCAGAATATTTTGTTGTCATATCTACGAAGTGGTATAATATTCTGTTGCCATATCTACGAAGTCAACCGTTTGGCCAGATCGGTCAAACCGACTTGACCCGAAATTCGCCAAAATAAAAGTTCATCAGCTCCCAACGACCGATGCGTCGTGACAAGTGCGCCTAAATCGTGCACTCGCGGCGTTGGCTAGTGCTAGGCTAGGCGCGCGCATGAGATTGGCCCATTCCTTTGATCCACTTAAGCCTTTGAAGGCCTATCAAGAGAAATGATATATAAACTCACTAAAGGTTTCTTCCCCCACCAATGTATAATAGAGGAAACTTGTCAACTTTCAAGTTTATCTCTATAATTTCCAACATAAATAAATGTCTAAATTTGACGAAAACGAAATGAAAATAGTTATAATAGTTGTTTTATGCACGCAAACATTGCCAACATGATGATCATCAATGTTATGTGTGGTAGCAGTGATTTTGGGAGATATTGAAGCAAGTGGTGGTATTACTCCACACGTGTATTTGAGTGGTTTTAAGTTCAATAATGGCCTTGATGATTTGATGGTATATATGTAAAGTCCCTTGATTTAAACTTATGATTTGTTTATCGGAAGATGGTTGAACCAAGATGTAATTGTTATAGTCGTGATGATATAAATAATATATAGATACAACTTTTTTGTGATAAGAAATGAGATTTGTTCCACCGGTAAAAAAAACAGTGTTTATTGGTACTTAGTGAGTCGCTCACAACGTTTTGCCCCAAGAGCATGGTGTGAAATGTATCATACCACAAAACTGATGATGCTACTCCACCTTTTTTTTTTAATTGGTCACAAAACAAATCAAAGGAGGTGTGGTAAGCAAGTTTCTTGCGGTGGCCACAAAACTGATGATGCTAAAAATTAATTGAGCAATTATTTAATAATTAATTATAAAAATACCCTACAAAAAAACGTTTGACAAGTAGCCGTTTTGATTGGTAATTAAAGAATTAGCCGTTTTTTGTCCTTATTTAATCATCGGATAGAACCATTTTATCACCACCTCTAGAGTTCCAGTAAATATTTCCCATCCATAACTTTAACCGAATGATTATAAGTATACAAGATGCCTAAAATCGTATCAATCACTTTAAAAACGAAGTAACAAACATCCAAACACCTTCATCCTAAATCAACCAAACCAAACTTGGAAAGCAACTGAAATCAAAACATTATATTATTATTATTACTGTGTCTGAATCTGATCCTTTGTAATTTGCTATTCATAGATGATTATGCAATGTCAAACCAGAAACCAAAAGTTTCCGTTAACACCACCATCAAAAATCAAACATCTGTAATCCCCAATCTACTGAAAAAGAACCCAAATCCCACTGAAGTAATAAAAAAAAATAAAACCCTTATCACCATTTTGGATCAATTGCAGAGAATGACCCTAGTAAGAGCAAGAACCAAACAAGAAACAGTGAAGAAAAACAGAGTAACAAAGTCTCTCGTTGACCATTTCTTCACAGCTTTACCTTCAACCCTCAAACTTTTAGCCCTTCGAAGTGCATCAACTTCCTTCAACAAATCAAACTCCAAACCTTTTTTCTTCAATTCCTCCACACACTTCCCCAATAACTTCCCATCTTCTTTCTCCCTCTCAAGTAATTTCTCAAGATGCGATTCTGTATCTGTCTTGTAACGAACGGCCCAGATTAATCCCAAGGAGCAGAGGAGAGAACAGAGAGATGGGATCCATGATCGGTTGCAGGATCCAGATGTAGAAGAAGATGCGCTGCTGAAGAGGAGCATTAGTGAGATCGAGTGAAACAGGAAGAAGAAACAGTAGATGTGAGTGATTTCCTTTCGAACAGCATCGATCTGGGTTTCTTTGAGAGCGATTCGGTTCAAGATCAGTTCTTCTTCTTTAAGCCATTGCTTTAAGAGAAGCTTGTGGGTTGGAGTCATGGCGATTTCGTGAAGTGGGTGGAGAAATGTTTTTGACGATGATTCCATTATCGCTGTAGTAATAGCAGTGTCTTTGCTCTCATCCGCCATTAAATCAGTTTCTAGAGAGAGAGAGAGAGAGAGAGAGAGAGAGAGAGAGAGAATTGATTAAGGAGAGAGATTAACGGTGAACAGAACAGGAGCGTCGTTTGGGTATTTGAATTTTTCTCCCAACGGTCAAATTCCAAATGTTTCACTCTTTGCCCTTTAATAACTTTATATTAGCCAAAGTGTTCCTTCAGGATACAGAAGTTATTTAATATAACTATTGATAATTAGATTTGGCAATTACAATTTGCTTGTATGAAAACTGGTTCATGCACGGTTTATAATGATTAAGTTGATTAAAAAGGGTTAGATAAACAAAACAAATATTATTTAAGATATTTAATATATTAATTATTTATAAATTAAAATACAAAATCACCCATGCTAAAAACTAATAATGTGGATGAACCTCTTTTAAAGTTTAGTTTTTCTAAAGAAACCCTAAAATACAAAGTATCGTCTTTAAATGCTCAAAAAAAAAAAAAAAAAAAGACATTTGGTTATATTTTGTCTATTAAAACCACTTTATATTTTAATCTTACCTAAATACATGCTTAATGACCATTTTATAGAAATATATTTTCATTCAAATCATAATATAGTAACATGTTTTTATTCAAATGTTTATTAAAACTACTAAGATGAACTCGGATCCATATCATGAGAGCCTAATAATTCTACATGTGAAATCTATAATAAAAACTTGGGTAAATTATATTATTTGTTTCTCGAGCATGTGTCAAACCGCATGTTTAGTTTTTATTTTTAAAAATTAACTCGGACCGTCTTCGGATTTGTTTTTTCTTGCATGCTTTATTCATCCAAACATAAAAATAATATTTTGCCCTTAAAAAATTCTTCTTTAATTTTCTATATAAATTTATCATTTTTTAAATTAAAATAAGTTGAAAATAAATATCCCTACCCCTTCCTTTTCTCCAGTTCCTTCTTTGTCTTCCGGTTTTCACCCACTCCCGACAACTACCCGTCCCCATCCTTTCATCTGGCAAAACTAACCAACCAAAAATCGTTTGTTTCCCCTCCTTCATATCACCATCATCCTGCTCAAGCAACTTTCCAGAAACCACCAACAATTACAAGCAATCTCCACCATTGATGAACCCTTTGTGATTATCAAACATCAAATATTAAACCCAAAACCTGCATTCAGATATGAAAAATCAAACCCTTTCTGAATCTCTAACTCATTTAGATATGTATTTAGATCTGAAACTCAAACTCGGACACCGGAAACCACCGCCTCCAACTCCACTTTATTTTTACCCTATCTTTACCCCCCAAAAGTATATTCCCAGTATATTCTATTTTTCCAACTTATATAGATTGTCAATAATACCCTTTCTACTAATTTGGTTTTTAACAAATGTATAATCTATATTTTTTTATTACAATACTATTAAATAAATAAGATTATATTTATAACACCTAATTATAAGCTTTTGTAAAATGTTATTGTATTTTAAAATTTCAATATGTATTTAAATTTTCATATGAATTTGATAAACAAAAAATATACTTTATATTTATAATTAATTAATATAATTTAATATATATTACAATATTATAAGTATTAAATAATACATTTAAATTATAATTAGTAGATAAAAATAAAGTAATAATGTATAAATATATAAAAGAGGGACTAAGATCGACAACTAAAAGTTCATCTCCATTTTGGAATAAATAAATAGTATAACATCATATTTAGTGTTATAATATTCACTTCCTCCAAAATTGGGGAATAAATGGGTTAGGGTTAGAGAGAAATGGGGGGAAAATATGAGAAAAAATGGAAAATGGGAGTGGGTTGGAAATGCTCTAAGGTTTCTGCATAGATGTATATTGGTTGGGCGACTAACAGGTGGCGATAGTCGAACGAAGTGCAGATTTGGGAATCACCTTCTCCGATGAAATTACAAATCCCACAGTTAGTGATGGTAAAGAAAGCTCCAAGGAGATATGTACCTACACATTACCATCGTTGCAACAAACCATTACTGCCTCTCGTTTTTCCGACGAGAGGGTAGTGGATCTACACTCCGGCTCGAGGGTAACGAATCTGCACTCCTCCCCAACCTTTTCCTACCCTTTAGATCTGCACTCTTGTGTGGATCCTTCATTGGAGGAAATAACAAAAACAAAACAAATGCTTGAAAAGCTTGAGAAGATCAAACTGGAGGTTAGTCAGACTTCTGATGATGTTGTTGTGGAAGTCGCCAGAGTTTTACAAAATGTGAATGAAAGATTGATTAAGGTGGTGGTTGGTGGTTATTTTCAGTGGAACGGGTGAGCTTTGAACCACGGTGTGGGTGGGATGAGTTGAGGGTAGCGGTGGTGCTCCATTTTCCAGTAATGGTGTAGATTACATTACCGATGGTGGTAGTGGTCAAGTATTCTTCAACAATATAGAAAAATAAATAAAATACTTTTTAATAATTAAGATATAAAATTAAATGAAAAAGGCATTATATCCCTTTCATGTCTCAAAATGGATGGAACGTGTAAAGTTAAACTAATGAGGGATGAAGTATGCAACTTTTATTGATATAGAGGATGGTCCGAGTTCATCTTAAAAAAATACATATAGACTAAACATGCGTTTTGACATATACGTTATTGACGATTTGTATAATGCTTTAAAATTATTGACACACTTAAATTATTATTATTGTTATGAGATTGACCCATCCATTTTGGTATTGGTATTGGAACAACTTGGCATGAGCTTCTTAGACCATACAACATACCATTTTTCTTTTTTATAATAACATGATCTCAAAAAAAAAAAAAAAAAAAAAAAACAAAAACAAAAACAAAAACAAAAATAAAAATAAAACAAAAAATAGCCACAAAGTATTAATTTAAATAAGAGCATGAAATAAATGATTTTAATGAAAAAAAATATAAAACAGAGAAATTTTCATATGTTAATATAATATATTGAATTTTTTTAGGTTTTATTTTTTTAATATCACAAAAAATAAGTAATAGTAATATTTGAAGGATTAATAATAAAATATATCAATTCATATTTTCTATATAATTAAATAATTTTTTTGCTGGCATAATGACTATTTTACTAACTTATAAAAAAATTAAAATTAAAAACAAATAAAAGTTAAAATTAAAATTAAAAAATTAAAAAAAAAATTAATAGTTTTCATAATAAATTATCAAAAAAATCATCTCGTTACATAATTCAACAAATACGTCGTTTTGCTCATTAACCATTTAAAAACCATTTGAAACGTGAATTTTTGAATCGGTAAGAACAAACACGCAAACGACAGGGGGCAATTTAGGGTTGATGTAGTTGAGAAATTTCCTCAAATAAGTGCCAAATCAAGACGATGGCCGCCATTAACGTCCTCCCCTAAGCAAATTTCATACTCAATTCTTCCTCTGTCCCTGTACCTTATTCTTTCTGTCTTCACCACGTTTACCTTCTTTATCCCATCACGTCTCCAATTCCTCGTCAGTTCAATTCAATTCAGTACGGATCAACCTCTCTTTGATTTTGATAGGTGATAAGTTTTCCAACTTTCATGAACTTATGGGATCCGCTTGTTGATTACATGATATTTCCAATCGATAGAGACATACAAGGGGATCGAAGAACTAGGTGACAGAAAGCAAGAAACAATGAACAAGATAGAAAGAGCGCATCAGATGTACAGAGATGGTAACTATGAAGAAGCGCTTGAATTTTACACAGAAGCTCTTTCGATTGCCAAGACAAACCCTCAGAAGATCGCCCTTCATAGCAATCGAGCTGCCTGTTTTCTCAAACTCCACCACTTTAAAAAGGTACTTTTATCATCTTCTTTTTAGTACGCAATATCTAGTATCAAAAGCTAGTTTACCTTTTCTCCAGTGTTAATTTGAGTTCCAAGACACAATCTATCAAAATTTTGAGCGAATTGATGAATTATCATCGATTGTTTGTTAACTATTGATTGTTGATTAAAGTTTTGGTTATCAATTTAGGCAGCAGAGGAATGTACTTCAGTGCTTGAGCTTGATCATGAGCATACAGGAGCCTTAATGTTGAGAGCTCAAACATTGGTCACCCTTAAAGAGTACCACTCTGCACTCTTTGATGTAAACAGGCTGATTGAGTTAAATCCTTCATCAGAAGTATATCAAAATCTTGAAGCTCGCTTAAAGACACAATTGGTACTCCCTCGATACAACATTTCTTGATCATTTTCACAGTTTTTTTTTTTTTTTTTTAAAGAATTTTGTAGGTAGAAATTTTGCAGATTTATCTTAAACGGGTCTATTTGTGCTCTATATTTTAGGGCAGAATGCCAAAAAGTGTTTGTACATTCACCATTTTTATCAACTTAGGCAATTAACTATGTTATGTAGTGATTAAACCATTGTATTTTTCTTTTGGCAGTTTAAAGAAACCATTTTTCTCTATTACCCGGATTTTATATTAGGAAAAAATACAGAAAAAACATATGCTAGCTACTGAATTGTTGTTATTTATTGATTTAGCCACTGAATTATTATTATAATGATCATAAATAATAATAGTTCGGTGGCTAAATCAAGAAATTGGTGAAAGTAGCAGCATACTTTAATATTTCTACCAATATAACTATATAAGCAACGTACTTTAAATTTTACCCATATTAGCAAAGTACTTACATTTTTTTTCTCATAATGGCAACATACGTAACTTTTTTTTTTACCAATAATAGCAATATGTAATATTGTAATTTGAAACGTATAAAATGTATTTTATTTATTACTTATGATTATTATTATAACAAGTTAACAACATACATTTTTTTTATCCATAATAACACCTTACAAATTTCATTACGTCTAATAGAAATAAGTAAACCAGCACTTATAAGCACTTTACTAGTTTCATCTATATGGTTTTATTATTTGCAAAGAAATGAAATTATGTTGCTATTATTGTAAACAAATGTAAGCACATTACTATTTTGTGTAATTTGCTTATATTGGTAACAACAGTTAGATTGCAATGCTATTTTCCGTATTTTAACTTTTTTTTTTAAAAACGGCTAACCAGGAAAAATGGTTTCTTTAAATGATCAAAAAATTATAATGGCTAAATTGATGAAAGTACTTTGTGATTTTCTTTATTTTGACCTACATTTCATTGTTAACAGATAAAAAAATGTGTAAATTTAAGAAACTTTGTTTTAAAGAAAAGGGTTAAAAATGTATTAAATTTTTGTATGTTTTTGGTCAAGGAAAGTCTCTTGCTCCAATACCCGAGCTAGAAGAAGAAGAAGAAGAAGAAGAAGAAGAAGAAGAAGAAGAAATGACTTCAGTAGAAGTAGCAGAAAACGATATTGATGACACAAAGGGACATGAGCGCGATACTGCGGTAAGCAATCTTGAAAATGTGGAAATTACCATTACGCCCCCTCAAACGCAAAGTCTGAAAGAGGAAATTCCAAGGCCGAAAGGGCATTCGCGTCTTGATTATTCAAGATGGGATAAAGTTGCAGATGATAGTAGTGAAGAGGATGAAGATGATGATGATGATGAAGATTCTCAACCTCAGTATCGTTTTCGTGTAAAAAATATTGGTGTAAGGTCCGTAAAGTAGATAAGCTTATAATGCAGCTTAGTATATTACGATTATACCCCTGGGCCATGACCCCACATACGAAAGGGGTTGGAGATGATACATTTGTACAGTTTGGTTGGTGAACAGCGTGAATGGTTCAAATGGTGTAGAATATACTATTCGGTTGAAGATGAAAGAGTGGCTTAAAACGGGTCCCTCTACCATAAAATATGTTTTTTTATTTTTTATTTTTTATTTTGTGTTCTTTGGGAGTATTTAGTGTACATGTGGAGTGTGATGTGGGAAGAATATACTTATGAAGCAGAAAATTTGAAAAATAAAAAGAAACCAGAAGTTCTATGAGGATAGAATTTATCAGTAGTGTGTCATTGTATGCCGTTGCCAGGTAATTTTCGTGAATGGGTTTAAAAGGTCCTTACCATTCCATTCCTTGAAAGAAACGAATAAATTATGTGGGCAAGTTATAGTATGCCCTTGTTTTTTAGATCATTTTAGATTAGGTAGCTTTTAACCTTGGATGAAGCTTTAGGTTTGGAACATGACTCCCCTTGTTTCCACCCTCTTCATCTTGTGTTCTTTTCCTGCCTACAACCACACCTGAAACCAAACTAGAACCATCTTTGCTACAAGCGAGCTTATGTTTTAGTTCCTTAAACAAAATGACATCCTTCACATCATTGACAATAATTGTTCTACCATACGAAATGGTATTAATGAGATTCTCATATGAATTCGGTAGAGAACACAACAAAATAAGGGGTTGATCTGCATCTTCAGTTTTAAACTCGACCCCTTCTAAATCATAAACAATACGGTTAAAATTCCCTAGATTATCTTTTACTTGTTTATCATTCAAATGGTATACAAACATTGCTTTTGATACAACCGACTTGTGAGAGAGTTATTCTGATATTTATCGCAAAGTTTCTTCCGTAGTCTAGCAACAATCATTTGATCCACAACCTTGCACTACACTTCATCGCTCATATGTCACACAGTTGATCTATGTATTTTTTCTGAAGTTTTATTTCACAAGTTTCAACGGAGTTTGTTTGACATTTGTTTGAAGTGCTTAACTTGTTTTATTGTTATCCCAACAAATTGTTTTATTGTTATCCCAACAAACTGGTATTAGAGCTATGATTGAAGATGGGAGAGTTAAGATCAAAAAATTCAATGGTCAAGATTTCGGTTTCTGGAAAATGCAAATCGAATACTACATCTACCAAAAGAAGTTAAATGAACCATTGTCTGAAAGTAAACCTGAAGACATGAAGCAGGAAGATTGGGAACTGTTAGATCGGTAGGCACTTGGTGTGATGAGATTATCCTTGGCAAAGAATGTAGCATACAACATTGCCAATGTAAAGACTACTCGTGGGTTAATCAAGGTGATATCTAACATGTATGAAAAACCCTCAACAAAAAATAAGGTTCATTTGATTCGGCAATTAATAAATTTGAAGATGAATGAGGGTGGCTTAGTGATTGATCATGTTAATGAATTTAATTCAATCCTATCAATGTTGATGTCGGTTGAGATTAAATTTGAAGATGAAATCATGACATTACTACTTTTGTCATCTTTGCCTTATAGTTGGTTTGGTATAGTGACAACGGTTAGCAACTCAACATGACATTCGTGATTTAATCCTTGGTGAGAATGTATACATGCGAAATGCTAAAGAAGCTTCCAATAGTCTTCTGAGTACAAGGAATCCAACAGAGGGGTTGGAGGTAGTGGAAGGTCAAAGTTGAGAACAAGAGGTGGACAAAACAACATGGGGGATGTTACCTATTGGAACTGCAAAGAGAGTGGTCATGTCAAAAGTCAGTGTCTAATGTTCATTGCAGATAAAGGCCAAAAAGAGATGAATATGGTAGCAGAATTTGAGGATGACGCGCTCATTTGTTCTGTTGAAAACTCAATGGAACACGGGTCTTGGATTTTGGTGCGTTATTTCATGTTAGTCATTCCAGAAATGTAAAGCAGAATTTCAAGCATTGAAAAGGGAAGGCTAGACTGGCAGATAACAAGTGTCTAAGTATCAAGTGTGTCGAAGATGTGGTTCTCAAGACGACCCTAGGTACATATTGGACTTCAAAAATTGTCAAGTTCATTCTAGACCTAAAGAGCATGTTGATATATGTTGAGCAGCTTGATAATGAAGGCCATCATGTTATGTTTGGTGATCACAAGTGGAAAGTGAAGAAGGAAAACTTGATTGTTGCTAAGGGTCAGAAACAAGGTACATTGTATATGGTGGATTTTTTCTGAAGATGGAGCACACGTTGTTAAATGAGTTGGGATATCCACTCTATGTTAACAAAGATTTTTGTTTCATATGAGTGAGGAAGCTTGTATCCAAATGGAGAATGTCAGATCCAAAGATTATGACAAATGCTTCTAAGCCATGTTCCATTGGCAGACAGAAGAAAGTCAGTTTTGTGAAGATTGGCAATCCGCCTAAGTTTGGGAAGTCGGGTTCTGTTCATTCTTGTGTTTACAATCCTACTTTAGTTTATTTAGTGGGAAGATCCTGGAATCAACCAAGACCTATCACTGGTCAAAGGATAGGAAGATGTCTAGGAAGCAGTGGGAGCTCTGATAATCTGGAAAGTGTAACATGTAACACTGTAAATTTTCAAACAAAATTTTCATTTTTAAAATCACATAATCCTCATAACACATTTCACAAATCTCCAAAATGACAATTTATCAAAAGCACGTGCTCATAAATTGTTTAAAACACAATCTAGGATCCTAAAAACATATCTCCGTCTTGTGTGTACAATCAAGCCGCCGCCTTCCTGCAATCTTGAGAAGTACTTGAAACACATATCACATAACACGGTAAGCACGAAGTTTAGTGAGTTCCCCAAAAATACCACATACACAAATAATAAGTCTCTCATGGCTATAGCTTGGCATGGACCCTCCAGTCATGCGTCTCGGTGAGGACCCTCCAGTCTCACGACTCGGTGTGGACCCTCCGATCATGTGTCTCAATGAGGACCCTCAGGTCTCACAGCTCCGGTTGGACCCTCCAGTCCTGTATCTTAGTGAGGACCCTCCGGTCTCACAACTCGGGTTGGACCCTCCAATCCGATCTCAAAATGCACAAAATAATATAACATATATCACAAAGACAAAAATGCATAATATAAAAATACTTAATATAAGCACATAAGACCCTCCGGTCACACAAAGATTACCACTCTAGGTAAGTATAGTGAGAAGACTCACCTCGTAAGCAAGCAATCAAATAAACCTTGTACACGAATCACTGATCTAGCCTCCACCTATCACATATGATGTGACATCCCCAATTTCACAGCCAGAAAAGACCGATTTGTTTATGCTTTGTTTTTAAAATCAGAGTAATCTTTTAAAGAAAACAGTTGCGGAATTTGCTCCCAAAACAAAATATGATAAGAATTTATCAAAACATTCCTCTAAAGAAATGTATTTTAATTATATAACACATCTTGGGATGTCATGTTCCGATACAGACACATAAGCATAAACAGAAATTATATTTATTTACACTAATGATTTACATCTCCTTTAAATCTCTCAGTGAAATATGTCTTCGTATTGATACCTGTGATACAAAGTAAACTGAGTAGGTCAGGCTTGGGAACCTGATGAGCATATAGGGTTTTCATCCCACAATGTTATATCATATATTTATAAATATAGAACATTCAAACTTGTACAATTTCACCATATAAAGGCAACTCTTATCCCACCCCATCGATCCTCACAACGACAAGATCTAAACTCTCATATCTAAAATTTTCCTTTTTACCTGATCCCTACTCACGGATCTAAAACTAACCTTTTCACCCGATCCATACTCACGGATCTAAAACTAACCTTTTCCCCTGATCTGATCCATACTCCCGGATCAATAATTGTACCCAATCCATACTCCCAGAATAGGGAAAATTAACTATACCTTAATCCTGATTTGATCCATACTCCGGATCTATAACTGTGCCCAATCCATACTCTCGGACTAGGTACAATTAACTTAGTCTTAATCCATACTCCTGGACTAATAGCAAGTTTATCTCTTTACTTGATCCATACTCCCAGATCTAAAACTAAACTCTTGGTCTAGTCTATACTCACGGATCTAAAAATAGCCTCTTGATCTGATCCCTACTCACGGATCTAAAACTAACATCTTGATCTGACCCATACTCACTGATCTCATCTACCCATGTACTACCCAACATATTTGTAGTTATAAAATACATATACAGTTTAACTCATTAAAACCTATATAGTTCATCCATTCCACCAACATCTCAAATAAACAACAATATATAAACAAATAATACGTATTTCATCGCAAATACTTCATACTTATGTGTTAGAAGAAAGTAACCACACACTTACACATATAAACAACGATATACTTAATACATTCAAATAATACTTGTATTATTATTGTGTTTATGAAAGGGACTATACACTCACACATATAACAACTTTATATTATACACATAGCACGTATTTCATAGCAAATACTTAATATTTACGTGTTAGAAGAAAGTGACCACACACTCACTTGATCAAAAGATGATCGGAAAACACTACGGCTTGTAGAAGTAGTATTCTTCGGTGACACCGGGATCACTTCACACATCGGGTTTCTCGCGGGCAGAGCTTCGGCTCAAAAACTCTTTTCTCCTCGGGATCTTCGGGCTTCGGGACTTGCTTCGAGTCTCGGGGTTGATACCGGGGCTTCGGGGGTACTTCTTTGCACGTAAATCGAGGTAATATGGGTGAGAGATGAGAGCATGAGCAACCAAACTCGACTGGCCCTTCAAATCTATTTATAGGGCAAAACTGGCCCTTGCCACGTCGTGGTCTCTGATAGTTTTGGGGTTTCACGCCTCGAACTTCAGAAATTCATAATTTTCGCATACGAACTCCGTTTTCGACGTTCTTTATATCGACACGTAGGTGAGATTATGCTCTACAACTCTCGTTCAGACTCCATTATCTAATTTTTACTTTATTTTTAATATATTATAAGTATATTACTTATATATTATCTTTAGTAGGCCGGGACAGGAAAACTCCGTTCAAAATTCATAACTCCTTCATCTGAACTCCGTTTTTGTCTGACTTTTTATCGTTGGACTACTATCGAAGAAATATTCGACTCTCATTTAGATCACTAAGGATAGATATCTATATACCTTAAATTCACTATATACGTCGCGCTGGGTCGTGTTGGGTCATGCCGGTTCTGTCGTGAAACTTCGACAGGTCATAACTTCTTCGTTATAACTCGGATTTTGATGTTCTTTATATGCACGGAAACCGTGTGACATATACTACAACTTGGTTAAGATTAATCTTTCTAAATTATCTTCCATTAAAAAGTCATTTTTGATGTTTATCGTCTCTAATTTGACTAGCCCGGATCTACGGGCGTTACATATGATAATTATCTCTAATTAACACCCCAATCACAAATCTAAATAAACCAAATGATATTTTCTCTCTTTAAATCTTGGGATGGGAAAAGACCATTTTACCCCTCCATGGTCCCCATAATCCATGTCTTAACCAAACCCTAAAGTCAACAAAAGTCAACACTCGAGTCAACATTCTATGTTGACCCAAGTCGCCAAGTGCATCTACGTGACTCGCTGAGTCCCCTCATTTCTTCATCAATGTCGCGAAAATCCAACTTAACTCTTCGAGTTGTCTCACGAACTCGCCGAGTTACTCATGTCCAGACTCGTCGGGGAAAACCCTAACCGACTTGTCGAGTCCCTTAGTCTATGTTCTCATTCAGACATTTTAAGGCAAATTTATAACCCCAAACTCTAGATCTAGCCTCCCAAGGCTGAGATACAACATAAAGCTGCAAGTTTTACGTCCATGCATGGCACTTAGGGCTTGAAATGTCAAAACAAGTTCTATTTATGGTCCAAAGCAATAAAACTCTCCTCTAGTTTAATCAAGCTTGGACCTTTGGGCTTAAGGGGCCTCACAAGGTCTAAATCTGATGTCTTAAACACTTAGCAAGCTCAAGTTACTCAAAATCGCAAGGACATATGGAAAAATCCCTAAAAGCTTTCTATCAACAAGATCTAATAAATATGATGAGCAAAGTGATGACTTTTACCTTCCAACAGAAGCTCAAGGTTGATGAACACTGGATCCTACAGTCCTTCCTTGTTCCTTGCTATGATTGTCTTCTCTTCTCTTCCAATAGTTCACAAAACACTCAAATATTAGCTCTCTTTCTCTCTTAGCTCAATATGGACGATTAGGGTTTCACACAATGGAGTAAGGTGACTGGTGAGGTGGAAATGAGGGATTAAGGGCCTTTAAATAGGACCTAGCCCTAGAGATTTAGGGTTTCCTCTCACAGCACCAACTCGTCGAGTTAGTCTCTCCAACTCGTTGAGTTGTTCATAAAACCCATGTGGCTAATTCGTCTCTACTCGACGAGTTGGGGCATCTAACTCGTCGAGTTGCTCAAGCAACTCATAAATAAATATATAAATATCATACCTGGGAGTCGGGATGTTACATAATGTCCCGAAAATCCAAGGTAAAAGTTTCATTTTTAAGACAATAATTTATATAACAAATTGTTCTCAAAACCATTCAAGATAAAAATAGCATTTAAACATCAGAGCAAAAATTATTTCAAATGCGGAAACCATGAGGGGAGGATGATGTGACATCACGCCAAGCCCTTCCCTTTCGAATCAGAAGTTCCTGAAACCATAAACATGACCTGTAAGCACAGAGCTTAGTGAGTTCCGTAAAATACCAGATACCACACATAAGAAAGTGAATGTGATGTGTGTAAATCCAACTAGTTTTAATCCTACTAACTTAATCACAAAGACAAACACACGAAAGGCAGTGTACCTATTGATTAGCAGTTTAGTTCAGGTAAGTAGGGTATCGAACACAGGGAACGGTAAACAATTAAAAGAAATGCTAATATTATCTAAATAAAACAAGTAATGGAAATGGGGTTTCTCTAGTTTTGCAAGACTAGAAACTTAAACAATTAACTAAAACTTAAACTAAGAAACTAAGAGCTAAGCAAATAAAAATCAACTAAAATCAATAATAAAGAGAACTTCTGTTTAGGTTCAACTCATTTGTTCCCATGGATGATTTCAGTGTATCGGATTAATTCTTCATTGGCTACCGACTAAGATGAATAGTTTCACGTTCGCTATTACTAATCCTTAGGAAACAAATTAACTCAAGTAGTGGACAGTTGTCTAAATTAACGGATTTCCTAGTTATTGATTCGGGTTAAATAAGACTTGTAATGGTTAATTAAATTGGCTCTTCAATTAACCTCTTGCTGATGTTCATCAAAGAATCTCACACATTAACTTACATATCTTCTAGTTAATTCTAGTTTCACATTCGCTATTCCTAGACATACACCTATGTGGTCACAATAAATCATATAAAATTAATAACTAAGAGATGTTCATACAACTTAATTACTGATTTATTAACAGAAGAATAGTTATTGTTAACACATAAGGTTCTTTAACAAGCTTAATAAAACATAATCACCAATTAAAATTAATCCTAAAAAAATAATCAATCCATGTTCACAAATTCTTCCACCTAAATAGAAGTTATGAGTTTTAGCTCATGATTATAGCAGAAACAAACTCAAAAACGAAATCAGTTGGTAAAAACATAGTTCAAACAAGAGATTAGGTAAGAGTAAACTTGATTTTGAATTGATTCTCCTTAAAATTGAATGTAGGGTTGATTCCTTAGCTTCCCACGCTCCAGCAGCACCTTTAGTCGACAATTGGCCTCCAAGGGTTCATCTCCATGCTAGGGTATCGATATGAAAGTCCCTTTATATAGATTTTCACAAAACAGAGGTGACTCGTCGAGTCCAGTGACCTACTCGACGAGTCCAGTGACCTACTCGGCGAGTCCGTCACTTAAAACCTGTGTACGGCAAGTCAACGCGTCCAAAATCGCGAAAGTTCAAAGTGACTCGTCGAGTTTATGGCCTAATCGTCGAGTTCGTTTGGAATCAGCATTTTCTCAAAACACGAAATTCGTCCAAAATTGTGTCTAGTTTTTATAACATTTTGAATCTCGTCAATTGGAGTTACGGTTCATGAGATATGGACAAAACACTGAAGAGGGGTCAAGCTGTCCAGCAACATCCTTCTTTCTTCAAAATCCAAGATCCAAGCTTCCAATCGCTAGTTCCGCTTCTTTTTCCATCCGAGCATGTCATTGTTGCTGAAAAATGAAATTATAAACTAATTAAGCACTTTTTTTCATTAAATGAGATAAAATCAACATAAAGTATTAAGATAATGCATGAATTTTATAACTAAATATGCCCATATCAGAATGTTATGGGCCAAATCATTGTCTTATAATCATTTCCTACCATGGGCCAAATCATGGTCTTTCCTTTCAATGTCGAGGGCTAAATCTCGGTTTTTTATACAAGTGTCAGGGGCCAGATCCTGGTCTTTCATATAATTGTCACAAAGACAACTAGCATTCTACACAACAAAGTAATGGGCCGACATTGATGCCTTCGACCCATGGATCTAGTGAGGAGACTCACCTCAATAAGAAGATAGCAAAACTCACGCCCAGGTTTGTTGTACAATGGATCCTCACAAATGGTCCAAAAGCTCTACAAGAAGGTGAAGTAGAAGTTGGATTGCCAAGAGATTACTCTACCAAGGTCAATGAGCCAAAAGCCACCAAAACGTGCTTCAATGTCACCAAAAATGGATTAGGACCTCAAGCAATGTCGAAATTAGGGTTTTCAAGAGGCAAGAGAGTGAGGGAGGCTAAGGATGGGCAACCTTAGCCCTCTCATTCCATTAAATACCCGAAAGAATAGGGTTTTGGTCATCAGTTCGTTCTCACGTCGTGAGCATCCAAAGTCTCACGTTGTGAGACTAAAAAATATGGGTCAACAAGTCAGTGATCACTTATGCATGACCACCAAGTCTCACACCGTAACCCTCCTCCAAAGCTATAAATCGATAAGTAAGTACCTCAATGATCTGGGTGTTACAATTCTCCCCAACTAGAATCAAACTTAATCCTCGAAGTCCGTTACCGCAAATAACTCGAGATAATGTTGTCTCATCTCCTCCTCATGATCATACGTCCACTCTGAACCCTTTCGGTGCAGCCACTGCAACTTCACTAAACCCACTACCTTGTTTCTTAAGGTCTTCGTCTTCTGTTCGAGGATCACCACCAGTCTCTCAATGTAATTTAAGAACTCATCCACCTGAATATCTTCCAGAGGAACAACTGTTGATTCATCGGCCACACACTCCCAAAGTTGGGATACATGGAAGGTGTTATGGATCTAAATGAGTTCATCAGGAAAATCCAGCCGATATATGACCTTGTACACCCGGGTTGATATCATGAAAGGACCAATGAATCTGGGGACCAGTTTTCCCCCCTTCCGAAATCAGATGACACCCCTCTAGGGTGACACCTTCAAAAGCACCAAATCTCCCACCTGAAACTCAAGGTCTGAACGTCGCCAGTTGGCATAACTCTTCTACCGGCTTTGCGCGACTTGCAACCTGTCACACACCTACTAAATCAACCCAGCGGTCTTGAGTACCACCTGGGTACTCCCCATGATCCGATGTTCAACCTCCCCCCTCCTTCAACAAACTAGGGTCATGCACCTTCTTCCATACAACATCTCAAAAGGCAGTCGATCAATACTGGCATGATAACTTTTGTTGTAGGAGAACTCGGCCAGAGGAAGGTAAGTACCCAACTCCCTCCAAAATCTAGTACACAAGCCCGATGCATATCTTCGAGCATCTGAATTGTTCGCTCGCTTTGGCCATCGGTCTGGGGTGGTTGGAAACTCACCTACTGACCTTGACAGAACTCACACACTAACGAAGAACGACTCCTTGCTCATGTTGACCTTAACTAATAAAGGACAACCATCATTACTCAACTCAAATCGAGGAATCCAATACCTTATCTGACTTCCCGACATATAAAACCTATTCTGAATCATAGCCAAAATGGATTCACTTTGCAATCGAATCCGAATAAAATCCTTACGACCCTAAATTATCCTACTAGCTAACATTCGTATTTTCGATCTGTCCAAGATCTTTTGAGCTCCGAGCTAATCTACCAATTATCTGAAACTTTGGATTTCTGACCGGTCGTTGAAGCCGACATCCTTTCAAACGACTGCACCACGAGACTCTAACCAAGAATTTTTCTGGCACAACTACTATAACCTACTTGTATAATAGGCTTCAACAACACTCATATTCCAACCAGTGATATCACAATCAACCATCATACCGATGCAACGTAACCTACATCACGACCGACCTCATACCGACCACAACCTTCCTTGATTCTACGAATGATATGACCTTCCCACGGTCTCACTACCCATCCTGCCATGGTCTAATACCACCTAGAGGGAACTATGAACCAAATCGTAGGTTCACCATACTCTCACAACTTCTTATGGACCAAGTGAATGCTACATGTCACCCCAAAATCTTACAACACTTCTACCGCTACTTTCCATCCTAGTGAATGTTACAGCCACCTCGCAGTCTTACAACATTTCTATCACTATCTACCAACCTAGTGAATGCTATGGCCACCCCGTAGTCTTACAACACTTCTATCACTACTTTCCAACATATTGAATGCTATGGCCACCCCGTAGTCTTACAACACTTCTATCACTACCTGCCAACCTAGTAAATGTTACGGCCACCCCACAGTCTCACGACACTTTTATCACTACCTGCCAATATGACTACTTGCCAACCTAGTGGATGCTACAGCCACCCCACAGTCTTACAATACTTCTATCACTATCTACCAACCAAATAAATTATGGGTCGAAGCCTCGTTCTACTATATTCCAATTAAGTATTCGGGTCATGCTTCAGGTCACAAAGCCTTTATCAGACAAGAACAGACAGAGAGGCTCTATCATAACCCTCAACCTGAACATATTCATATACCCTCCATGTGACACCACTGATGTGCAAGGTAACCTGAAATCTCATTCATTGTGCAATCCCTTAGTCCAAGCGGTCCCCCCCCCCCCTCGAATTCAAATGCGCTCTTCCAACCACAAATTTGATAGATTTCCAATCTATCTTGTAACTTGACTACTCGAAGTCGTCAATAACCTGAGCTCACAAGTACTAGTGTTCCATTACTAGCCAATCCTAGCAATATTCTCGAACACTTTCCACTGAATCCACTATAAGTCCTTGGTGACTTTATCGGATGACGAAGAACAAAATCTCCACTATCGAAATGGGTACCCAACCAATTCAACGATCTACTGGCACTAGAGAACTGGCCATACTTCAAAGTTATGAACTTAACAATTAATGATGCACTTAGAACATCTCTAACCAAGTCCACGTAAATCTTATTGTTAATCCCAACATCTGGACAAACCAATGCATTCAATTCACTACTCACACTCTGGAGTGATGGTTCACTACAACTCTTTCCCTACTAGCAGTAGCAATCGGTTCAAAGCCTGTCAACAATCAGATGACATCCAACCTGAGCGACATAGGTGCTCCTAAATTTTGACTTCGTTGTCCTAGAAGGGGACATCCAACTTCCATAAAACCCAATTATTTGAAATATAATAATAAACAAAGTATATGAATATTACCTGGCATGAAGGGTGAATCAATGGAAAATAAAGTCAAACACCAAACTCAAAACTATAAGCCTGTAAATGAAATGAGCAAACAAAATCAATTTTTTGTCTTGAGAAGTGAGAACTAAAAGAGGCGTGCTTTCTTTTTATTTATTTATCCTTCTTATCTTTTAACTGTGCCAATAAAGCCGCCAATACTAAAACTTTTACCCTCCTTAATTTCTTATTTTTTTCAAAAAATTTCAAAAAGATATTTAATTTTTTTTTTTTTTTGTGGGGGCAGCTGCCCCCATTGCCCCCACTGTGAGTCCGCCTCTGCTTACCGTACTTTAAGTATAACTTATGTTTAAGTTGATTATTGTTATTATAAACCTATAAACAATATATGTGCTAAGTACTATAAGTTATACAAAGTGTTATTATAATACCTTTTAACAGCTCGCGGTACAGGGAATCTACTTTGAAGGGCCACATAGGGTCGTTGGATTTCAGAACAATTTCAATGCTAAAATGGTCCTGCCCTCCGGTGTTTCATGTTTGGCCCCTGTCTGTACATAGTAGCTGAAAAGTATTGCTTAACACTTATATAATACAAGAAAAACAATATTGCTTATAGACATTGAGTTAATGATAAATCTAGACTAATAATTAGTCACAATAAATATTAGACTAAAATCTAGTAATAATGATACTAGGTTTCATCGAAGGAAAAGACGATTGTTAGACGCGAAACGTTGCCCGAATTT